>NC_143013.1:149690276-150404251 GCF_055824585.1 Amblyomma mixtum | reverse complement strand
GGGGCAGTTATTTAAGTAAGTAATTTTTTATTCTCCCATGCCCTGAAATCCTTTCGAGCGAAGCCAAGGCTGAAAACGCACGCGTGCTCTCCTGCGCGCCAAAAAGCGAGCGTTGGGAGCGTCTCCTAGCTTCACCCGGCCTAGGTGCCGCAACCATCGGCGCCCGGGAGTAGCCGAGGGAAGGAGCGCGGGCATAGGACCAGGAGGGACGACATGACGTTCCTTATAGTGCATTGAGGGGTATTGACAGGTCCAGAGCGACTCGTACCTAACAAATGGCGTCGCGGCAACGCGAGGCTGTCTCAACGCTAACTGTTTCGTGGATTCGACCCCTTGTCTCTTATTCTACAAGGATTCATTAACTGTTTTCTATTTCCACGCAATTCCGTCTTCTCTCTTTGCTCACTTTTGCCCGGGGACGTTGCCACAGATTTCAAGCGTCAGTGGGAAGCGAGCGAACGATCGGATTTCGGGCGACTGGACGTCACCGTTGGCTACGTTAGGGTGAATCCCGGTCGCCAATAGGTCAGTGGTGATGCGGCTTCGCATGGAGGCTTTAAATCCGCGGCAACGTCACTGAGCAACATTAACATATTCCAGGTGAAACAGTAGATCCGAAACGGAAAAAGAATCCTTAGAGAAAACGGCGCCTGATCTCACTTCTCTGCCACGATCAGGCGCATGACTACGCTACTGTTCATGAGTAACAGCTTGGTCATGCGTAGTTGCGCATGAACCTGGCCTGGATGGCGAGAGGAAAGGGCGCGCGAGCAGCCTGTGCAGTTTCCATGGCTAAAAGGGGCCATTGAACTCCACACTCCACCCAACCAAGACGGGACATTTTACGAGGTGTTAAAGAAAGAAGCGCTTATGTATAGACGCTGAAAAGAAACCTAGAACCAGGAAGAAAATTACTTCGGCAGCACAAGTAATTAGAACTGAGGACTACCAAAGACCCCCTAAACGCAGCGCAGTCCAAAAGAAGGAAAACGCTGCAGAGGCAGCAGAGCATGAGATCGGCAGATGAGATTAGAAAGTTTGTATGGAAGTTTTTTACACATGTCACAGTTGAAGATCAATGAAAGAGTTCTTTGACTCGCCGCGGAGTAAACTGGACTCATGAGGTGATGTTGAAAGAAATACAGACTAGCATTACAGAGAGCAGTCACTTTGATGACGCGAGGCAAGAAAATCCGTCACATATTGGCATTATTTAAAGAGCCCACCGCTCTTCTGTGGAGAGGTGTCTGTCAACTTCGTGTCGCGGCATCGAACGCGAGCGCCAAATTGGAAGGGCACGAAGCGTGTCCAACGGGGCATTTCCTCGTATTCCAGTGCGTGGTTTCGCCGACAGGAAGTGCCTCATGTAATTGACGACAAGCTATTAGCCGCATGCACAAACTCATAATACACGCATGTCCACCATACATAACCTGCCCAAACGCGTCGGTGATTATATGCAGGGTGTTTCAGCTAAGGCTGTCAACATATTATAAAAATAGGCTGTTTCATTTGTCAGAACATTTTTTTTTCAGTATAGCATTGTCTTTGGCGTAGTAAATAAGAATATACCTGAAACGTGCGAAATATTTGCTGGTTACTAATATTGAATAGCTAATTTTTTGCTATTTTTTTAGGCTCATTATTTATTGAGTGACTTGTAGCCCATCATAAGTAACGTCCATATCATTAGTTTGAATTTTAAAAATGCCATTCTCGTCACCGCTGCAGCGCAAGCAATTATGAGGCCGCAGAGAGCCTAAACATTAATCGCGTGACGTGAAGCAGCGCAAGCCACGCCTACAGGAACTCATCACAAAGCAGCGCCTGTCACATGCTCTCTGCTCCGAGTCGGGCGCTTGGAAAGGGCTTGCGACACCTGCGTCGCCGTGTGATGCGCCTTAAAAGACGTAGCTGTAGCGGTGACGAAAATTGAAGGCATTACTGCATAGAGCTTGGTACACTGTAAACTAACATAAGGCATAGCTTTAAGGTTTGAAAGGTTCTTACTACATTTGAGTGCTTGCTGCATTTTATTTCATCACAAATATATTGTGCTGTCTTCAAGTAATTGGTCACTATACTTAAGTTACGTGGGCGGGGCACTTCATCTTTAATTCTTTTGAAATGCTGCAACATAATATTTGTCTAAAATAATCGGTGCCACTGTGTCCAGACGCAAAAATCGTTAAATATTTTCCCTGCAAGGCTGACCAATCAGTGCTATAGTCCGTGTGCTGAGGTGACGAGGTTTCTCAATAAAGCACTTCTTAAAATATTCATCTGGATTTATCTGCAAATATTCGTATGTATCTTATATTTTTTGTTTTGTACTTCAGCGCACTTTTTCCAGTGTCGTCTTTTTCTGTTTATTGCGGTGCTGTTATTTATTCACAAATTTTGCTGCTATGTGCATTGTTGCGAGTCTTTCTGTGGATGCCTATTTATGATTAATATATTGTGGTTTCTATTTTATTTTAGTGCAATATTTTTAACCTTGTAACAATGCTTTGTACTTACTCCCCCCCCCCCCCCCCCCCTCCGTGTAGTACCCTCAAATGAGGGCCTTTGGGGGTATTTTGAATAAATAAATAAATAAAACCCCCTGATACTACAAGACAAATTAGCGGTGAACAAAAAAGTAAAAGAATGATTTACACTGCATGTCACCGTATTAATACTGCATAAACAGTTATTCATAAAACTGGGCCTCATGTTTAGGGCGACGTGTCAGCTGGATTAAGGCCTCGTTCTGCGCGTGCACCATTAATTTCTCATACGGATCTAGTTATCGAAACTGGACGGCGATCTGGACGGCTCACCTTACTCAGCGATACCGTTTCCTTAGGATACACCCAGCATCAAAGGACCGCGGCAGTTTATTTTAGAAGCAGTGCCACAGACCCCTATGGTTCCTCAGCTTCCTGACTGCACTGGTGCCGATATTGCTAATCGAAATGGAAAACTTCCGTCTCCAGACCGCGGTAGTTTCGATCAAACGTAGGCTCTGCACATTCCTGGGGAAGTGCTCTCTTTGCGACAGCAGCACAAGCTGGACAGATTGTTTTCTGGCGCGTCCACCCCGCAATGATAAAGCACGCATCTCTTCGTCCCAAATACGTGTTTGTTTTGATCTTATACACTGTAGTTCCGTTAACCTGTTGCGCATCCTTCTTTCTTCCCGGTTAAGCTGGGTCTGAGTTGTATATAAAACCGCGCACCACTATTCCAGCAGTACCATTCGCGCAGTCCTCTGTGACCCAACAAGAAAGATGTACGCTCTGGTAAGTCAACTGCTGTCTGAAAGCGTCTCTTTACCATGCAGCAATATTGCGCTCAGGATTAACGTTAGGACTACCCGTCTTAAGAAGTACGTTTACATCCCTGCCTCTGCAAAGCATTCACCTGCATTGGTGCTATACAAGCGCTGTTGCCCTCTTACGCAGATTTTTATCTAGCTGTCTTCTCTGCTATGATTTAACAGACTCGAAGGAAATGAGTAGGAGTCCATGGGGCGCCTACTCTGTTGTCTGCTGCTTTTGGACTGTGTGTGAGGCCACATGCTGGTGGGTTTCCCATTGTTGATAGCAGCTGCGTTTTCTGACCACAATTTAGGCATTTTGCTTATCAGAAAGCAGAGCGCAGAGACCCCAAAGCAATGCCGCATTCGATTTGAAAATTTTTTCGTGCGGCATTTGTTGTTTATTTGCCGAGTATATTTCTATTCGAAACAAGACCAGATGAACGAACTCAGTGAAAACCTACCACATTGTCTTCAGTAGAGGAAGTCTATTCGTTGCTTGTAACAATATTGGAATAAAAAAACAATGCTCCATATGCGAAAAAATATGCGAAACATGGATTCATAGGTGTAAGTATATATATATATATATATATATATATATATACGCGCGCGCGCGCGCGTGTATGTGGGTGTGCGCGCGCACACATTTCATGCTTATATAAGCTAAGGCGGCTGCACTGTAAAGAGCTGGACCTGGTGAGAAAATTTCGTGCCCAACGCCATCGTAACACTGAAGTAAGACTCTCACGAGCTTGTCGGTCCGTAATCTTTGAGATCAATGTTCGCTTAATTGACATTGACTTAGAAAGAGCATTCACGACAGGCTAGCGGCGATACCTAGAACTTTAATGAAAGCATAAGAACCCGGCCAGTATCTAAAAAGGTCTTCTGGTATCATTCGTCGTCATTATAGTAGGTAGTTACGTCCCTGTTTTGTCGTCTCTGTGCTTCATGTATCTTCGTCGATTAACCAGAGATTTATTTCACGGCTCAGCAAATTTTAATTTACCGATGACATATTTCGGGTGAGCAACTTGGAGAAGGAGGAATAGCTCACACTCCTGGCAAAACACGCAAATCAAACTGGGTTGCTTACAATTAATATATGGAGGTCAATTCTGAATAAAAAGGCTTGGAAAAAAATTACTTACAAGGTAATAAGCGAGATCCTGAGCCCGGATCATCAGAATGAAATTACACTGATAATAAAAATTGGCTGGCGTTAATTTTGCAGTTCAACTCAAGACGTGGATGGTGGCATCTTCCGAAAGGAAATTTCGTTCGCTTCATTTTTAACTAATCACCTACGAATCAGAAACCTGGAGTTCATCGAAAGCAGTCATGAAAGTATACTCGCGAGAACTCACAGCTAGATATAGAGAGATACATGATAGGGATAGAGCTACAATAATGAGAAAACTGGCTAGGTTGGAAAACAAACATGAGCTGATTGATATGCGCTTACTTAAATAAAACAGAAGCATGCATATTAGAGAGTCTCAACAGGCAAGAGTTAGGAAGTTGCCTTCAAAAATTTGTTTCCTAATGACGTAAGCGCGTCAAGCGCAGGACGAGAGTCAGGTAGGCTAATTCAATAAGGTAATTTTTAAGGATACGGTGGCGGCAGAGAGGCCATTATAGCGTCCTCGGTGAAGCTAACCGTAAATGTGTTGTTCAGATGTTACCCGCCGAAATCCTGGCAGTTTGGCCCCAAGTGAGATACGTTCATAGGCTACCAAGGTAAAAACTTAAATCAAGACTTTCAGACAAAGGAGTGTTATGGAGGCTTTGAAGCGAGCGTTGTGCATGTGGGACAGTCCAGTATTATACTATATTGCATATCCGATGATCTATGAAAGCTTTAGAAGAAAAAATCGATGCCGCTTCTATAATCAACTGTTATTCGGTATAAAAAAGATCGCAGAAACACGTTTTCGCACGTACTGTTGGCGTTTTTGACTAGGCAAGAACTTTTTGTACGAAATGGGTGTAGACAGACAACAAATAAGTTGGCAAAGACAATTTTACGCTAGCGAGAAGGCAGATGCTTTTGGAAAACCTCACAATGGCTAGTCTCCTAATATATAAAACTCAATTTCACCTACACGCATCTCGGACGCTGTGGAAGCAAACTAAAACAAATAGCTCTCGGTTTCACTCTATATTAACACTGCACATTCAGAACAAAAAATATGCATCGAATGTTCCACATAACATATTACAATACAGGTCTATAATTCAGCGCTATCTGCTATATACTCCACCCCTACAAGCAGCTTGTTTTCCCCGATCATAGTGCGAAAATCCCGGAACAAGATCACAGTCATTATACCGTATTTTGTTTGCAAGGAAAACGGCAAAAAAAAAATTGGCGGTGGTTGGCTTTGGTTAAGCCTGGATATACAAGCGAAAAGCTGCAGTTATGCTTTGTTTGACGTCATGGCTGTCGCAGTTCGCGCACAATGCACTGGGACCACCACGATAACGGTGTAGGCAAACGCGTTATTAGGCCTTCTTCCGCATGCGTAGTAACAGTGGTAAACACTCGGCTGCAACGAAAGGGCAAACGGTGGCCGCCGCTCACGCGTTCTCGCAACGCCTTGCGAAAGAACCTTGTCCTCTTGGGATGGCGGCAGATACCGCGCGGCAGCGGCGAAACGTAAACCGGTGGCGTGGAGGAGAAAGAAGGGGGTTGCGAGGAGGAGGAAGGGCGCGCCGTGGCGGCGCACAGGGGTGGCCCACGCGAAGCGCGGTGTTGACGAGTCTAGTGAAGCTTTTTGCTTCAGAACTTGAGGAGACACTTAAACTCGCCTTATGAGTATGGCACAGTAGCGTTATGTTCCTTCGCACTGGCCACACAATGTCATTCTCTGCATTCATAGAGTGCGCGGAGTCCTCATACAGCGTCTGCCACAGTGGTGCAGCGGTTAAGGGTCACTGCCCTAGCAGGTGGAGGCTTGAAACACAGCCACCGGCCGCCACGGGAGAAATCCAGTTCGCCCTCCCGGAGAAACCTACCACTGCCAAACATTACATGAACTACCTCCGGCCAGAGTGAGAACTATGCCCACTGAAGGCAAATTCACTGCCTAATTCACTGGACAGAATGCTACCTGCAACGATGGGCAGATTGTGGTCACATGCGAAGATCACATGACCTAAGCGGTGACGGCGTGATGACATTGCCTTATTTTCTGCAGAACAGGAGCCTAAACACTTCCGCGTTAATGCACTAAGATGTCACTAAGTTATGTTATTTTATTGAAATTTTATTGTCGATTCATTTAGCTATAGCAGCAGTTACAACTCATTTTTTAGGCTACGATTCCTCATTTCTTCTTTTCTGCTTAAGCTACGAGCCAACGCGACGCTTCAAGGTCAGCGTAATATTCCGATATTTTGTACTGAGAAAACCGGCTATTAAGAAATTGATAATATATATAAGACATGGATCGGGTGCTCTGAAAAGTTGCTTCACCTCTTTCTTATTAATCTCTCCCAGGTTACGCCTCTCGTCCTGCTTTTGGTCCTGGCCACTGCCACGGCTGTTCCAAAGGTTGGCTACGGTGGACTCGGCTATGGAGGCCTTGGCTACGGAGGCCTTGGCTATGGAGGCCTCGGATACGGTGGCCTGGGTTACGGTGGCCTGGGATATGGTGGGCTTGGCGGCCTGGGAGGTTTGGGTGGCGTAGGTGGTCTGGGTGGTGTAGGAGGCTTGGGAGGCGTCGGCGGCGTAGGTATTGGCAGCAGCGTCGCTCTTCTGAGTGGAGGCCCTGGATTTGCTAAAGTTGTGGCTGGACCTGCCTTCCTGGTGAGGTCCGTGCACCACGTCAACAAGGTCAGCGGCGGAGGAGCTCTCCTGGCTCATTCTGGTCTCGGCGGAGGATACGGCCTCGGCGGAGGATACGGCCTCGGCGGAGGATACGGCCTCGGTGGAGGATATGGTCTCGGAGGAGGATACGGCCTAGGCGGAGGAATCGGCGGCGGTTTGGGCTACGGCGGATACGGGAAATACGGTGGCTATGGCTACAAGGGTTAATTCTGGAACAGAGAGCAATGAAGTGTCCTAATTGATGCTAGTGGTAAGGCCGTGATTGTGTGCCACCACAGTACAAAGATGCTCCTGAAGGAAATGATGATTTATCAGGGGCTCCTCCATGTTCCTGACAAAGCCAATTTCCCAGAAGGGCCACCTTGAGGTAATCATCACTTCGGATCCAGAACTGTATTGCTAAAATTTAAAACTATCTGCCTACCTTCAAGGTCACTCTAATATCTCTGGTGCGAGACTCCACGTGTGACAGCCCGGCGAAAAGTGGTCGGTCGCACCCTATCTCGCGTATTAAGCCGCGGCTGCATATATCATTGAAAATAAAATATTTTGTCACACTGATGTTGGTAGCACGTTTTGTTAAATGTTTTACGCGTAGAGTACAAAAAGCCCTATTTTCCTATTTTCCTAAAAGTCCTAAATGTAACGGCTTTGAAGTCATGGTTTGCCTGGTGTCGCAAACTATGGCGTTGTAGTCGGCGTCACTGACCGTGGGGGAAAAATCCCCGAAATATCCCCTGACAAGAAACCTAGAAGCCAAGTGGCCACCTAGTTCAAGTGACCTTGTGGCGCCATCACCACCTGCCCGCCGGATTCCGAGAAAACTGACCCCCTCTCCTGGCGAATGCCAGTTAAATTAATGATTGGCGCTCGGGAAGATCAACGTAGATCGCGCAAGGGTCACCGCTGGCACCAACTGCCAAGCGCGGTGCAGCGGCGCATCCCTTACTGCTCGATCCCTGCGCAGGACTGGTGAGAGGACTCCCAGGGATCTGTGAGGGTAATGACTTACTGAAGTCTTATTTGAGTAACCGCTCCCAGTACGTAAACATAAACAATCACCCATCATGTCCGTTGCCAATTAACTCTGGAGTTCCTCAAGGCAGTATATTGGGTCCAATTTTATTTAACATATATCTTAATGACATTTCAGCAATTGATGCACGAGTAGAATTTGTAATATATGCAGACGACACCACCATATTACTCTCATCAGACACGTGCACAGAACTTCTTGATACCGGTAACTCAATTCTACATAAAGTTAGTAACTGGGCAAGGGCAAATGGTCTAGTAATTAATGAAACAAAAACTAAAGCTATCATTTATCGCGCAAAGTCTCGATCTGTTCCTCAAAACACAACACTTACCCTCAATAACTGCACAGTAGAGATAGTACCAAGTTTTAAAACGCTAGGCGTATTATTTACAGAAACCTTGTCTTGGGACGCCCATGTGGACCATATAGCTTCCAAGTTAGGAAACATGGTAGGCATTTTTCATCGCCATGGAGACTACCTTCCACAGAAAATAGCATTAATCCTATACAATTATCTGTTCATGTCGCACATAAATTATTGCATTCTTGTATGGGGTACTACCACGCTATGCAACAAGTTAAAACTGTCCCGGCTCCAAAATAAGGCAATCCGTATTTATAACCCGGTCTGCCTACGATCATACGATTGCACCCTTGCTCCATAACCTGAATTTGCTAAGCGTTAATGATATACATAAATACCAGCTTTGTAAATGTTTGATTCGTGGCAAACTACAGCACAATAATTATCTTATTAACCTTGGTGAGCAGGAAATCAAAGAGCCATCGGGTTATTATACGCGAAATTCCTTATACTGGAAAGTAGAGCATTATCGAACTAATTATGCAACACAATCTCTAAAATATCAGATACCAACTCTTCTCAACACTTTTCTTCAAGAAAATATAGACATTCTTAACATTCAACTCAAACATTTAAAACAACTTTTTTTTCCTTCATGGTAATTCACGACACTATTTTTGTAATGTCCTTATTAGTTTTATATCTTAAGCAATGTGCAGCTGTACCATACTTTTGTGTCCTTATCACTATTTTCAATGCTCAGCGAATAAGAGCCTAACCGTTTTTTCCTTTGTTTTCCTATGTCAAATGATGTGCTAGACATTTTTGATGTGCGTTCATTCCTTCACGTCATAATATGCTGTGCTACTCATGCTCCTTCCAAACCCATAATTTCTTCATTGTGTACATTGTCGACTTGGCCTATCACTGCATTTTTTGTTTGCCTAACCGAAATTTGTTTTTCTTTTGCGCAGATACTTGTATCTATTGTACATTTGTAACTATTGTCTTCATTATTCCTTGTTACTAGTTTCTGATGGGTGTTCGGTCTTTGTTCACTGCTGTTTTGCCTTTGAGGGGATAAGGCCTTAATCAAGCTGCGTACGCAGCTTTTTGCCTTATCTCCTTCATTATATGTAATAAAAGACTAATAATGTAAAGAACGACCAATTCTGCATGTGAGCATTAACCCTCTACGCTATGGCGTCATACCCTTAAAGCGGAGCCTAATGGTCCCCACTAATTTTAATTTTGGTGCTTTCACAAAGAATTTGTGTGCGAGCGATACAAAAAAAAATATGTTTCATTGGGGTTTAACGTCCCAAAGCGATTTAGGCTATGTGGGACGGTATAGTGAAGGGCTCCGGAAATTTCGACCACCTGGGGTTCTTAAACGTGCACTGACATCGCACAGTACACGGTGATATAGAAAAAACACTAATACCACGCAGCTTTGACGGCAGTCCGCCTAGGACATACTCAGATATACTCCAAGCTAGAAAATTTATTTGCGCAAAATTGTCTCTTCAGAAGCTGGTAGCTCAGAGGCAGCGTGAGAAAAACATCCTGCCAGAAGTCTCCAAAATCTCGTCGCTCGTCTTTCTCGCGCGCTTGCAGTTGAAACACCGCAACGAGGTTTTAAGTTAAGGAGAGGTAAATGTTGACAAAAAGGTCAAAAATCGCTGAAAATGAGTTTTCAGAGAGACAGCAAAAATAAAAGGACTAAAACGGAAGGAACACAAACTTGTAAACAATCTAGTCTATCTAGCGCACGCCACATTTATTGATCCAGGAACAACCTCCAGTGCCTGTACTACGCGCCGGCAATATGAGGGAGTCGATCGTGCGACCTAGCTTTGTAGTTGAATTCGCCGTGCCGCCTGAGAACCTGAATCATCGGCGCCGAACTTCCGGCCACCCCCATGCACGGTCACTTTGCAGGTATTGTCGTAAAAGAGATAATGGGGCTATTTATGAAGATACATTCAGCGAAACTTCGTTCAAGCTCCTGTAGGCTGGTGAAGGGCGGGAGTAATGCTCTGGTGTTTAGTAACAGCACTCCTCTTGAAAAGCTTTAGCCAATATTACCCAGCGTCGTAGCCCTCAGGAGCAAACGACCACCTATAAAGATTTGCGTCATTGTGCGATGATATACGATAAAATGAGGAAATATACTGGGTGTTTCAGCGAATACTTTCAAAAATTGTCAAAAATAGGCTTTTTGGGGTAAAAATATTGCTTTTGCAGCATAGTATTACGAGTTTTGGCGTACAAGAGAAAAGCGGCGAATACTATTTAAATGCTCTAAAAAATTTGGCTTTTTCGGCCAGTTACATGCACTGGAGGGGTTGCTTTGCCTGCATGCCTTCCAAATAGCACGTATTTTCGCACGATGCAGCCAAATTTTGTTTAGCCATAGCGGCGACGATAATTGCGTTTTCGAAATTCTAAAGACTGATATGGCTATTACTAACGATCGGCTTCAAATCTGTAATTGCAGCTAGGTGCCTGACTTCACTACTTGAAAGTTAATCATTAAAAATTTGTTAACCAGCTTACTACTTTAGAGGATTCGCCGGTTTTCTCTTATCGGCCAAAACTGCCAATACTATGCCGCAAAAGTCATACTTCTACACAAAAAACCCTATTTCTGAAAATTTATGAAAGGGTTCGCTGAAACACCCGGCATGCCGCAGAACGGTCTGAGTGTAGTTTATCACAGTAGAAACTGCAAAGAGCACTTTCTTCCCCTTCAAAGAAAGCACAGCGCTCCAACTTTTATCGTCTGTTCTGCGCGCGCATGGAGCAGGACTGCATGCTCTAGCCTACATTTCTTGCGTAGTATTCTTCTTGAAATGAAGAGTCACATGATCATTTCTTCATGCATACGGTGCATACTTCCTGCCATTGCGACTAGACAAAACCGCTTTCAATACCTCCACTCCGTGTCATATGGCGGACCCCTTTCAGCGGCTCCTCCATCTCTAAGCTTGTGATCTACCGTTGCAGCTAAATGAAAGTGCTGCAGCGAAATGAAAGTGTTATCGTTGAGAGCTTTGCTCTAATACACTTAGTAGCGTAGATGACAACGTATGCAAAAGAGCTGCATTCTGCTGGTTTGTGACAGGGTGTAGATGATACCGACAAAACAAGCACTGCTTATCTAAACTGATAATAGTGCTCACCAGCCTCAAATACAAAATTTCAGTCATATAAGCTACCTCATTTTTCTAGAAACTGGAGCCATAGAGAAAGAAATTGGTAACGAGCAGGAACTCGGCGAAATTTAGCCTGAGGAAATACGTCACTCCGCCAACAGAGCTAAGAAACCCTCCAGACATGTGCACTCGCGTGCGTGTCACCGAGCACAGATAACGTGAACCGGCGACCGTTATAGTCAACAAATGTTAACGCTCAGAATTCTTCGTGTTACGCGACAGCTTATAGGCTCTGTTCTTCAAAAAAAAAAAAAGCCGGTGTGTCAGCGTTGCCGTCGGTGTTTCGGTTGTTACCGAAAAATCCGGATTGCTCGAAAAGGTGGCTGTTACAAGAGGCTCCCGCAGATGACGCAAGCCACACCAGCGGCGCATCGGATCTGAAGCGATCGGAGCAACCGCGAGCAACACGCCAACCGCACGGGCTGTCCGCTGCCGCCTTCCTCGACAACCTCATACGAGGTCTGTTAGAAAAGTATCCGACCTTTTGCCGAAGAAAAAAAACTGGCATAACTGGAGCATTGGAAACCTAATCACCTTCAAAGTAGTCTCCTTGGGACTCCACATACTTCTCCCAGTGGTGCTGCCATTGTTGGAAGTATTCCGAAAAGGACTCTTTCGGAATGGAGTTTAGCTCAGCGGTCGTTGCAGCCATAATGTCCTCTCTTGTCTGAAATCGCGCTCTTTTCAATGGCCTCTTGATTTTGGGAAAAAGCCAGAAGTCACAGTAGGCCATATCAGGAGAGTAAGGAGTCTGTGGAACTACATCAGTCTGGTTTTTCGCGAAAAAAGTGGGAATTTAGTGCGAAGAATGTGCAGGAGCATTATCATGATGGAAGCGCCAATTTCGTGTCGACCTCAACTTCGGCCTCTTGCGCCGAAAGCACCACGCAGGCTACGGAGGACATCCCTGTAGTATTCTTTTGGTCAATGTTTACTTTGTGTGGTGCGTACGCGTGGTGTGCCACACAGAGGGAGTCAAAGAAAGCAGTCAGCATCACTCTGACATTGCTGCGCACTTGGCGGGCCTTCTTTGGTCTTGGTGACGTGGAATGCTGCCATTGTGAAGACTGGGATTTGGTTTCCGGGTGGTACCTGTACACCCAAGACTCGTCACCAGCTATTATGGTGTTGATGAAGTCGGGGTCACTTTTTGTGGAATCCAGCATATCCTTTGAGACTTCAACACGAGGCTGCTTTTGCTCCGCCGTTAGCAGCTTCGGCGCGAATTTCGCCGCATCTTTCTCCATGGCCAAATTTTCGCTGATAATGGAATGTTCAGAAAAATTGGTGATGTCCACCTCTTCCACAATTTCTCGGATAGTCACACGATGGTCGCTCGTCACCACAGCGTTCACTTCGGCAATGACCTGGTCATTTCGGCATGTTGATGGTCGACCGGAGCGTGGCTCTCTCTGCACCGATGTGCGGCCATCTTTAAACCAATTGCATCACTGCTTAATCTGTGTGCTGCTCATAGCAATGTCACCGAAAGCCGTCTGAATATTTCGAATGGTTTCCACTTGGCTGTCTCCCAGTTTCTGGCAAAATTTGATGCAGTAGCGCTGCTCCTGTCACTCCGCCATTTTCGTTGCAATAAGAAACCGACGAGAGCAGTGCGCACTGCCTCACTCAAACGCTGCGTGCCAGTGACTGACGCTATCGGCAGGCTGGCAAAAATTTGTGCATGCGCACGAAGGTTTAAGGTAGGCTGGTGCAAGCGTGCTTGTTTCAAATCCATCAGGTGTTCGTGAAAAAAAAATAAAGTCGGATACTTTTCTAACAGACCTCGTATAAGCACGGAGCAGACGGCGAGCCACGTCACAAGCGTCGTCTCTAAAACTGCTACCCAGCAGACCCGTTGCTGTATTCCTTGTAAGCGCACCTGTGTAGCCTAGGGAAGAGTCGGACCCATCAACCAACAATTGAGAATCAGACGCCTTGCAGGCACATTAGTATGGCTTAGTTAAAGCGGGAATTTATTTGTACGTCTACTGGTCCTTTCTATAATGATTGTGATTGTGAAACAGAACGCATCTGCGTGGGCACGAGCAAACTCTGGCGCTTCATAACTATAAAGGCGGAGCGTCACTGTCTGAGCCTTTTTGGTCCCTGCTGCTGTTTAAATTGAAAAAAAAAAACTGGCGAACGTGTCGAAGGCCAGCGTTCCTCTACTGACAGCACACCAGTGCGCTTTTCAAAACTGCCGGATAATAGGCAACTCATAAAACAAAGACCTCAAATAATAGAAACTTGTGCGTTGAAAAGTCCGTCGTCTGCGCTACTGAAATCATCCATCGCAACGCTGCATTTCTTTTTTTTTTTTTTTCAGATCACCCAGGAGGCATCCTGCGGATGTCTAGCTGGGAGTCCGTGTTTTGGCCCTGCCCAGCATCAATTTTTTTCTCAAATGAAATGCGTAAACTACGGCGCGTGTGGCTTTTAGGGGTCAGAAGACAAGGTCGTGAAATGGTGGAATGCATGAAAATTATTCACAGACTTTTTATGGCGTAGTAATGCATGTGGTGCATCAAAGTTCCGCATGTAATGCTCGTAAAAGTGTGCGGTCAGTGTTCGTAATTTTTTCTCTTCGTTGCTTCCGCATGTTCTGCTTTCTCGTGCAGCTTTGGTATGAGGTATATCATAAGGATCAGTGGTACTAATTTACAATTTTCTCCAGGCGCTCCCAGGTGGGAGCGGGAACTACTGCTGGGTGCTGTAATGCCTTAACAGTGGAGTGCACAAGAAGCCCGGAACGAGCTTCATGATGTGCCAAATGGCGACGCCAATTGTATCTTATTGCTTTTGTGCTTGTATGGAGCGAAATAAACTTTTGTTCGTCAAAGGATCTTGCGCCTGTTTTTATGCAATGCCGCTGTTGGGCATCGGATGTGGCAGAGCTACGTTGTTGACTGGGAAAACCACTTGTAACCTAATTTTACTAGACGAAAAGTAGTTTTCGCGCCTCAGCAATAGATCATACTCCCAAAATATACTATGCCAAAAATCGGAGCCGGGGGTATCCCGTGCTAGCATTCAAACTGCGCGCGCTAAGATCAGAGAGCGGAAGTAGCGCCCTAGTATTTCCTCCAACCGCTTGTTGCGCTACAATGAATTTATCCTCTTAACCTTTTGGGAATGACCTTTCTTTGCCAGTGTCTTAATCTGGGGCAAAGTTGCCGCTGTCTTCAACGTGCGGCTGCACCGCCATGAAAGTGCAGCCTCTAAGCGAACAAAAATTTGGGATTAGAAGCCTCCGGCTAACCGTTCCCGACATGTTCTGGCTTAAAATGGCGTCATTTCTTTGAAACACCCTATTCAATTTTTCGTCTGCAAGCCCGAACCTCTGTAAAAAGCGATGGAGAAAGTGTAGTTCTGATGCTGCTCTACGCGTGAGGGAATGCACTGCGTAGGTGGGTGGAGCTAATGTTTCTCCTATTGCAAAAAAAAAAGTAGTGTATACTAATTTGCAGCTGATTTATAGTACATTTCAGGAGTATGTGCCTCTTCCTTCTAAGTACTTTTTACAGGAAATTTTTGGAGCAATATTTCTTACTATGAGGCGACATTTATGTCGCCCAGGCGACTTTATGATTTCACTTGATGAGGAAGCCCATTTGAAATGCAATATTTCTATGGAAGCCTCATCTTAGAGCATATAGTGTTTCAGAATAAATGCTTCAATGAAATTACAGTGATTGATTTCAAACAATAATTTTCTCGGGTACAAAACATTCGAGCCGGCAGCTTGCTTTCGATGTTTACAGAGAACCAACGCCTTGGTTCCCGTAGAAAATAAGGGGAGTGCTTTGACCCGCACTGCCTTTGGGTGTTGAAGTGAAATACCCAAAGGAATTAAAATCGAGATGCCACACTTGAAATCAAGGAGGGAACCTTGAAATTCTTTGCTCTGAACCTGGAGGCATGTCATGGTATCGCTGATTAAAAGGCACGACCTCACAAGAGGCTCCTTCTGACAGAAAGACTAGAAAAAAAAAACAAGTGCATGAGAGGAATTATACCTCTAAGCTTGAAGTATGACGTGCTTCAAGTGTAGAAATCAAGTTCACTAAGCAATTCAGGATACACTTTTCAATAAGGTAGGTATTGTTGAAGCTTAAACGTTTTTCATTAAAAAAAAAATAGCTAGTAGAAAGAGTAGGTAATCTACTAGCGAATACATATCTCTACCCTGTCGGATGACAGCGGCTAAAGGTGGTTTTCAGGGAATCACAAAGTCCGCCGCTTTTGTAAACGTTAACGCAATACGGCGAATGGAAAGCTGCGTCGATAGAGAATCTTTTCCCCGTGAAGCATAAAACAGATAAAATAAAATGATCTTACTGAGGCACTTGCGCATTCGCGCTGCCTTTGGCTGCTTTCCTGCACTGAAAGAGGCATTGCGATATGATTGTATTTTCACTTTACAGAAGGTTCCTCAAGCTATCCCGGCACCATATATCATTACCAACTATTAAAATAAGAATATGCAAACAAAAGACAGCGCTTTACATAGAGGCAGTGGATGCTTACATGCAATTTCATTGATGAGAGAACCCGCAACAGCGCATTTTCAGCACGTCGTCCTTCTGTGTGTAGGTCAAAAGCAGGGCAAGGGTGACTAAAATAGCAGGCATTGTGAGGAATGGACAGCCACCACCAGACCCACCCTCCCGCCGCCTCCTGTCTTCTTTTATGTTTTGCCCTCACTTTCGTGGCGGGGGTTCAAAGAAAACATTCGAAACAGGTCTGTCTGCCTGGGAAAGGAATTGAATTTAAGAAAGAAAAAGCAACTAAAAAACCCGAAAAACACGACGTTTCGGAGCCTCCTTGGTTACTTCACCAGGTGTGACAGCGGGCAAGTCGCAGATTGTCCTTAAGCATTCGGTTAGTCATCCACCGGGTCGTTGGTCGTAGGCAGTTGATGAAGGAGGGTGAGGGTTTCTAGGGAGAGCACAACGTTGGACCCCGTATGCTGAATGCGCCATGACTCAAGTAAGAGCCTTCTGCACGTGCGCGGCTAAGCGTCCAGCACAATAGTTCTCTTGAAGTCAGTCTCGTCAACGCGCGCTTCGTTCCTTGTTCGTTTGCGTGACATCCGCTTTGTTCTGCTTCATTCTTTTGGCGAAGTTGTTGGTTTCGCCAATGTACTGCGTGCAGCTAGAGCACGAGATTTTGTATACTGGCGTATGCTTTATTCTTTTTCTTTCGCTGCCTTCCCGGGATCAGCAGTCAACAAGAACCCTTGCCTCCACGAGTTTCACATAATGGAATGTGTTAGGAAACTGGACACGAAGGTGAAACTTCTTTCCACATTTTTCAAATGCGAAGAGCTTACAATATTGTCGTGTCCGGTCGCTGTGTTGAATGCAGCGAAAGACGCACACGGTACTTTAAGACTTCGTTTATTTAAAGCCGGTGAGGGTGCGACCAGCGTCGACCGAGGCAGCAGCCGAACTGGCCGCCCGAAGAAAGGGGGGAGCGGAGAAGCGTCCACGGGAGGGAGTGGCTTCCCAGAACAGGAGGAGGGTGCGGGGGCGCACCGTGGGGGGGCATCCGGCGACAGCGTGCGACGAGGGGCAAGCGGTCGTTAGGAGGAGGATTGAGTGGTCGTTAGGAGGAGGATGCGAACTGTCGTTAGGAGGAGGACGCGGGGGCGCACACACACAAAAGCAATAAGGGGACACAACACTTCCTTCCCCCTTAGAAAGTTGCCTGGTATCGTGCAGGGGGTCGGCGCTCACGCGTGGAGGCGCGCTGGCTTTGTGCGCTCGGGGGAGAAACACTTGTAGGCTGGCTGTTGTTTGCTGTGTCTCCTGGGTCTGTCCTGGGCGAAGTCTCTTCTTCCGGGAAGAGGTGCCAGGCTATGTGGGAAAATGGTGCACGTGTTCTCTCCGCTGGCGGACAGCTCTCAGACGGCGTCGTAAATCTACGCAGCTGGTTGAGATGTCGGCGTGCTACTGTGCCATGTATGTTGACGAGCCAAGAGCGCAGGCCTATGCGTCTGACAATTGTAGCTTCCTCCCAGCGTGGCTTTTTCAGAAACTGTCGGGCGAGGACGCGCTGCCCCTCATTAAGCGTGCCGCAGCGCGGAATTGCTTTTTCTTCCCGGAACGTCTCTGCCTTTGGCTCGGGGAGGATGGCTGTGAGCTGGGTTCGCATTTCACGCTCGAACATCATTTTCGAGGGGGTCTCGCCTGTTGTGCTCTGAACCGTCGTGTGCTGCTTGAAGAGAAAGCGCGCAAGGCGGCGCTGCAGCGAGCCTGTCTGATCTCTTTCAAGGGCGCGTTTTAGCTCGGCTACGTAGCGCTCTGCTTGTCCGTTTGTCGCTGGGTGGTAGGGGGCCGATGTAACTGATGAGATCCCGTTGTCGCGATAAAACTTGAGGATCTCCGCAGACACAAACGGTGTTCCGTTGTCCGACACTACCTTGCGCGGCAGGCCGAACGTTGCAAATAGTGATCGGAGGTTGTCAATGACTGCTGCCGAAGTCGTCTGTCCCATTTGCCTTATCTCAAGCCACTTTGTGTAGGCATCTACGACCACAAGGAAAGTGCAGCCCTCAATTGGTCCTGCAAAATCAATGTGCAGTGTGTGCCATGGTGTGTCTGGCTTTTCCCATTCTGGGACAGGAGCTTTCGGCGGGGCGCTCCGGCTGCTCTGGCAAGGCTTGCATTCTCGCACCACTGTTTCGATGTCGTTGTCAATGCCAGGCCACCACATGTAGCTTCTGGCACACTTTTTCATTGCAACGATGCCCCGATGTCCGGCGTGGATGAGAGACATAGCTTGTGCGCGTAGTTCTCTCGGCATCACAACTCGGGACCCAAATATGATGCAGCCGCGATGGGTGCTCAACTCTGTAGCTCGCCTGCGGTAAGCGTCGAAGTTGTCCCCTTTGAGTTTATGCACGTTGCCTTGTTGAACAGCTGTGTAAACTAGCCGGAGAGCTGCGCACTTCTGCGTAGATGCTGCAACTGTGCCTGCTGTAAGCGGAGGTTCTGGCAGTGCTTCGAACATCAGAACGTCTCCTGGTGGAAATGGTTCGTCAACAGTTGCGTCTAGTGGCAGACGGCTTAGCGCATCGGCGTTTTGATGTTTACCAACCATGTTCTGGCTCGGCGTCTGGTGTATGCCGCATATCATCACGCCTAGTGGAGAAAACCAGTTTCTCCCTAGAAGGCTTGATCCTGTGCCCTTCACAACAAGCAGAGGTAGCGTATGGGTCTGGCCGTTGTAGTTAACCTGCACGTTGGCAGAGCCCAATAGTGGCAGATTCTGTCCTGACCACGTTCGCAGGTTCGTGTCGTCTTGTTGCAGGGCGGGTGCGTCAGATGGCCATGAAGTTCGGAACGTGTCCTCACTGATCAGAGTACAGGCTGCGCCGGAGTCCACCTCGAACTTAATCAGCTGGTGATGTACGCTTACTTCTGTAAAAATCTTCGGTCGCGTGCCGAGATTCATGGTGTTCAGGTCGTACAACACAGATGGTGTTGCTGATGTTGTTCCATGGAGATCAGATAGCGGCGTATTCTCTGAGGCGTTGACGCTGTGATTAGGCTGGGAAGGTGACTTTATCTTGGCAAGTCTCCGTTTCGTAATGCATGCTCTTTCGATATGCCCTCGCTTGTGGCAAAAATTACACGTGGCTGACTGGAATCGACATCCCTGGGGGTTGTGTTGGTCGTCACACCGCCAGCAGCGTTGTGCCTTTTTGACCGATTTTACAACAACAGAAGGCTTGCGCACCTGGTTGCTTGTCTGGTGTACCGGCTCGGTGTTCCGGCGAATCCCTCTCTGCTGGTGACCGGCGCTCTCCGCTCGAACGGCGATGTCGTAAGCTTTGCTGAATGTGAGGTCCTTCTCAGCGAACATTCGCTGCTGCAGTGACTCGTCACTCAGTCCGCACACAAATCTGTCGCGTAACATCACGTCCAAGGGAAGCATGGTGGTGTTAGCAGAAGAAGCTGCGTCTCCCTCCTGCCCGGTAGCTGTTGTCGACAGCGTTCCAAAATTGCAGTCGGCAGCGAGCTTCTTGAGCGCGGCTACGTAGGCGCTCACAGTTTCTCCTCCCAGTTGATCTCGTCGTTGGAAGCGAGCCCGGCTGTAGACCTCGGATGGCCTTGGTTCGTAGTGCTTTTGCAGCGCTTTTACGATGTCGTCGTAAGACACTGCCGCTGGTGTGCTTGGCTGAATAAGGGCGCAGACAGTATCGTAGGTCTGCTCCCCGCACAGCGTCAGCAGGTTGGCCCTCTTCAAGGCTGGGTCTGTGATGTTGTTAGCTTCAAAGTAGAACTGAAGGCGTCCAACCCACGATGACCACGATGAGCCGTTGAACTCTGGTATCTGATTGGGAAACCCTCGCGTAGCCATGGCTTGTCAATAGCGTTGCGTAGCGCGGGTCGAATCCACTTTCTCGTCGCCACTGTCGTGTCCGGTCGCTGTGTTGAATGCAGCGAAAGACGCACACGGTACTTTAAGACTTCGTTTATTTAAAGCCGATGAGGGTGCGACCAGCGTCGACCGAGGCAGCAGCCGAACTGGCCGCCCGAAGAAAGGGGGGAGCGGAGAAGCGTCCACGGGAGGGAGTGGCTTCCCAGAACAGGAGGAGGGTGCGGGGGCGCACCGTGGGGGGGCATCCGGCGACAGCGTGCGAGGAGGGGCAAGCGGTCGTTAGGAGGAGGATTGAGTGGTCGTTAGGAGGAGGATGCGAACTGTCGTTAGGAGGAGGACGCGGGGGCGCACACACACAAAAGCAATAAGGGGACACAACAAATATACCACATTTCGGAGCTAGACGCCTAAAGATACAGAAAGGCAGTGTTCAGTGTGGTTTCCACCTCATGTCCACTGCCGAAAATCGCTGCTACGTTAAGACGCGACCAACTAGGAAACTAACAATTTAGTCAATCTTCTTGAGCGCTAAGGCGTCGCCATGTCCTGTGCTCTGACTGCAAAGAATAAAATCGCTAGCATTGTTTGCATAACAAGGCCCTCCTAAAACACCGGAAAGGAAGCAACCGATTAGGGCAGGCGGTGTTTTGTTCTCACCACTGTTCGTAATAATGTGACAAAAATTCACCGACCCCAAGGCTGTTCATTTTCAGCTGCTCATTGCCTGTGCAGTTTTTCCATATGAATGGGGAGTGAATACATGGAGAAAATTTGGTCCCTAAGAAATCTGACCATACTTATAGTTGTATTTTTTAACGTAAACAGCCATGACTGTAGTGTCGCACTCTTTTTTTCAGGCGCATGCAACAACATATTTCTGAAATACCTAATGGCCGCTGTGTGAGTTGGCTCCTCTGGGCGACGATGAAACCTTTCGTCTCGGCGCACTCGGAGTTCACAGCAAATCTTCGCACACTGAAGAGGTAGCGGCGATAAGTGCGTGCGCGTCAGTTGCATCAAAGGAGAGTTTAATACTTCTTACCGCTATACGCAACGATGATAATGCGGTGTTTTGTATTCCTGCAATAGAGCGAATGAACGAGGGGCCGTCGGTGCCGAGAAAACTGATGCGTTACACACACACCACCATGTCGGCGCGGCGAAACGGCAGCTGCCGACACTTATATGCTGCGTAGACAATGAATGACCAGCCGTTGCTTCTGCACGTATTGCCTGCTTGTGTGAGACGTTCATTGCAGCACGTTGCGGCTAAAGTCGATGATGTTCAGTCTCTTACGTCACGGTAAGCGCGCGCAAAGGAGCGGGCGGTATGCTGGCGGCTGCGGGAAGGTCGACACGTCACACACCGTCATGCTGGCTCGACTGAGTTAGGCTGGCTAAGCCCCTCGCGGACTGCCGTCGCAGGCGATGCAACATCAAGCGTTCTCCGAACACACTGGAGGCTTCACGTGCAGAATTTGTGCAGCACATCGTCGCGCAATGATGCGGCGATCCGGTGTCTTGTAACATGAGAAACGTGAGTGAAGCAGCAAAAGCAGAGGCGAAAAGCGAGCAGGCAGCGACGAGGGAGCCGGCGTCGTCACCTGCAAGAGCAGCGAACCAGCAGCTTCCACTAGGCGGCGGGCAGACACTAATTAGTGTCTAAAGGGCGTGAAGGTGTATTGAACCAGACATACTAATGTTAAGAAAAGCAGTAAAATCATGCGAATGCTTTATATTACTCCTAGATTTCGTGATGGCAGTAAAAAAGGCGGTTTTCTTCATTTTACTACTTACAGCAGGTAGCACAATTTTTTTAGGCGTTTAAAAGCAGACAGTAGCCATCTGTTTCCTATTTGGGCTAATCTGTGTTTACAGTGTGGCCACACAGTACGAGCAAGAGGACAAAGTAGTAGAGGGACAGGCCGAACGTGCGATTCTCGTCTCATTCAAAGTTAAGTTAGTTTATTTCACAAACGAGTTTCCAACGGGGTGAGGAGATAATAGAATCAAGAGCTGTCGGGCCTCCTCGTGACGCATGAAGTCTTTATTCTGGATCGTCAGCTAGCCGCCGTCTGGAGACATGGCTAGTCTCAAGGCAGTTTTTGTTGCACGATGGGGGACCGAACGAAAATGACCTGCGGGAGGAACTCGTAGCTCTGGTGTAATGTCAATATGGCAGCGACAATGGCACTCGATGCCTTTTTAGACATGCTTGCTCCGGTCCCCATTGGTCGTAGGCGAGTCAAACCGTTTTCATAAGCACATGGCAGTCTCTATGTATATTGTAAAAGACTGACCTGTAGCATGGCTGGTATGCGCATGCGCTGTTCGGAGCGCAGCTTTAGCACCGCAGTGAACCCTCTTACCAGCTCTTAGGAGGCGAGTCGATCTTCTGATTTGGAAGCCTTAAGCAGCGAAAAAAACGACGTTGATGAAAGAATATAGAGACCGGCCTCTGTGTGTTCTTCGTTCTCGTTGTTCGCGTCGTTTAATTATTCAAGAAATCCCGCACTATCCCGCATAAAGAGAATATCCATTCATCCATGTGATCGTAGGCGGAGGTGACGCCTGGGTCCTGTTTTGCAGCACACCAGAGCAAACGACTGGCACAGGGGAAGGGGCTGGTCGCTGGCTTGCATGGGTGGCCATTTTTGCGGCGATTTTTTCGATTGCTAAGCTACAGGAGGTCGATGGAACCCGAGCCTTGCGCCTCAACGGAATTGCAACACGGTTTATTCACTGGTACAGCTCCTTAGGGCAAGCGCATGTAAACTGACAGTACCAGCCCTCAACTCAAGTGCACGGAGTACGCGCAGCACGCTGGCGATGCGGCTGACAGAGCTTCGCGTCATCCTATTTACGAGTTATTAATGTGAGAGCATTATAAGGCTCTGCAGCGTAAGCAGAAGGTGTCCGCAAATTTGTCCGCACGATTACGTCGTTCTCTGAAGATAAATGTGAAAGCGTGATTGTGACAGATAGTGTGTGATAAAATGTTGCTGTATGTAAAACTTTGTTTATGTGGTGCAATTAGTTAATTAAACGCAAACAAAACGCCAAAAAAATACGCAGACATCAAAATAGCCACGGACGTCGATATAATACATAGACGTCGGAACAGCCACGGACGTCGATAGAGTACGTGGACGTTTTGCCTATGCATTTCTCCAATGCGTGTAGCCGCAGTGATCTGAAAGTTTTTTATTTATTGGTGCCATCGGAGTTGTTTCCAGCAACAGTGCAAGAGGTTCTCGCTCGCTGGCTACCCTGGTTATCTGCTGATAGCTGCTGCAGAGTCGCTGTTAAGAAATGTAAACGTGAATAAGCAACCTACTACTCGCGCCGTCGGAGAAGAAGTTAAAATAACTTGCTGTTTTTCTATATAAGCACATTGTATCGCACAATTTGAAGCGTATTGAGACGCGGATATACGAGGTCTGTTAGAAAAGTATCCGACCTTTGGCCGTAGAAAAAAAACTTGCATAACTGGAGCGTTCCAAACCTAGTCACCTTCAAAGTAGTCTACTTGGGACTCAACACATTTCTCCCAGCGGTGCTGCCATTTTGAGAAGTATTCCGAAAAGGCCCCTTTCGGAATGGAGTTTAGCTCAGCTATCGTTGCAGCCACAATGTTCTTCCTTGTCTGAAATCGCGCTCCTTTCAATGGCCTTTTGATTTTAAGAACCAGCCAGAAATCGCAGGGGCCATATCAGGAGAGTAAGGAGTCTGTTGAACGACAGGAGTCTGGTTTTTCGCCAAAAAAGTCTGAATCAAGTGCGAGGCATGTGCAGGAGCATTGTCGTGATGGAAGCGCCAATTTAGAGTTGACCTCAACTCCGGGTTCTTGCGCCGCACAGCATCACGTAGGCACCAAAGACATCCCTGTAGCACTCTTGGGTCATTGTTTGACCCTGTGGAGTGCGTACTTGTGGTCTGCCACACAGAGGGTGTCAAAGAAAGCAGTCAGCATCACTTTCACTTTGCTGCGCACTTGGCGGGCCTTCTGAAGTCTTGGTGACGTGGAATGCTTCCACTGTGACGACTGGGATCTGGTTTCCGGGTCGTACCTGTACACCCAAGACTCGTCACCAGTTATCATGATGTTGATGAAGTCGGGGTCACTGTTTGCGGAATCCAGCGTGTCCTGTGAGACTTCAACACGAAGCTGCTTTTGCTCCACCGTGAGCAGCTTCGGCACGAATTTCGCCGCAACTCTCTCCATGGCCAAATCTTCGGTGATAATGGAATGTGCGGAAAAATTGCTCATGTCCACCTCTTCCTCAATTTCTCAGATAGTCACGCGACGGTCCCGCATCACCGCAGCGTTCAGTTCGGCAATGACCTGGTCATTTCGGCATGTTGATGCCCGATTGGAGCGTGGCTCACTCTCCACCGATGTGCGGCCATCTTTAAATCAATTGTACCAGTGCTTAATCTGTGTGCTGCTCATAGCATCGTCACCGAAAGCCATCAGAATATTCCGAATGGTTTCCACTTGGCCGCCGCCCAGTTTATGGCAAAATTTGATGCAGTAGCGCTGCTCCTGTCACTCCGCCATTTTCCTCGCAATAAAAAACCGACGAGAGCACTGCGCACCGCCTCACTCAAATGCTGCGTCCCAGCGACTGACGCTATCGGCAGGCGGGAAAAAATTCGTGCATGTGTACGAAGGTTCAAGGTCACGTGATGCAAGCGCGCTTGTTTTATACCCATCAGGTGTTCGCGAAAAAAAATAAAGTCGGATACTTTTCTAACAGACCTCGTATGTACTGTCATAGACAAAATTTTTCGAGACGCCGGAGCGCCATTTAAACGCTGCCTCTGCGACACTAGACGGCGCGATGAGCGCGTCGAGGCTGCGCTGGGCGATTACTAGACGCATGTTCGTCCGATGTGCGTTCGCTTGCCTTCCTTGTCATCGTTTTGAGTGATGCGCTGCTTATTGCGCACTGGGGCACTGGTAGTCGCTTTTTCCTGCTCGCGCTTCTCCAGACATGCGGCACTTGTGCTAGGCGCGCAGCCAGTCGACAGCGATAACAGCGCGAGTTCACGGGGCTCGCCGCTTTTATATTGCGTCTTTATAGAAAAGAAGTGGAGCACGGTCTGTTTTCTGTTTCGCTAATAATTTCTAGCTTCTTGCTTGCGATAGAGGCATCGCTTCTGGAAGCTGCTCGATGCAATCAAAACCTGTTCTCGTAAAGGAAACTAGGTATGCATGCTCCAAATGCAAGCGTGAGCTTGCATCGCAACGAATTCATAGTTATCGCGCAGTCTAAAAACATAAAATAAAGGAAGAATCCTTAAGCAACAAATTTATTTCACGAAACAAAGTTTCGCCGCGGTGACTCAGCAGTTATGGTGCTCAGCTGCTGACCCGAAAGACAGGGGTTTGATCCCTGCCTCGGCTGTCTAATTTCGATGGAGGCGAAATTTTAGAGGCACGTGCACTGTGCGATATCAGTGCACGTTAAAGAACCCCAGGTGATCAATGTTTGGCATGGGCTAGTGGGTGGCTAATCTCAAGGAAAGTAATATACTGCGCAAAGAACAGGGACAGCAGAGAAGACACCAGACCTGTTGTTTGTCTTCTCTGCGGCCGCTTTTTTTTTTTGCGCTGTATATTACTTCCCTTAAGATAAAAAAAAACAAACCAGGATGTCTAAATTTCCGGAGCCCTTCACTGTGGCGTCCCTCAAAGCCATGGTTGCTTTGGGACGTTAAACCCCAAAAAACCAATTTTTATGCTTTGTGATAAATAATACGTTGCTTAAGCATTCTTTCTCTTTTTTACGCTTTTTAGTCGGAACGATAACTGTGAATGTGTTGCGATGCACGCTTACGCTCGCCGTTAAAGCTTCCGGCCCAAGCTGCTTTGTCGAGAAAAGGGTTTCATCGTAACGGGCAGTTTGCAGAAACGAGGCCTTTATCGCAAGCAAGAATTAGAAATTATTAGCGGAAGTAAGAAAAAACCCGCCTCTGCTCTAGTTCTTTCTTAAAAGACGCGATATACAGGCGGCGGGTCCTGCGAACACACGCTGTTATGGCTGTCGACGGGTTGCGCGCCGAGCACGACTGCCGCATGACTCGAGCAGCGCGAGCAGCGAAAAGCGGCCAACCGCGCCCAAGCTTGGAATAAGCAGCATTCCACGCATGATGAGCGACCAGGAAGGCACCAGACGCATATAGGACGCGCATACGTCTCGTCTTCGTCCAGTGAAGCCTCGACGCACACACTTCGCCGCCTTGTGTCCTGAGGCAGTTTTGGAACGGCGCTGCGGCATCTCGATGTTTTTCGGCCCCGGATAAGTTAGATAGGCCATACAGGGTTAACAATCTAGAAAGTGACGTGCCCCGGATGTGCAAGAAGAAGCACTGAGTTCCCTTCGTGGAAAGAGGGTCTGGTTTATCAGATTACGTTATCGTGTGGGAAACAGTGTGTAGGACAGACTGGTCGGTGTTCAAATGATCACCGCCGACAGCGCGAGCGCAACGTAAAGAACAAATATGAACAAGATTGGTTGCTAGTAGCGCATTGCAATGAGTGCCAAGGGTGTACAGCTCTCTATAACAAGGCACTTCGAATCGGTAAAAAAAAATGGATAAGGACACTTTCGAAATAATTGAAACGGAAACGATAGAGCGATTAAGAAGTGCGTGCTTTAGCACCGCCTCTGTTAATCTGTCCGAAAAAGAATTTGCGTTCATTCGGGCTCGATGATATCACGTATATCTTTTGGTTTCACGGCAGTGCAGTGTGTATACATACTTATGTTTCTTCACAATGAAGTTATTAGAAGTTAGCGCTGTGTGTGTGTCCTTTCGCCCTGCGTCCTTGCCTTGCGTTGCGCTACAACGATATTTGTAGGTCTGAAACAACATGCCCAAGTTTCTACCTTATTATAAACAATTACAGAAAACGCTCCCCAGCGGAGGGCTGAAAAAGAGGATGGCATGCTGAAACTCTCATCGAAATAGTTTGCTGAAACTGTCCGTGTCTGTTATCTTGATAGATGTGGTATTATTGAACACGAAATCGTGATGGTGCGCTGTAATGGTCTGTAGCTGCGGTCACCCGCTGGGAAAATATAACATCCAATGTAATGTACTTGGGCTCAGGTGCGCCGTTACGACAACAGCCCTTACGAAAGAAGAGAGCAGTGATAATTTTCTTCAGGAAGAATAAAGGGACAACACAAATGCAAGTTTCATGTATTGGCGCCAATATTTCGATTGATGAAAAATTCTGTTCACCTCTGAGTATATAATCAGGCTACAATGACCAGTGCCCCACATCGAGCCCGCGTACACGATGTATAAGCTATCATAAGGCCATCTCAAATGTCGCCGCAATGTCAAGCTTATTAGCAATTTTCACGAAATATAGACACACTTAATCAACGCCGCGAATTCATCAATTACGGATTTGTGCATGCGGAACCTCCTCGTGTACCGCGTCGCACGAGCGGCTCGTGAGCGCATTCACAAGTTCCTACCAGGATATAGCGGCCAAGTATTTTTGCCGCGAAAGAACTCCACTGCTCGCGTACAAGCATTGAAGTTCATTTTCGGCGTAGATATTACCTCGAAGCGGCCTCAAATAATTAAAAAAAACAAGAAAATTGCAGCGTAGGCGGGAATCGAACTGGGACATCTTGCATGCGATACGTGGACACTTCCACTCAGCCACAACTGTTTTTGTTATTATTTTTTGCCTGGCTTTGGCACATAACATTTAACCAAAAAACACTCAACGAAAAACACACAAAGCGCAATGTACGGTCGCGGTCAAAAATACGCGGCCCACGGCTCCGGCGCAAGGAGGGCTGTCGGGCCGCATCGCGGCGCTGATGCTCCGCCGGGCGCTTGCTGCGAGGGTGCATCTGGGAACGATAAAACTTCTCCCTCACACTCTTCTGGGCGCGTCACGCGGCTCATGAACTTCAAGTGCGCCATTCAGCTGTTTTACGGCTGACGGTCAGTACGAAGGAGCGCGCCTCCACTTTTTCTCGTATGCCGCGCGGCCGTACTGAAGGGTAGCGCTAGCGGTTTACCGTTGCCGCCTCGACACTGCTTCGCTCTCGTATGTAGAGCGCGCCCATGAATGATAAGCCTTAATGCACGCTGCATGGGCATAAGGGCGCTCAAGATATAGGGCAGAATAAGTTATTGCTGCGTCAAAACCCCCGTCTGTGAACTCGGTGAAGCCCTGTTTTGTCCTGGTCGTGTATTAGCGCATTCTGTTGCCGCCGGAGCGTGCTTTGCTTTTTTGTAACTTTGAATATGCGATTTTACAGGAACGACTACTGCGCATTAATTTGAATGTGCATTTTATGCGGGATCACGTGCAGAAAAGCGAGTGCAAAACACTGCTGGTAAAATAACATTATATCATCTTGCTGCTCTCTCAGCCACTCCCGCAACTGACGACGGTGATTCGTGCCAGAAACCATCATCATAGTCAGCCTGATTATGCCCACTGTACAACAAATGTCCCTTTCATAATTCTCCAATTACCCGGCCTTGTGCCAGCTCCGGCCGCCTGGTATCTATAAACCTCCTA
The DNA here is from genome assembly GCF_055824585.1 of Amblyomma mixtum. Lineage (NCBI taxonomy): Eukaryota > Metazoa > Arthropoda > Arachnida > Ixodida > Ixodidae > Amblyomma > Amblyomma mixtum. The sequence continues at coordinate 150,375,600 of NC_143013.1, read as the reverse complement.
AACTCGTCCGCCCAAAAAACATTTTGCCGCCGTGACATAAATATTGTAGGCTCTAAATCGTCGTCTAATTGTAGCAGCAAGCGAATGCCGCAGGGGTCCTTGACGGAGGACTGCTCACACGTCTCTCAGGACTTGCCACACTTTGTCAATATGTCAATAAACGTTTATTCACTAACTCGCTTGAGAGCCTGAACGCACGTGTGCCAACCACCCAAGCACCGGGCGCCGCCCAAGCGCGAGACGCGCGTAAATAAGGAATGCGAACTGAGCTCGGACACTTCGCAGCAGCAAGCGCCCCGCGCTCTGCCAAATGCTCGCCTGCCGTAGCTGGTCTGCACATAGGGGAAACGAGATATTCGAGCAGGCGCTGGCACGGCGCCGAAAGTCGCACGCAGCGCGAATTGCAGAGCCCTCTTTCGTACTGAGCTCAGCCATGCTCAGCCGTGAAACAGCTGAACGCCGCGCTTGAAATTTATCAGTCGTCTGACGTGCGCAAGAGAGAGTGTGGGTGAAGCATTGTCGTCGCTCTGGCACCCTCGCAGCGAGCGCCCGACAACGATAGCAGAGCCGCAGTGCGGCCCCACAGCCGCTCCTTGCGCCGCAGCCGTGGGCCGTGTATTATTGAACGCGACTGTACATACCACACTGTCTTAGTCAGGCAGCACGAGTCTGGCTTCGTCAGATTAAAATTCCTGTAACATACACAATAGCTCTAGTATTGAGAACCACTCGGCAGGCTCCGCAGCGGCTTTCTGGATGGCTAGAAACCAGTCCCTTCTTTCCCGAAAGTAAATTCGGGCAGGCCGTGCCTTTGTATTACAATTATGGCCTGCCATTCTTGAGAGCCAAAAGTGGAGGCCCAAGAGCATTATAAGATCCAATGGTACCCCATCCTCATTCTCATTACCAGTGCTTCTATAACGAATCCCCTGCGCGTCAGGTGGTATCTCTTCCTTTATTGTCCTTTTTCACACATCGAAAAAATAATCCCTTCCCTGCAAAGCAAACGAAAACATGGTCGATCGTTTCGGGCTGTTTACAAATTAAGCAGTTCGTTCCCCACGGTAAAAATAAATCTTTTCCCGCTGAAAACTTTTCAACTGGAAGCGTCCCGGTGTCTAATTAAAAAAAAAAAAGGTCTTTATTTCTGGTGGCACCTGCATTTTCTTCACCCTTTTAAAACATCACTCCCCGGCCCCCAGTGTACAAGGCCCTGTACCCGGGCATTGGGAAAACAATATCACAAAGATCAAGGCACAACTTTTTACTTTTATGCAAATGATCACTAGAAAACGTGCAGAAAGGAACCTAACACTTAGTACAACCTCTTTGTAGTAGCCAAAAATTCCACCCGGGAGCTCATCGGTGGATACAACAAACTGGTGCCAAGAGAAATTTGATTAAGTGGTCGAAAGGTAATATTCTCCCGATGACTCATCTACGTTAATCTTTCGAATGCATTTAAGGAATACGTCAGGTGCCCGTGTGCTGAATCAATATTCAGCATTGTAAAGCGCGATCAGAAATGGTGCAGTCATCCTGTGAGAGAGGGAGCCGGACGGAAACTATTCGTACTATCTTATAAACTACGGAGTTAAAGAATCTAATGTATTCCGAAAACATCACTTAGTGAGTATACTGTTACGTAGTGGTGACTGCAGTTCGGCGAACAAAAAAACAGCGAGAATATCTTCGAAACGAAACTCTTTATTTGGGCTGATTTTCGCCCGCAAAGAAATGAATCACTCGGCGGCGGCGCAGCAACAAAAGTGCTCGGCGGTCGTCGAACAGAATGACCGCCGGTGTCGGGCGTGCTCTTTTTAAAGCTGATAGCGAACATTCCAAATAAAGCTTGGAAAGTTACTAGAACATTCTAGCACAAAGTAGAATCGGCTCCGCCTGGACGCGATCAATCGAGATAAATCTAGGCGCGTCTTGCGTCACAAACGAAGCGATAAAGCGGTGTGTCGGCAGCCTTGAAGCATGAACAAACAAACACTACAAAGAAACGCTACAAAGATTCGCGGCATTACTCCCCTCTCAAAGAAGCATCGACTCAATGCTTCAGAACATAATGCGGCTATAAACAATGAAAAACGGATTGTGCAAAAATAAACACCGAATGCGGAAACACGGCGTCCTTCAGCGTGCATGATAGGACTTTAGACGTACGACGTGGACTACTTCTGGTCGTAAGCGGTGTCGCTGGGATGCAGTCATTTGGTCAGGGGCGACCTCATAGTCCAATTCACCTAGCCGACGAAGAACCTTATACAGGGCGAAATAGCGGCGCAAAAGTTTTTCACTCAATCCTCGTCGGCGAATGGGCGTCCAAACCCAGACTCGGTCTCCTGGATTGTATTCCGCGTTGCGTCAGCGTAGGTTGTAGCTTCTGGCGTTGGTCCGCTGCTGGTCTTTGATCCTTAATCGGGCAAGTCTTCGGGCTTCTTCTGCGCGTTGAAGGTAGGCGGCGGCGTCGACGTTATCTTCGTCGGTAACGTTCGGCAGCATGGCGTCTAGCGTGGTCGTGGTCTGTCTTGCATGGAAGAGCCTAAAAGGCGTCATCTGGGAGGCCTCCTGCACTGCGGTGTTGTAGGCGAAGACTACGTAAGGCAGGATGACGTTGCAGGTCTCGTGTTCGGCATCGACATACATTGCGAGCATATCGGCGATGGTTTAGTTGATGCGCTCAGCCAGTCCGTTGGTAAGCAGTGTTTCTCCGCTGGCTGGCTTAGCTGTAATGGAGGATGCCTTGCGTCAGTTCCGCCGTGAATGCGGTTCCTCTATTAGTGATGAGCACATCGGGGGCGCCGTGTCGCAGAAGAATGTTCTCCACGAAAAATTTGATGACTTCTGCTGCTGTTCCGTTCGGTAGGGCTTTTGCTTCGGCGTAGCGCGTCAGGTAGTCGGTCGATATAAAGATCCACTTATTTCCAGATGTTGATTTCGGGAAAGGGCCAAGCAAGTCCATGCCGATCTGCTGAAAGGGCCTTGAGGGGGGTTCAATGCGGTTCTGAAATCCTGCTGGTCGGGTTGGAGGGGTCCTTCTTCGCTGACAATCTCGGCAGGTTTTCACATAATGTGCGACATCGGCAGACAGTCGGGGCCAGTAATACTTCTTTAATGCGGCGGAGGGTGAGAAAAAACCCTAGATGTCCAGTTTTCGGCTCGTCTTGTGAGGCCTGAAGAACTTCTCCGCGCAGAGTTACAGGTACAACAGGGAGGCAGGCTGTCTTGTTCGCTGCAAAGTTCTTCTTCACGAGGACATCATTCAGTAGACAGAACGAAGACAATCCTCGCTTGAACAAGGTGGAGGGTGAAGGAACCGTGCCTTCCAAGTATTCGATGAGGCATTTTTTGTCGGGGTCCGCGCGCTGCTGTTGTACAAAAGAGCTGGAGCTGATGGGTCCTAGGAAGGCGTCCTCATCGTCGTCCGGCGGTGGTGCATCTACAGGGGCTCGTGACAGGCAGTCGGCGTCAGAGTGCTTGCGTCCGGACTTGTAAACGACGGTTACGTCCATCTCCTACAGCCGCAGGCTCCATCGAGCGAGGCGGCCAGAGGGGTCTTTCAAACTGGCGAGCCAGCACAATGCGTGGTGATCGCTGACCACCTTAAACGGTCGTCCGTACAGATAGGGGTGGAATTTCGACGTAGCCAAGATGATAGCAAGGCACTCCTTCTGAGTTGCTGAATAATTAGCTTCGGCTTTGGATAGGGAACGGCTAGCGTACGCGATGACCTTGTCCACTCCGTCAATTTTCTGAACGAGGACAGCGCCTAGGCCCGCACTATTTGCGTCGGTATGAATTTTAGTCTCGGCGTTTTCATCGAAGTGCGCGAGGATCGGTGGAGACTGTGAACAACGCTGAAGTTCCTTAAAGGCTTCCACTTGCGGGGCTTCCCATTTAAATGACACGTCTGCCTTTGTCAGGTGGGTCAGTGGCTCGGCGATGCGCGAAAAGTTCTTAACAAATCGTCGGTAATACGCGCACAGTCTGAGAAATCTGCGAACAGCTTTCTCATCGGCCGGTGGCGGAAGCATTGCGATAGCAGCAGTTTTCTGCAAGTTTGGGCGTACTCACTCCTTGCCAACAATGTGGCCTAGAAAAAGTGACTCTTCATAGGCAAAGTGGCACTTATCTGCTTTCAACGTTAGGCCGAATGATTTCATTGCGTCTGGTACTGTTCGAAGCCTTTTTAGGTGCTCCTCAAAGTTCCATGCGAAGACAACGACGACACCTAAATATACCAGGCAAATTCGCCGCTTCAGGCCTGCCAGCACTGTATCCGTTACTCGCTGAAATGTCGCTGGTGCGGAACTGAGACCAAACGGCATCACCTTGAACTCGAAGAGGCCATCTAGAATGATGAATGTGGCCTTCTCGCGATCTCTTTCATCGACCTCAATTTGCCAGTAGCCGCTCATGAGGTCCATGGATGAGAAATAACGTTCTAGAGCCGGTCCAGTGTGTCGTCGATGCGGGGGAGGGTGTAGACGTCCTTCTTTTTGATGTTGTTCAAGCGGCAGTAATCAACGCAGAATCGAAGTGTGCCGTCTTTCTTTCTCACTAGAACAACCGGTGCGGCCCAGGGGCTCTTTGAAGCTTGGATGACGTCGTCGCGAAGCATTTCTCCAACTTGGTCCCGTATGGCTTGTCGCTCTCGCGGTTAAACTCGGTAGGGGCTTTGGCGAAGTGGTCGGGCGTGCTAGTCGGTTATGGTGAATAAGAGGGGGTACTGCGCACAAAAGACAAGGACAAGAAGATAACACAACAAGCGCAGACTCGCGACTCGCTTGTTGCGTTATCTTCTTGCCCTTGTCTTTTTGTGCGCAGTACCCCCTCTTATTTACCATGATTGACCGACTAGCCCAACAACGTACGCTCTTAAACTGGTCGGTTATAATGCCATTCTTGGCAATCCGCGTTTGTTGGACCTTCGGCGATGACGAAAAGCACTCGCTGTAGCTTCGAAGGAGATTGTGGATCTTGTCTTGTCTGTTCCGGGGCAGGGCTGGGTTTATGTCGAAAGAGGGCGAGTTCTCTTGGTCAGGCGAATTTTCTTCGAATTGGGCGGAGAGGGCGAAGAAGGCTCATAAGTCGGATATTTTGTCGAGGAAAGCAATCTTCGTTCCTCTGTTAACGTGCCGGTAATCTTCGCTGAAGTTAGTCAGCAGTACATCGGCTTGTCCTTTGCAGAAATGTGCGATTCCTCTTGCGAAGCCGATTGCTCGGTCGAGAAGCAACTGCATGTTCCCCTCGATAATGGCTTCAGTGTTATTCGCTTCTGTGGAGCCTACGGTGACGATGACGTTTGAGTGGTGTGGGGCACTCACTTGTTCCTCGAGGACACTATGTGCAACGCGGTGTTCCGGAGTCCTCATCGACGGGATGGACTCGTCCGTAGAAAGTGTGATCAGCTTCGATCGCAGGTCGATGATCGCCTGATCCTCATTAAGGAAATCCACGCCCAAGATCACTTCGCGGGAACATTGCCGTAGCACTACGAAGATCGCGGGATATATGTGTCCCTTGAGAGTCACTCGCGCTGTGCATCGTCCTAATGACGTAATGAGGTGGCCGCCTGAGGTGAGAATTTGCGGGCCGTCCCAAGCGGTTGTTAGTTTCCTCACGTGCGCAGCAAATGGTCCCTTCATTACCGAATAATTGGCTCCTGCGTCGACTACAGCGGTGACTTTCCGGCCGTCGATAACCACTTCTAAGTCGGATGTTCTGGCTCTGGCGTTGCACGTCGTCCTCTGCGTCTGGTCACGGCTTCGTCGGGTATGTGAAATAGGGCTGGGCCGTGTGGTCGAAGCTTTTCTTAACGACGGCGTCATTTTGATGGTGGTTCGCGTCATGGTCAAGGTTGTCATTGTATGCGGCGTCGGCGTGGTTGGTACGAAGTGTGCATACAGTGTGGTCGCTGGAGGATCTTTGTCGTTTCCTCGGCAAGCAACCTGGCCTCCATAGGTTGCTTTGTTTAGTTTCCCCTGCGGGGGCTAGGGGACCTTTCTCGGACAGCCGCGTCGTAGCTGTGGCCCGTTGATGAAAAACGTGCGGTGGACGGCGACGGTGAGCGGGGAAGACGGCTTGACGACACGTATTCCCCTCTGTGCAGGTAGTCGTCGATTTCCCGTGGTCGCTGGCCGGGGAATGGTCGTGGGGCGTCGATGGCGAAACCTCGCAGGCCGATGCGTCTATACGGGCAGTGGCGAAGTATATGACCGGCTTCGTCGTAATGGAAGCACAGTGGGCGGTTCTTAGAAGTCCTCCAGGCGTCGCACTTCCTGGGGCTTGGGCGTCGTTCGTAGGCTGGGCGGGCGGGGGCAGGGGGATGGCGTTCGGGAACCGCTGGTTCACGTCGAAGAGGCGGACTTCGGCTCTCGCGTTGGGACGGAGGACTGCGTAGTGCAGCGGCGTAGGTTGAGGCTGGAGCTTCAGCAGGAGGCAAAGATGACGGGGGCCAAGCGTATGCTGCGCTTCTTCGCGTACGATTTGCTCAAGGTTCGCTACTTGAGACTGGTTGGAAGATGGCAGCAGGCGACGCAGCTCTTCTCGTACCATTTCGCGGAGAACATCCCACAGGTTGCCTCCTAATGCTGTGCTATCCGAGAGGGCAGTCGAGGTCACTTCGGGCTGTCGAGGAAAATGACGGGCTCGTGCTTCCAAGGTTTTCTCAATGTCGGCTGCTTCAGTGGTGAATTTCGCGACCGTCGTCGGTGAATTGCGGGTGAGACCGCCGAAAAGTGCCTCTTTAGCCCCACGCATCAAAAGCTGCACCTTCTCCTCCGTCACATCAGGATCGACACGTCGAAAAAGGTGCTTCATGTCTTCTACGTACGCGGTTACAGTCTCATTCGGGTGCTGGATGCGGGATTGTAGAAGCAACTGAGCTCTTTCTTTCCTGATGATGCTCGTGAGGGCCTTCAGGAACTCGAGCTTGAATAGTTCCCACCTCGCTAGAGAAACTTTCGTGGTTTTCGAACCAAATTCTCGCGGGTCCTTCCAAGGCGAAGAAAACATGGCTCACTTTGGTTCGGTCGTCCCAACTGTTGAACACGGCGACACGCTCAAACTGTTCTAGCCATTCTTCGGGATCTTCACCCGGTGAAGCGTTGAACGTGGGCGGCAGTCGGGGCTGGTGTAAAATAATACAGGCTGGTGTCGTAGCCATGGCTGACGTCGAAATTGAGGAGTCCTTCTGCGCTCGCGTGTGGTCCGGTAGCAGCCCGAATTCTGGTGGACGCCTCTGGATACGACGGCTGCTTCGACCTTCGCCTTCGGTTGGGACGGCTTCTGCGGCTTTCTTGTGATCTTCTCCGACACGGCTCGGGCTGCTTTGAGGGCTCCCAGGGGGTGAGGGTGACAGGGACATCGGCTAGCACCTCCACCAGATGTCACGTAATGGTAACTGTAGTTCGGCAACCAGGAAAAAAGTGAGAATGTCTTCGAAACGAAACTCTTTATTTGGGCTGACTTGCGCTCGCAAAGAAATGAATCACTGGGCGGCAGCGTAGCAACAAGCGTGCTCGGCGGTCGTCGAACAAAATCCCCGCCGCTGTCGGCCGTGCTCTTTTTAAAGCTGATAGCGAACACTCGAGATAAAGCTTGGAAAGTTACTAGAACATTCTGGCGCAAACTAGAATCGGCTCCGCCTGGATGCGATCAATCGAGATAAATCTAGGTCCGTCTTGCGTCGCAAACGAAGCGATAAAGCGGCGTGTCGGTAGCCTTGAAGCATGAACAAACACACAAACAAGCTCTGCAAACAACCGTAAATGGCACCCTTTTCTGGACTCGCTCCTCGGGTCGCTTAGGGCTCGAAACCTCAGCAGAGTCGGGCGCAGTAGCGACGATCGAACTAACTTACTAAACGCTCTCATGATTGATATCCGCTGTCATCCCTAGACAGACGCTTGCTTAACGCCATTAAAGTTATCAGACTAGAGCTCTGAGGCATATGGGAGAGATACTGCCGTATACGCCAGAAAAAACAACATGTTTTCAATTTTGCGCCACGTCAGAACCACTAGCAAAAAAAGTAACGTTCTCGACGCAAACGTTTCTCGGTGAAACTCGCACTGAGATCAATAAATTAAAGTGACTATAATAGGCGTAATCCCCACACCAACATTCGCGAATAGAACACACGCAGTACAGCCATTGGAAGGAACAGCGTGCGAAACTACTGACAATGATCCGCGAATTAAGCAAGATTATTAGCTTCCTTAAGATTTCACACTCTAGAATCTATGAACACTATACACTATACTTAAGGGGGATGTTGTGCAGCCATTTTTGTTCTCGGTAGACACATTTCTTCCTCGAGCATTCGCGAACAGTACGAAGCTATTTTCACTCCCGTTTGTGCAGTGAACTGCACCGAAGCAAGGAATAATGAGGCATTAAAAAGCACACTTTGAATTGTGAGCGTGTAACTCAACTGAACTCGACCAGCAGCAGAGACAGATGACCTACACATGGCGCAGACGGAAAACGAAAACGTAAGAAAGCGATGCTTTCGCACGTTGCCGGAGGAGCCAATCATCGTTCCGAAAAGCGCGGAGCAGAGACTCCGGCAAGTTCACAGAAATGCGCTACTTACAATAACAATGGGCTTTACATGGCGTGCCGTCTCTAGCACCATCATGTGCGACCCACTGAGACCCCAACACAATGTACGGCGTTGGTTCAGCATGTGGCGAGTGTCTAGGGAATGCACTAGGGTGCCTCAATGGCCAGCGCGGCTTTCACGGTGAAGACGCCGCTCTAAACGGCGACATTTTGGGTCTCACTCTCTCGTTCGGCCGAACTGAGCGCAGTACGGCGCGGCCTTTTTCGAAGAGAAAACTGCCGCTACCGCATGGGGTATTAACCAGAGGGCGGCAGCTATCTTAATTATGTTTAATGAAAGGTACAAGCTGAATGTGGTGTAGGCCTACGCCCCTACATCGCCATGATGACTACAGCGTTGAAAGCATCTGGGAAGACGTGGAATCGGCAATGAACAAAGTAAAATCACAGTACACTGTGATTTTACTTTGGGCGAGTTCAATGCGAAGGTGGGCAAGAAGCAGGCTGGAGACCAGGCGCTAGGCGAATATGAGAGATTCTAGGAGTAGAAGGAGAGAGTCACCAGTAGAGTTCGTAGGTAGAAATAATTTATGGACCATGAATACCTTCCTCCATAAACAAGAAAACAGAAAGTGGACGTGGAAGGGCACCGGTGGTGAGACTAAAAATCAAATAGAATTCATACTATGCACTCAGCCTGCCATCGTAGAGGATGTGGAGGTCCTCGGAAAGGTCCGTTGTAGAGATCACAGAATGGTAAGGTCTCGCATTAACTTATATTTTAAGAGGGAACGGAAGAAATTAGTGACGCAGAAGTCCATTAACGACTTAGTAGTAAGAGGGAGGGTAGAGGAATAAAGGATTTCGCGGCAGAACAGCTACTCCGCATTCACTGAGGAAGGCAACAGTGATGTTTAAACAATGAACGATAATCTCACAGCTATCGTCACGGAGTGCACCGAAGAAGTAGGCGGTAGGATGGTTCGACAGGATACCGGCAAGCTATCTCAGGAGGCGATAGATCTGATTAAGCAGCGCCAAAGCATCAGGGCGTCTAACTCTACAGACGGAGTAGAACTAGCACAGCCTTTAAGTTCCATAAATAAGCGCAAGGTAGCCGGCATAAGGATGCTTAATAAGGAGGGAATCTAGCTTCCTTTAACGAACGAAGGCACCCTAAAATCGGTAAAAAAATAAGGCCTAAGGAAAAGTCATATGTATGCGCTAAGTGCTAAAGACGGCATTGTCGTTAGCAATATGGATAAAATAGTTAAAATAGTCCAAGAGTTCTACACAAATCTATGCAGTAGCCAATGCAATGAGAGCGTTAGTGAGAAAGTATGTAGCGAACAGCAATGGGACATCCTGCCAGTAACGAAAGAGAAAGTAAAGGAAGCCTTAGGAACAATGAAAAGGGGGAAATCAGCTGGCGAGGATTAGGTAAAAGCAGATTAGTTGGACGGAGCGGAGATTATGCTAGAAAAACTAGCCCCCCTGCATACGCAATGCCTTGTAACCTCTAGCGTACCTAGAGCTTGGAAAAACGCTAACATTATCTTAGTTCACAAGAAAAGAGACGTCATGGACTTGAAGAATTACAGACTGATTAGCTTATTGTCTGTTGCCTACAAGGTATTTGCTAAGGTAATCGTTAATAGGGTCACGACAACCTTAGACTTCAATCAACCAAATGATCATGCAGGCTTCCGTAAAGGATACTCGACAACAGACCATATTCACACTATCAATCAGGTGACAGAGAAATATGTAGAATATAACCGACCCCTTTCTATAGCCTTCATTGATTACGAGAAAGCATTTGACTCAATGGAAACTTGAGCTGTCATGCGGGAATTGCCTAATTAGGGTGCAGAAGGGTGTTTTGTGTAAATATTGGAAGATATCCATAACGACTGAACAACTACTATAGTCCTTCATAGAGTTAGCAATAAAATTACAATAAGAAATGGTGTCAGGAAGGGAGACACGGCCTCGCCAATGCTACTCACGGCACGTTTAAAGGAGGTATTCCGAGCCCTGATAGTTGGGGATGAGAGTTAATGCAGAATACCTAAGTTATCTCCGATTAGCGGATGACATTGACTTGCTATGTCAGTCAACACATGAACTGCAAAATATGATCAATGAGTTAGTTAGGCAGAGCAGAAGGGTAGGTCAAAAAATGAACATGCAGAAAACCAAACTATGTTCATCAGTGTAGCAAGGGAAAAGCAGTTCCCTGTTGGTAGCGAGTTGCTGAAAATCGTAAAAGAGAATATGCTTAGGGCAGGCAGTGAGCGCTGATACGAATCATGAGATGGAATAACTAGAAAAATAAGATTGGTTTAGAGCGGATATGGCAGGTTCCCTCAGATCATGAATGACAGTTTGTCAATATTCCTTAAGAGAAAAGTCTACAACAGCTGTATCTTACCGGTACTCGCCTGTGGGTCAGAAACGTAGAGGCTAAAGAAGAGGGTTCAGCTTATGCACAACGCACCGAGCTACGAAAGAAAATGATAGGTGTAATGTTAAGAGATCCGAACAGGGTGGAGTGGGTGAGGGAACAAACGCGGTTTAATGACATCCTAGTTGAAATCAACAGGAAGAAATGGGCTTGGGCAGGGCATGTAATAAGAAGGCAAGATAGCCGCTTGTCCTTAAGGGTAACAGAGTGGGTTCCAAGAGAAGTCAAACGTAGCAAGGGGCGGTAGAATGTTAGGTGGGCGAATCAGATTATAAAGTTTACGGTATGGGGTGGTCGCAACTGTCAAAGGACAGGGTTAATTAGAGAGAGGTGGGAAAGGCCTTTGTCCTGCAGTGAGCGTAGTCAGGTTGATATGATCATGATGACCATACAGAATTCCACAAAGTGGGTGTGCTGCCAAAACAGGGTGGGGACAGGAACTGTTTGAACAGTGAATCTGAGTTGTCACACTAAAGCATGCCATCTTTCCCAGCTAATATGCCGAGGAACTCGCCGCCTTGCGAACCGTCGTTACATTCAGACAACGGGGGTGGCATACTCCAGTGCAATCTGTTGCCCTAGATATGAAGATAACCGGATGCAACAATCACAGTTACTTATTCCGGTCGGCGTTAGTGTATTTGCCAAAGGCTGTCGCTCAGACAGCTTTTCTTTCGCAATGAAATCCAGTGGGAGAAGTCGCCTTTGACGGCTGCTAAAATTTCAGCAATTATGAGTATGCAAATTAAAAATAGTGCATTATAACCCCGGTGCAAGTAAGAACTGTTCTGGAATGAAAGTGTTTTTCATACCTTAGCTTCCATACTTTTTATCTGTGTTTTGATTTCCAGCCGTCTTGCTTGACCTGCTATTCACTCTTTTTTCTGCTGTTGTGCTGGCGCCCACATTCCGCTGGCCTCTCTGGAAACCAGCGCCGCGCGCCCGCCGTCGCGCAAAGCAAGCCCAGATTCTCATTGGACATGTCGCGGCTTGCAGCGTGAATCACCCCGCCTCGCCGGCGCGGACTCTTCAACATCTCCCTCGTCACCGTCGGTTCGAACTCCTACGACGCTTCGTCGGCCGCCCTTTCCAGTCTGCAAGCCTTCAACGGCCGGGCCCCTCTCGACGATTCATCTAATTTGAACGGTGGCCAGTGCCGTGACCTGATTGGAGGATCTGAACTGCTGGCTGCCGCACCGGACACCGGCGGCTATAAAAACGGAGCCGCGCTGAACCCGAGCAGCAGACAGGCAGCAGAAGAGCCATTACGCCGGAGCTACGCTCGCCGCCGGGTGCCGCCCTTCTTTGTGCTAGCCCGTGGTGCTCTCGGCCCTTGTATCTACAATGTAAAAGCCCTTGTGCATATTGTACATAAACGTCCTTTGACCCACCGTCACCTCGACCATTTCTTGGCTCGGAGGCCCAGTCCCAACAGTGGTGGCAGAGGTGGGATGCCAAAGTACCAATGCTGCGTACGCTTTCCAGAGGAAGGTGAAATTGCCGCTGTCTTCTTCTAATGTTAGCAAAAGAGCCCGGAACACAGCAGCCCCTCATTGCTTGATCTCTGACAACAGCACTATACACACCACCGAAGCTCACGCCAAGCAGAGGGGCGTTGTCCAGAAGGCGAAACTGCCCACTTTCTCCTCAGTTTTGCTTGTTTAGATTTCTTCTCCAGATTAGAAACGCCTCGGTACTTATCAAAACCTTTTTCTCCCGATTATAGCTGCCTCCGCACACATATCGCTTTCAGCACCGCACTTTAAACAGTGGTATGTTTTTCCAGCAAACTAGAAGCACGAAAACCCACGAGTTAGGCCGGGAAATCTGTAGTCGTTCAGCAGCAGGTCGTGCCAAGGGTAGGGGAGGGTTAAAACCTGCCACGCCACATCATATGTTGCCGATTGCTTTCTTCAGAACCTGATGACATGGAGATTCCCAATGAGGCAGCCATATTATTTACGCGCTCTCGCTGGCAAGGAAGTACGTAAAGCACTCGTCGCTGCATTTTGTTCAATTTCTTATTTTCAACGCGTAGTCGACACCGTTCAGAAGGAACTCAACACTCAGCTGATTTTGCTATGGAAGAACCCAAGGGAAGCCGTTGAAGACACATGACCATTTGGTGTCAGACATGTCGTCAGCTGTACGCCTCGAGAAATGTGGCAACCGACCATATGGAAGAAAAATTTCCCAGTATTCCTTCGTAGAATTCCCTCCCTACGGTGCAGTAATAAGGCAAAGGGATCCCCGAGAATGATATACAGCAGGCTAAAGGTGAAACCTCACCAGCCAGGTGCAGTTGACAGGCTCGACGCGTATTTCTCACGATTACCTTCGAATTCGGGTCCGAGGCGGCAAGCGCAATGGCTACTTCCTCGGCCTGCGCTGAGTTTCGAGCTAGAAAGGAGAGGCCGTTAACGCATTGATCCTGGTGAAATTCTGCGGCCGTGTAGAATCCAGTGATCGACGGCCCTGCCCCGTCAACGTAGTATACACCCTGTTTAGATCCGTGTTGGTGTTCCAGGGCTCGAGCGCGCGCCTCTCGTCTGCCTTCGTGTTTATGCGTTTCCATGTTGCGCGGGAGTGGAGGGACCCAGAGCATGTGACGCCATAGCTCAGGAATCCAGCACCTCTCCTCTGGAGTGCCCTCGTGTTGGATCTGCAAGCGATCTAGCAGGCGGCGCCGGATGCCGTCTGCGAGAGTCGCGTATATTGGTTCACGAGGTGGGCCTCGCGTAACTCCTGGTAGGAGTTGATCACCCCCAACGGCGACAACTTAGCATTGAAGGTGGCCACTGGAAGGCCCAGTGCTCGCTTTGTAGCCTTTCTAACGATGGCGCCGATTCTGTTTTGATGTTGTTTCGTAGTGCGAAGATAGGAAGATAGTGCAAGATAGGTCAGATAGATTTGCAAACTCGTGTTGTCTTTAGGATTGGATCTGATGTGCAGAAGTTCTGACTCTGCGGGAGCACATTGGAGAACACAGCTGATAGCGTAGCCATCGATTATGATGGCGGCCCGCTGAAGGCGGTCCTTCATTTCCCCAAGGCTCCCTTCGGCAGTCGAAATTGTTATGTCATCCGCGTAGAGTGCGTGATGGATGCCTTCCACCCAGGCCAATTGGTGTGGAAGCTGCATCATGGCAATGTTGAAAAGAAGCGGCGACAAAACCGCTCCTTGGGGTGTACCCCGTGTACCCATTGTGTATGGTCCGTATTCGTCGTCCTCAATCTTGAGGAAGGCCTGGCGCTTCGAGAGAAAGTCTCGTAAATACGTGAATGCCTTACACCCACAATAGGTGGTACTCAAGTTAGTCAAGATGCTGCCATGACGAACGCTGTCAAAGGACACCTTCAGATCGAGGGCAAGGATGGCCATGTCGTTGTGGCGCATGCCAGTGGGTCGTATTATGTAGCGGCGTAACTGGAGGAGGACGTACTGCGCAGACATATGCGGTCGGAACCCGAACATAGTGTCTGCAAAGAGGCCCTTCGTCTCTATGTGTGGAGAGAGGCGTTCCCTAACCTTCGTCTCCATAAGCTTGCCCACTCAAGAGGTTAGTGAGATGAGCCTCAGGTTGTCGGTATTTCACTGTCTTGCCTGGCTTAGGGATGAAATCCATTCGGGAGGGAGTGGACGCCCGTCCCAAATCTTATTAATGCACACTAGCAGGTGGAGGTAGGCCAAATCAGGGAGGTTCGCCAACAGGTTTACTGTTATGCGATCCCGACCGGGAGCTGTACCTCGCCGCATTTCAGCTAAAGCCGCCTTAATTTCGTGTTACTCAAAAGGGGCATCAATGTCGGGATTCGGCTTTCCCGCATGCTCATACTCGGGCACAACTGGGTCTTCTATGCGGCAGTGATATCTGTTGCACAGGGTGTCCGCAAGTTGAGCCTTCGTACCTTGGTACCCGTGCAAAGCCCGCCGGCGCTTTCTTTGCGTCTCCTCTCTGCTTTATCGGGGTCAATGAGACCACGAAAGAAGCGCCATGTTCCTCTCGAGCTCATCTGACGCGCTGCCGAATTACACTTCTCTATCCAATGTGAATCGGTGAGCTGGGCAGCATATGCCGCAGCCTGCTCCGTGAGGTCGACAATGCGAGCCTTAAGTTTGCGATTCAGCTTTTGCTTCTTCCACTGTTTGGTAAGACTCCGGCGCGCCTCCCACAAGTGCAGTAGGTGTTTGTCCACTGCAGCAATCTCTTCGGTGGTCTGAAGTGTATTGACGTGTTGTCTTTGTATTGTGTCTAAATTCTTTGCTCGCTCCGCATATCCGCCGGAAAGCAGCACGGGAGGTATCTCTTGTGTCCGAAACTTAAGCTAGTCGGTCAATTTAGCGTGTCCCCACATTTTGCGAGCCGCCTTCACCAGAAGAGTAACCCGGAGAAGGCGGTGATCGCTACCAAGAGTCTTTCCCAGGTTCTCCCAAGTAGCGTCTTTGGTGTTCGTAACGAGAGTCAGGCCAGGACATGTGTCTCGCGTAACCGAGTTGCCGACACGTGTGGGACAACACGGATCCATGAGGAGTGTAAGACGAAGTGTGGAGATGAGCTCCGCCAGCTTGCGTCCTCTTGCCTTCTCAAAGTGGTAGCCCCAATGTAGGCTGGGAGCATTGAAGTCCCCAGCGATCACTAGAGGTTCCTTGTCAGCCGATTTGAGCGCGCCGTAGAAGATTTCGTTGCAGGTCACGCGCAGCTTATGCGGGGGGCAGTAAATGTTAAGGACATTTATTGACGGGTCACGGCGCTTAAGCGGCAAGACCTTGACCATACTGTATTCCTGTTCAGTTTCCAGTTCAAGGTCTACTGGGACTGCGGTGTACACCTTGTTCATCAGGATGCACATTGTAGGACCCCCTTAAAACGAGCTATACCCTGTGAATTTACCGTCCGCGCCGGGTTCCTGAAGAGCTAGGAGCGCCGGTGCGGTACCGAGAGACTGCAGGTAGAGCTGGAGGTGCGACCGTTTCTTCCAGCTCCGTAGACCCCTGCAGTTCCACTGGATGATCTCGAATTGCTCCGAATTGTTGTTGGCTTTCCGCTGGGGTCGGCTAGTCATCGTGGTGTAATTCTTTAATTTTGGGGGGCAGGTCCCACCCGCGAAGGTGATGGGGCCTCAGGCAGAGGCACCAGAACGTTCGGAGACAGAGCGGCCGGAATGTTTTCATGCGAGCCTGTGGCCTGGCGAAGGACCACCTTCCGCCTGCGGAGGTCTGGTCGCTGACACCGCGAGCGGGAGCGGCTGTGTTTGAGTTGAGCTCCAATTTGGTCCTGAACGACAGAGAGAGCTGTCTCAGCAACCTGTGCTCCTATGGCGAGTATGATTTTTTTTTTTCGAATTCGGCCTGGAGAAGCTGCTGAATGGAGCCCCATGATTTTACCTGGCAGAGCATCAATTTCGCTCTCCAGGTTGTACAGGCGGCTCTCCACCATTGGCAGCCTATATCAACCACTGTGTCGGCCGACTGCTGCGACACGCTAGTCAGCCCGTATGCGACCGATGCAGTCTCATCTCGGTTCTCCTGCTCGGCTAGTTCTATAGACTCGGAAAGACCACCTTGAAGTTCTTTATGCCCCTCTAACTTAGCCTCCATCTGCTGAATTTTTCGTGCTAAGAATTCTGTTTGGCGCCTAAGTTCCACATTTTGCCTTTGTAGGGCGGCTTCCGTCGGAGAGAAGGAAAGAGAGAGAGGCCCGGAGACAGCCCTAGCCCAAAAGCGTGCAGTGAGGGAATCGGACCCTTCGCCCAAACACATAATTTGGACTCCGGCTGCCCGAGCGCTTACCTAACGGGCACCTCATACAGGCTTTCCCGGCTCAGAGACTGCGCAACCGCTTCTGCGGTTCAGAGAAATTCTGGACAGCTATTGCGAACGCCGTCGCCTTTTCCCAGTCCCTGCTAAAGTCCTTAGTAAAGCCGATGAGCGAACTCTGAGGCGCCCGCTGACCAACAATCTGTTGTGCCCTGCAATAGCGAAACATTCCGACCCCAAAATTGATGTGCGCTGCCCTCACTGTGGGGAAGTATCCGATGCTTTCCACATGGTTTGGGCCTGTCAGAAGGATCCTTCCCTTCCCCCAATCGTTCCCCTTCCCGAGAGGCATGGGAGGCAGCCCTGCTCAACTGCTCGGGGCTGGAGTTTCAAAGGGCTCTAGTAAAGCGGGCGCGAGTAGCGGCCTCGTCCAGCGGGGTCCCGAACTAAGGACTCCACCTATGTAAAGGGTCATTTTGGCCTGAAAACTCTCTTTTTGTTCATAAAAGTTGTAACCACCGCCACTGAGAATGATGGAAAAGCTGGTTTTAAGTATGCAAAAAAATTTATATTAGGTCATGCTCTGCGCTGCTGGCATACCCGAGAAACTTGGGGCTTTGTCAGCAGTGCTCACGTTCGAACAACAAATGCTGATGAATTCTACGGAATTCGGAGACCCTGGTACTGTAAATTACAACAACAAAAGAAAGAACAGATAACCGCCGTCCTTTTAGAGCGCAGCATGCGAATGGGGAACAGGGCAGTCCGTCATAACTTTTCGATTGCCGTGTAGTCTGAGCGACTGCACCATGCATAATACACACTCAGATATGCCTGAATATTATCACCAAGAGAGAAACAATTATTCGCTGCCTATTTCAGTTCTGTCACAGTATTGCAGTTGTCACGAAATCACATCAACCACGCTACACCGATGGCGCGCAGTACGCGACCGGCTCGTGGGAAACAGCGGCGCTGGGTGGCACAAATGGTGTCCCCACACTGAAAGCTGAGGCGTGTGGACATCAAGGCACCCGAGAAAGCTCAGATGTCTTAGAAACGCATTACCGAGTTATGTACTGAGGCCTTCCTGAATAATTTAATTGCGAGCGTGTAAATTACAAATGTTTTAATTAAGCGAGTAGCGAGGTTGTCCGGAATGCACTCAACGTTGCAGGCGCCAAGCCGCGCCTTGTTGCCCGATACAGAACAGTTTCCACTCTCTAACGAGGTTCAACACTAGTTACACCACAGTTAATTTTTTTCGAAGGACTCTTACACACGTAACTACGAAGAAACGAAAGAAAAGAACTGCAAGGTATAGTTGCGTGGTAGCTTGCTGCTTCCCACTTATGTAGTGGTGGCAGCAGGACGCTTCCACGTTGTAGTAGAATGCTTGGAGAATTTTGTTCGCGACAAGACGGTGTTTAAAAGATCACATCAGCGGAGACTGTTTTGCCCGAAGGCAAATTTCCGATTACTGACCATGCAGCATGTCCCACTGAGCTTCTTTTGTATAAGTCACACGCGCACCCATACACACGCTCAGATTTTAAATGTATCAGAGTGAGTCTTTTCTTTTCTGCCACCTCCAAAATCTCACCACATTTCTCCTGAAAACACTTGCATAGTTTCATCGCCGGATCCAGAAATGACTAACGGTCATTACTGCACATGAAGTGCGATTTTTTTCAATGTGGGACGGTAACGTAGAATAGAGTACAATCAGCATCATGGTCATAAAGTAACTTTATTGTAATTAGTACAGGCAGCCGGGCAATCATATGCGAGACGAAGCGGCAACGATGCCTGAGCTGTTGCCGTCGCTTCCGCACGAGGACTGTGTCAACCCAGTTTTCTTTTGTCCTATTAAACTACACAATAACATAGTAGTTTAAAAATGCTAGAAAGAAGATGACTCCTCATGGTCTTGAGAACTTCCGGGAACGCGCACATCATAAGTCGCATGAAGGAGTCGCTGGAGCTTCATGGCGAATTCCAACAGGGGTATCTTTGTACTTTGCCGGTATGATATCGCATACTTCTGTTTAAATGCATTGCATAAATTGCTGTGGTCGGTGCAGTTGAATAATCAGCAATCAACCCTTGTAGCCATAACCGCCGTATCCACCGTAGCCGCCACCGTAGCCTAGACCGCCGCCGTAGCCCAGACCGCCGCCATAGCCCAGTCCGCCCCCGTATCCGGCGCCGAGTCCTAGTCCTCCGCCGAGGCCGGAGTGGGCAAGGAGCGCCCCTCCGCCGCTGACCTTGTTGACATGATGCACCGTCCTCACTACGAAGGCAGGTCCAGCCACAGCCTTCGCAAATCCAGGCCCGCCTGAGAGAAGTGCGACACTGCTGCCGATGCCAGCGCCGCCAACACCACCCAAGCCGCCAATGCCGCCGAAGCCGCCTAGTCCTCCGTATCCTAGGCCTCCGTATCCAAGGCCTCCATATCCCAGGCCTCCGTATCCGAGACCTCCGTACCCGAGGCCTCCATAGCCCAGTCCACCGTAGCCGACCTTCCCACCAGCGAAGGCAGTGGTCAGCACCAGGAGGAGGACGAGGGGTGTAACCTGTGCAACGTTTATCGGAAAAAGATTAAAGCATTTTCTGAGCATCCACTTGTTTCTGTACGAAGCACTGCCAGCACAAAAAAAAATGAAAATCTCGCTTCAGCTGTTTCGAGTGAATACGTTGCTTAGACCTGAAGGAAATTAAGGGAGCATGGGCTTAGAATCTGTTGGGATTTCTCGTCAGCAAAAAAAAAGAAGCACGAAAAACTTAAGAAAACGAACTGTTTTTTAAACCGGCTCATAATTTAGTATTAGCTGTTAGGTGTCTGGAAGCAGAGCGCAATTGTTTAGACCATGTTGCCAGTGACCTCTTCAACAATAAAGGTACGATATGACTTGTGGATGACTGCGTTCAAGTCAAAGAGCCACCTCTTGAGCTCATTCATTGTTTAAAAGTGCCTTTCATAGCTGATGTGTATTTTGGTCTGAATACGCAGCGTTTGCAGTTTAAATATTCGGTTAAATTAGACGCTCTGCTTTTAAGTTTCCTTCTTGCCTTTGCCTTTTTCCTTGCTTTGTTGCTTTCATGTGCCTGAGTTAGCTGCTGTCAGTTAAATAAAAACCCAACTAATGTAGAAAACATCAATATCATTACTTCGCAGAGTGCCAGAAACACGTATGCGAAGCGAGAAATGTTTCTACTACATTATCATTGGGGCAGCGGCACCAGGTATACACATTTCTTGCATGCAATGTCCCAGCTCGAAATAAAAAGGAGCCCTCTTCGGCGCTCTAGCTTTTCTCACGCTTTATGCAGCCAGAAGGACAGGTTTCTCTACTTAATGCGCCGCCGCAGCAGCGGAATCTTCCAGCGTGCATATAATGCCACTAGGCACACTGTCAGGACAATAAAATAAAAGTACCACGAAAATATTTCCCCAAGCCACCAGTGTTACGAATTTCACCACTGAAGCGCGCTCCTCATCATTATGGCCGCGTATGCACCTGTACTGCTCTGGCTTGAGAGCCTGTACTGAATGCTGAGCGTCTCAGTGCTATCTTTCAATTTTGGAGTGGCTAATTAGTAGTCTGCTAATATTTCTTGTGCAAATATTGAAAGACATGGAAATTTACGGTTGCGCTGAATATAGCTACACAAGGGCCTATGTTTTCGGATGTCTAGCGGAAGATGAAGCAAAGGTTGTTTTTTTGTATATCAGCATCCTAAGCTCGGTATGTGGAGTCCACAACAAGGAAATCCATTTGTGAATGTCAATTGGTCTTAGGCACGTTCAGCTACGGCCTCCGAATGTCCGAATACTGACCATTCAAGCACCAGATCTGACATTCTGCCACTCGCTGCCTCTTATATCCAAATCTGCGAATGAACTTTGTTACCCTAAAGAACTGTCGGCTACCTTCGCTCGCACCCACTTTGTGCATTTTTAATTTCAGACAGGATTTAGTTTGTTCATGCATGTTCCCCTACCCACTCTGTTCTCTTCCGGCATCTGAACTCTAAATTTGTATTCACTAGAACACTTATTTGTCCTTAATATTATTAAAGACCCTATGCTATCCTCTATATCATCAGTGGGGCGCATTGCTTCTGGTAC
The DNA here is from genome assembly GCF_055824585.1 of Amblyomma mixtum. Classification (NCBI taxonomy): domain Eukaryota; kingdom Metazoa; phylum Arthropoda; class Arachnida; order Ixodida; family Ixodidae; genus Amblyomma; species Amblyomma mixtum. The sequence continues at coordinate 150,354,667 of NC_143013.1, read as the reverse complement.
TTCATGCTTTTTATTGCCTCAGAGCACCTCTCGTTTCGCCTCAAGCTCATCGTCCTCAGGTTTCACACCGTTGTCGAAAATTTGCAGTTCCTCCTTATGTTTGCTGCAGTTGTAATTTCACTTCCTGCATATGGACCTGCGGTGAATCCTTCTTCCTTGGTATAGATTGATTCATTTCGCTGACCACTTCCTTTACCTCGCTTTCTATTATAAAGTGTTGTATTTTACGCCGCGACGTTCACGATGACATCACTTTCCTTCTTATTCGCTTAAGATCCTACAATTCCGCTTTGTGTGTATATCTTCCGAATGATGCACGCTGCTTCTTGACCAGAGATACTAAACTGAGCAGTTTCGTAAGCCGGACAGTAGTTAATGAAATGTCGCCATTTTAAGTTTTCAGTCTAGCACACAAATATATTATGTGCATATACCAAAAAATAGTATTGTTTTCCTCCGCTGCGGCGCCGTCAGGGGCAGCAGAGTAGCTTGAGGCGTGCGAGGAGACAGCTGTGTGTAAGCCCAAGTCTGATTTCTCTCTGGCTGCACATCCTGGCTGAGGTGTCTGGTAGCGCGGCAAGCGTCGGTTCCTTGGGATGCGTAGTAGATACGGACGCCTAAACAACTCCTACAACAATTCACATGTAGTTACGATGAGAGGCACGGGTTTGTTTAACCGTCATATCAGGGAATCAGGAACGCCTGAGATGGTCAGTGCTTCCCTTAAACTAAGCTTTGATCTCGTTTCGCCTCAAGCTCATCGCCCTCAGGTTTCACACAGTTGTCGAAAATTTGCAGTTCCTCCTTGTGTTTGGTGCAGTTCTCCAATTTCCTTCTAATGGGTAAACACTAGGCTAATAGCGAATCCGGCTGCAGGTATGCCAAAAACTTTGCTAAAATATATGCATGCACTCGTAACCAGAGAAGACTGGCATTATGGGGATATGTGCAAAATGCCATCAGCCATTCGACCTCAAGAGGATCAAATTAAGAAGAAGAGGCATCAGGAAATGGCAATTACTTGTGTCAACGGTGCAAACTAAAAAAAACACACGAGCTACTAGAAGAGTTATTTTGTCACACCTAAAATGAATTATTTTCCTAGTTGACTGTTTCCTCGGGATACCAAATCAAATTCAATTAAAAATGAAAGTGTCACTTCAGGCCGCCAGTTCTCTTACCACAGCGTGCATCTTTGGTCTTCCTGGACAAAGTACTGCGTGAGAGAATGGTAAAGGCTTTGTGGCGCCCAGTTTATATACGTTACAGGACCAGCCTTTTCTGGAGGAGAAAAACCAGTAACAGATTAGGTGGGCCGACCTACAGTGTGTAAAATCAAAAGAAACGGGCACTCACGGAGCAGAAATGCGCGCATTATCGCTATGTAGTGGCACGTGTTATAGTTGTCTCCTTAGGCTTTCCCGGGTTCGCAACGAGACCGCATTCTCAAGAATGTTCAGGCCGTATGCATCTAACCGGAACCACGAAGCATTTGAGGAAGAGGCTTTCCTTCCGCTTTATCGGCAGCTATTTAGAAAGGAAACTTCGGACGCAAAAGAGACGTAGGTTCGGTTCTGAAAAAAGAGCTATGCACCACCTCCCTTTTCCACAGGCAAAGCGTATTTTGAAGAAAGCCTAATGTCGATCTATAGTAGTTTGGAGCAGTGGACCAAGTTTAACTTCACGAGATAAAAAATCCTTGAGCGTAGGTTACGGTGCACGTATGAAATGAGGCTTTCCTCATAGAGGCACCGTTTCGTGAACATTACAGCCAGTTGGATAACGAACTGTTTATGCAGTTATAATAAAGCAGCATAAAATGTTGTTAGAAGTACCTATCTCCCTGGGAGTAATCTGGAGGTCTTGCCGTCTCAGAATTCGCGTTAACTCAACATCATATTGTGTACAAGTGTGTTGTAAAGACTGCAAATAGTTATGTTTAGACTCCCGATGAGACACTTTAGTTATTAATGAAGCATTATTGGAGGGCTCCAATTTACTTTAGACTACCGGCAGTTCCTTACGTGAGCTTATTTATACCGCACAGCATATAGACACATTTTGCATTTCGCATTCACCAAAAGGGGGCCGGCACTGCTCGAATAGATCCATAGACTTTTGGACCAAGAGTCGAATACCAAATCCACTCAGCTCCCACTGCGCGTCATAACTGGGTTCATCTAGGCTAGAAAATCTATAGCAGAAAAATCAATGTAATGACTATAAGCTCTGTAGACGGAAAAGCATTTAAAATATTTCAGGAATTCGAATACAGAATATATAAAATTACATGGAAAAAAATTAATGAAGTAAATACTCAAATGCACTGAAAAATAGATCCTTTAGGGGTTTTCTGTGATGTCATTCGTCGAATTTGAATGCTGGGCCCGCCTGTATGCAATGATGAAGAGAACGTGAGTACGCCAAGACCCGGCCTTTGTTGAGCACATCTTTAAATCTGCTAATACTGTTATCCTGATTACTCGCTTTAAATACTTTGGACCAACTAATTCATGAGATCAATAGCTAGGGGCATAGCAAGTGGGAGGAGCAGGGGGGGGTTCTCTGTCGGGACATCCGCCAATATTTCTTCAACTCTGCATCCCCCTGACCCTTCATACGGCCCTTTTTTCGCGCATGCTATTGATACAGCGCATCAATGTATTGAAAGTAAAAACAAAAATAAGAAGAGTGCGGCCGCATGCAGGTTCGTATACATGGGGTAGAAGTTTTGACAAATGCCATTTGTTGTTTGCTCACATTGTTGTAGAGCAGAGGCTTTTGTGTTGTATATTATTTTAAAATATTATAAATAGCCGCGATTTTTCGTAAGGTGTTTTTTTTTGGGCGTGTGAGCAAATGAATGTTTATACGAATGAAGTCCTTGGAGTTCTGCATGCGCTCGTATTTTTATGTCGATATTACAGTGAACGGAACAACTAACCCTTCGGCTTTATTAAAGAAGAAAAATGGCTATTATTTTGTTTGGGTGCAGGCTCTCTTGATGTAGATATTACATTGAACGAAACCACTAACCCTTCGGCATTATTTATTTATTTAGCAATACTGTAAGCCTTTGACAGGCCTATACAGGCAGTGGGTTGCAAAGGTATTCACAATGTACAACACTTTGTAAAATATATTAACACTAGAACTTATTATCTGGAACAGAACATCATTCCAACCAAAATCAAACGGTAGAAAAGAGCAGGAAAAAAAAAAATCTTCCGCGTTATGGCACTGAGTGAAACAAAGATTCTACCTTATTGACAAAGCTAGACACAGAAACGTCGTCAACAACATCCCGTGGCAAAGAATTCCAAATCTCTACGGACGACGGAAAAAAAGAAAACTTAAAAGTATTGCACCGTGTGACGTATGGCCGGATGTGCTTATCATGATTTTTTCGTTTAGTGTGACGGTGTGGTGGCTGCAGATACTGATCTTTACTGATACGGAGCGACCCATGGTAAAGCATGAAAAGAAACTTCATGGCGGCAACGCGACGTCTACTCGCAAGTGTGGGAATGCCTGCTTGTGTTCTAAGAGCACTGACGCTTTCAAACCGGGAGTATTTCGTGTAAATAAATCGTAGTGCTTTATTTTGTACCCTTATTGTTAAAAAGAAAAATGACGATGATGTAATTTGTGCGCAGGCTATCTTTCTTTTTATTTTTTATTGCGAAAGCAGTACTGCGCTCACTAACGGCCTTCGCGTAGCGGCGGCCGGTAGCCACCTTTGAACTGTAGAATGAGCTCTGACGTAGCAACCGTCGAGGTGGACAGCTGAACCGCACCGTAGAGGGAGGGAGGCGGTGGGAGGCAGAGAAGAAAGACGAAGAGGAGCCGTAGTGAGAGAAAATGAAAATATAATTTGAGGAAAAGAAATTACGCAGTAACTGCCTCGCATCTCTCGGTGGACACCCGCCATCCGTTTGCAGGGGAAGGGAGGAAGTGGGACGGAAAGAAGGAACGCAAAGAGGGCCCGTAGTGAAGAAAATGAATAAGGGGAAATGAAATTACGCAGGAGGTTGCGCCCCTGCGCGGAGTAGAGGCCACAGTGGGCACGATTCCAGCGCAAGGACGGAAACCGCGAGCACGGACGGACGCCGCGCGCATGAGCCATTAAAATTTTTCGCCTTAAAAGGAATTAGAGGAAAGGAAATTACGTACAGGCGCTAGTGACGTTATAGCGTGACGTCACACCAGGAGCGAGAGACGGGCTACCTACTCGGCTCATTGGGTAACGGCGGCCGCTTGCCACGGCGCGCTCCTCCCGCTAGAGGCGCTAGTGACATTATGACATTATGGTCATACTCATACCAGGCGTGAGAGACGGGCTAATAACTCGGTTCGTCGGGTAACGGCGGTCGCTTGGCACGGCGCCGCGCTCTTCCCACTAGAGGCGCTTCATATGCAGTATAAAACACCTGCTTTCGCGGCCTACCAGACTTAACCAAAGCTAAGCCCCCCCCCCCCCAAAAAAAAAAAAAAATTCCAAGCACCTTAAAACATCCCCTGAAAAACATATCCAGGCACACCACTGTCACTAGTCATTCGCCACTAATACCCTATATGACAACATTTATAAGTATATTTGAATCCAAAGCCGATATTTAATTTATGCACACAAATTTTATTATATCGCCGATGCATGTAAAACTTGGACTTAGAGCAACTGAAATAGTAGAGGCTTCCTTTCTTTTGCAGTGATAAGCAGATGGTTTTCCAAGCTTTCAATCAAATCTCGCGATGTAGTCCATTCATCTTCCATATCTGCCCTGTCATCCATGTAATTTGTGCCTTTGCCCGTGATATGTTGAGCAGTGCTTCTCCTCCTAGTCGCTTTTGCGCATCAAAGAATAAAAAGTTGAGCAGACTGAATAGTTTAGTGGGCACAAAGCTGCTAATAATGCATGCTTCATGAAAGACGCATGTTTCTTGCTGCGACGGTAAAATAGCTACCTCAAATTCTTTTTGCTTGCCATGGCTGAAAGGATTTCATATTAACCTGCTATGCATCTCGACTCTGCGGCAGACAGTTTTTTGCCTAGTGTATACCGTCATATCTTCCTTCAAGGGCTAACCTTCCTATGAACATATTAACCCTGTCACCCTTGGTCGCACCATAAAGGAGGTCTACCTCGAGCTCCGCCTCGCCAAACGCCTCTACCCTCCCCCTCATCCATCACTCATGGTGCCGGAGGCTCGCCTTCTTCGGCACATCCAAATGAATGCAGTCATCACCATGTCTCGCCTCTTTCTCTATCGCCATCGATTGGACCCTTCCTGCCCGAACTGCCCCTGTATCTGTGCGGACCTTGCCCATTTTCTCTTCTATTGCCGGCTGCTCAGCAGTCGGGTTCCTATCCTCGACCCTTTATATCCATCACCACCTGGCTCGAATGGCTTGGCGCCGAAGGGGAGGAAGAACACAGACTTCTGGTCGCCCGGGAGGTCGACATGCTCGGCCTGTAAATTATGGCCGAATTGAGGAGTACTACTACTGCTATTAACCCTGCATGAAAGAACGAAGACACGGATGAGAACATGCAACATAGGATGGACGCTTACTACGAACTCTTGACTGTTTCACATACCAGCACCATGTATACCAGTGAGCGAGTGAGTGAAAACTTTATTGGATCTTTCAAGGATTTCGCGATTGTGAAGTCTCCGTCGTCTTCTCTGGTGCTGGCGACTTGAGGCTTCTCGTCAGCAAGGGTGGGCCCCTATTCCAAGGCTCCACTGAGTCGTCCTGCATCAGTCGCGTATACCAGTGAGTACAGCGCGGTACGCTATATAGGTTAGGTGCCGGCGGAGTGCAGGCGTTGAACCTGCACTTTTAAGGCGGAAGCCTTTAATGTCTCATCGTTGTAAGCAGCAGTAGTCGACAGAAATGTCACGCTTTTCAATTGGTCGAAGCGGTCGTGACGTCACAGTGCGCGAATTTCAAACTGGGCCAATTGTACCTTAGCTAGTAACCATGCAACCAATTGAAGGGATCGTATAGTGATGCTCCAAGTAAGAGGGACTAAGCTTAGTTAATTGCTTAATTACGCAATTAACATAATTGACTTTTCTAGTCAGGCCATATAAATAAATAAAACCGAGTAGGAAATTGGTCGAGCTCGAGAATCGAACCCTGGTCTTCGGCGTGCGAGACGAGCATGCTATCCACTTCGCCATGCCAGCTTTTTTTTTTTCTTTATTGCATTTTCACAACGGGTACAAAGAAGTAAAACTTGTCAGCAGCACTTGCACTGACACAGCAGGTTAAAATTTTTTCAGTTCAACCAAGTCATCCAACAAATTTAACCAAGTTGGTTGATCAGGCAGTGCCTGATACACTTCTCTCAGACGTATGACACCTTCAATGAAATGCTCGCGTGGAGATCTCACAACTTCTTCTGCATTGTTGAATTGTGTCCTTGTTTTCCATAAACTATGGAGGCCAAGGAGCATAATAGTGTCATAAGGGATGTCCTGTTTTCCTACCGGTAAGAGCCTGATGCCATGCGGGTGTAGCGGTAAATCTTTCTTTAATGTTCTTTGAAGCACATCCCAAGAAAAAATCGCATCCCAACAATCTAAAAAACGTGATCTATTGTTTCAGGTTTTTTACATAGAAAGCAATCTGTTGACCAAGGGACAGAGTCGTTTATCATGCTTCCATGTTTTGACCGACAGAGTTCCGGTATGAAGCTTAAAGAAGAAAGTTTTCAAAAATGGGTAAACTGGCATTCTTTTAACCATTTTGAGCACATCTGCTCCTGGGCCTCCACAGTTTGACAATCGGTAAATGGGTACAGGGAGCATTGATTCAATTAAATCTTTATACAGATTTTTTCTAGTGATATTGGAGAGGTACTGCATTGAAAATCGCGCTTGTAACATTCTGCACGCAAGCAAAACTTCACGCAGATAACCTCTCACTGTACCAGGCATGTTTTCAACAGAGCATACTACAACTCCTGGTAGCAATCGACATAAACGAACTTGCTTAACTGTGCGAAGAAAAATATCGTTCTGGTCGCGAAGAAACATAAAGCGGGACACGATTTGTCGTACAAATAAATGAACAAGACCGAGACCTCCTCTCTTCACGGGAAAGAATAAGTTTGTTCGACTAGTTCTTTCCCATGTCGACGCCCAAATAATTACAGCAAAAACCCGATGGATCCTTTGAATATTGATCCGCGAGGCGCTCAACACATTCATGACATACCATGGGCGCTATGCTGGAAGGCCCGAGTTTGCTGAAACTCGGAATCTTCCCGAGCTCTGGCGACGCCCTCAGATGAGTGAACTAATGGTAGCAAGAAAAAATCCCACCCTTGTCACGCCTCCAACTTCAATGGGTTATCTGGATATATTCCGTGCTTTATCATCACATCGGCACCACCTCATGGGGCTTCTTGGGCGGTCTACAAAGAACGGGTCACGTGAGCCAACCACCGGTGCACTTTTTATTTGTGTGTCGCTCCACCAAGTGCATTGCGTATGCAATTATACAAACGAAGTTTGTTGAATTTTATAATGCACTTAGTACACCTTTATAAGCATTTTATAGTGTGCAAGATTTGGATTTAAAGCGCTTTAGAGTGATTCATGCATTATTAAATTTTGCTTTGTACCGCGAGGGAACGCTATCAACGCTACGCTCCCGTCATCAGCTGACTGCCAATGGCCACGAGGCACATGTGCAACGCTGTGAAGGCTACGGAAGTAGTCCGCAAAAAATAAAATAAAAAGGGGTGTATCACTCCGCGCTGTTCTGTGGCCGTGCAATAAAAAAAATGCATGCTCTGTGGCCGTAGGCAATAAAGACAAAAAAAGCTGTTCTGTGGCCGTGTGGTCTAACGCGTCGCTCCGGAGAGTCGACAGGCAATGGGAGTGCGTGGGTTCAAATCCCGCATGCTGGAACTTTTTTTTCGCATTTTTTTTCATCGCAAGTTGAATTTCGCGTGACTTGAATGAGAAAACTCGTTTTGTTCAGAATAGCTTGAATATTATGCCGTGTTCTGAAATCAACTGCATGCATCTGTTCATTTGATGCATACCGCGTAAATATGAGCTGTCCGAAATTCGTTGTCAATGAGCTCGCACCGGCTTTTGGTCAGCAGTGGCGGTTTTCTTCCCGATTCTGCAGCATTGTGACTATACTGTTTAGATGCAAGCGAGAGGTTTGTGCGAAAGATGATATTCATTCGTCGGGTTTAATTAATTAGCACAGTGGTGAGTGCTCTGCAGTGGCCCGATTAACAAGTGGCCGTCTGTAACTTTCGATTTCGCCGTTGCCGAGGAGCCCACTTTTTTGTGGGCCTCTCTTAAGGTACCTGGCATGTTAGGAATTCTTCTGTGCAACCGGTTAGCGGCTGATCCAGTCTTCACCAAAAAAATCTGGGACCGACTTTGGCGCTGTGCTGTAGAGTAGCCCAAAGGACTTGGCGAGAACAATTATATTTTACTGATCGCAAAGTTCAGAAGCAAGATGTCTGTTAATTTAGAATGCTGGTTTATCATGCAGGAGCCCAGAAAACATGTTCTAGACTTCTTAATCGCCTATTTTCTCACTGTATATGTGTCATATTCTTGTGCATATCTGCAATTCTTTTGTTTTTGTTAAGATATCTCCTTCTTAAGCAAAGTGCGTTTTCCTTTGTCATTGAAGAGAGCTCTATAACTTGGCTATTATATGCGGCAAAAGAGCAGTATATTTTAACTGATTGGTCAAATTATTTTTACACACACCACCTCAATATGGCCTGTTTTCCCGTGTTAAGTGTTAAATTTTGAACATAGTGTTGATTCACACAGTGACAGAAAATAGTACTGCCTCAGGAGTCAGCTTGGCTCGATTTCCCTGCTCTCCTAGAAGAGCAGAAGCTGCTCAGGCAGGATTTGCATGCAGCCAGGTAAAAAGAGTTCCAAAATACTTAAAATACTTCTAGGAAAAAATACTTCGAAAGAGCAAACAATAAATGAGACAGGACAATCAAGAATGCTGACCCCGCAGTGTTTGCGAGGGATGGTTTATCCTGGAAACAGCCAGCGGCATGGATCACAATGCATACAAATTAAAGAACAAATACAGTGGATGTACACCAACACGCAATCAGTCAAGTGCTCCAAAATTGAAAAAAAAAATGTGGAGCCATCGAACAACACCCTTTGATAAAACGAAAACCTGACCAATGTATTAACAAAGACATGACTCGAAACAAATTCACATTTAACTGAGCAAGAGCCAGCTTGAAATCATTCACACCTCCGAAAAATTGAGGACAAAACATAGAGTACTGGCTACCTCAACACTGGCACTGCATAACATGTCAAAATGACCAGAGATTGACAGTAATGCAAGACAACACCAAACCAGGAATTCCTTTTCAGGACATGAAGATCAGACACCCATACATACCATTCCCAACCCTCACACACAAAATGAGGACAATGCCTAGGGGTTTGTGAATGTTCCAACTTTTCGGACAGCATAATTGAATAAATTTCTGTTCAGTTGGTCGAACGAATCAAACAGTATATGTTCAAAATTATTTTAAATGAATCCAATTTGCTCTCAAATTTTCAGATACTTTTCGAATAAATGACACAAAGCTTGATTAAGCTCCACTGTATTTTTCTGCAATTAATCTTCCAAAAACTGCACACATTCACGACGTGTACCAGTATACGTATTCTAATTGGAAAAAGTACTACATGCACTCCCTTACAAATTCTGCTTCTATACAGACACTATTAGCACGACCACCTCACCACCTACACTACAAGTTACTGCCCGATACACTTTGATGCAACGAATTGCAATGATGCAATGATTTGATGGAAATGTTACAATTTCCTAGGTAGACTGATCAACACACACCCACCCATATTGCACACATATTTCACATTTCCGCCCACACACGCACAAAGGTTATCACAGCAAGCCGATGAATCCTCTCTCTTTCCTCGGTAGCATGTGTATTACACATCAGTTCGAAGTCATACAAGTTCCTCGATGTCACTCAAATCTTCATCACTGGAATCAGTGCTCGACTCATCAGAGGAGGAGTTGCACAAGTCAGAAATGCTGAAGACAACCGGTTCAATTTCAGCGTCAACAGTCATATTGCACACATATTTCACATTTCCGCCCACACACGCACAAAGGTTATCACAGCAAGCCGATGAATCCTCTCTCTTTCCTCGGTAGCATGTGTATTACACATCAGTTCGAAGTCATACAAGTTCCTCGATGTCACTCAAATCTTCATCACTGGGATCAGTGCTCGACTCATCAGAGGAGGAGTTGCACAAGTCAGAAATGCTGAAGACAACCGGTTCAATTTCAGCGTCAACAGTCATATTGCGTTTGCATGCTTCAGCCTCAACTTTCTCCACATGAACACAACAGTTTTGCCAGTTTTCCTGGCTTACAGACGCCAGTGCTTCCGGCAGGAGCTTTTCCACTTCAGCCAAAGAGAAACATTTATTGCGACTATGAATATTGCATAAGAATGCAATCTGCCAAGTGACACAAATGCTACCGTTTAAAAACACATTAAAATGCATGCATGAAATAGCTGGGAAAATCCATGCACTTATTACATGCGCAAACATGAGGTAATAGAAAAAATTATCTACACTGGGTGCAAAACTGCTCAGTTACTGATAAACGGAAGCGATTATTGAGGTTTAATGCCCCAAAGTAACTCAAGCGATGAGTCATGCCATGGTGAAGGGCTGCCAATAACTTCGACCATATGGGGTTCGTTAGCACCCACTGACACTGCACAGTACGCGGACCACTATCACTAATAAATGGGAGAACATTCCATTAACCATTACATGCATGAAAGCAAAAACAGAGCATTCTTACAGCCATTGTGTTCAATGAATAATGTGCTTTCCTCGTGAAATAGTTAGCCTTCACCATGTCAGGGCTGGACTTCGAAGGGGGTTTTACGCCAGTGTAGGTCCCGTCGACGCATCCCACGACGTCTGTGATGCCGCCACGCAGAAGGAAACGCTCCTTAACATACGCAGGCTCGGCCGCAGTCGGGGAAAGCGAGCCACCGCTTCTGCACAGCCGCGTCGATAAGCGCGTCGGAGACGTCCCTCACACAGCGGCTCACAGTGCTTTGGTGGCGTCCAATAAAGCGGTCTGCGCCGACGCTCCCCTGGAAGCTCCCGGTCGCGAAGAACCGGGGGGTGCAGAGGACTTGCTCTTTGACCGAAAGCGAATGAGGCCCGGTACGCACTCTCCGCAGGCGTGGGTCATCGCCTAACTCTTTACACAACCATCGTACCGATGTTTTGGAGAGGCGAAAATGTCGCTGGAATTCGTCGTCGGCCATGGGAGTAAACATCTCCAGCCGGCCGCACTGACATTTGCCGTCAGAGGAAGCGATGACCCAGGCTGCTGCTGGTGCCGCCATGACAGTCCAGAGATGAATTCGGGGAACTTCACCGTTCACGAGTTTAGCTCCGAGTTCACCTGTCAATCAAAACCATTGGTCACGCCCCCGGCGTGCCGTGCATAAATTATAGGCGTACGCGCTATGGGTGGGCCACTCCCAACATCCCTGCCTGCTACAGGTATGCTGCGCGGCTGTGCTGATTGCTGACAGACATCGACGATGTTGACCATCGAAATATAACAGGCAAAACAGACGTCATCGCTGATTAATCTAAGCACCTCTGCGAAGGACACGCAACGTGGCGACAGCCGCCGATTTCTTCGCTCGCATACCAAGATTGCACAACACTATAGCCTGTTGCAACCACGTAACACACTGCACAATGCTGACGGCGCGTCACACCTGCTTGCAAGGCGTCAAACACGGAGCACGACGACGAAACGGTGCTTGGAGCACGTCCTACTCCAACAACATCGCATCACAGGTGTTTGGCTTGGCCGTCCTTTCATCGGTGATAAAGCTCAGCATCAATGTGTCAAACACATCCGGTATCGACAAACGGCGGCTGCTCAAGACCCAGTGCGATAAAGAGTTCATTTCCAGCACGCAAGCACTGCGTACTTCACAACCGTAACACCTTTCTCTGATATAAGTCCGATTCCATTATTACAAACAGGATCCCTCATCTGCCCGAACGATATTATTGCGATGTCACTGCGGTATACAACAGCGATCGACGTTAGTGACAAAACAAGTACGCAAAGCCTTGAAGTGCGCGACGTAAACAAATACTACACAGATACGCGCGCCACCACCTTCACAGCTTTTAGTCAGCGTCTGATGACATAGGATGAGTTGTGCCGCTGGGTAGCACGCTCTTCGCATCCGCAGTGCACTAAACAGGCGCCACACACAACAGGTATACGTAATGAATCATTGAATACAGCCAAACAGCAATTTTTTTCTCACACCGCATCACAGACGCTCGCACAGCCGCTGAGATTCGCCAAGAGCGTACTAAAAGCAATGGTACTAAAAGCAAGCGGGGTGCGGCATCGGCCGTAGCAGCGGAGAACTCCACCTGAGGGCACTGCAGAGAGCAGCAGTGACGCGGGGGTGCAGTGCAGCTCAGTTTTTTGCTTTTGTGTATTATGCAAGCCAGAAGATGCATGACTAATATTTTAATATACGACACAATAAAATATATTATCGCAATGGCCGAAAAATGAGACAGATTCAGCGTGTAGTAGTTACCTAGTCTTTCCAGTCGAAGGCAGCGCTACCGGCGGCGTGTCAGCGCAGGAGCTCTCTCGTTTTTGGCACGGTCCGCTGCCGCTCTAGTTCGTATGCAAGCTACGTTGCAAGATATGGCCTCACTATCACCACTAGCGGCATAATATGTCAAATTTTTGGTTAATTCCCTAAAGCTATGCTCTTCAACAACGCTTCATTGGATTCACATTTTAAAATATATTTTAAAATATATTTTGAAATGAACAAAATGTTCATAATATCTTCTGTTGCTTTTCAACGTATTCGAGAGAAGAGAAAGGGTTGATACAAGAGTGCACCTAGTGCGCACTGTTCGTCTTCGGAAATGGAGAGACAGATAGAGCATGAAAAAGAAGACACGCCTTTGCCGCGCCCGAAAAGGCGTGTCAAACAGCTAGCGGCGAGTGTCCACATAGATAGCAGAGAAGTCGCGATTTCGCGATTGCTGACATGGCGCTGATAACTTCAGGTAGCGCTGCGGCCTGGTATTGTGCAGTGTATTGTGTTTTAAGTGTGAAACAGGCGCGTAGGGTGCGCTTGTATCGCGTTTACGTGGCTTTATCTCTACATTTTATTGTCCGCTGCCAGCGCACGTTCCGCGCTATCTTCGTTCACTGACTGCCGTCATCGCAAACTCGGATGAAACTCGGGTGAGCGCCAAACTCGGGTCTTCCGGCATAGCGCCCCATATCTTGGAGATGAGGAACAGGTTACACACGGTGGCGCGCGAGAACATTGATAGTGGTCGCCCCTGCCACCCACTGGCCTTTTCCTTTGCTATTGCCACCTGTTCATTCCAGTATGGTTCGGGGTTGCTATAAGAGTTCAGCGGTACTCCAAGATACGTCGTCGGAGTTGTGGCCCACCGAAGTCGGGAGTAATAGTCTGGCGTTTCCTCCCAGTCACCATGCCAGAATCCATAACTCTTCTCCCAATTTATTTGCGCCCCGGTGCATTTGCAAAACTTCTCAACAACAGCCGTGGCTTCACAGATACTCTGTTTACTTGAGCAGAACACGGCGATGTGGTCAGCATAAGCTAAGATTTTAACATGCGCTGACAGTAACCTGAAGCCAGTTATACACTCAGAGTTTAGTATAGCCAGACAAAGGGGCTCAAGATAGATTGCAAACAAGAGGGGTGAAAAAGGACATCCCTGCCTCACTGAAGATCGTACGTGTAGGCTTTCAGTCAGCTCCCCATTAACAATGACGCGCGTTGTGCAGTTCGCGTACGCCATTCGTACGCCCTCCGTTATTACACAGCCCACATTAGCCTGATCTAGCAAGTTGAACAGAACCTCATGAGATACACGGTCAAAGGCCTTTGCGAGATCTAGCTGCATCATTGCTACCCTGTCGCCTAGCGCCATGCCAGCTCGATGGTTTGGAATGAACAAAGGCGCGTCTAGTGAATAGGGTGTCTTCGCTCGCTCTCATTCTTCTCGCTTCCCTTCCGGCGAGGCTTATAGGTGCCCACCGAGATATGAGAGACAGATACATTTCCTTTCCTCAAAAACCAATTTACCGACGAGCGAGCCGTAGAACCGAATGGGCGATGGCGTTCTATGGACTCCCTGGCAGCGTTGCAAGACGCTGTCGCTCTTAACTCTTAAAGGCGAAGCTTAACCACACATCAGTGACCACACTTTAGGTCAAAAAAGAGCCCCCCTGAATTTTGGCTGGTGTCCACCGAGATATGCGAGACAGTTACTGCGTTATGATGATGATGATGATGATGTCCTCATTTCCTCTCCTCAAATACAATTTTCATTTTCATCATTACGGGCCCTCTTTGTCTTCTTTCACTCCCACTTCCTCCCTTCCTCTACGGTGCGGTTAAGGTGTCCACCGAGATGGCAGAGAATTACTGCGCCACTTCCTTTCCTCAAAAATCGTTGCGTTCAAAGGTCAAGGCATCATGCCGAACGGGTGGTGGCTTTCCGTGGACTCCCTGGCAGCGCTACAACACGCTCTCGCGTTCCACTCCTAAAGGCGAACCTTTATCGTCATTAATTAGCAGTTAATTAGTATTCAGGCATTAATCAGTAATTAACCATTAATTACTGATTTGTCATCACTTAGAAATTAGTACTCAATTATATGTGACGCCACCAGTGCCACAGAAGAAACGAAAGTGGTGCGGAAAACGCTTCCGCCTCTACGCACTTTAGACAGTCAAAGTGCCCCCTGAATTTTTCAGGAAGGTTCATTTCCTATCATTTCCAGCTGCTGCGAAGCCTTATTCCATAAAGTGAAGCAGTGTAAAAGAGGAAAAAATACAAAGGAAAAAAAAACAAATGGCGGTCCTTTCGTACTTCCACAAACTCTCACAATGCATCGAAAAGGTTGCTGGAACGTATGGTGTAAACATCGTGTTTTCTGCCCCATGTAAGTTCGCTAAAATATGCTGAATGCTAAACCAAAAGAAACAGGCGACCTGCATCGTAAGACATGCCAGCCGGCATACCAAATGCCTGTCCATAATGGTGCGTCAGCTCTTCGTCACTTTGGAAAATTATATTTAATGTCCGCACCATTCCTTGTTGTCTTACAAGTAGAGGATCCCCTCCGAAACATAAAAAAGCAAGTTGCGGTGCCATATCTCCGGCCATTACAATCAACCTAGCCACGAATGACGGGCTTTGATCTCGGACGCAAAATCCTGCGCGACTGCGAAGAGTTAAACGCGCGAAGCACCTGAAGACTTTTAGTGCGCTGGCACTGAAACCAACATGCAGAGAAAAGGCAGTTCGTCCTTCTGGCAGGCGACAACCTACCTACCGTGAAGTGGGCAACCTGCATAGGAGTAGAGTACATTCGTATTGGTCGACATGTGTTATGTTATGTTAATCTTGTTGCAGCAGGGAATATGGTTACTATTTAGTTACAGGTGTTTACTAGCTGCCATGGTGGGGAGGATGGGCATCAGCACTCCGTGAAGCTTTCTACAAGGAAAACAAAGGTCTTTCTTGGGACGCACTCGATTCCTGCGTTTCAACCCCAGCCAGGTGTCTTGAGGAATTGTTTTCCCGTGATCCATGTGTGTTCATTCCACCCCCCCCCCCCCCACACACACACACACACAAACACATTTTCTGACTGAGCCTCCCGCACTGTCTCCTTCTTTGGCTTGTGATTGCTGTTAGTTGCTTTTGCCATGTTATTTGCAGGCCTTTGGCGGATCGTTTCCTTTTAGTGTATTATCAGACATTTGCCTGGCAGGTTCTTAGATTATAAAAAATGTTTTGTACTCTTCTGCACCCACTTTTGTCGCTTTTCATGTTATCTTCACCACCCCTGTCCTGCGGACGCTTATGGTAGATGCACAAGCACGTGTTTTTACTATTCCGAAGTTTCACTTCCCTAAGTGCAGGGTGCGTATCTCTATGATTACAAGCTTTTTAGTGTAGCCAAAAACATGTTTTTTTGCTGCCGTCATTTACATCCTGTCGTGATTTACTATCGTCGCTTAGATTTCTGTTGTCAATTTGCTGTCAAGAATTACAATTTTTTTGCAGTCGTAATTTTAGGGAATGAGCTCACGAGCTTTATTACCATTTACTTTCGCTTCGCTGCATTGTCTATGTTCAAAGTACGCTGCACTAAGTTCTTGTTCTTTCGTTCGCTACGTGGTGATCGTCAAGCACTTTGAGGCGTTTTGTCGATTTTAAATTCGTAGATGACATGACGTCGTTCATTGTCATTGGCATATAATAGGCTGGTTTATAAAACACTGAATAGTTGGCATTCCACACCAGTCCTTTGTTTTCTTGTATATTAGTTTTCATGTCCTCAATCCTTTGGTCTGGGTTAACCTGTTGACAGCAATGAATCAACTAGCGTAGGCGAAGATCCTGATTAAAGAAATTATTGCATCAAAATAATTTATCGCCGAGAAATTTTGCAACCATTACACTTAAGCATGTAACAATACATGAACGTAACGCAATAATATATAACATGTAACACCGCAACTCGTTGAATATCCTGGTTCTACAAGACCCTCTCAGAAGAACCGAGCATTTCCGCTAACTGTCAATGGAACTTGTACACAACCACATCAACAAAAGAAAGGCATCTGGCACGTGCGCGCTGCTCTCATACTTCCGCAGCTCTTCTCCGCTCACTTTCCTCTTCACCCGGCACGTTGCAGCGTCGCCAACCGTCGTGTCCAAGGTCGCGCACTTCTCCACCCACATAAGAAGCTCCTCCTTCGAAAGTAGCCCCGCTGGGCCTCTCCTTCCTCTTCCCTACAAGTGCAGAAAGGGATTTCACTCTCTCTATTGAGCCACTTGCCTACCGTGCCTCGTGTTTCTCGGGGGCTGTAGAAAACCATCGACATACCCATTTTCCTACATGGGGCTCAAATTGTTTGCATTAAAAGTTAAACGCTCATAATACAAATATTGATTTGTATTTATGTGCTGTACTTATCACTTCGGCGCAGCTTTATTCCTGCATTACAAAAATGTTCTGTTCTTATGCTTACAGACAAGTTTTTGAAATTGTCGCCGCAGAGTAGATAATGCACAACAACAAGCACTAGTCTGTGTTGTTGTTGTTTATGAGTTGTTGCTCGTGGTTATAAGCGCGCTTTTTTGCAAAAACGTATTTACAACTTACCCAAATAAACACCTTATTAAGTGGATAATAGTTCGATTACCGCAAGCATAGTTAATATCGCAAGGTTAAAATGGAAGCTCAAATAGTTTACTGTCCGACGACAGGGATAGACCAATGAAGAAAACGGTATTTGATATTGCTACTATTTGGTTTACGTATAAGCAAAGAAGCTAGTTTATAAATTCTGCAGAGCAAAAAATGACATATCTCGGTCAAGGAAGAGTGGTGGGGTTAGAGCAGAAGACACATGTCCGCCAACATTTCCGGTCTGTCGCTACCTACGGTCGCCGCTTGCGAACTGCTGGTCCACTGCAAGCAAGAACACACGGAGGGGCAGGCACCGGTGCGCCGCTTGTCTCAAGGTCCGCCCACAGGCGGTATCAGTTTTGCGACCGCAGAGCAGTGCCTCAGTATACTTCACGTCCGCCCAGAAAAGACGCAAGAGCCCAGCCGTCACAAAGACGCCTATAGACGCCGCGGTGGCTCAGTGGCTATGGTGCTCGTCTGCTGACCCGAAAGACGCGGGTTCGATCCCGGCCGCGGCGGTTGAATTTCTTTGGAGGAGAAATTCCAGAGGCCCGTGTACTGTGCGATGACAGTGCAGGTTAAAGAACCCCAGGTGGTCGAAATTTCCGGAGCCCTCCGCTACGGCGTCTCTCATAGCCTTAGTTGCTTTGGGACGTTAAACTTCATAAACCATAAACCAAACAAAGACTCCTATATTGCCGCGAATGTTTGAGCGTTTGTTCATTCTTCAAAATCGCCGGCATGCCGCTTAATCGCTTTGATGTGATGCAAGACGAATCTAGATTTATCTCGATTGATCGCATGCAGGTGGAGCCTATCCTACGTTCCAGAATGTTCTAGTAACTATCCAAGATTCATCTCGAAACTTCTCTATCAGCTTTAAAGAGAGCATGGCCGTGAGCGGCCGGCATTCTGTTCGACGACCGCCGAGCACGCTAGTTGCTACGTCGCCGCCAAACGATTCATTACTTTGCGGGCGCAAGTCAGCCCAAGTAAAGTTTCGTTTGAGAAACCATTCTCGCTGTTTTCCTGTTCGCCGGACTGTAAACACCACTAGGCGACATCAGGTAGAGGTGCTGACCTGCTTTCCTGCTATGCCCCTCACGATGGAACCTAGCGCACAGCCAACGCCCGTCGTGCTTCGCCCGCCCCGTGAGCCTCCGTCTTGCCGTGGGGAACCACACGCCGTTTTAGGAGACTGGCTTGACATGCACGACCGTATGGCAGCGCTGAATGCTTGGGACGGCAGCAGCAAGCTTCGGAACGTTTATTTTGCATTGGGTGGCACTGCGAGGACTTGGTTTGAAAACTACGAATCTTCCCTCACGACCTGGTCGACCTTCAAGAAGCAGCTAGTGGGAACGTTCACCAGCGTCCTCCAGTGGAGGTCCAGCAGCAGTCACGAATTCAAACACCCAAACGAGACCTTGACGGCGTATGTAGAAGTAATGGAATGCCTTTTCAGGCGCTCCAACCCTGACATAACTGAAGAAAAGAACCTCAACTTTCTCATACGTGGCGCAAAGGAGCAACTGTTCGCCGGTTTTATCCACGATCCTCCATAAACCGCCGCCAAGTTTCTAGTTGAAGCTTGCACCACTGAAAAAAACCCTTAACGTCAGGACCCGTCCCTGCAACCGACCACTTCAAGTGCTGAGGCAAGCCCCCCAGAAGATATCCTTGCAAGCGGGGATAACCTGCGAGATTTGATACGCGAAATTGTTCGCGAAGAACTTCGACGGCTGCTGCCATCCCCAATGCAGCAGACGCAGCCGACTCCAGTGGCGTCGCTCACGGACATCACCCGTGAAGAACTACAGCATGCAGGTGGCTCCCGTCACCGACGACTCCATTGGAAGCTCAAGACTTGACATACGCCACCGCACTACGCAGTCCTCCGCCCCGACGAGACCCCCCAAGCACTCTTTGACGGGCACCAGCTCTACAAGAACGACGCCCCGCAGCTCCCACCTGCCCACCTTACGAGGGACAGGAACGAAAAACTAGGAAATACGACCAATGGAGGACTCTCGACAACCGCCCACTGTGTTTCCATTGTGGCCATGCAGGGCATATACTTCGACACTGACCGTACAGACGCATCGGCCTGCGAGATTTCGCCATCGATGCCCCTCGACCGCTCCTGGAGAGCGACAACGGGAAATCGACGACTGCCTGCACAGAGGAGAGTACGTGTCGTCAAGCCTTCTTTCCAGCTCCCCGTCGCCGTCCACCGCACGTTTTGCATCGCCGCGCCGCAGCTACGCCGCTGCTGTCCGAAAAGTTCCCCTAGCCCCCGCAGGAGAAACTAAAGAGGTTGGTTTGGTTTATGGGGTTTAACGTCCCAAAGCGACTAAGGCTATGAGAGACGCCGTAGTGAAGGGCTCCGGAAATTTCGACCACCTGGGGTTCTTTAACGTGCACTGACATCGCACAGTACACGGACCTCTAGAATTTCTCCTCCAAAGAAATTCCAGCCGCCGCGGCCGGGATCGAACCCGCGTCTTTTGGGTCAGCAGCCGAGCACCATAGCCACTGAGCCACCGCGGCGGCGGAGAAACTAAAGAAAGCAACCTGTAGAGGTCACGTTGCTTGCCGAGGAAACGACGAAGATTCTCCAGCGACCACGTCGTATGATGACTTCGAATCCACTGCGCCGACGCCGCACACAATGACAACCTCGACCACGACGCGAACCGCCTTCAAAACGACGTCGCCATCAAGAAAAGATTCGACCACAGGCCCCACCCATGATTCACATAATGGACGAAACCGTGACGTGACGCCGAGGACGACATCCAACACCAGAGCCAGGACATCCGACTTAGAAGTGGTTATCGACGGCCGGAAAGTCACCGCTCTAGTTGACACAGGAGCCGATTATTTGGATATGAACGGACAATTCGCTGCGCAGCGGAGGAAAGTAGCGCCCGCTTGGGGCGGCCCAAAAATTCGAACTGCAGGGGGCCACCTCATCACGTCATCAGGAAGATGCACAGCGCGAGTGAATCTCAGGAGACATACTTATCCCGCGACTTTCGTAGTGCTGCGCCAATTTTCCCTCGAAGTGACCTTGGCCATGTATTTCCTTAATGAGCATCAGGCGATCATCGACTTGCGATTCAAGCTGATCACGCTTTCCACGGACGAGGCCACCCCTTCGATGAGAACTCCGGAACATCACGTTGCACTTCGTATCCTGGAGTAACAAGTGAGTGTCCCACCCCGCGCAAGTGTCATTGTCACCGTACGCGCAACGGAAACGAATAACACTGAACCATCATCGATTGGAACATGCAGTTCCCTCTCGACCGAGGAATCGGCATCGCAAGAGGCATCGCACTTTTCCGCGAAGGCCAAGCCGAAGTACTGCTGGCTAACTTCAGCGAACAATACCGGCACGTTAACAGAGAAATGACGATCGCTTTCCTCGTCGAAATATCCGACATACGAGAGACTTCTTCGCCCTCTGCGACCCATCCGTAGAAGATTCACCTCAACAAGAGAACTCGCCCACTAAAGACATAAACCCAACCCTGCCATGGAACAAACAAGACCACACGCCCAATCTCCTCTGGAGCTACAGCCAGTGCTTCTCGTCGTCATCGAAGGTCCCACAAACGTCGATTGCCAAGCATCCCATTACAACCGAACAGCACGCCCGACCTCTCCGTCATAGCCCATACCTAGTGTCGCCACAAGAACGAGAAGCCATCCGGGACCAAGTGGAAGAAAAGCTGCGCGACGACGTTATTCAGCCTTCAGAGAGCCCCTGGCGGCACCTGTTGCTCTAATGAGAAAGAAAGACGGCGCACTTCGATTCTCTGTTGATTACCGCAATTAGAACAACATTTCACTGAAGCACGTCTACCCCCTCCCCAGGACCGTCGATACACTGGACCGGCTCCGAAACGCTAAGCATTTCTCATCGATGTACCTCAAGAGCGGCTACTGGAAAATTGAGGTCAGTGAAAGAGATCGCGAGAAGACTGCATTCATCACTCCAGATGGCCTCTTCGAGTTCAAGGTGATGCCGTTTTGTCTCTGTTCCGCACCAGCGACATTTCAGCGGGTAATGGATACAGTGCTGGCAGGCCTGTAGTGGCAGATTTGTCTGGTATATTTAGATAACATCGTTCTCTTTGCCTCGAACATTGAGGAGCACCTAAGAAGGCTTCGAACAGTACTAGACGCAGTGAAATTGTCCGGCCTAACCTTGAAAGCAGTGAAGTGCCCCTTTGCCTATCAAGAGCTGCTGTTTCTAGGCCACATCTTTAGCAAGGAGGGAGTACGCCCAGACCAACAGAAAATAGCTCTTATCGCTATGTTTCCACCGCCGTCCGTTATGAAAGCTGTGCGCCGATTCCTCGGACTGTGCGCTTATTACCGACGATTTGTCAAGAACTTTTCGCGCAGCGCCCAGTCCCTGACCCACCTGACAAAGCCAAGTGTGTCATTTAAATAAGAAGCGCCGCAAGTGGAAGCCGTCAAGGAACTTCAGCGTCGTTTACAGTCCCCATCGATCCTCGCGGACTTTTTTATGAAAACGGCGAGACTGAAATTCATACTGACGCAAGTACCTTAGGCCTAGGCACTGTCCTCGTTCAGAAAAGTGACCCAGTGGAGAAGGCTATCGCATACGCTTGCCAGATCCTGTCCAAAGCCGAGGCTAATTATTCGACAACTTAGAAGGAGTGCCTTGCCATCCTTTGGGCTTCGTCTAAATTCCGCCCCTACCTGTACGGACGACCATTCAAGGTGGCCAGCGATCACCACGCACTGCGCTGGCTTGCCAATTTGAAGGACCCGTCCGGCCACCTCGCTCCATGGAGCCTGCGCCTCTAGGAGTTTGACGTCAACGTCGTTTGCAAGTCCGGACGCAAGCACTCTAACGCCGACTGTCTGTCACGGGCCCCTGTAGATGCACCGCCGCCGGACGGCGATGAGGACGCGTTCCTGGGACCCATCAGCTCCAATTCTTTTGCACAACAATCTAAAATCTTTCATTGAGTACTTTGAAGGCAATGTTTCTTCCCCCCCCCCCCCCCCCCCCCCCATTCAGGCGAGATTCTCTGCGTTCTGTTTACAGAATGATATCCTCGTGAAGAAGAACTTTGCAGCGCAAAAAACAGCCTACTTCCTTGTTTTACTTGCAAGTTGCGCGGAGAAATCCTTCAGGCCTCAGACGACGAGCCGACAGCTGGACATCTCGTGGTTTTCTCGCACCCTCCGCCGCAAGACAAGTAGTACTGGCCCCGACTGTCTGCCGATGTTGCACATTATGTGAAAACGTGCTGAGATTGCCACCTACAAAACACGTCCCTCCGACCCGACCAGACGGATTTCTGGATCCCATTGAACCCCCCCTCAAGGTCCTTTCAGCATATTGGCATGGACTTGCTTGGCCCTATCCCGAAGTCAACATCCGGGAAATAAGTGGATCATTAAAGCGACCGACTACCTGACCCCCTACTCCGCAGCATAAGGCCTACCGAACGGAGCAGCAGCAGAAGTTGCCAAATTTTTTATGGAGTGCATTCTTTTGCGACATGGCGCCCCCGATGTGCTCATCACGGACAGAGAAACAGCATTCGCGGCGTAACTAACGCAAGCCACCCTGCGTTACAGCCAAACCAGCCACCGGAGGACAACTGCATACTGTCAACAGACCAATGTGCTGACCGAGCGCCTGAACAAAACCATCGTCGATATACTCTCCATGCTTGTTGATGCCGAACAAAAGACGTGGAACGTTATCCTGCCTTACATCGTCCTCGCCTACAACTCCGCAATGCAGGAGACCACCGAGACGACGCCTTTTAGGCTCGTCCGTGGCACGGAGGCCACGACCACGCTATACCATGCTACCCAATGTTACCGAAGAAGATAACGTGGACGTCGCCGCCTGCCTTCACCGCGCAGAATAAGCCCCAAGACTTGCCAGATTAAGCATCAAAGACCAGCAGCGGACCGATGCCAGACACTACAACCTACGAAGACGCAACGCGGAACACAAGCCAGGAGACCGAGTCTTGCTTTGGACGCTCATTCGCCGCCGCAGAATGAGTGCAAAGCTTTTGTGCCGCTATTCCGGCCCGTACAAGGTTCATCGTCCGCTAGGTGAACAGGACTATGAAGTCGACCCTGAAGAATTCCCTGCGTCCCAGCGACGCCGCGTACGACCAGAAGTTGTCCATGTCGTCCGCCTAAAGCCATATTATGCGCGCTAAAGGACGCCGTTTTTCCACACCCAGTGTATATTTTTCCACAATTCTTTTTAATTGCTTGTAGCAGCATTATGTTTTAAAGCATCGCGCCGATGCTTCTTTGTGAGGGGAGTAATGCCGCGAATGTTGGTAGAGTTTTTTCATTCTTCAAAGCTGTCAGCAGGCCACTTTATCGCTCTGTTTTTGATGCAATACGCGCCTAGATTTATCTATATTGATCGCATCTAGGCGGAGCCGTTTCTACGTTGTTCCAGAATGTTGTATTAACTTGGCTATCAGCCGGAAAAAGAGCGTGGCCTAGAGCGGCCGGCATTCTGTTCGATGACCGCCGTGGACGCTTGTTGCTACGCAGCCGCCGAGTGGTTCTGTTCTTTGCAGGCACAAGTCAGCCCAAATAAAGAGTTTCGTTTAGAAGCCAGTCTCGCTGTTTTCGTGTTCGCCGGACTGCAGTCAGCACCACTTGACAACATTGACATCCGTTTTGCCATTGTGGACAGAGAGCGCGGTGTACAGTCTAGATTGGATTTCAACGGGGGCTCAACGAGGATTCATTATGGGCGACGATGACCGATACTCGTGGAGGCCGGAGATGAAGGGATTCTCTTGTGCCGACAGGTAGGCTATCTGAAGTGGACGTTCGCCATTCCGAGTGCATGATATCCGGTGAGAAACCACGCAAGGTCATTCGGCGGTACGGGCGCGCGCCCTGTAGTGGTGGCATTGTCCGCGGAGGAACCAACGGTCTGGGGCATGCCTCACTTCACTTTTTCGGGGTCGCTGTTAGGCTGCCGGGCGGAATAACGAGGAGGACGTGGTGCCCTCACTGATGGTATTCACTTCGTAACCCGATGCCTCACGTAGAAAGATGCGTACGCGGATCTTGCTCAAGCTTGAGAGCTACAGTTCTAAGACGTCTGCAAAAAGCCGAAAAGTAGTAACCTAAAGAATGGTACAGAACACTTGCGCCCAACGTTGAATCAAGTTCGAGATATACTAAATCATGCTTTAGGACATAGATTATCAAATCGAAGCAGTGCTGAAAGAAATACTCCTTTTGGCATATAGTGGAACTCGTGCGTCACATGCCTTTATTGGCCGCAAAATATAAATGGGATTGCTGTCTAAAATTGTACCCAACTTATCTCATTTCAAACTTGTTTCTAATAAAGCAATCACGTCATTCTAAAAGAGTGGGAAACTTAGAAATCAACAGAGAGTGAATATTTTTCGAAGTAATCTTGTAACGAGTGAACAGTCCACGGCGGACCATATCTGTGCACTTTCTAGAATAGTAATTAAGCGCTACGCATTTCAGACAAGCACACAGGTAGACCCGAGAGGAGAGGCACAGCGCCTGTCCTGTCGTACCTCTGTGCTTGTCTGAAACAAGTAGCCCTTAATGAATATTCTATAAACTAGGCATTACCAAGTACTTACTTATTTTATTTATTTGTCCCATAAAAACTAGGACATATTACATAAAGGCGTAGGGGGTGGAGGGGGTGGAGGGGGTGAACGGGCGCCCAAACTGGCTGCAGCAAAACCATGATCTGAGCTAGTTGGTACATCTTCAAAACTTTTCACCAGCGCTGCGATGAAGAACAAAGACAGAGAAGGAAGGACAGGGCCAAACGCTACTAACAACTCAAAGTTTATTTGAAAAAACACACAGGTTATATGCTCTCAAATGACAACCCTTCTTGGCAATGGCTGCTTGCCTTACACAGGAGAGGTGATAGTTCTTTAGCATAAAACGATTTTTCTTTTTTCTCAAGAAGATTCAGGCGAATGTAATCTGAATCTTATGCCTTACGTATACGAAACATTACGAACTTTTCGTCAAGCGGCTAGGCAGGAGAAAAAATAAATCAGAGCGCACTTAAGGCTAG
Source organism: Amblyomma mixtum (assembly GCF_055824585.1). Taxonomy (NCBI): domain Eukaryota; kingdom Metazoa; phylum Arthropoda; class Arachnida; order Ixodida; family Ixodidae; genus Amblyomma; species Amblyomma mixtum. Next base: position 150,329,204 of record NC_143013.1, on the reverse strand, counting down.
TCTGCTTACGTGCGGTAAAGGCGAAAGCATGTGTTTGTCATTGTGAGCGTTCGACCTTCAAAAGTCGGAAGAGTTTGAAGAGTTAGGCGGAAGAAGAGTCATGTTGACGGATGAGAATAAGAACTGGAGCAAAATCGTGGTTTGAGCTACGGTTGGTACATCTTCACAACTTCACCAGCGCTGCGACGAGGAACAAAGACAGAGAAGGAAGGACAGGGAAAAGCGCTTCTAACAACTAACTAGAATAAGACGTTTGCGGGATTACGGCGGCCGCAGCTGGCAAAGGACAGTGTTAAATGGAGAGATATTGCAGTGGCAGTGGCATAGCGCCGGCAGTGGGCGTAGTCAGGCTGACGATGAAGATGAGTTGCGTCCTCTAGTTTTTATTACAGGCACCATTTTTGTCAACAAACCGACACTCTTATTTTAATAATAATAATAATAACTTGTTTATTTCCATCAGTGATGGGGGAGACTGCGGATAAAAGGCGCTTGACAACAAGCGACTTGACTGAAGCCCGCAGCCTCCCTACAAAGCAGGCAGCGATAGAACAACAAAAAAACGGAGAAAGCACAATATTCAAAATTAATGCACGCACATTTGATAGTCACAAGAGGTAAGTAACAAAAGGCAAGATAACACTTTTAGTTGTTATTGTAAGCAAGGATTGTTAATGAAATGTTGGCGTAGGGTTCGTACAGAAATTGTATGCAAATCTATACCTGATTTGTGAAATGAATTTAGAAGGGTTGGCAGTGTGTATGACACTTTCTGCCTGGAATAATTTACTCGCGCAGTGACGACCTTCCACGGTTCTGTGTAACGGGTGGTGTACACTCTAAACACAGTAACCTATAACGTAACTTTTGGACGTGAGTAACTTTTGTCACAAAGGTTACAATTGATGTTTTTTGATGTTTTCATTATGTTTTCTTTATTTTTGTGGAGCCCAAAGGTTACAACGATCAAAAGTCAACCGTTTCAAAGGTTACGATGAAAAAATTGCCAAGTAACCTTTGCGCAGTAACCTTTGCGCCGCACGGTAACTTATGTGCGTCGTCAAGCCAGGAGACATGCACATATATGCTGCTTTATGTGCGGGAATGTGCTTTTCGGATGCAATGGGGCTGCGGTTTCGACCGCAAGGGGGAGACGTCAACGTAAGCTATCGCATGAGCCCGATACTGCTATTTTGGGTCGCAGCCACATTGAATCGCACGTTATCAGATATCTGCCTTCACATTTACCAAAGGAGGCTGCGAATGCAATGCAAATGCAGTATTTTGCGGCTGTATATGAGAACACATCTTGAATGTTCGATTCCTATCCATGAGTTTTGCAAAGAAACCCAACGTGCTACTTCTCTAAGCATGTTCTGTACCGATTTTATTGCGCGAATAAACGTTAATAAACACGCAATTCAAATTCCATGTAATATTTCGATGACTCGGATAGAGCCTATTTCTCAGCTTCCTCGAACCGATATGCAATAGCAATGGTCACAATTAATAGTAAAAATCAGACATATGGAAGGGGAGCGCCTGGAAAGGCGACAGCGGACGTAACCGCATTTGCGGGCCGCCGAGTGCGCGATTCGATTTCTCTTCATGTGGCTCTCTTCATACACTTACAATGTATCAGTTCTGGTGGAAAATATATATCACAAATCAAAACGTAATGCGCCCACGGTACGAACGGCGGCGCCTATAAGAAGCGAGTAATTGGCAAAGAACTACTCAAAATATGGCATGACGGCCGCTCCAGTATGCGTGAGACGCGCATGCGCAGATGGCCGGCGCTTCACCCAATGAAAAGCGGCGCTTCTGTTTCAAACGCTTGGCATCGTTGCACGCCGGCAAGTGTGGACGGCGGGAAGGCTCGGACGTTGCAGCGTTGCGGAGGCTGCTTTGTTCTTGGAACCGTTGTAACCGAGAGTTGGAACCGTTCTTGAACTACGGCGTCTTTTGGTGGCGTTCCTGAAGTGGTTTGTTTGGGGTAATGCCGCTAAGCAGCAGGGACCTGTGGGGTACGCTGTGCAGCAGCTGCAACGAACCTCATTGTGACTGTAGACGCTACGTCGTTGTGTGCTCGGCGGACAGCTCCGCGCCCGGCGCTATTCGTTGCGACTACGGCAATCACGTTCCAGGGGTTCATGGAAGAATGACGGACTTGGGTGAGTGGCCTTTTTTTTACCATATGCACAATAACGACCTGCGAAGTCATTTATTTCTTGCTTGTCAAAGTGCGTATTTTCTTTGTTTGCCAGAGCAGCGTCATTCCTAAGCGTCGTTGAGTGCACTTCGAAGCGAAATGTGATTCAGTAGTTTGAGTGCCTCATTCACCTATAGGCCCATCTCCATGGACACATCGGAGGCGCACCAGCGCAGCGCTTACGCGCCCAGCCCCGCACCGCGACAAGCGTCGAAAAACACATGCAACTCGATGGCCTGCCGCGGCTACCGCGTTCAGCTCGGCTCGGCGAAGCAAACGGCGCGAAGGGCCGTAGCGGATGCCGAGAGAACTGCGTTCTCTGATTGGTTACACCGACCGCAAACCAGCGAGTCACTTCCGGCGCCAGCGCGAGCGAGGCGCGAGCGAGGCGCGAATATCTGACATGGACAGATATTTGCCAAGCGCCAGCGCCGGCTCGCGTCGGCGCGTCGCGCATGCGCAGTCCGGCTCCGGCGTACGCTGGTACGCGTAGGCGCTGCGCTGGTGCGCCTCAGATGTGTCCATGAAGATGGGCCTTATTGCGCAGGGTTTCGTGCCAAAAGTTTGGTTATCCAGAATATTGGTTTTAGACTATTGTTGCCGTATGTCCTTTGGGGTCATTAGGTGCGATAATACGGGGGTAATCCAGCTCTAATTCTTGATCGTTTGCATGCGTGTGCGCACGTTTTTTTTTTTTTGCATACGTAGAGAAGAGCATGCGTAAAACTCACGACGGTACTTTTTTAATGAAGGATGTGATTTGGGCGAGTTGGTATTGTTAGCGATTTTATGACGCAATTCCACATCGGCGCTATACTCCTGCCCAGGCGGCGGCAGTCCCTCCTCGACTCGAGTTGCGATCACGTGAATCTGGCTCGGTGCACCAGTCGGTCCCAGTGCCTACAGCATTGCCTGCCTATCCTCTTTCCTCTCTTCCCGGCGCCGTCTGGATGACGTTTGCGTTTGTGATGGTTGTTTTTCGCGAGTGCGGCGCGTCGACTCATCAGCGTTGGCAACGGGAAGCGCAGCGCAGGGTGTGTGGTGCGCGAGCGATCTGAGCGGACGTGCGCAAGACAGTGCGAGCCCTATTGAAGTGCGCTTACAAGAATTAAGTTGTAACTGCAATATATCCGTTTTTTATCCTCACAAATTTGTGTGAACGTCGAGTGTTCTTACTCGCTCCCCCTCCCGTTTTGGTCATCTCTAACAGTATTGATTCATATATTGAAAACAGCGCGGGAAAACCAGACGGTGTGTTGTGTATTTCTTTGCTCGTCTCGTTTTCCCGCGCTGTTTTCACTGTGAAGCGGTACCTTTGTTTTGAATCTTAATTTTGGAACTTTGCTCGTCGTTTCATTCATTATCAATTGATCGGTGCGCCATACGATTTTGACAATACAACTGGGCCCATTAAAAAAAATGGCTGTGGTTTGACCAATGGCCATCCTGAGTGAATTGCGGAAGCAACAGCGCAGCAATCGCAGCAGCGGCGCTGCGATGCGGTAGGCACTGCGGTGTTCTTTGTATGCCATTTTTCACTCTGGTGAGAATATCAACCATGCTTTAAGTATGAATGGTTGCTCACTGGCTCTAATTTAACATTCCACAGATCCCACTGCCCGAAGAGTTGCAAGTGACTGCACCTCATGTATACACCTGTGCTGAGTGTTTACGCTGGAAGTAGTAAAGAAGTGATCTCGATCAGCAACGGCAACCTAGAGCGTGCCCTCATCTTCTACCTGGTGACATATTTCATAAAAAAACCTCGACTATCCACCGGCATTTTCCGCCATACTCATCCTGCTGCAGAAGATTGCCCTGCCAGACACTTTAGTGCCACGTGGATTACTGACGAACCGACTTAAGAGCTTGTTCGTGCTCTTGAATAAGAATAATTTGCTGTATTTTTCTGGAAAGAAGGTGTTTCAATTGTTCACTTTCTAATATGTTGAAGTTTATTTTCTGCAGCTAAATTGAGCAATTTTTTTAGCTGAATTACACAAGTTGATGTACTTATGCGAGTGTTGTCAGAATTATATATAGCACTGTTAATGTTCCAAGTTATTGGTCATGTCATTGTGCATATTTGTTAATGAAATGACTGGAGGAGTCACAAAGGGCTTTTGTTTATATGATCTATTCTTTTAAAACTTGCGGCCTCATACAAACGCAAACAACAATCAATCGATTTAAACATCTTGGCTAAACAGCAACCAGAGATATACATGTACCTAACAGCTTTCAGAGGTACATAGCATTAGCAAACTGCTGATGCTATGTACCTCTGAAAGCTGTTAGGTATATACATGTATACATGTATATCTCTGGTTGCTGTTTAGCCAAGATGTTTAAATCGATTGATTGTTGTTTGCGTTTGTATGTGGCCGCAAGTTTTAAAAGAACTTATGTTATCTGCACTGCTTGGACCACCCTTCTTGATCTCTTATTGTATAGTTATTTTAGTATTTCTTTTAAGAGCTGTGGTAAAATGTGTGATCAAAATATTGCCTTCTCTGATATTTTTGCCATTCATATTTTGTGTCTTTTGTATCCCTCACGCAATGTCAAGTTAACTTGGCGCTTGGTGTTGAATAATAGAGATTTTATTTTGTTCTTTTTGGTACTACAATTACAGTGCCTATGTTTTTATTTACATGGCAATAAGAGCGATATGCTGTAGCCAAGCTCTATTCGAAGCGAGACTTCATCTGTGCATGCTTTATTGAGTTGCTTGTTCAACGTGGTTCTGTTTCGCATGTCAACAGTAATACTGTAATATGGGCCCATATTTTAGTGCCTTGCATGCCCATTTATTGTGATTTTTTTTGCAAAACATTTGCAAAAGTGGTGCCTTGAACATACCTGCGTCTGTTACATTCCTTCGTTTTTCTTCAATGTAGGCAATATTTGGGAAGTTTTGTTGTTTTGTATTTCCTCTAGTCTTGAAGATATTAGAGCCAATTAAAAATTTGCGTATCATATGCCGATATTTGTCATTTTTCTCCTTTCTGAACCATTCTCTTGTTTGGCCAATTTTTGTTCCATTCAAATTGAAACCCAGCAGAGCTCTGTATTGCATCACCTTCAGCAAGTTGGAACGACATTTTTGACAGTTTTAGGCCAGCCATTGCGGCATACAAAGGTTACACATTTCGGAGCACGTAACCTATGGCTAAGTCAATGATGTATACCTTTGTAAAGGTTACAGCGCTAAAAACGTCGCGTAACCTATGCGTAAAAAGAAGTAACCTTTGCCATTTGTAACTTTTACAAAGGTTATAAGTGGAAAGGTTACATTCTGTAACCTTTGAATTATAGGTATACTTCAATGTGAAAATGTGCACCTTTGCAAAGGTTACCTAAAGGTTACCGAGTTTAGAGTGTAGGAATGTGTGCTTTTATCGAGATCTGATAATTCATGAAAAAACTTGAGATTTTCTTTCGCCTCCCGTTTGAAAGCCAGACTAAACTTATAGTTATAAAGATTAAACGCGCGTATTATGTTTGCTTTCGAAAATAGCTCTGAAGTATGGGAATGATACGGTACATTAAAAAGTGCCCGAACAACTTTTTTTTTGAAGTATATGTATTCTTTCAAGATTTGTACGTGTCGTGGTACCCCATACCAATACACAATAATACAAAGAAGAAAAAAAGAGAGTATTGTAAATAAGAAGCTTTATATTGAAAGGTAATATAGCTCTGTGCCGCGCCGTCATACCAACAACACGAGATAGCTTCCCTGAAATAGATTCAATGTGCGCTTCGCAAAGCATATTCTGTGCGAAGATATCTCCAAGTATTTTAACACTACTATCTATTTCGATTTTTTCGTTCTCGTAAAGAAGGGTGATTAGACTGGTGTTTATTTGCTTCGATTTCGGCCTGAAAATTACGGCTTTTGTCTTTTTTGTATTAATTTGTAGACTGTTTGCTGCGGACCATTTATGAAGGCATCTTAGAGCAGAGTTGGCTTTATTCTGAAGGCTACTAGGTTCAGGTGATGAAAAAAATATACTAGCGTCATCGGCGTATAAAATGTATTTTGCATCTCTGCAGATATGAACTAAGTCATTTATATAGACTATAAAAAGGAACGGGCCAAGAATACTGCCTTGAGGAACACCTCTGTTGATTTGTTTAAAATCTGAACAGCAGTTCTCTATTTGTACATATTGATGGCGATGATCTAGGTACGATTTTATGAGATTTTGACTGTGTCCTCGAACGGCGTAAGGCTCAAGCTTTTCAAGTAATATGGAATGATGGATGCAATCAAATGCTTTAGTGAAATCTATGTAAAGGCCGAGCACAAAATTCTTCTTGTCAAACTGCGACAGAATAAATTCCTTTTGCTCAAGTAGTGCTAATTCCGTCGATCGGCATTTTCTAAATCCAAACTAGGCAGAGGAAATAAGATTATGCTTATCGAAAAAATTAGACATTTGCATATGTATTAGCTTCTCTAAACCCTTGGATAGCACCGGTAAAATGGAAATAGGCCTGTAATTTTTGATATCGTTTACGTCACCTTTCTTAAACAGTACCGAAACTCTTGCAATCTGCATCCTCCTCGGAAAGAGAGCGCTCGCCAAAGACATATTAAAGATACAAGTGAGATATGGAGAAAGAATATCGAGAACATATTTGATTGGCCGGACCTGCATGCTTTCTACGTCGCAACTTGAGCTATTTTTCAGTGAAAGGAAAACTGACTGCACCTCAAGTTCCGTAGAAGGGCGAAAAAAAAGTGAAAATATTTTCTATATGTCTGTACGCACATGAATTGTTAAGGGGCACAGACCCCGTCAAGCTGTCTTCTTCAGCTTTTTGTCTGTGCTCCAGACCTCTGTAAAGATGTCGAATAAAGATGAATGAATACTGAATGAATACTGAAAATTGATTTCTATCAGGCAGTAATGTCGAAATATCAGTCGATGCACAACTATTGGAGTAGCCCACAAAATAATCGTTAAACGTATTTGCTAGAGCACTTCCCGATATTTCTTTGCCACCAAGAAGTAGCTTTTCTACACGCGGAGATGACCTGCGACGATTCAAGAGGGTATTTAGCTTCTGCCATAAAATATCAGGTTTATTCGAGCAGCTGTCAAATTCGGCATGAAAATAGAATTTCCTATGCACTTTCAGTTTTCTGTTCAGTTTGTTTCTAAATGATTATATTCCTTTAATACGCATGGATCCTTGGTCTTAATAAACTTGTGGTAGGGTGCATTTTTACAATTTATTTGTTTTAACAATTCGGGAGTTATCCATGGCTTTCTTATTTTTTTTACCCAGTCTAAACTTCTGTTCTGGGAAATGACGCTTATATATTCGAGAGATCCCATCAATAAGCTTGCTGTACGTGATGTCTACGTTATCTGTTTCCAGAATTTCCTTCATGTCGCAACACTGTAACTCAGCTCTGAAACTATTTAAACCAGTCTGTGTAATCGTCTGGAGGGAAACGTACTGATGCTTTTTGTTTTCTATAAGATTATGTTTTCTTAACAGAAAAAATATTGGAAGGTGGTCACTTAGGTCGTATGATATTACACCACTAGCAGCGTTTGTAGAATCTGCATTTGTGATAAACAGATCAAGCAGTGTTTCATTTTCGGTTGTGATCCTAGTTGGCGCACGGATGACATTTTCATATCCGTTTGAGGTTAAAATGGTTAGGATGGCCTTTTGCGGTGCAGCGACGGTCAACATGTCAATATTGAAATCCCCGGCAGACACCAAGTAATTACCAGTTTCTGAAGTAAATGACAACAGCTGCTCATAAAAAGAAAAGAAGCTAGAAAGGTTTCCATGTGGTGTTCTGTAGCAATCAAAAATTGTATAGTCCTTCACACAAGCTGTTATAATTTCAAAATCATCACAGCAGATACAAAAGTCGGAAAGCAACTCGCAGTTCACATGTTCTCTTAACAGCATTACACCACCGCCCCGACGATTTGTTCGATTCACACTGTACGACTGGTAGGACGGAAAATTGGGCAGCTCGCGGCCAAGTTTCACTAAGCATGACTGCATCAAACAAAAAACTAAAACCAGTGATGAAGTCATTTATGTCGGTTTCTTTGCTGTACAGCGAGCGGACGTTTAGGTGAAGGCATTTCAGTGAAACAGCATGGTGACTTGAGACAAAGGTGTTTAACTCGTGCGGAAGAATATGACTGTGACTAGCCATTTTTAACAAAAATTAATCTTGACACGGTCTATAGTCAGCAGGCTTAGGCTGGAAGGTCTAACCTGTGACGCACTACTACCAGAGAGTCTCCGTCGGCTTTGCGCAGCAAGAGTTTTCCGTTCCTGTGCCACTCGTACTTGCACTCGTTTTGTTTGGCCCAATCCTTGGCCTCTCGAAGCAGTTGCCGGCTTTGACTGGTCATGTTTTCTTGGATGAACAGGTTAGATTTCTCTTCTTTTAGTTTAGATCGGTTATTCAGCCATTGATCTCTGATAGATTGCCTGATATACCGAACGATTATACCTGGTATTTTTACAGGTTTGCATGGGAGGCGGTGAATAGCGGCGACGTCTGTTTCAGCAAGTGCAGGAACCTCAATCAAACTGGCAACAGAGTTTATTTTAGAAGCAAATTTTCATTCTCAGAAACACTAACACCGTGAATTTCTAGATTTAGCTTCCGGTTTCTCCACTCTAAGTCGTTCAAATCTGCCTCAAGTCTTCTAGTTGCATCGTCACAAGCGCGAGTGTTCTGTGCAAGGTGTTCTAGCCTTTTCCGTACTTCTTTCGATTCTTTTTCCTGTGCAGCTAGTCGCGTCAACATTTCATCGTACTTGTCCGACATCAGCTGCACCCACCGTTCGATGCTTGGCACAGTTTCTTTGAGCGGCAACAACTTGTCCAACTTTTGGCTTATAACAGCTAGAATAGACCTGATATCAGTAAGTTCTTCAGCTGTCGGTCTCCCTTCTGTGCTTTCGGCATTTTTTCCATCATCTTTGCAGATAGAGCAGGTACAGGTTTGTTTGGCGGATTCAGATTTCTTTTTATACTGTTTTTCCGATATTCCGGCACATGCTCCAACATGGAAAAAGTGGCTACATTCACCACACGACAGAGACAGATCATCCGGGCTAATAGGCTCATTACACGCAGCACATACATTGTGCGCTGGCATAGAAGCAGAAAATGCAGCACAGAGAAACAAAAAGTTCAATTTTACGTGGCAGCAGCGGAAGAATAGACAAACACACTAAGAACGAGAGCAAATTTTACAGGGCGTAGACTAACCTTCGTAGACAGGCCACAATCAACAGATGTGCCGTGTGCGCTACCGCTGCTGCCAAAAGGTTGCTGTCTTTCGGGTAGACGGCTTTATAGCGAAGACTGGTGATGATAGTGGCACCCAGCGGCGAAAATCGTTGGTTTCCTCAGCTGGAGATAGCAGCACAGTTGAGCAGTCACCACGTGAAGGTGACACACGGCGCGATGCAGCACGATAGCCGGGAGATGGGCGTCACGTAGGCTACAGCCAGGAAGAAAGCGGCCGATGAAGAATCTGCGTAGACAGGCGACAATCAACAGATGTGCCGTGTGAGCTACAGCTGCTGCCAAAAGCAGCGGTAGCGCACACCGCTTCGGTTTTAGATTTCAATGTAACGTGCGACTTCTAAATAGCATGGGAAAAAAGCAAAAAGGAGAGGGCGGGAAGGGAATGTAGCGCTCAGAAAATTTTGGGGGGTGTTCTGATATCACAACACCCCCTCACCGGCTACGGCCCTGCTTACGGCAGGGGCTTTTGCTGCCCGCTTCAATCAGGCTGTGCTGAATATAACCCTAACCAGCCCTAGACTTACAATAGCTTAGCACCCACACACAAATGGTTTGGTAGAACGGCTCCGCATAACCATGGCGCACATGACTTCCATCTGTGCTCACGTCGAGCATGAAACCTGGGACCGAATTTTCAATACGCAAATTTCGCTCATATTACGGTCATGCAGGAGACAGTTCCTCTGCCTTCCAGCTTGCCTTCGTTCGTCACGTTACTGATATGCTGGAGGCTATGGGGCCTATGGACCCTGATTGTGACTGAGAATCTGATCTCGACGTGACGACCACTCTTCACAATGGCGAGGAAGCGCGGAAACTGAAGCGACAGCGAAATCTTCAACAGCAGCTACACAGCAGCTGCAGCTGGCGATTGGTTACCTACGAGTCAGGTGGCTATGCGTGGGCATGGGCACCCGTTCGTTACCGCCGCCTTTCCAAAAACTTGCGGCACCGTTAATAAAAAGTTTACGAAACCTACGAAGTTTTTCCCTTCACTAAAGCGCGCTCATCGCAGAGCACAAACATTTCAAACGGGCACGTAGTTCGGATGAATCCCTATTGTGAGCGGCCAGTTTGAGTTTGAGGCTTGCTGCAGCTTTGTTTTTTGTTGTGCTACTCGTGTCTAACCCTCGTGCGCGCTTTATCTCTCCTCGGGGAAGCTAGCCGCTTCGAGGTGATGCTAAAAAAGGACGTAATGTTTAATCAGAGTAAAAGTGACGAGGTCGGGAGGTGTTAACGTGAACCTGAACCTACAGTCTTAGGGGGAAAGCAGACAAAAGAAGGGTAATGAGGGGCTCACTATACATATTGTCACGTAGGTAAGTAGCCTTGCTGGAGGATCAATAACAAAGCGCGAAGACTTGAGCACCGCCGCGGTCAGCAAGAACGGCCGAGGAGAGAGAGCACCAGCCGCACACTTCTTTCTCCGAACTCCTCCTCTTCCTCGAAAAGTCCTCTTTAGCGCTAATGGCATTAGGCCCTGTTCGGGAAGCATCGACCCGATGCTTCCCGCACACGACACACAATCGACACGACACAAGGTCAGTGCGGCATGGCGTGGTAAGGTTTGAGGCGGACCGCTTGGATCACCTCGAAGAGCTTGCGTCGTTGGGGTTGAGGCGTCTCGTGAGGGACAAGCTCCTAGTCGAGCTCGCCGACACGGGGGAGGTCTCTATAGGGACAGTAATAACACCGTAGGAGTTTTTTGCTCAGTCCGCAGCGTCGGATCGGGTACCAAACCCGGGCGCGGTCGCTTGCCAGAAATTCGGTATCTCGTCGGCGCAGGTTGTAGTGGCGTGCATCCCGGTCTCGCTGCCCTTGTATACGCCCTTGTATCCACCACTTTGATGTTTGTTCAGTTATTTTTTGTTATATTTTTCAATGCTTCATTTTCTGCAAAGTCCAGTCTGTTAATCGGACCTGGCTTTCCATTGCAAAACTTCGCAGCAATGTTTGAACTTTGCTCATTTTAATCTGCGTTCAGGAAGAGGGAAGCAAGACGACATTGAGTGTTTTCTTGCTGAAGTGAAGTTGCCGATTCACGTTCTGTTGTTCACGGAAACATGGTTTTGTACTGAGGACGAGGCACTTAGTATCCCAGCTTATAAGAGTTGTCTGAACCGCCAGGGTAAACGAGGGGGTGGCGTATCGCTGTTGATCTTAAAAGATATGGAATGTGAACTGCTGGATGAATTTTGTTGTGTAAACGCCCATTATGAGGTACTTACACTTAAATTCCGTTCATATGTGTTTACTGCGTGTTATCGTCCTCCATCTGGCGATACAAGTGTTTTCCTTTCTTTTCTGGATTCCTTTCTTGAGTATGTAAACCAACATAAGTATAATATCGTTCTTGGTGGTGACCTAAATATTAATCTTTTATCGAACAGCACGGTGAGGCATGAATTAGATTTACTGTTAAATGCTTACTGTTGTCTGAATGCTGTGAATGCGCCAACGAGAGTAACGAGTGAATCAGAAACATTACTAGATGTTTTCGTTACAAATATAAATCCAGCTCATCTAGCATCCGCAGTAATCAGTTTACAAATTAGCGATCATCTATCCATTTTCCTATCTGTGAACCATACACTTAAGATCAAGAGAAGGCCGAAACAATATTCTTAACGGGATATTAATCCTTCTACACTTTCTAACTTTCGTGAACATATAGCCGGCGCGGATTGGAGTGATGTTTTTCTGAACGAAATCCCGAGGTAGGGTATTGTAAATTTATTACGATATTTCAGGAAATATATTCTACGTGCTTTCCTCACAAAGTACACAATCCCCCCCGGCAGGCTCGTAAACCGTGGGTCAGCTATCAATTGCTTAAACGGATAAAAAAACGTGACAAACTGTACAGCAATTTTTTGAAAACCAAATGTCCTGACGCATTGAAAACCTTTAAATCATTCAGGAATAAGGTGACAAAGGAGCTTCGAGCCGCGAAAAAACTGTATTATGAGAACCTGTTTCTCTCGTCGAGAAATAGTTGCCAGGCGACCTGGAAGAAATTAAGCTCAATCATAGGGCGTACGCCAGAACCGTTCACCAAAATTACTTTTCACGGAGTAGATTGTGAGGGACCCGAACTGGCGAACGCATTTAATGACTTTTTCATTTCCATAGCTCAACCCTCCTCATCTTACGAAGACTTGCCGCTCAATTATTCTCGCAATAACTCTACTGTTTTTTTTTAAATCCTGTTTCAGACGACGAGGTGGTTGCGGCTTTCAACAGCCTTAATAACAGCAAATCTGTAGATAGTACAGGCATTCAGATAAAGCTAGTTAAATTTGTTATTCATGGTATATCAAGCTGTTTCACACATATTTTTAATACATGCATCTCAGAAGGGGTATTTCCACGCATCATGCAATCTGCGAAGGTGATAGTATTGTTTAAAAAAGGCGATAAAAACGACCTTGCTAAATATCGCCCAATCTCTATCTTGCCTACCTTCTCAAAAGGTTTCGAAAAATTAATTATCACGCGTCTTACATCCTTCATCGACCGTCACAATATTTTAAACCCCGCTCAGTTTGGTTTCAGGAAAAACAGATCAACTGAGCTTGCCCTTCTCATGCAAAAATAGTATATTTTAGAGAATGTTGAAGAAAAGAAACTAGTGCTAGGCGTCTTTTTAGATTTCTCGAAAGCTTTCAACAGCATTAATCACAAAACGTTACTCAATAAACTAGACCGCTATGGTATACGTGGTACAGCCTACTCCCTTATATCTTCTTACTTATCCAGTAGAACACAATATGTCGAAATAAATGGTTTTTCCTCTGCACTGCAGCCCGTCATCTCAGGAGTTCCACAAGGAAGTCTTTTAGGCCCCCTTCTTTTTATTCTTTACATTAATGATATTATTAGCATAGATCCATCTGCAAAATACATTATTCACGCCGACGATACCAGTCCGTTTTTCTCTGGTCATTCAGGTATTGATCTATCGAGCCGTGCTAACACGACCTCAGGCAAAATTGATCAATGGGCATCTAAGAACAGTTTAAAACTTAATGTAAATAAAACAAAAGCCGTACTCTTCCACCCCAAAAACAGATTATTCGAGTTATCCCCCCTCATACTCAACGACAGTCAAATAGAAGTTAACAATTCTGTCAAAACGTTAGGCGTCTATTTTTCAGACAATATGTCATGGGATGCCCATGTAGAATACTTAGCCACAAAGCTCTCACGCACTATAGGTTCCATACGTCGACATCTTTCAGTATTTCCTCTCTCGATTAATATTCTCCTATACAATGGACTCTTTTCCTCTATTTTAAACTATTGCTCACTAGTGTGGGCTACCACAAATGGAGTAAATATCACCAAGTTATTACTGCTGCAAAAACGAGCAATCAGACTAATTTCTAAAGCTCCTTTCGCCGAACACACAGGGCCATTATTTGAGCAATTAAAAATTGTTAAAATGACATCTTTGTATAACTACAGACTTTCCCTACTTTATAGACTAGGCATCACCAAGAAGGACGACACGCTAACATTATAGCGGTGCTTGAACAAAACATCAATACACATAACATTCGAAATCCAGAACGTTGAAATATCACTGGCTGTCGCACAAACTATGGCAAGCAGATACTTCGTTACAGGCTTCCTGTTTTACTGAATCAGCACTCACGCAATAGTCGGAAAGATTTTACAGTTGTTTCCGTGAAACAATTCCGTCAACTGTTTTTGTGAACAGTTTGTCCATGTCCCCATTTAGTGCTTTGTACATGATGTACTTTTATTCTTTTTGTGCTTTTTAACTCAAATTTCTTTAAATTTTGATTTATTGATGTAAAAATTCAATCAGTTGATTATTCATGCGCTGCCAAATGCCGTCAGAAAGGGGCAGTCGCCCCGTCAAGCTGCTCTCTGAAGCCGCTTTTTCGCGGCTGCTCCTTTACTTTGTAAAAGAGGAAAAATAAACTATTATTATTATTATTATTATTATTATTATTATTATTATTATTATTATTATTATTATTATTATTATTATTATTATTATTATTATTATCCGGGCAAGCTGGGAAGCTGGCTGAAGGCCTTAGGGAGCGTGGCCTGTGTACCTTGTAGGAAGTCAAGCACGGCTCGGATATCCGGGCCAGTGCACTGTTGGTCGGCGAAGTCGGTGTGATTGAGGCTGTTCACAAAGGCATCGTTGTCAATAGGGTCTTCCGGAGCTTAGTGCACGTGAGCACGGCAAGGGCAGTCAGCGTGTAAATTTTTACGGCCGGAGTAATATATTCCTGAAGGCGTAGGATCCATCTTGCGAGGCGCGCGGATGGATCCCGGAGGCTGGCTAGCCAACAAAGCGCGTGATGGTCGTTGACGACTTCGAAATGTCTTCCGTAGAGGTACGAACGAAACTTCGAAACAGCCCAACGCTCTCGAGGCACTCGATTTTGGTGGCAGAGTAGTTGGCCTCCCTCTTGGACAAACGCCGACTTGCGTAGGCGATCACACGTTGATGGCCTTTCTGCAACTGAACCAGATTAGCTCCCAAACGAACATTGCTCGCATCCGTGTGCAGCTCTGTGTCGGCATTTTCCTCAAAATGCCACAGATTGCTTACCACAGACAATCTGTGGCAGAATGGTGCCCATGAGTCTTTGAAAAGTGGCGGGTGGGGAGAAAAGATCGAAGGACATCACCTGGAAATCGTACAGTCCTTTTGACGTAATGAAAGCAGTCTTCTCGCGGTCGCTCTTGTCGGCCTCGATTTGCCAGTACCCCCGACTTCAGGTCCAAGGAAGAGAAATATTTCGCTTCGCAGAGGAGATACAAGGCGTCGTCAGTTCTTGGCAGAAGATAAACACGTTTTTTGCGTGAAGTTGTTTAGGCGACGGTAGTCGACACAAAACCGCAATGTCCCATCTTTTTTCTTTACAACGACCACAGGGGCTGGCCATTTCCTGAACTTGAGCCCTGATAGCGGTGCGTTCCTTATGGGAAACGCGTTAATGTGACTGACGAAGGGAACGGACGACGTTATCTGTAATAAAGCGCTGCTTTACAAGATGCGTCGTCCGACCCGTGGAGACAACGCAAGGGTGATGCTGTAGCAGAACTTTTTGACGAGTTAGTTGGTACATCGTCTTGAAAGAGTGTCGTACGACAAAAATAGGACGAAACAGGAAGGATGCGCCTGTTTCCTGTTCTGTGTTTTTCCTTCCTGTTTCGTCCTATTTTTGGCGCACGACATTCTTTCAAGACGCAAGGGAGCTACGGTGGTGATGGAGCAGGGTCCGTAGTTCTCGACGGTGGTGAGGCAGGTCCGGATTCACGTCGTTGTTCAGGCCGGTAGGGGCGTTGAATGCAGTAGGCGGCGCGCTGGTTAAACTATGCGCGCACGTAGTTTCTTTGATGGCTTCAAGGTACGCCACAATTGACCCTTATTCAGGTGCTGGTGTTCATTGCTGACGTTGGTAAGCAAGACATTAACCTTCCCATCAGAGAGAACAACTGCCCTGGAGCCAGCAGTGCCTCTTTGCAGAAGGAAAACCTGCTTGCTCTCGACGACATCTTCTGCTGCTTGGAGTGTCATTGCTCCGACGGTCACCATGACACTAGGACGTGTCGGCACGCTTACGTGCTCGTCAATAAGGTGTAGTGCAGCTTGTAGTGTGCTGTACGTTCGGAGGGCATTCTCAGTCGAAAACTTGACAGACTTCGCCTGCAGGTCGACGATTGCGCCGTGTTTCATTAGGAAATCCATACCGAGGATGACATCACGGGAGCACTGGGGTAACACGGCGAACGTTGCCAGGAAGGTTTCCCCTTGCACTGTTACTCGCGACGTGCATATTTCCATGGGCTGAATCAAATGGCTTTCGGAGGTACAGATCCACGGGCCGTCCCAACTTGTAGTCACCTTCTTAAGCGCCGCGGCAAACTGGCCACTAAGCATGGAATAGCCGGCGCCAGTATCTATATGGGTGGTAACTTCGGTTCTGTCGACTAAAATCTGTAGGTCCGCAGTGGGTAGCGTAGTGCTTCGACCATGTCTAAGTGTTCGGTCGCGATTTGTTGCGGTGAAGGAGTGCCATTGCGTCTGTGATTGGCGTCGGGGTGACGGCGGGGATCGTCGGGTCATCGTGGCGTCTGGTCGACCGGTTGCTGAGGCGTCTGGAGCTCTGTGTTTCGCGGCAGGAACGGAGAAGTGTCTTGCGGTTTTGGAGAACTTTCAGTTTTCGTCGTAGAGCAGCCGCACCTCCAGAGGCCGCTGCGTCTAGTTTCCCCTATGGGGACTGGGGGATTGGTTCCGCTGCCTATAAGAACTGCATCGGCGAGGCCAGGGGGACCGGGAAAAGCGGCTTGGGCCGGGATCGGCTTGCGCAATGTAATCCTGCATCTCCCGTGGCCTTTGGCCTGGAAGCGGACTCTTTGCATCTTAAGGGTAGCCTCGGAGACCCAGTTCCTTGTACGCGCCGCGCAACAGATATGTCTAGATTCGCCGTAATCGTAGCCCAACGGCCGGCGGTCTGCGGGTCGCCAGACGTCAGTCCGTCGAGGAGCCGCGCGCTGCACGTCGTTCGGCCTGCAAGGCGAAACAGGAACGGCTGGTGGGGTTGGCTCGTAGCGAGGTGTTGGCGGTGGCACGTAACGGCTTGCAACGGCGGCATAACTTAAGGTCTGAAGAGGCGGAGTGGCTGGGACGAGTGGCGAGACACCCAGTGCCTGCTGCACGTCTTCAGGTACGACTTCAGAAAACGTGGAGACTTGTGGCTGCGCAGTGGTCGACCGGTACTTAGCTACCTCTTCCCTCACTATGGCTAGGATCAGCTCGCGCAGGGATTCTGCGGAAGGGATGAGAGTTCCCTCAGCATTGGCGGCGATCATTGATACAGTGGTGCGCTGGTACTGCCGGGCGCGCATGTGAGAGTATTTTTCTATTGTTGCCGTTTCACTGACGAAGTCTGCTACGGTCGACGGAGGACATCTCACTAGGCCAGCGAAAAGCTGTTCCGTGACACCCCGCACAAAGAAACGCACTTTTTTCATCAAGAAACGCACTTTATTATCTTCCGACAAGTTCGCGTCCGCGTTACGGAAAAGCCGTTTCATCTCTTACGATTACACGATTACACTCTCGTTTGGATGCTCGATGCAGTTGTGGAGTAGTAGTTCGGCCTTGTCCTTGAGAAATGTACTTATAAATTTCCGCAGTAATTCCGCCTTGAATGTTTCCCATGTGCGATCTCAAACCATGTCCGGGCAGAGTCTTTGAGCGCGAAGTACATTGCGGAGCT
Organism: Amblyomma mixtum; assembly: GCF_055824585.1. Lineage (NCBI taxonomy): Eukaryota > Metazoa > Arthropoda > Arachnida > Ixodida > Ixodidae > Amblyomma > Amblyomma mixtum. Next base: position 150,311,408 of record NC_143013.1, on the reverse strand, counting down.
TAGTATAAGTGTCCCACGCATGAAAACGGCCACTCGGTCGAACTGCTCCAGCCATTCAACATCTTCGTGTGGAAAGCCGTGACAAGGGGGGGGGGGGCACGCGGTTGGTGGAGCAGAACTGGTGCTGTTGATGTTGCCGGATTCATTGTGTCAACGCCGACGCTTCTTGGTACCTTGCGGTCAGGGATTAGTGCTGATTCGGGAGGCAGGCCTTTCAGTTGTCAACTGGCCTGGTGAACGGGTGTGTCCACCGTTGGTGTGCCTCCTGGGCAGGGTTGCCGTTGGTGGCTACTTTGCGCCAAATTGGCTACTTTTCGACCCCGTCTGGCGGTGAAAATTTCACGTTGGCTCCTTGGCTACTTTCTGGCTACTTTGAACTTCTATTTTGGCGCAATTACTAGCCATTTTTTTTTTTGCAATTGCATATACAATAGTAAGCAAGAACAAAGAAAAACAATTATTTCCAAGGACGTTGCGCGGCATCTGGAGAAAATAACGCTAATTCAAGTGCACGGCGAAGCAAAAGGCCGCGCGGACGCTGCGCTCTATCTAGAGAAAATAACGCTCATCTAGAGTACTTTCTCCGTTAGGATCATGCATCCGAAACCATGCGTTTAGGCGCAGCCGTGTGAACGGCATGACACCAGGAGAGGAACGAGCAGCACGGTACCGGTGAAATAACACTTGTGTACCGCAAGGCGATAAAGCTCCTGTTTTTGTGCCTTCGGCTTGCCGACACCGGCGTCTACCATGGGATAAGACGCAAGAGCAAAGCGCACGTTTCGAGCAGAATGGAAAAATGCTGAGCAAGAGGCCCGAAGTTCTGTGTTCTTTATTTACTCTGTGTTTTTGTGTTGATTCAAAATGATATTATTTATTGTTCATTAATAAAAGTGGCTTATAATAACGGTTCTTTTCTACTTGGCTACAAATTTGGCGCCAAGATCAGGTGGCGTGGCTACTTTTGGCTACCTTTAGCTTCAGTTCGGGCTCTTTTTGAAAAATTCCCAACGGCAACCCTGCTCCTGGGCATGACTCCCGGCTTGTAGAGGGCGTCCGGTAGATGGAAGGCGCACCCAGCAGCTCCACCAGATATCACGTAGGTAAGTAGCCTTGCTGAAGGATCAATAACGAAGCTCGAAGACTTGAGCAACGCAGCGGTCAGCGAGAACTGCCGAGGAGAGAGAGCACGAGTTGCACACTTCTTCCTCCGAAATCATCTTCCCCTTCCTCGAAAAGTCCTCTTTAGCGCTGGTGGCAATATGATAGAAGACAACAGCGACGGAAACCAAGAAGAACAAGGGGATGTCTTTTTTAATTTTTGAATTTTCATCGATGAGGGATTAATAAAATAAAAAAAATCAACCACATATCATCGATGCTATCTGAACCCCCGGCCTCCGAATTACGCATCCGGTGATGTACCAACTGTGCTACGCGGATTTTTTCTGAATTGCATGGAAGTACAGAGGGCAAAACGCATGTCTAGAACAGCCGAACTGTGTGTTCCGCAGCTCCCAAAGGCGCTGCCACCAGGAAGGCAAAAAATGACGGTGAAATCCTACGAGTTTAACTGAACACGCTTACATTCAGACCATTTTTAATACCCCTGTCAAGCGGGCAAGTTAAGTGCACTTACAGAGAGTGTACTTCGCTGTAAGTACACTTTGCCGCATCTAAGCGACGCAAGTGAGTGTCACTCGCGGAAGAGTGCACTTCGCTAGGAGTGCGTTCACCGACCACACTTTGCTGGCCGAGTGCGTAGCCTCGACGCCAGTGGTTCCAATGGTACCAAAATTTATAGTGCATAAAAAGTACTTACAACTTTATTTTACGTGCTATAACACTGTTTTCAGAAAAAAGTTCGTTGGTTATAGCTACAAGCGAAGCAACAAAACAAGTAAACGTGATCAGATGGAACATCGCTGCCCGCCGCCATCTTGTTTGTTGTTGAAATTCTGGATAGTGTTGGCTGGTCTTGGCTTTTCTTCTGTTTGCATTTTGTTTTTATCGTTAAAAACTCGTTTTATTTGCGCTATCACGTTAAGCAATCAAATATTAAGAGTCTTTATTTCTTTTCCATCGTCCTGTTCAGAAATTCCGCTCATTTTCTGCCGCCTTTTTTTTTGCTACGAGTGCACTTTGCTTTCCCGTTTAGCACTGCGTAGCCCAAAGTGTCACTCAGGATGCCGAAGCGCACTCCCCTTAAGTGCACTTAACTTGCGCGCTTGACAGGGGTATAACCTAATGTTATCGCTAGATATCGCGTGTTCAGCCAGAAACACGCAGAGAACGCGTTATAGGGAAGCGTTTTGCCCTCTGTACATCCACACTGACAGGCTTCAAGTCCGACTTAACCTAGTCACGTCAAGCAACCCGTCATACACAGTTGCACCAGCATCCACTCTCACTTTCTCAGCACATCAAAATTCTGGGAGACGCGCCTGCATCAAGGAAAGGGGGCCAGGCAGGAGGTTGATCTTAGGCAGCATATACCCCCTGCATCGTAGCACACTGTTCTCTGAACAGAGACTTCGATGAACGTGACGGCTCCCGGTGGCTGTTTGCCATGCGGCTCTGCCAGAGGTTAAACGGTCCTAGGAGCCCTAAAATATCACATCAAACCTTAGACTCTTCCGTTGCAGGCAAAACCAAATAGTATAGGGCGTAATCTCAACGTCCTTTTTGAAAGTTCATTGAATGTCCCAAAAAACCAAGGCATCATGACAGCACACAAAGCAATGATAAATATTTTCCGGCTGCTGACACAAGCAACAGTTCACACACCATTGCACAAAAGCCCCTTTTTCACGAAGCCAGGTTTTGAGAGGTAAAGTTGACGTGTAAGGTTTAAAAAAGAAAGTCTTTGTGGTCGCTTTATCACACATCTGTGGCACCCGCTTTAATACACTGTTGTCTATAAAGGAGAGTTTAGGCTGCCACTTTATCACAACACAAAAAAAGACCTCAGTCAGAATTTTTGTCGTATGGCTTCTTGGTAGACTGTATAGGGATTCTAAGGAAATTCGTACAGTGAGAAAAAGGAATGTGTCGACGACTTCTTTAACTTCTTTAACGACTTCGTCTGTTTCTTTCGGTTTAGCACCGAGCATATTTAAGTGAACCTACATGGGGCAGAAAACACAATGTTTACACCATACGTTCCAGCTACCTATTATATGCATTTTGTTAGTTTGTAAAAGTACGAAATGACCGCCATCCGTTTCTTTTCATCTGGCTTGTTTCCTCTGTTGCACTGCTTCACTTTATGGAATAAGGCTTCGCACCGGCTGGAAATGATAGGAAATGAACCTGCCTGTGAAGTTCTGGTTCAACGCCTGCACTCCGCCACAGCTAACCTATGCATGTATATACCATGCTGTATTCACTGGTGTACATCGCACTGGAATGTGAAACACTCAAGAGTCGGCAGTCAGCGTCCATCATATGTTGCGTGTTCTGTGTCCTCGTTCTTTCAGACTGGGTTAAAATGTTCATAGGAAGATTAACCCTCGATGGAAGATGTGGCAGTAGACACTGTTCCAAAAATTGTCTGCCACAGATTCGAAATGCATAGCAGGTTAATTTAAAAGTCTTTCTCTCAAGCCAAGGAAAAATTATTTGAGGTAGCCATTTTTGCCCGGAGAATTAAGCAACCTCCGATTTCATGAACCAATCACTATAAGCAGCTTCGTGCTTGCAAGATATTTTAGTCGGCTCAACTTTTCTATTCTCTGATGCACGAAAGCGACCAGGACGAGAAGCGCTGTTTTGCATATCACGGACATAGCCATGAATCGCGGCTAATAGGGCATATATGTAAGCTGCATGGCCTACACAGCCAGATTTGATTGAGAGCTTGGGAAGCCATTTGCTTATCGCTGCAAAAGAAAGGAAACCTGTGCTATTTTAGTTGTTGTAACTCGAAGTTCGACATGCAGCTGCGATATAATTAAATTGGTGTATATAAACTAAAAAGTGGTTTTGGATTCCAACTTACATAACAATGATGCCGCATAGGACGTAAGTGATAAGTCACTAGTGGCAATGGCGTGCGCATAAATATTTTTGAGAAGGTATTTCAAGCAGTCTGTAAAAAAAACAAAGAGCGCCCGCTCCCAAACAGTATTAGAGTCATTTTTCTGCTTTAGTAAAGACGATGGGTTAGTTGTTTCGTTCACTGAAATATTTACATAAAAATACGAGCGCACGCAGAACTACAAGGACTTTATTCGTACAAAAGTATTGATTTGGTCATGAAAAAAATGTACGAAAAATCGCTGCTATTTGCAATATTTTCACATAATATACAGCAAAAAACCTGCTCTACAACAAATTCAGCAACTGCGAACGAATGGCATTTGTCGAAACTTCTACCCCATGCATGTCAACCTGCATACGGCTGCACTCCACGTATTTTCATTTTTACCTTTTAATACATTGATGCGGTGTATAAATAGCTTGCGCGAAAAAAGGCCGAATGAAGGGGGCAGGTTGACGCAGCGTTCAGAAAATTTTGGGGGCTGTGCTACAAAGAAACAGCGCCCACCCCTCTCCCCCTGGCTATGCCCCTGGCAATTGATCGCATGAAATCATAGGTTCAGAGTGTTGACAGCGAGTAATCACGACAAAAGTATGAGCAGATTTAAAGATGTGCTCAAAATATGCCGGGTCTTGGCGTACTCACGTTCGCTTCATCATTATAGAGAGGCGGGCCCAGCACTCAAATCCGACGAATGACATCACAGAAAACCCCTAAAGGCTCTACTTTTCAGTGCCTTTGAGTGGGTACTTCATTACTTTTTTCCATTTAATGTGTGTGCATGTGTGTGTGCGCGTGCGTGCGTGCGTGCGTGTGCGTGCGCGCGCGCGCGCGCGCGCGTGCGTGTGTGTGTGTGTGTGTGTGTGTGTGTGTGTGTGTGTGTGTGTGTGTGTGTGTGTGTGTGTGTGTGTGTGTGTGTGTAGAAAATATATATATTCTGTATTCGATTTTAATATTCTGTATTCGATTTTAATATTTTAAATGCTTCTCCGTCTACACAGCTTATCATTATTACATTAAGTTTTCTGGTATAGATTGTCTGGCCTCGATGAACCCAGGTATGACCCGCAGTGATGACTCAGTGATTTTGGTATTCGACTGCTGGTCAAAAGGTCTATGGATCTATTCGGGCAGTGCCGGCCGTCTTTTGGTCAATGCGAAATGTGTCTATGTGCTGTGCGGTATAAACAAGCTCACGTAAGGAACTACCGGTAGTCTAAAGTAAATTGGAGCCCTCCAATAATGTTTCACTCATAACCAAAGTGTCTCATCGGGAGTCTAAGCATTTGCAGTCTTTAGAACACACTTTTACACAATATGATGTTTAGTTAGCGCGAATTCTGAGACGGCAAGACCTCCAGATTACTCCCAGGGAGATAGCTACTTATAACAACATTTGATGCTGCTTTATTATAACTTCATAAACAGTTCGTCATTCAACTGGCTGTAATGTTCACGAAACAGTGCCTCTATGAGAAAAGCATCATTTCATACGTTCACCGTAACCTACGCTCAAAGATTTTTTATCTCGCTAAGTTAAACTTAGTACACTCCTCCGGACTACTGCTTAGATCAACGATAGGTTTCCTTCAAAGTACGCTTAACCTGCGTAAAAGGGAGGTGGCGCATAGTTCTTTTTTCGGAACTGAACGAGCGTCTATTTTGCGTCCGAAGCTTCTTTCCTAAATAGCTGCGGATAAATCGGAAGGAAAGCCTCTTTCTAAAGTGCTTCGCGATTCCGGTTAGACCCTACTATTTCTCGGGAAAGTGGTCTCGTTGCGAACCCGGGAAAGCATAAGGAGACAACTGTAACGCGTGCCACCACGTAGCGATAATGCGCGCATTTCTGCTCCGTGAGTGCCCGTTTCTTTTGATTTTACCGACTGTAGTTCGGCGAACCCAATCTGTTACTGGTTTTTCTCCTCCAGAAAAGGCTGGTCCTGTAACGTATATAAACTGGGCGCCACAAAGCCTTTACCATTCTCTCACGCAGTACTGTGTGCAGGAAGACCGAAGATGCACGCTGTGGTAAGAGAACTGGCGGCCTGAAGTGTCACTTTCATTTTTAATTGAATTTGATTTGGTATCCCGAGGAAACAGTCAACTAGGAAAATAATTCATTTTAAGTGTGGCAAAATAACTCTTCTAGTAGCTCGTGTGTTTTTTTTTAGTTTGCACCGTTGACACAAGTGATTGCCATTTCCTGATGCCTCTTCTTCTTAATTTGATCCTCTTGAGGTCGAATGGCTGATGGCATTTTGCACATATCCCCATAATGCCTGCCTTGTCCTTTTACAAGTGTGTTCGTAGATTTTAACACGTTGTTGGCATACCTCCGGCTGGCTTCGCTATCAGCCTTTTATATGCCTATTAGGTGGAAATTAATTGGACAGTTGCACCACAGGAGGTAGAGTAATTTTTTATAACCATGTGAAGCCAGAGGAACATGACCTTGAGACGAAACGACGACTAAGCTTAATCTACCAAAAACACTGACCCCTCTCAGGCGTTCGCGATTCCCTGACATGCCAGGTAAACAAACTCGTTCCTCTTACCTGAACTTCGTGTGAGTTGTAGGAGGTGTTTAGGCGTCAGTATCTCCTACATGTCAGTATCTACTACAGAAACCTCAGCCATGATGGGCAGCCAGAGAGAAATCAGAGTCGGGCTTACACGCAGCTGAGTCCTTGCGCGCCTCAAGCTGCTCTGCTTCCTCTACGCTCGCCGCAGCGAAGCAAAGCAATACTATTGTCTGCATATCCACATCATGTATTTGTGGGCTGGACTGAGAACTTAAAATGGCGAAATTCATTAACCACTGACCGGCTTACGAAATTGCTCAGTTTAGTTTCCCTGGTCAAGAATCAGCATGCATCATTCGGAAGATATACACACAAAGCGGAACTGTAGGACAATAAAGGAATATGAAGCGAATAAAAAGGAAAATAAGTTCATCGTCACCGCCGCGTGGTAAAATTCAACGATTTATAATAGAAAGCGAGGTCATGGAAGTGGTCAGCGAAATGCATCAATCTAGACCAAGGAAGAAGGAGTCACCGCAGGTCTACATATAGGAAGTGAAATTATGAGCTCAGTAACAAATAAATCGAAGGCCTTTCGAAGAGGTACTCTGAGGCACCTAAAAACATGAAATTACAGAATTGCACGCCGGTAATGATATAGACGATAGGAAAAGGTCTTTAAAAAATTGAGGGCAGATATATGCTCTAGTGAATAGAAAACGAGAGTTCAGGCGTCGGAAAAAAAAATGTGTAAAAGAACATGCATAAGGAAGCCATATTGTGCGTGAAATTAAGAAGAATGCACAAAATGGGTGCGAGCGAATATAGCAGACTGTTCTTGAGGGTAATGAATTTCACTCGCAGATTTGCATAAAAGGGCCAGCGGACGGTGGAATGTCACATCTGGAGCTGAGATAATCAATATTCAGACATTCGGTGACCGTAGGTAACAGTGGTGAAGACCAAGTGACATTCACTGGGGAGGTCTTTGTTGTGGACTTTACATAGCGAGCTTACGATGTTGACGTACAAAAAACTACCTTTCCTTCATCTCTCGCTAGACATCCGGAAACATGGGCAATTTTCTTAATCAGCGCAACCGTAAATTTCGTGCCTTTAAATATTTCCACAACAAATACCTGCGCGACTACTAATTAGGCAGTCCAAAAATGAAAAAAAAATACCATTGAGACGCTTCGCGCTCTACGGACGCGCTCAAGACAGAGCGCGGCCATAATGATGAGGAGCGCGCCTCAGTGGGGAAATTCATAACACGGGTGACTTGGGAAAAGCTTTTCGTGGTATTCTATTCTACTGCTACAGTGTGCATGCTGGCATAATACGCAAGATGGAGAATTCGGCTGCTGCGGCTCTGCTTTAGGAAAGAAACTTTCCTTTCTGCTCTGCATTACGCATGAGGATAGCTAGAGCGCCGAAGAGTGATGAGTCCGTTTAAGAAAAGTTCATTTTCTTCAATATTTCGACCTTGCTTTGTTTTTGCTAACGAGAAATCCCAATAAATTCTAACCCCATGATTCCTTCTCTTCCTTTAGGTCTAAGCAACGAATTCCCTCGAAACGGCTGATGCGCAATTTCCATTTTTTTGTACTGAAAGTGCTTCGTACAGAAAAAAGTGGATGCTCAGAAAATGCTTTAATCTTTTTCTGATAAACGTTGCACAGGTTACACCCCTCGTCCTCCTTCTGGTGCTGACCACTGCCTTCGCTGGTGGGAAGGTTGGCTACGGTGGACTGGGCTATGGAGGCCTAGGGTACGGAGGTCTCGGCTATGGAGGCCTTGGATACGGAGGCCTAGGATATGGAGGGCTAGGTGGCTTCGGCGGCATTGGCGGCTTGGGTGGTGTTGGCGGCGCTGGCATCGGCAGCAGTGTCGCACTTCTCTCAGGCGGACCTGGATTTGCGAAGGCTGTGGCAGGTCCTGCTTTCGTTGTCAGGACGGTGCATCATGTCAACAAGGTCAGCGGCGGAGGAGCGCTCCTTGCCCACTCCGGTCTCGGCGGAGGACTAGGACTCGGCGCCGGATACGGGGGCGGACTGGGCTATGGAGGCGGTCTGGGCTACGGAGGCGGTCTAGGCTACGGTGGCGGCTATGGTGGATACGGTGGTTATGGCTACAAGGGCTGATCGCTGATAATTCAACAGAAACGTCGGGAGGCAAATTTGTAATCCCTAACAACGGAATTATGCAATATCATACAGGCGATGTACAAAGATACCACTGTTGAAATTCTCCATCAAACTCCAGCGACTCCTTCATGGGATTTACGATGTGCGCGCTCCTGGAATTTCTCAACACAATGAAGAGTCATCGTCTTTGCAGCATTGGAAAACTACTATGTTGTTTGTCTTGTTTAAATAGGACCAAAAAACGGCTTGCCACAGTCCTCGTGTGGCAGCAACGGCTAGAGCTCAGGATTTTTTGCCGCTTCGTCTCGAAAATATTCTGCGGCTGCCTGTGATAACTAAAATAAAGTTATTTTATGACCATGATGATCATTGTAGTCTATTGTACGTTAAGGCCGCCCAGTAAACAAATCGCGCTTCAGGAGGCAGTTTTCGCCTTTAGTCCGATCTGGTTCTGCAACCAAGCCACGACATATTCTGCAACCAAACCACAACAGCGTGGAAACGTCCTGTTCCCAGCATCCCAAGTGTGACAAGCAGCAAGCTGCCAATGCAACTATACCTATAGAAGTTCTTGTGTCTCGTTTCTTCGTAGTCGTGTATGTGGGAGTCCGTCGAAAAAAAAATGTTGTGGTTTAACATCTGTTGCACCTGGTTAGAGAGCGAAAGTTGTGGTGTATCGGGCAACTATACGCGGCTTGGCGTCTGAAAACGTTGAGTGCATTCTGAACAGCTTCGTTACTCGCTTAATTGGGACATCTGTAATTTAAACGCTCGTTATTAAGTAATTCAACAACGCCTCAGTACATAAGTCGAAGAAACGTTTCTAAGACATATATGTGCATTCGCTAGACGCGCGCCACCTGCTGAACCATCCGTGTGCATAGAGTGTTGGTGTTTTAGTGGGTGCCGCATGATTGCGCTCCGAGGACACGCCGGGCACAAGAGAAATTTACCGGAAATGTACTTCGCGACTCCTGGAGTCGGGATATGCTAATAATTAAATTATTCGTGCACGCCGCAGTATATATCTCAAATATCCGTTTCTTACACATCTGTGCAATCACTAGACGCATCTTCGTTCACTTCCAAGACTGTAATAAAGAAAAATAAAGATCAGCCGCGGCGGTGTGGAAGTCTCCACGTCTCGCATGCGGTGGCTCGAGTCTTATTCCCACCTACGCCACAATTTTATTTTTAATTATTTGAGGCAGCTTCAAGGCCATATCTGCTCCGGAACATGAATATCAAGGTTTCTACGCGAGTAGTGGTGCAAAAATATCTGGCCCCTATATCCTGGTAGCAACTTGTGAATGCGCTCACAAGCCGCTCATGCGATGCGGTACACGAGGAGGTTCCGCTTGCACCGATCCGTGGTTGAAGAATTCGCGGCGTTGATTATGTGTGTCTAGATTTCGTGAAAATTGCTACTAGGCTGGACTTTGCGGTGACATTTCAGATGGCCTTATGAGAGCTCATTGTAACTTTATTATACACTTAGAGGTGAACAGAATTTTTCATAAGTCGCAATGATAGCCCCAGCACATGAAACGCATTTGAGTCGCTCCTTGATTCTTCCTGGAGAAAATTACCACTGCTTCCTTCTTTCATAAGGCCTGTAGTCATAATGACGCGCTTCAGCCGAAGTACATTACACTGGATATTATATTTGCCCAGCGGGTGACCATACCTACAAACCATTAAAGCGCACCGTCACGAATTCATCGTCATTAATAAAACATCAGTCAAGACAACAGACAAAGATAGCTTCAGCAAACAATTTGCTAATGTCTGCTTCGTACAACAGAAGTTCGTCCATGCATTCGCATGATGTTCTTACCTGGTTACATTTGCTTGTTTGCCGTTTTTTTATCTTCATTTGTTTCCATACTTCGGTGGTCGATGATATTTCCTTGTGTTTTCTCTTTAACGTACGGTCATGCTCTGCGCTTACTTTATGCCCTCCTATTGTTCAGCCCTGCGCTCGGGAGTGTTTTCTGTAATTCTTGATGGTAATAAGGTAGAAACTTGAGCTTGTTGCATCAGATCTACAACCGTCGCTGTAGCGCAACACAAGCCAAGAACACAGAACGAGAGCGCGCGCACCTCAGGACACTGCAAGATGCGGACCCTTATGCCACTAAGAACTCTGATGAAGTGATAGCCTTTGTTCAGTCTGCGAGGAATATTAAGACCGGTTTCTCAATCGATGTTAAGGATCTTTTCTATTCTATTCCACACCAGCCCCTGTTCACCGCGGTGCGGGATTATATAGATAGAAATGGTATCACCGCGTTTCAAAATGCCACTGGTTTGAACGTGGACAACTTCGTGTCATTACTAGAGCTTTACCTGAATGCCACTTTTATTGAATTTAATGATCGTACCTATCTTCAAAAGCAAGGTATTTGCATAGGCTCTTGCGTAGCCCCGGTTCTATCTACTATTTTTTTATCGCAAGTTGACCGCTCTTTGAGTGAAACCTTTGACACAGACCGTATAGCTCACGTCTTCAGATATGTAGATGACTACCTGGTTCTGTTAAAGGAAGGTGATTTTAGTTTTGACGAGGTCGTAGCTGTTGTTTTAGATACGTTTGGAAGGAAAGGCATGAGACTCACCTTTACCCATGAAAAGCCAAGCAGTGATAACCAACTGCAGTTTTTAGATATCACCTTAACATTTCACCCTTCACATGTTTGCTGGCGGTATTGTCCGCGCGCAAAGAAAGATTTGCTACCATTTCATTCCAATCATTCTAAGACGGGCAAAAGGGCTATCGCTTTACAATGTCTTTCGTCTGCATTAACGAAGTCCTGTCACCACGCTGTGCACGCTGGCTTCTTGTCACAGGTCTGGAAAAGGCAGGCTTCCCTGATTCCCTCATTCTTGCTGTGACGCAGTCCTTGGTCGAAAAATTGAAGGGCAGCAAGCAGAGCAATGCGAAAGACCCAACGAAGTGTTCAAGGCCGGAAGTGGCCCCATACGTACACAGAACTTCCCACAACATCAAGAAGGTGGCCAAGAAGTACGGAGTAGAAGTTGTTTTTTCTGCTCCGCGAAAGTTGTCCGGTCTGTGCGCCCGCATAAGAAGAAAAGAAAAACGGCAAGAGTGTGGCGTAAAACACCGTAAGACCCACGTAACCTGCAAAAAAGCAGTTGTGTAGGAGTTCCCGCTCACTTGCGGGAAGGTTTACGTTGGGCAAACTGGACGTTGCCTCAACCAGCGCCTTCTGGAGCACAAGAATTCTTTAAAGAAGACAGGCTCCCATCTCCCGGACCATTGCCAAGAACGCACTAAGAAGACTAAGGTCGCCTGTTTTCCCCGCTTATCGGACTGTAGAGTACTGTTGAGAAGCCGCGATCAGATTGAACGGGAACTGGTGGAAGCCTATTACATCAGAAAAAAAGGAGATAACTGCATCAGTGATTCATCTGTGATACTTCGCCGATCTGAAATGGTTTTCTTAGATAGATTTCTGTAATCGCCTACCTTTGGATTTCTTTTGGTGTTTTCTGGTACCCACGTGCTTGTGATTCCCACAGTGGCGATTGGGTAAGCGAAGGTATATTAACGGTCTACGTCGAATAAAGCCTGTTGATAGTAAGCGCTCGTCCCTGTCTACTTCTATGTCCGCGTCTTTTATTGCGCCCGTGTGTCCTCCTGAAAAGTTATGAACCAACACGCCCAATTACAAGTACTTAAAGTCTTTTCGCCCATTTTTTGCGCATATTTCGCTGGAATTGGTGAAACAATTATAGGCGCAAATTATTCTGACACAAGAATATCGTTGAATTAGGAGTTTGGTCAGGACTTGTTGATTCATTGCTGTGAGCAGATTAAGTCAGCGTGAAGGAACGTGCACACGAACGGGAACGCATGACAAAGGGTGGACAGTTGACTACCAGATCTTTATTGTTTCATAAACCGGCACAATATACGAGTACTGCATACCGGTGACACTGAACCACGCGATACCATCTGCGAACTGAGAGTGAGTTAGAGCGGCTCAAAGTTTTCGACGATCAATTTAAAGCGAGGAGCCAAAGAACAAGGGAAAAAAACTTTCTGACCCGAGCACTCAACATTGGTTGTGCAGCTAAGAGAAAGTAAGAAATGCAAAAGCTCGTGAGGGCCTCGTCCCGAAATGACGCCTGCAAAAAAACTTGTAAATGATGGAAGCAAATGACAAAATCAGACTAGATGACGACAGTAAATGACGACAGGATGTAAATGACGGCAAATAAAAAAGATCTAAATTGCTACAGGCGAAAAAAACAACAACATAGCTTTAGAGCTAGGTACAAACTACTCAGAAATGCGAAACTTCGCGAGAGTCGGAACACACGTATGTGAATCTAATAAATAGTGGCTGTGTTTGTACAGTCTTTCTTGTCCGTGTGCCGACCGCGCTGTTGTTGTCAAGATGTGAATCTACCATTAACATCAACAGCTTCCTGACCACAGTGTTCGAAGTTCGATGGAGGCAAAATTCTAGAGGCCCGTGTACTGTGCGATGCCAGTGCATGGTGTTGAAATTTCTAGAGGCCTGCAATAGGGCGCCCCTCATATCGTGAGTCGCTTTGGGATGTAAAACTCCCATAAACCAAACCAATAAACCAAAATGCTACAAAGGCGATGTCTAATCAGAAGCCTAAAAGCTCCAACAACGAAAGGCGCCAAAGGTGGGTGGAGACGAGCGAGAAAGATATCTGAAAACTAAAAAGTGCGAGGAAAATGGAAGAATCCGCAGATCTCTCACAGATGACATGGCAGAAACAATTAAAATTCATTAATAGACAAAGAGCTAGCTGCTGAATTCGCCTCAGCCAAAAAATGAAGAATGAAACGTATTGATTGCAAGCAAACAATTCGTCAAGACTCCTACTGGTGGTTGAAAAACATGAATCGATTGCGTTCGAAGAAAAACGTTTCTTTCTTACGTCGGAACCTTGAAGGGATGCTTAAGCAGGCGTGCCCAGCCTTTAGAATGAAAAAGTGACAGTAAATTTGCGGAGGTAGGGCAAGTGCGCATTACGTGCAGTCGCACCACTTATCTTCACATTGCATTGCTTAACGTGGTTGTGCTTTGTTATTCGTTGTATGTCGATCTGATTAATGCGACATATCAAGTGTATATTGTGCCATGGCACCATGGCACGGATGAAGCACAGCGGATACATGACGCAATGCTTATTACAGTCATTCTATGCAATCATATCCTGCACGGATCCCGTTCTGGCGAATATCCAGAGCTGTAGGCGTGTTGCCGTCAGTGGCGTTGTGCGTAGAAAAGCAGGGGGCACACCTGTCACCTAGATCTCGTGTCCTTGTGACGTCATCCCAACCTTCCCACCGTGGTAGGCAAGGAAGACCTGTTAACTGCGTAGTAACCTTATTCTCGATTGTAACCAGACACAAATCACATATGTCGGCCTATACCCATATACTTTACACCTTGACAGGTTGCCGAAAACCCAGTTGGCAGGTTGCAACCTCCTGGGAAGGCGAGGAGGACCAACTGCTTTTTCGTGAATATGGGTTTGAGTGCTACTGCATTGAGTACCCCTTTTGTACTTCTCGTTCTGGTTAGCTCTACGCTGTCGCCAAAGATTTTGTGTCCAAGATCAAAGTCCTTCATTCGTGGCGGGGTTAATAGGAATGGAGGGACATGTCGCCGGTAATTGTTTTTTTATGTTTAGAAGGCGGTCATTGTCTTTTGTGTGAAACAAAGTCTGGTGTAGAAAATGTATACTGGTCCACACCTGGCGGGGAACTGATACATCACTCCTGACTGGCATCCGGTAGACTGGCTAGCATGTTTTATTGTGCTTGCCCTCTGTTTCTTTCGGTTTTCTCATGGAGAATATTTTAGCGAACTTGCATGGGGCAGGAAACAAGATTACATCATACCTGGCTGCTACCTTTATGATGTTTTGTGACAGTTCGTGCAACTACAGAACGGCCCCCACCCGTTTCTTTTCCTTTGGTTTGTTTCTTATTTTGCTCTCTTTTACTTTCTGGAATAAGGCTTCGCACCAGCTTGAGATCATAAAAAGTGTGTAGCATGATGGAATGACGGTTCAACGCCATCACTCGGCTGGCCACTCACCTATATATATCATGTCGTTGTACTCACTGGTACATTCGTGCTAGTTTACGAAACAATAAAATGACAGGGAAGTCTTGCCTAAATTCCATAAAAGCGCAAAAGCAAAATTTTATGGACATTGCCGCCCGAAACCGCATGAAAAAAATTGTCTTTGGCTTAGCTAAGGTTAAGCCTGGATATCTCGAAGCGGAAAGCTCTCGCTGCTTTTCAGCCAACTCCCAAGCTACCACTTCTGGATCGCTGTTTCTGCGCCGTCCGACTGTTGCTTCTTCTCCTTGCATGGCAAGTGTGTGCGCCTGTCTATGGGCAAGCGCGCCTTATATATTCCTCCTTTCGAATGCGCACTACGCACGGCTGCGGAGAAAGGTCAAACGGTGACGAGTATGGCCGCCTCTTCTATGGCCGCCGCCGCCGCTCACGCGTTCGAAAGAACCTTCTCCTCTTTGGACGGCGACGGCGACCGCGCGGTAGCGGCGAAAGGTAAAACGTTGGCGAGGAGGAGCGGTCATACGACGGAGTAAGCGCGCGGCGGCGACGACGGCTGCGGCAGCAGTGGGCACCTGTGCTCCGCGTGACGTCACTCTAGTGTGGCTCACGCAAAGTGCGGTGTTGACGAGCTTAATGAAGCTTTTCGCTTCAAAGCACGGCACGAGCAGCGCGCGTCCACCGCTGCCGCGCGGTTGCTCACGTAGCTCCGACTTCGATGGCTCTTGCGCGCCGGCAGCGAGGTCGGCGCGCATTGTGGGCAAGAGTATCGGCCAAGCGGGGGCGCTAGGAGAGCAAACTATGCTGCGGGATGGCGGCGCCGTCAGCAATGATGGCACAAACATCGGGAGATGTTGCTCAGGCTTGACCCATGATAATAGTGCGTTCGCATTAAAAGCGTTGGTTGTCATGTCCATCCGTGTTGTGTGTGCTCTCCTACAACACCGGACATTAGAAGAGCACGATGACATTATCTTCCAGTGGCTACCAGAGCACAGTGGCATTTCGCAGCTCGATCGGCTCACGGAATGCCACTGAGAAGAGTAGACGCAGCAGGACATCTGCTAGCGCTTGACTGAAACGTGACATTGGAGCCACTGCCTTCGAAACTCGGCATACCCGTTGCACCGCCTCGATCCCTGACTTCAAATGTATCCACCGTCCGGAACCTCCTGCTGCGATGCTGTTTCGTTGTATCGCCTGTGGCTGGGAGTGGCGCTTAAAAATACCTGCTCCCACTTAATCGCAATGGCAGACTTACCGGCGTGTGAGAACAGGAGGTACATTTAGAGAACTCTGCACCTTCTTTGCGAGTGCCCTCGGTATGAGGCTGAGCGTGTGCTCCTCGCTGCAATGCTCCGCCACATGGATGCTCATCTTCTTAAAGAAGCCAAGATTCTGGGTCCTTGGACTAAGTCTTCATTGCAGATGACATCTGGGAAGGCGCTTTTAATGTTTATTTATTTAATTTTCTCACAAGGTCTGCGGCATTGCAGAGGGAAGTGAATGATTGTAACAAATACGAAACAAAAAAGAGGACTCGAAGCAGACAAGTCAATGATTTACATTTACAATGTTAGCTAATGCGGTTCAAAAATAATAAATGTCTTCAATGCTGGCAATCGATCCGGGGAGGTGGCTGCAGTCTTTGGATGTCTGGGGAACGAGCCTTAAAAGGCTCAAGGTTGAGTTCAATGTTATAAACTTTCAGTGTAGGCCATCTTTACCCTATTAGTAATGTCCTACAGACACGTAAAAATGTTATATCCCATTCCTTTCTGTTCCTTCTTTCTCTCCTTCCGCTCCACTTCAACCTACCTGTTCGTGCGTTCTTCGTTTCTCTCTTTCATGTCCTCGTTCTTTCGCACTGATTCAATTTGTTTTTATAGCAAGATTATTTCTCGAAGTCAGATGTGACGTTAGACATTGCGCCTAAAACTGTCTTCCGCACATTCGAATTGCGTAGGAGGTTAATATAAAAGTATTTCATGCATGGTAAACAAAAATGAACTGGGGCATCCATTTCTGACCAGCGAAATAAGAACTTTTCAGGGCTTGGAAAGTCACCTGCTTATCACTACAAAAGAAAAAAACGGCTGCTCTATTTCGCTGATGTCCCTCGAAAGTTGGCATGATGCGCTGACAGAATCAAATTTCTGTTCATAAATTAAATAGTGGCTTTGAATTTCAATGTTCTCACGTGTCCTGATCTGAGCTTCACAATGGCATAACTAATAATTCGCTACTGATCCCATGCAGCCTTAGGAGCAGAGGAGCGAAACTGACTAATCTCGACAAAAGTGCGAGCAAATTTAAAGATGTCCGCAAAAAATGCAAGCCGTGTTTTATTCACGTTAACTTCATCATAGCAGTGAGGTACCAGCATTAAAAGCGACGATGATATTAAGCTGACTGCTAAAGCGTGTATATTTCTTTGTTTTTGAGTAGTTTCTTCACTATTCCTTTCAATTTAAAATAGCCAGCCTATATTCAAAATCCTTATATATTTTATATGCTTCTGCGCCTCTAGAAATCTGAACCCTCACGTGAATTTTCTTGCTATACTTTTCCTGGCCTAGAAGAGCACACTCAGGAGCCGGTGTGGTGGCTCAGTGGTTTTGATGCTCGCATGCTGGTCCAAAGGTCAACGGTTCGATCAGGGCAGCAGCGGCAGTATTTCGATCGAGACAGAATCCGAAAAAACAACAGTGTGCCGTGCGATTGCAGCTCACGTATGAAACGTACGTACTGGAAATTACTTTGAAGCCCTCAACTACTGCGTTACTCATATCCCAGATATTACACCAAGAGCCTCAACGTGGCTATTTGCAATTTAGACCACAGACTCGTACACAATATGATGACCAGGCTACGGAAATTCTGAGACTACGAAACCTCCACAATAGTCCCAGTGAGGTAGGTAGTTAATAGAAGATATCATGCTACTTTATATTGAACTGCATAAACTTATGATCCTGCAAATGCCTCTAACATTTACGATCCAGTGTCTCCACGAGCAGAGCATGATTCGATGCTTACAGCCTAACCTTACGCTGAAGGGTTCTTTATCTCGCACAGTGAAACTAGTTCCACTTTTCCACAGAATTCAGTCAACGCGACAGTGTCGCTTCCTAGATCGACGATAGGCGTTCTTAAAAATACAGTTGACAGCAAAAAAGCGAGGCGAATTGTTCTTTTTTCAAAACCAGCATCTATTTTGTGTCAAAAGCTTTCTATTTAAAATGCTGCCGATAAAGCGGACGGAAAGCCTCTTAAGTGCTTCGTGGTTCCGGTTAGATCTACGCTAGACAAATGCTCGGGAAAGTGGCCTCCTTGTGAACCCAGCGAAGCCAAAGGAGGCTACTCTAACACGTGCCACCACGTAGCGATAATGCGCGAATTTCTTCTCCATGGGTACCTCTTTGTTTTGATTTTACACACTGTAGTTCGGCGAACCTAACCTTATCTGGGTTTTTCTCCTGCAGAAAAGGCTGGCCCTGCTGCGTATATATACTGGGTGCCACCATGCCTTTAGCATTCTCTCGCGCATTACTCTGTGGAGGAACACCAAAGATGCACGCTCTGGTAAGAGAACTGGCTTTCGAAAGTGTCACTTTAATTTTGCATTGAATTTGGTTGGAGTTTAAAAATTCGTAGTTGAAGATGTCTAACTACGCTCCAAAAAACGCGTCAACTGCGGCAATAATTTTTCTTGGGGCAAAATAACTGTTAGAGCCGCTTGAGTGTATTTTTGTTCGCACTGTCCTGGTACGTGTTCGCCTTAATGTGGCGTTTTGTGATGGGAATGACTGATGCCATTTTCGTCAACCCTAAAACGCCAGCTTAAGTTAAGAACAACGCAGCGAGGAAAATGGAAAGGAAAATGACAGGTGTAACGTTAAAGGCACACTGAGGTGAGCACTATTAATAATTTTTTTATAGCAAAATTCGATAGTTCGGCATGTCATGGCTTTGTTGCCACTTGGTCGGCAGCGAAAGATGCTTTTATTTCTAAGAAATTTGGATTCGAAGTTGAAAAAGTTTTTCCCGCCGCTCTGATTCAAACTTGGGATTCTCCTATGACGACACAGGACTAAGTGACGTGAAACATGACGTGCGCATGACGTACCGCAGACTCCGTGATTTCTGGTGGCCAGCAGCGCGGCCTAGCAGCAGCCGAAAAGAAAGCTACCGCCGGCCGCACGTAAAAGGCATCTATCGGCTATTGCGGCCGTAGCTACAGTCGCTTCGATTACGTTTGCACTGGCGTTTTGCCAGCGTTACGATGGATCTCGTTCTTGCAGTCGTCAACGATGTTCTCGCAAATTGACAACTTTAGAATACCGTGTACCTTGTTACCGCTAGCGGAATACCGGGAGCCCGCCTACGGTAGGAAAACAGGCGCTGATTGGTCGCGATGCTTCAGGAGCGCGCGTAACTGCCGGGCACGTGGCGCCATCTGGCGACGTCAAGGACATTTGCGCATGCATTGGCTGCGCCTCGGGGATTTGTGGCGTATCGGGTCCTAGAGTTGCTAGAACCATTGGTTCTAGCAACACTGCTTTTTCCTATGACGTCATCACGCTTGTACTTGCGAGTTTGGCCTGTGGCGGCGATACCTGTATTTTGGTTCTTGCTCGTTTCTACGTTACAAGAGCTTTTTTGTCAGTATGAGTGGCGTTTTTGTAATCAGGAGCTGGTATTCTGTCTATACAAGCCAACTTCAATTTCTCCTCAGTGTCCCTTTAAGAGATCGGAAGAGGGCGGAGTGGGTGAGGGAACAAACGGCGGGTTAATGTCATCGTAGTTGAAATCAAGAGGAAGAAATGGGCTTGGGCGGGGCATGTAATTCGAAGACAAGATAACCGCTGGTCCTTAAGGGTAACGGAGTGAATTCCAAGAGAAAGCAAACGTAGCAGGGGACGGCAGAAAGTTAGGTGGGCGGATGAGCTAAAGAAGTTTGCGGGGATACAGTGGTGGCAACTGACAAAGGACAGGATTAATTCGAGAGACATGGGAGAGGCCTTTGCCCTGCAGTGGATGTAGTCAGACTGATGACGATGATGATGATGATGATGAAAACGCCAGCCTTGGCCGTGTATCAGTGTTTCCGTATCTGTCCCAGGCAGATACGGAAACCAGCAGTAGGTACACGAAACACACCAAACAATTTTTGTACTCCGACTGGCCTATCAAATCGCCCAGCTATGTAGCCGTGGGCAGCAATCAGAGTCAATCATATACATAAAAAGCAAAACTGTGCGGCGAAAAATCAGTGTTAAGGAATGAAGCCGTCGTGGACACCCCTTGTCAGATATAATAGTTTATAATAGAAATCGAGGCACTCAAAGTGGTAAGCGAAGCCCGCGCAATCTAGGGCAAGGAATGAGGAGTAACCGCCAGTGCCAGATATTGGAAGTAAAATTACGAGCTGAATAACAGCTAAATCTAGGGCATTTTAAAGCTCTGCTGTAAAAAATTTAAAGCAGTAAATTATAAAACAGTTGTACCTCGCCAATAACATATTATGGGGCGCAAACGGGGAGGAAAGCAAACTGTATTAAAGAAAAAAAACTAAGGACAAATAAGTTACGTATTCAAACGGAACGGATAGTTCAGTCGCCGGAAGAAAATAGAGCGGGTAAGGTAACAACCATCACCAAATAACACCCTGCCTGAAAGTAAGAAGAATCCACAAAGTGTCCTCAATCGAAGGTTACGGATAGTTCTTTTGTGTAATGGAGTTCATTCTAAGATTTGTATAAAGCGTGGAGCGGGTGGCAAATTTCACCTTTGGAACTAGCGGATAAATATTCGGACATTGGGTGGTCATAGCTGAGAGCGCACAAGACTAAGTGCCATTCAGTGAGAAGGTCTTTGTTCATTATATACGTGGAGCTTACGACGTTGACATACAACAACCTTTCCTTCAGTTTTCACTAGACATCCGAAAATGGCCTCCTTTGAGGCAATATTCATCGAAAGCGTAAATTTCCTGCATCAAAATATTTCCGCAAGAAACACCAGGGCGTCTACTAATTAGCAAGCACAAAAGCTTTCAATAGTGGCTCTGAAGCGAGAGTTGTGCAGGTAAAGACGCGGCCATAATGGTGAGGAGCGGGCATCGGTGGTGAATCTCCTAAGACGGGTGGCTGGGGAAAATATTTCCATGGGTCTTAATATGCGCGCTGAGCAACCTACTGCAGCGTCGGCCCATTAAGCAAACCTTCCTATATGGTGTGCATAATGCGTGAGAATCGGTTTAACACCAAAGAGTGCCCCTTCTTAATCTGGGCGTGACTCCAGTACCTGTAAATATATCTCATTGCACATCTGATCTCTTAGAATATTATGAGGTAAATTTGATGCCGCTAAGCCAGATAAAATGTGGCAGAAACATGGTTTCTTGTTTGGTGTGCGTGTTCCTGGCATTGCGTGATGCAATGACTTTGATCAGTTTTAAACTAGTTGGCTTTCGTTCATTAATTGAGAGAAACAAATCCCCGCGTATCGTAACAACAACGCAAGAGAAAAAACAAAGGCAAGCAAGAAAAATAAACCGAAAGCATCCATTTGTCCGGATATTGAGACATTACAAACAGTGAGCATTTAGATCAAAATACTCGTTTACTTTGAAAGAGAGTTATGCACAATAAATGTGCATGACAGATATCTCTGCGATATGCACGCAGTCACCTACAATCCTCAATATACCTTTTAATTGCTGAAGAAATTTCTTCCAAAATGATTCCAATAATTATGCACGATACCTCCAGAACTCACACCTCAAAACTAAGTTACACCGCAAAGCTGAAAACTAGGCTGCGAAAGAGTTTGAGATTTTCTTTTACTTCAGTTTTATTAGCTTCTTTTTTTGCTTACAAGAAATTGCAACTAATAATTAAACCATCATTGCTGCATTCTCTCCTTAGCTATGAGCAGAGAATTGTCTCGGTGTTTCGTAGATTACGGGTGATCCTGAGTTCTCGAACTGGCAGTGCTTCCTACTTAAGAAATTGACGCTGAGTAAACGCATTAATCTGTTTCTGATAAATGTCGCACAGGTTGCACCCCTCGTCTTCCTTCTGGTCCTGACCACTGCCTTCGCTGGTGGGAAGGTTGGCTACGGTGGACTCGGTTATGGAGGCCTCGGGTACGGAGGTCTTGGCTATGGAGGCCTGGGATATGGAGGCCTTGGATACGGAGGCCTAGGATACGGAGGGCTTGGCGGCTTCGGCGGCGTTGGTGGCTTGGGCGGCGCTGGCGGCGCTGGCGGCTTGGGCGGCGCTGGTATCGGCAGTAGTGTCGCACTTCTCTCAGGCGGACCTGGATTTGCGAAGGCTGTGGCTGGACCTGCCTTCGTAGTGAGGACGGTGCATCACGTGAACAAGGTCAGCGGTGGAGGAGCACTCCTTGCCCACTCCGGCCTCGGCGGAGGACTAGGGCTCGGCGCCGGATACGGGGGCGGACTGGGCTATGGCGGCGGTCTGGGTTACGGCGGCGGTCTAGGCTACGGGGGCGGCTACGGTGGGTACGGCGGTTATGGCTACAAAGGTTGATCGCTGAAAAGGCAGCTGCACCAACGGCAGGCAAGCCTTGTAACTCACAACATCTGAAGTATGCGATATCATACCAGCGAAGTATTAGAAAACCCATGTTGGATTTCGTCATGAAACTGTAGCGACTGCTTGATGTAGTCCACGAAGCCGACGTTCCTGGAAGTTCTCAAGATCATGAGAGGTCATGGCCATTACAGCATTGGTATACTATTTGTCTGCCGTCACTAGGAGCGAAAAAAAAACCGGGTTGCCACAGTTCTCGCGGGACAGCGATGGCAAGAGCTCAGGCGTCGGGCCCGCTTCGTCTCGCACATTATTCCACGCCTGCCAGTGCTAAATGAAATAAAGTTGTTTTATCACGCTTATCTTCATTGTACTCTACTTTATGTTAAAGCCGTACAGTTCAAAACTCGCACTCCATGGCGCAGTAGTAGCGCTTGGCTTTACAAAGGTACATTACCTTTAATGAATGCTTCAAAACATGATCGGACGTTGAAAGTATGTTGGTGTTTTTAGGGGGAATATGGTGTGATGTTTCTGATGGCTTGCAGGAAAGGACACACTATGATACATTGAAAAACAATGTATATATCAGCATGCATATGCACTTATACAAAACAAGCTGAGCTGGAGATCATGGTTAGTAACCGGCAATTTCTCTTCGGGCAAAACAATCTTCTTTGAGGTAGTCTTTAATATTACGCGTTGTCTCGGTGAAAATTTTGCAAGCATTCAACTTAAGCGTGGAAACTTCCTGTTGCTGCCATTCATTGCGTGAGCAGTACCAAACAACCACGCAACTATACATAGGAGTTCTTCTGTCTCCTTACTTCGTAATCCCAAAGTAAAGACGGACCGTCTCTCCAGCATAGACCCGCTATTTCGTATATGACTATATAAGAACCCTCCGATAAATTATTTCACTACCAAATCCTGGCAGCAAAATGTGAATTTGCTTACAAACCTCTCACGCAGTTCCGCATGCGCCTATACACATTTTAATAGTTAGTGGCTTTGCCTAAGTGTGTCGTACATTTTGCGAAAACATAACAAGGGGGACTGTGCCCCGACATTAGAGACGCGCTTATGGGATACCATGCCTCGTGCACGCGTGCTCTATGTGGAGCCCTGGTTGTGGTCCCTTGGCTAAATCCGCACAGGTGATCACAAACGCCTAATCAGCATCGCAATGCTAGCGCGATATGCCCCACCTCTCCTCCAGGAGGAAATTGTCAGTGCTTCCCTCTTTCTGGACGCTTCTTTTCATAACTTCGCCATTTATTCCAAGTGTATGTTGTGTTTCCCAAGGGCATCACAATGAACTCGTAATTGTTAATAACACGTTAATCTAGACAAAAAACACCGATCGTTTCATCAATGCATTTACAATCGTCTGTTCCGGACAATAAAACATCTGCCATGCACTGGGACCATGTTGGTTGATTGGTTGGGCTCAAATAAAGTGCCACTTACCCACTACGGGGAGTTGCCAAGACAGGCGGTGAACTGCTAAAAAGAGGAGAATTTATAGAGGAAAAGAAGTTGTAATAAGGCTGGCAGATTGGATGACGCAATGACAGGGGACGTGTCAGCTGGGAGATCGAAGACTGGACAGTGGCTTTAAGTGAAAATTAAAATGCAATGCATGTAATGGTTCAATTTTTCACTGACTGATCTACAAAAACAGAAAATAATAAGCAAAATTTTGAAATTCAGAAAAATAAAAATAAATAGAAAAAAATTAAATTACCGTGGGAGTCGCTGTGTTCCTACAAGAAAATTTTCAACCGCACAGCGCGCACTCCTGTTGCTTCGTCCAAGCGAAGAAGCACCGAAGGAAAGAACAACCGCAGCCGACACAGGCAGACCCTGCTCGTGAAACGGAATTTCTAATAGGCGCCTCCTCAAAGAAGAGAAGCGGTGGCAGAACAGCAGGTAGCGATCCACTGTCTCGGGCTCGGCACAAAATGGGCACAGTGGAGACATCCACCAGACCCGATCTATGGACGTGGAAATTTAGCAGAGGAACTCGGCATCGCAAACGTGTGAAAGAGACCTCCAGTCTGCGCGAGCGCCAGTCTTTGCTACTCCAAGGATGCAGAAGATGCTGACATTCAGGAGATGAATTAAGCGCCGAGGCTGAAAATTCCTGAAATAATGTTTAACTCCCAAACCTCACCGCAGCTGTATATGCGCAGGTTGGCAGGACAGCAGTTACTGGGCCGCAGAGAAAGGCCCTTGCTAGGGAATCGACAATCTCGATTAATTGAACGCCCATGTGCCCCGGTACCCAAAGCAACCGCACTGAATTTAGACGGAGCGGGGGCATAATACCCGAGACTCAGTGGGTGATGATAATGTAGACTCTCCTGGTTACCGTTCCTTTCCTAAAGTTTTTTTTTTTTCAGTTCTCATGCCTTTTTCTTTCATCGGTGCTCATTGAAATTTCCTTGCATTTGATGTTTTATTTGCATTTTTTCTCGGCACGTACTTCATCATCACGCCTTGTTCAGCACTCCCTTCAGAAATGTTTTTTTGTAATTGATATGGCAGCGATCA
The DNA here is from genome assembly GCF_055824585.1 of Amblyomma mixtum. NCBI lineage: Eukaryota > Metazoa > Arthropoda > Arachnida > Ixodida > Ixodidae > Amblyomma > Amblyomma mixtum. The sequence continues at coordinate 150,286,484 of NC_143013.1, read as the reverse complement.
ATAAATAAGTTGAAATAAAGATGACCTGAAGCGGCGTCAGCCGCATCGCCAGCGGGCTGGGCGTTACCCATGCGGAGAATGTAAGGGCTCGCACTGCCAGTTTACATGCGCTTCCCCTAATAACCTGTCCCAGCGAATAAACCGTGTTGTAATTCCGTTGAGTAATTCCGTTGTAATTCCGTTGTAATTCAGAACCGAAAAATCGTTGCAACTATACCCACCTATAAAATCCCGCGACCAGCCCGTTCACCTATGCCAGTCGTTCACTCTGGTGTGAACGTGTTCTGTCGTGCCTGTGTCTGTTTTGTCCTCGTTTTTTCGTGCTGCTACGTTTTCAAGCTGGATCAATACCAACTGGCCCAAACTTCGGTGCTTTTATCTGGTGTGCTTCAAAACAGGACCAAGGCATATTTAGCAGTTCCGATCACAACCACGTGGATGACTTTACATTATCCTTATGAGAGCAAGGCAATTATCATCCTTGAATCATTAAACACAGCAAACAACGAGGACGAGTAAAAACAGAGACCGTGTCTGTATTTCTTCGCCATCCTGGCTTTTTTCGCGGCGTAGTGCTTCAAAATTGAAGACTGTCTAGCCTGTTTCTAGCGGCTGAGCGGGCGTCCTGTGTTGCTAAAGCTGCGTGCTTAACAGAGCCTGCGCCTGCCCGACAAACAGCTGGGTCCATTCTTCAGAACATATATAGAGAATGCCATCGGCCTCTAAACACAGGATGACTCGCCTACGATTGACAATGATCGGATCAAGCATGTCCCAAAAGGCATCGAGTACCATTATCGCCGACATAGTGATATTACGCCAGAGCTACAGCGTGTCCCTGACGCCGGTCATCTATGGTCGGTCCACACCCGCGAAGCACAAACTGCCTTGAGCCTGGCCGTGTTGCCAGATGGTAGCTAGCGCCTGATCGAGATCAAAGACCTCATGCATCAGGAGGTGGCTCAACTGCTGTCGTTCTGTACTGTACTCACGCGGTAGGAAACGGCTTAGTGAAATGAACTAACATTAAATACGACGAGAGGCGTGCCTTCTGCCCCTCCCTCTACTCCTTTTATTGTTATCTTCGTCCGTATTAGCTTTAGTATATGTGTGGTTTAAAGTCCATAAGCGACTCAAGCTATGGTGGACGCCGTAGAGAAATGCTCCGGAAATTTCCACCAACTGGGGTTCTTTAACGTGCACTGACATCGCACAGTACCGGGCCTCTAGAATTTGACCTCCATCGAAATCTGACCGCCGCGGCCGGGATCGAACCCTCGTCTTTCCGGCCAGCAGCCGAGCGCCATAGCCACTGAGCCACCGCGGCGGCTTCTTCCTCCGTATTGTCTTAGGAGTAAGATCCTTTCCAACTTCCGCACGCTATTTCAGTCACTATTATGCAATTGTACCCCCTTTACGCAATAGCCTCATTTAGCAACTCTCATCATTGATATTACTTCGCGGATATATTTCAAGATTAAGGTAATACTAAATGTCTTTTACGCACATTGATATAAGAAACCTATCGGCTTTTGGCTTTCTTAAATGAAAAGCTGACGGGACAGGCATACACTTTTAATATTTATTTTCGGTTTTTTTAGTGCGCCATATTTTCGATGTGGGTACCGCTGTATGGTCGTAAATGTTGTCAGACTTACGGTATTTGCACGTACGCAGGCAGTAATGCTGCGACTTTGTTGCACCTGTCAATGTGGGGATTTTACACTTCGCGCAGTCCTGTCATTGTAATAATTATTTTAATGTGGATGCATTAGGAGTGCTATGAAGGTAGAAACTGTCCGAATGCGTCGCCGGCTTCGCTGTCTGTGTGAAGCCTCCGCGTATTGGTTGGTGTTTCGAGGGTGTTGCCTCTCTTCACCAGCCACGTGTCAACGGTTTTCATTTATCTTGCCAAACTTCGCCTCTACTCTTCTTCTGTTCTAGGGGAGAGGAGTAAGACTCCGGACGATGAATGACTTAGAAAAATTGAAAATTACTCAGAAGAAATTGACAGAGACAACAGTAGGCCTACGTGCAATATATGCAGCGCCCCGAAAAAAATATCTGCGCAAATATAGAACGTGCGGGAGCTGTTCCCTCCCGCATTATTCTAGAGAAGCATCGTGGGTCGCGCGAGGGCCACCGGTGGCTGTGTTTGAAACAACCACTCACCAGTTCAGTGGTGCATCGCTTGACCGGTGCGACAAAGTGCCGGTAGTTATATGTCAGGATTCGCCGCGATCTACGAATGCGACATATTTTGCGTTGTTGCCTAGTCAGAATTGGAAATAGAGTAAGAAATTGTATTGATTGGGCGCGAGAGACATAGACCCAGAATTGGTATAGAATCAGAACTGGAACAGAATGGGGAGTGAAATAAGCTCGCTATCAAATTTCCTCACCATCAATTCACTTTTTCGCTCCTAAATATTCTTATATATTGTCACGGGTCGTTCAAACGACGCGGGTCGTGGGGACACTAGAGGACCAGGACCACAGAAGAGCAGGCGCCAGAGAGACAGTCCAAGCGGTCGCGGCCGGGCTCACGAGCGATTTCCCACCGAGCCTCTTCCTCTTTGCCGGCGATCGGCTCCCCGCTGGTTGAAGATGACGTTAAGTGGAAAATAACAAATAACACACATGACAATATTACGGCTTGTTTGATGGAGCCGCATTATGCTTAAATACAAGCCCATTTTTTCAGAACCTAATATAGATTTTCACTGTGAGCATCCTTTAATACTGAGCTAAAATATGATTTTCCAAAAACTTTTACCAAAATCTAGTAATGTTATAGTATTTTTGTCGTTCAAAGAGACGCGGCAGGTACTTTCCTCGGAGAATATTCTTGCAATTTCATTCTCCAAGCTCTCACATTAAGTATGTTTAAGCCAATGAGACGATGGAATCAAAGAATGCGCAGAAACAGCGCGGCATAAAAATTTGAGATCAATGAGGCGATGTGGAGCGAGTTTGCTGTTTTAAAAAACTTTTATTGTGCCAGAAGCTTCTCGCCGAATATTTCGAAGAAATCATTGCGTGATTCAAGCGGATGCAAGGTATCACTACGAATAACAATCAGAATTTCTTTGATCTTTGATAAACCAGCGCTAAAAGATAACGGACAAGCAGAGGAACGACGTGGACAGAAGAGCTGCAGTCCTCTCCGTTTTCATTTTGTAGCGAGAGCCACATTGGCCACAGTTTCGCCGTTTCGCGTGCCTTCAACAGGTGCAGCTCTGCACATGCGCGATGAGCCGAGTGACGTCACTACGCGCACAGCCGCCTCTCCAGCTGTGCGCATGCACGGCGCGCGCTACTGCGCATGTGCACGGAGGCTGCGTCGCTGTATGAATGCAGGGTGATACAGCCGCGGGGTATAGCCGCTTGCCATGCAGAAGAACAGAAGTCGGGCCGCTGCCGAGCGGAGCTGGAGTGTGGAGAATCTGAACTCGTCCGATCCTCCAGGTTGAGGCCTGGCGGCTGGACGCCGAGAGCAGGAATAAGGAACGGCGCAAGGCCAAGCCAGAGGCTGAGACGCCGGAACAGAGAGAGCAGCGCCTGGCGGAGAGACGACCTCGAGACGCGGAGCGGCGTGCCCTTGGCCTCGCTGGAACGGGATGCGGCCACTTGCTACGTATATTCCGGCATAGCTGAGCTAATCCACTGCCAATTATTTGCGTTGGTTTAACTGAGATCATACAGCAAGGGTTACTCAAGGCAGAATTTGACGCACTCGGCCAAAAAGTTTATTTCACCCCTGATATTTCTGGTCTGTGCAAATCCAGGCAGCTGACAGTTGACCGAATTATCTTTTGTGAAGGACCGCAGATGAGATCAAAAATAAAGTGGCAGTAAGCGTTTTCTTGTTCCATAGCACTTTCGGCAATATACATAACGCAGCCTTTTTCTGAAAAAAAAAAATAAGGGTGAGGCTTAAGTTTTGCGACTACAGTTTTTTTTTTGTGCACGAAAATCATTGGCAACCTTTATATCATTTATACTTAGCTTTATCATGAACAACTATCTTTTCGAAGACATGAGCTAGGTATAAGATGTTGCTGAAATAAAGGTATGGTGTTCATGAGTAAACATTGTTTTGTGTGACTTTGGCTCGTGTGCGTGATAAACTGAGCGACGCACTGGTAGACAGCGAACATGTTTTTTCGAGCTGAGGGCTAGTCGTTAAGTCGACTGAGACATGAACAGAACGGAAACGCTCTGGTGGCAGAGAGACGCGTGACGACATATCTCTGAGGCTGGCCGTATTTCTTCGCTTGCCGAAAGAAAAGAAAAAAAAGCAACGCTATTCGGTTAAGGAGCAGATCTGTCCGCTCGAATAATCGTCTGCGCAGTAGCTCCAGGCGGTCGTCCCTTTATCATGCGAACACGAGCCAAGGCAATCGAAATGAACATAGACATATATCTTCAATAGAAAACACGCAGTTCAATGTGTTGTGCGGACGAAGGAAGAGACAAGAAGTGCTCGTTATGATATACACTAGGGAAGCCCACAGTCACCTAAACAAGGAGCATAGAGGTTGCCTTTTCTGTTTACTTTTTTTTAAATTTGTGATGTTGATCAATTGAACAGTGTACTTATTTCATCGGCCAAAGATAATTGATCAGAAAGCAGAAAAAAAAAACACCACAAGCTGCCCGTTAGTTCCGATCCCATGAACTCAACAACAAATATAAAAAAAAACACCGCCTATGCTCCTGTGATTCGCTCACTGTTGTCATCCGGCGTGTAGTTCAATGCAGTTTTATTGAGGGAAATCTTTCTTTCCCTGCGCAACCTGCTGATGGAACGCTTGATATAGTTGCCTAAAGTCTAAACAACTATCAAAGCAGAGAAATAAGATAAACATTCATAATTTGGGGAAGAGCTGTTAATATAAGCGTCGCTTTTACCTGAGCGTCAATTTGAAAACAAGAGTGCATTGGATGCGAAACGCTTCGCGGAGGCTTCACGGTTCTCTTACTGCGTCTCTTTATACACGGGTACATCGTCAGCAGTCGCCTGGTTGACGCCCTGGCTCCAACTGGTTGAGCTAATATTTGCATGAGTTCTTCTTTTCTCATCATTTAACACAATACTGCCGTTCGGTTGCTGCCCTATTCCTCTCCAATTTTAATGATGTTATTCATTAGCGATACGTAGGAGGGTAAAGTTTAAAATCTACCGCGGTTAATGAAAGTATATTGTGGCTCAGTGGAAAGAGCCCCTGAATAAAATTTTCTGGTCGAGCTAGGAGAAATAAAGTTCTATTCCTTAAATAGTGTGAGGCATCCGGAACATCAAGTAACGCTTTAAAAGAAGGAGCTTTTTTTCTTTATCCTCACAGTTGTTGCAGGTGTAAAAAAAGGAAGAAACCATGCAAATATAGCCTTGCCAGGACGAGCGGCAGTTATAACCACGCCCTTATGACCACAATTACAAAACATGCAATTTTTGAAATCCCATTACGATGGATTAAAAGCATTTCCTTTATCGCTAGTTTCACACGTAGCTGGAGAGCTCCGCGCCTTGTGCGTCAGACAGTTCGGTCAAAGTATTTATTGTATTTATTCATACATACTGCAGCCCTATTGGGCTATTTGCAGGGGTGGGTGTGAAGAAAACAATGAAGAGAAACATGGAGCACAACAATGGCAAACATCCGAAACAATATGAGCGAAATGCAAGGAAAACGGCAAAACTACTCAACAGCCGCTGAAAACAGCTGTAAAGGAAGAGAGCGAGTAGAACGAGCTAAAGAATTCCACCATTCGATTACACGCGGAAAGAAACTGTATTTAAAAGTGTCCGTGCGGGCAAAATAAGGCGTGATGTATAGGCTGTGGTGACTTCTTGCTTTAGATGGTATAGCAGGGATTACGTAATCATTTGCAGAGGTCCGGCAGGTAGAGTTAATAATGCCATACAGAAATTTTAGACTCAGTCCTTCGTTGAGATGAGAGTGGTTGCAGGCCCAGTGATGAAAGTGCTGTGGAAGGCGAAAAATTTCTGCCAAACCTGTGGCATATGAAGCGAACGGCATTCTTCTGCACGGCCTAGATTCGGTTAATTTAGCGTTGTCTGTGCGGGTTCCAGACAGGGGAGGCGTATTCAATTAGTGGATGGAGTAGTGATTTATACATAAGTACTTTCTTATCTCTAGGAGCAGTTTCTATTGTGCGACGGAGGTAACCTAACTTTTTAAGTGCCTTTGATGAAACATTTCAATGAATCGGAAAGCGGGAAAATTAACAAATCAAACAGAATCAACCAAATGCACAGGCTTGGCGCCCGGCCACATTAGGTCGAAATAAAGAGACGTGAGGCGATCTAGCAACATACGCCGTGGAGCTCGTTGCTGCAACCAAAGTTTGGATGGAGGAAACCGTCGAATGGGTTTTCAGTGCAGGGCTTATAATCTTCCGTCTGTTCAATAAATATTTTGTGGTTTTCTTTCTGCGCGCAAACGTATATACGCACACTGGGACTGTAAATGACGTTTCGTGCCTACCTACGTTGCTGCGTGATAATTAAAACAGCAGTTCTGGCAGCGCGTTTTCTTCAAGCACAAAGCATGTGCAGGAAGGAAGCCTGCTGCCCGGCGTGGTTGACGTAAATTTTCCGGATTTAAATCCGGCCGAAGTGCTTCCACATGTAATCTTGCCATATCTAATGTATTGAAGCGCCGACGCGACAATGTAACGCCATGCGACGTACTCGGGTTGTCCATACTGCTTCTCTGTAACCAGTGAATGGAACGCAGCATTCAAACTTTTTGCTTTTAGCTTAATCACCCGGAGCCACAAATGTTTCACTCTTCCTTCGCTGGACAGCCCGCGTGCATGATTAGTTCGTTGAGAGGATGTCTAGTTGATTTGTGTATAATAAAAGAGACTTGTACACTGTTGAAAGAACTGAATGCTAGCCAGTATTCTTTGCAGTTTTCGGTGTTGCTCGCAAGAACATTCTGAGAACATCGGTCTGTGTAGCTCCTGATATTTTAAATCAAAGTACTTTTTTTCTGTCGCACTTTTGTTCTCATTTTTCTTTCGTTTCCTCATAGCTCATTTGCGTACCTAGACGGCAAAACAGTATTCCTCAAGCTAACACCGCGATATCCAAACTGCGTACCTCTGTAAACTATTGTTCAATATGTATTCTACACTATACGCTGTGCTATACAATGTACATTGTAAACTGATCTTTAAACTGTAAACTGCATTGCTATACAATGTAAATTGCTCTTCAAAATAGATCATACGATATGGTCGATGCAATTATTCCATTGCGATAAGCCCTTACCTTTATTAATCTCAAGGCCATATACCTTGCAGGTGTCACAGTCACTATAAAGTACGTCGACTCTGTGCGTCCTGCCTGAAACACGCATTCAAGCACAAGTGAAAAACAAATAGAAGCATCTCGTAAACCTCTGCCAAAGCAAAAAAGTGAAGGAGCTCTAGAAAGCTCTCGCTTGCTTTCGATGCTTGGAGATCAATTTCTGGATAAATAAGCTACATCGCCGAGTGGTATTTCAGGGCACTGAGCATTAGCGCAGCACTGGGTTACCCTAAATTTCGGTAAGTGCATCGCGTTTCCTAACAGGTATGTCTTCAATTTTAGCTCTGCCATTTTATTGCTCATTAATCGGCTTCGAATCCCATATTTATTTATTTTTATTTATTAGTACTTCTAGCCTCTAGATGAGGCTGTAACTAGGAGTGAGAGAAAAAAAACGTAATGTGACATAGGTAAAACAAATCAAGGCACAACAAGCTGCCTTCACAACCAACGGGATGCACTCACGAGCAAGATCAAATGGTGGAAATACACATAAAGCAATCGCATATAAAGCAAAGCAAAACACATAAGCAAAAACACATAAAGCAACCGCAAAAACACTCCGTAATTGACAGTTACAACTGGAGAGCTTCCATAAATAATTGCGCCTCTCCCGTAACCGAGAGTAGAGTAAGCATTAAATGTTTACGGGCCTAACACAGGCTTCATTGCTCGGCTTAAGCAGCTGTGACGGTGGCGGCATTGAAATCCAGGAGATGGATGCAGAAGCGTACGCGGACACGACGAGACGCAGGCCTGACAAGAATGTATATGCAGCGCGTTCGAATACTCCGCGAGCGTGTATACATCTGCCTGCCAGAGGGGGAAAGGGCATGAGGGCCCTGCGGCCGGTCTTTAACATGCGTGGATGGATGGATGGATGGATGGATGGATGGATGGATGGATGGATGGATGGATGGATGGATGGATGGATGGATGGATGGATGGATGGATGGATGGATGGATGGATGGATGGATGGATGGATGGATGGATGGATGGATGGATGGATGGATGGATGGATGGATGGATGGATGGATGGATGGATGGATGGATGGATGGATGGATGGATGGATGGATGGATGGATGGATGGATGGATGGATGGATGGATGGATGGATGGATGGATGGATGGATGGATGGATGGATGGATGGATGGATGGATGGATGGATGGATGGATGGATGGATGGATGGATGGATGGATGGATGGATGGATGGATGGATGGATGGATGGATGGATGGATGGATGGATGGATGGATGGATGGATGGATGGATGGATGGATGGATGGATGGATGGATGGATGGATGGATGGATGGATGGATGGATGGATGGATGGATGGATGGATGGATGGATGGATGGATGGATGGATGGATGGATGGATGGATGGATGGATGGATGGATGGATGGATGGATGGATGGATGGATGGATGGATGGATGGATGGATGGATGGATGGATGGATGGATGGATGGATGGATGGATGGATGGATGGATGGATGGATGGATGGATGGATGGATGGATGGATGGATGGATGGATGGATGGATGGATGGATGGATGGATGGATGGATGGATGGATGGATGGATGGATGGATGGATGGATGGATGGATGGATGGATGGATGGATGGATGGATGGATGGATGGATGGATGGATGGATGGATGGATGGATGGATGGATGGATGGATGGATGGATGGATGGATGGATGGATGGATGGATGGATGGATGGATGGATGGATGGATGGATGGATGGATGGATGGATGGATGGATGGATGGATGGATGGATGGATGGATGGATGGATGGATGGATGGATGGATGGATGGATGGATGGATGGATGGATGGATGGATGGATGGATGGATGGATGGATGGATGGATGGATGGATGGATGGATGGATGGATGGATGGATGGATGGATGGATGGATGGATGGATGGATGGATGGATGGATGGATGGATGGATGGATGGATGGATGGATGGATGGATGGATGGATGGATGGATGGATGGATGGATGGATGGATGGATGGATGGATGGATGGATGGATGGATGGATGGATGGATGGATGGATGGATGGATGGATGGATGGATGGATGGATGGATGGATGGATGGATGGATGGATGGATGGATGGATGGATGGATGGATGGATGGATGGATGGATGGATGGATGGATGGATGGATGGACGGACGGACGGACGGACGGACGGACGGACGGACGGACGGACGGACGGACGGACGGACGGACGGACGGACGGACGGACGGACGGACGGACGGACGGACGGACGGACGGACGGACGGACGGACGGACGGACGGACGGACGGACGGACGGACGGACGGACGGACGGGGGCGAGTGGGCGGGTGGGTGGATGGGTGGATGGGTGGATGGGTGGATGGATGGATGGATGGATGGATGGATGGATGGATGGATGGATGGATGGATGGATGGATGGATGGATGGATGGATGGATGGATGGATGGATGGATGGATGGATGGATGGATGGATAGGAGCGCTCCCTTTGAAACGGGGTGCTGGCAATTGCCACCATTCTCAGGTTTTCTTTATTTATTATTTTTTTTGTTTACTGTGTTGGCAATTCTCATTAAGATTCTCCATCACCTTTGCCTACGGTTTCCTACTATTCTAACCTTATGCCACATCTCTGCTTTTCAGCCACCAATCCTCCAATCGCTTTTTGCTGACTTCCACTGCAGATATATTTACACGACCATTGTTATCTTTAAACCCTAGGGCCTCAGAAAGAGTGACTGTGCCTGCATCGACATCCGGATGGATACCATCACATTTGATTATGAGGTGTTCAATTGTTTCCACAGATCTGCCACACACTGCACATGTGTCATCTTCTTCGTTAAATTTATTTTTGTAGCTGCGCGTTCTAGGACACCCTGATCTAGCTTCAAAAAGTAGGGCACTGCCTCTTGAGTTATCATAGAAAAATTCTTTCCTGATCTGCCTTTTCCAGAATCGATATAGTTCTACACTATGGTTCTTTTCCATTGAATTCATCCAATTTTTAACTTCCGCGTTTTTAACCTGTCGTTTAATGCTCTTTCTTTCTCCGTCCTCATGACCGGCATACTTACTGGTTAGTTTTCTAGTTCTTTTCCGCCACTGTGAGTCAACGTTCTTTCTGTATAAATATTTAAATACCTTAGCTGCCCATCTGTTATCGTCCAATTTCCTCAGGCGTTCTTCATATAGTATTTTACTCTTAGCTTCCCGTGCCTCGAACGATGCCCAGCCCATATCCCCTTGTATTGCCTCGTTTGTGGTTTTGCCGTGGGCACCTAGTGCTAATCTTCCAACAGCTCTCTGATTTACGTCTAATCTCGACTGAACTTCTGCCCTTAAGCACAGAACCGCATTGCCGAAAGTGCCGAACCGCACTGCGTGAGTGTAGGACCGCAGCGCCATCCTTGGGGAGCGCGCGAAACCTTCTCGCCCTGGAGCTCCCCTCTTTCTCTAAGCGGCCTTCTCTCAAAGCCCCTAACAGATCACGTATGACAACGAAGTGTATTGTGGCATGTATGTGCTTTTTGCACGCGTTATTAGAAATCGGAAATTATAATTCCGTGCATTATCAAATGCACAGCTCGACTGATATCTTGATAAACATTGAGAGGAAACTGGCAGCAGTTATTTTTTGTGACTCGTTTGGAGAGCAACCGGCGCTTGTATGCCGGTCCTGTAGGAGGGCTTAGAGAGTCTCGTTGAATATCGTTAAGTCTCGTACGGTGCCCGGATGTTCTCGTTTCAGAGCCCGGATGAGTGGAATTCAGTGCCCGGATGATGGGTCTCGGCGTGACGTCACCACACTGCCGACAATGGGAGCTAAAAGCATTTCATGCTTAATACTTCAGTAGAAGGACATTATACAATGCTAGCTGGAAAAAGGTTCCACTCACGGACAGTTACCGGAAAGAAGGAGTTTGCAAATGTTTCAGTGTGACAGGAATAATCTCCAAGTTTTGAAGCGGAAAGCTTCACTGCGTGGGTCAGAGCCGAGCTTCGCGTGAGCCGAACTGGTGATTTATGCGCATGCGCGAAACCGAGTGACGTCACGTGCCGCGCAGATGGTCGCTGCTCGCCGCTGCCGCAGCCATTGCCGCCTCCGTCTCCATAGCCTGCCCTTTCGGCGCAGCCGCGCGCTACTGTGCATGTACGTCGCCTCCTCGCTGTCGCTGCAACTGCGCGCTTCGCCTCCTCGCCCACCGTTTGACCTTTCGTTGCAATCATGTGTTGCCTGCGTCGCAGCCGGCAACCCTCCTCTCCGCATTCCTGCGGGAAATTTTAACCGCGCCGATTTCCGTCTCCTCCTCCGCCTCCGTACAGGCAGTGTGTGGACGTGCGAACGACTCCACCATTATCGTGGTGCTCCCAGTGCATTGTGCGCAAACTGCGACCAATACCAGACCAGCGCCAGTACCAGTGGCTGGTATTATGGCTAAGCCACAATACCAGCTAAGCTACGAAGCAAAACCAAGACGTTGAACCAAGCATAACTCAAGCTTTTCGCTTGTATATCCAGGCTTAACCAGAGCTAAGCCACTGCCTATTTTTTTTGCTATGATGCGATCAGGTGGTTCGGTGCACAAGCTCTGTGTACACGTGTTTACGTATACTTAGTTTATCATGAAACAGCAAGTGTATGTATTTTAATCGGTCATACTGACGCCGTTTTTGTAAACTGTCTAAACCTGCCTTTCTTTTACTAGAGCACTAACATAAGTACGCCAACTATATGATCAGTATACAAACCTAGATGCTTTCTTTTGCACAGATTAGAGCTTGTATATGTTGCCACGAGTGTGCGGGTCCCAAACATATGATCCATATTCTATTACTGGCCGAACTAAAGTTTTGTACGCTATTAGTTTAACTTCGTTTCTACATTGTCGTAGAGTTCTTCTTTAGTAACCTGATTTCCGCATGGCCCTCTTCACAATATCCGATATATTTTCATGCCACCTTAGGTCCGCTGTCATTGTTATGCCTAGGTATCTACAGTTGTTTACTATTGCGAGAGCGCTGCTGCCTATGGAATATGAGAAAATTGAACTGTTGCTTCTTGCGTGTTACGGTCATGGCAACAGATTTTTTTGGGCTTATTGACATCTGCCAATATCAGTACCAGGTTCAATCCTTGCTAAGGCACTTTTATGCAGAACCTGATCGCTGGAATTCTGAATTTCATGACAGGTATTGCAGTCATCCTCATATAGCTTCATTTTTACGGGTAGAACAAGGTCGTTAATGAATATTAAAAAAGAATAAAGGCCCCAGCACAGATCCCTCTGGTATATCTGACTTAACAGGTGCAGGAGCAGAACAGACGCGATCCATTCTGACGCACTGGAATCGGCCACATAGGTATGGTTCGATCCATGCAATAAGCGAATTGTTTTCCAACAGTGGTTCTAGTTTTGATAGAAGTTGAGGGTGCGAGATGCGATCAAAGGCCTTTTCAAAATCAAGAAATAGAATGTTGATTTGGCTTTGAACGTCAATGGCTGCTACGAAATCGTGAGTTAGTTCCAGGAGTGCTGTTAGTGTGGAGAGTCCTTTTCGGAACCCATGTTGTCTGTTGTCGATTAGGTTATTATGTTCAACAAATGTCGAGATATGATTGAAAATAATGTGCTCAAGAACCTTGGAACATGCACACAATAATTATATCGGCCTATATGAAGAAAGTAATGATGATTTATCTGCTTCGGATATGGGCACGATTTTACTGCATTTCCAATCAAAAGGAAGTTCTGCTTTAGTCAAAGAAAGATTGAATATAATACACAAATATTTACTACACCACTCGGCATACCTAACAAAGAAAGCATTGGGTATACCATCAGCACCTGGTGACTTTTTGCTGTCGATATTCAGACGTAACGGCAGAAGGCCCTATTCAGAAACAATAACATCGTTAATTGGCTGACAATGTAACACTAGGTCGGAATATGGTTTCTTACCATCATCGTTTGTGAATACTGAACCGAGAAACTGATTAAAAGCTGATGCCAGTTACTGTTGTGGCGTTATTGTTCTTCATTTATACATACTTTTTGTTATTTTATGTTCAGGAATAGCGTTAGATATCGTTTATTTAATGAGCGAAACGCAGGTCTAAGGTTACCTGTACTTACCATCAGGCAAGTGAGTTGAGTAAATAACATTCTTTGCGTCTTGTCCTCTAACAGAATCATAGGTACTTCTTACATACCTGCAAAAGTCATCAAAGTGGGATCTGATAAATCTTGTAATTGCCCGCGGCGACATGTGAAAAAAGGCAAAAGTGATATTAAGATCCTAATAAGCGATATTGTGTATGTAGAAAAACTGTGTTGAATTTGTAATTATCCTATATGTAACTGAACAATCATAATAAGAAATTAAGAACTTTTTCCCATGCCTCAGTACTTAGACTTCTTCGATGAAAGCCAAAAACTACAAAACTACAATACCGGGTTCCTGGGCAACTATGGAGGGTTACTGATGCCGTTGCCTTGGCTATTGTTTAGGTCAAGGAGGCTTCAATGTTATGCGAACCTCAGTCCTGGTCCAAGCTATTATAAAATAAGAATGCATATGTGCGCTTGCCGGATGGTTTGTATTGCAGTGACTAGAATTCAAAATTTCCCTAGCACAGTTCATGCAAATTAAAGCCCCAAAAAGACGTCACATAACATGCGAAACCATTAAATGCGGGTCCATCTTCGTTAACCAAGTTTCGGTCTGGTCTTGTGGGGTTTAACGTCCCAAAGCGACTAAGGCTATGAGAGACGCCGTAATGAAGGGCTCCGGAAATTTCGACCACCTGGGGTTCTTTAACGTGCACTGACATCGCACAGTACACGGACCTCTAGAATTTCTCCTCCAAAGAAATTCTAGCCGCCGCGGCCGGGATCGAACCCGCGTCTTTCGGGTCAGCAGCCGAGCACCATAGCCACTGAGCCACCGCGGCGGCGTTAACCAAGTTTCGCCGCTTGAGAAATCCGCGCACAAGCCCATTACATGGACGTTATTAATCTCGAAATCCTCGAAAGTGTTATTTGAGGAGGCAAACCGTCACTTTGTGAATTGTACTCTGAGGTCCTCTCCTCTTGCAAATATACATATATGACTTGCCAGAACCTCTGTCGTGCAATATCCGTCTATTTGCCGGCCATTGCGTTATCTACCGCTCAAGAACAAATATTTCTGTCCAATAATCCGTTCAGGATGAATTTAACTGGGTTGAAAAATGGAGCGATGATTGGCTAATGACGCTTAACAAACCCTAACAAACGCAAGGTCATTTCGTTTCACGGCAGACATAGCCCATTCTCATTTCCTTACAGAATAACTAACAATTCAATTGAGCACATTCATCATACAAGTACTTAAGGGATACCTTTAAGGGATATTGTAAGGGAGGATTGTAAGGGATAAATTTACTTGGCGTGAACATATTACTAACGTTATTTGATCTTCAAATAAAACGCTAGGATTTCTAAATCACAATTTACGTCACGCAGAAAAAGAGGTCAAATTATTCGCTTATAAATTATTGGCTAGGCGAAACTTAGAATACGCATCCCCTACCTGGAGCCCCCTCCAAGCATATCTAATCGACGCATTTTAAGCCGTCCAATACCGCGCCGCTCGTTTCATTCGCTCCCAATATTCATACGAAGTCAGTGCGTCACCCTTGAAATCACGGTCCAACTCAAGAAGTTATTGATGCTATCGCCGCATTGCAGCCCTGCTTCTTTTTTATACAATTCTTTTTCGAGCAAACTCTACCGTCAACCATACATCTGCGCACCTCGCGCTAGTCACCCCCTTCAAGTAACTCGTCCACGCTCCCGTACCGTAACCTTTTCCACCTCCTTCTTTCCACGAGCCACGTCAGACTGCAACGGAACCTTTCACGCCGTTGCTGCCATCACCTGCCCGTCATCCTTCAACGTCACCATTAAAATTATTAAATCGCCATTACTGCGTGTAACAAAATTTTTGATTATCCCCCCCTCCCCTTATGTAACACCCGGAAAGAGGGCTTTAAGGTAAAGAAATGAAAGTATAATCTCATTCAACAAAAGTGTAGAGGTTTGAATATTTTAAAAAGGTGCCTGACTTTATTGTACAGGTTTTATGTTGCATCCCCATACCTTTCGCGAGCATAGAGTTTAGCGGTATGTTTTCCGCGGGGATTTTGCGCCCGTTCCTCTGAATGTTGAAATAATTCAAGTTGCCATTTTTATGAAGTCAAACATAAATCGAAAGCCAGTTTTTCTGCACGGTAGATGTTATCTCGATCACGCTAAAGCGAAGATGTTTTCAAAGCAGCGGCGGAGAGGATTAGCTGTTAGCACGAGCGGTATTGCGCATATGTGCGTAAAACAGAGTATAATAGCGTTAAAGTATACTGTTTCTGTTGACAACAGGTTCTACACTGCTTGAGATTTCATTTAAACATACAGCCGTGAGAGAACGACGAGTCGCGTACATGCAAGGCACTATGATATGGGCATATTATGACAGGAAAATGCTTTGGTGCTGACTATTATGGTATATAAGCGCGTACTCTAGCCAGTTAGGAACAGAGTATGCAAAAAAAAAACCGCTGCATGAAGATCCATCAACTCCATGATTATTTACAGTCGCCGTTTGACGAGATTGGAATGTATGTCTGAGCACCTAGTTCGAAATACCGGAGATAAATTGGCTAAGTGTCTACGACAAAATTAGCCTAATCAATTTTGTGTTCATTTTGTAGCATTTGATGAAAAGCGATCATTTCGGTTGTTCTTTTCCGTTACCTACTCTAATTCAGTAGGTGAAAATGTGCTGCAAGCGCTTGACATGAGCAACTAAGAATCCAAATAGGAGACAGAGACAAACGGAGGGTCTACAGGAACGCCTCGGTGTCCCTTAATCTCTTTTGGAATTCTTTTGCTTGTTGTAGACCTGCCTACAGTGGCCATTACAGTGTGAGCATTAATGGGAGTATCAAGCCCCAAAAATTCCTAGGCTGATCGCTGCGCGTATGATGTCGTCAGGGCCACATTTTCTAGGCACACAAAACACGGGCAATTTCGACGGAACCTAACCGCGCCAGAGTTAAGCTGTTCAATATGGCTTCCCCATGAGGGCTATATGTGAATGACATCACCGGCGTTTTGTAAAGATGTTCACAAACAGCATTCAGCTCCGTCACATATTATTAAAGTAATCGCGACAACATCGCGAGACCTATTTCTTGAAAGGCATGTCTTATAATTCATGAGCATTAAACCCAGAGTTGGAACAGTCTCTCCGTCTGTCCTTAGCTCTAAAGCCTCGGTTATCAGGTGACAGAGGGGAGAAGACGAAATTCCCATTTCCACTTGGAGGGGAGTTGAAGGTGAAAGAGAAAGTGGAACAGGGAAGGTGTAGAGTGCAGAGGTGTTAGGGCATGTGGCACTTTGATTGGTGGATTGGTTCGGGAGAGTGAAGAGGGGGTACACAGCAGGGGTTACTGAATCACTCCACCCGCTCTGTGAGGTCAGCGGCAGCTGATGGTCCGGCTGTGGATAATACCAATGATAATGCATACTGCAGCATTAGTCTCATGGATCATCTATAACTTTTCCTTGTCCATGTCAGAGGGCACTGAACTGTTGACTTCGCAGCTGGCAGCGGGCAGCAGTCAGCCACACTGGGGAGATAAAATTAAAAACCTTGTGAAGTAAAGGGGGCCGCTGGTATCTGAGGCCAGGACCAAGTGCTCGAAACTGGCAGAGACCTCTGTACTTCCGCAGTGCACTTCTGATACGGAGTGTACCTCTGGGAGGGCAGCCTCTGATGCGTTGTGTGAACGGCGGGATCAACTCACACGGCTCCGTTTGGGTCAAACCGAACTTGCGACAAGGACTCGCCATTCTTCGTCAGAGCTACGTGAGCAAAGCGCATGCAGGTCGCATTACTGGGCAGCTCTGCCAATGGAACCGAGGTATATATCAGGTACCACACCTTGTTGAGCTCGATGCACTGCAGAAGATGGGAATAGTAAAGGCTAAAGCGACAGCGTCGCTCATCATCATTCAAGCACAACTGAAATCCTGCGAAAGTTATCCACGGCTTATTATAAAGCGGTATTCTGAGTTCACAATATTTTCAGGAAACGAGAATAATTTCAGGAACCAGACTGTCTTTTGTCAACCGCATTCAACTAGATGAGCATTTTTCACATTGCACGCAAAGATTTCTTCACCTTCAAGTACTCTGGGAATGTTGCGGGCGGTTTCTTGCGCAGCAAATTGATCATGAAGAGACCAACTAGTATTCGGTGCATTTCAGACATCGGCAACTCCGCTTTTCTTCTAGAGAAATTCTTCAGGGCATTAAGATAGGTGAACTGCTCTTTGGCAGTTTTAAGGCTACGGCAATCAACAGCGATAATAATTATGCAGCACGATGATTATCTCAGTTAGCTGTGGTCTATTAATTATTATACAGAAGCCCAAAAAGCAGGGGCTGGATAATAATTTGCGGTCTTTTAACACGCAAAGACAGGGATGTAAATAAAGAAATTTGAATAATTAATTTTAAAAAGCAATTTAATAACAACAAGGAATTTAAGTGAGAAAGTAAGGCTCCGACTACTAACGACGTGAAGTAAAAAAAAAAGGGGTCCAATTTTCGGATGAATGCACACACTTTTGTTTTGGAAAAAGAAGATATATGATGTCTTCTGTCTTTTCTAATTCGTACCATCTAAAAAACAAGCAATCAAACTCGTCTTTATACTGATGTGTATATATATTTCAAAGTTGCTCATACCTTTGTAGCATCCTGATATACACTCAGTTCTGGAGGCAGTGCGAGGTAACGGCCTTCACTGTAGCAGGATACAACTGTGAATGCCCAAATTGCCGAGCAAATGACTTCACTGCCAATCATTTTTCCTCTGTAGCTTTCACCTGTAAATGTCAGGGATTACAAATGTCAGTTGTGGCGAAGTTCATTGACTGAAGTTAACAGACGGGACATTATTGTTCGAGTAGGATGAAGTTATCCCTGTTGATCTAGGAATCATGTTCATTGTCTTGTACCTGGAAGAGAAAAGGATTAATTCAAGGGGCAAAGTATTAACAGCAAAGCATCTTATTTGATAACTTTCAAAACTGTCTGAAGAAAACGGCCCGAGCTCATCTTTCAAAACATGTTTCTTCACCTAGGGAGCACATTGTTGCAAAATTAGCGCCTTGCAGTTTCCAAATTGATTAATGTCCTTCGAAAAAGTTTTCACCTTCGCTAATTATGAGAAAAATTGGTGTAGTTACATTTTTGGGGTCCCTTCTACAGTGTAATGTCCCTAGTACAGTCATAAGACCTCTCGCCCCTAAATAATTTGTATGAAGTCGGACGGCAGTCGTAGTTATGACCAGCGCAGCGTTGCGTCTGCGGAAGACATGACCATACTGTACACATATAGGGCATCAATCAAATTACGAATGAGATTGATCCTTTGGAAAGAGAAGTTCCTCAATATGCATATAGCTAAAGCTGATGATCATTGACACGGCAGAAAATATCAAACATATTCGACTCGCGGGAGCATCATTGCATGATTTGCTGTGACGTCCACATATGAAGATATCGTATTTGCTCCTGTTTATACTTTTACAAGCTGCAGGTAACAATCCTCTTCAGTGTCGTCGCAGGCAGTTGCCGTCGTTTGGAAGGTTTCGACAAAATTTGAGGATTATTATGCAAAAATCAAACTGCTGGAGTCCAGCCGTTTAAGACGTGTTATGGAGGCCGGCTACGACGGCTACTAAATAGAGATGTGAGCGCCTGAAAAAAATCTTGAGGAATGGGTAGAAAAGAGCGTTTTTTTTGTCTTTTTTCAAGGCCCAAAAGAGAGATTAAACCTGGGAAATCTAAATGAGTTGTTTCGGACTGTGCCATGCATCTGGAGCTGTTCATATGAAGGGAAGGTCTTTAGGTCTTTTCCATAGTTTACATATTTTATAAAACATATTTTATTTTCCTTTAAAAATCTGCATCATCGAGTCATCACCTACTGCCTCATTGGTGGTTTTGTAGGCCTTCGTCAAGCTGTCAGGAACAGCTTTTTTTTTTCATATAAACCCGCCAGAATCTTTCAAAAAAATAAATTGAATTGATATTGAAAATTGAAATTTTAAGAACGAGCCGTTCACACCAGCAGCGTGTCAGAAAATTCGAATTGTTTGTCTTCTGTGTCGTGCGAACGGAACTGGTCGCAGTTTTCTGATGTGTAGGAGAAGCTGGGAAAGAAGCTTGCGCGAAAGTGGGTGCAAAATTTGAATATTTAATCTCGTATCTCCACGGGGGAAAAGGCACAGAAACAAGCACCCAGAAATGAATTCGAAAACTCACGCAATGCTTCACGTAAATTGAATTCTACGCTATATGTCACCATCCTTTCCTGAAAAGGATTTGCAGTATCTTTGTTTTGGCTCAGAAATATAATTTTTTACTTATTTCTGAGTTAAAAATTTAGTATTCGTTTTGTCAAATTTTTTTTTGTTTCCCGCCCAAAAAGTTTTTCTTCGAGCATTCAAGATTTCTTGCAATTTTACAACTCTACTCCTGAACGGTATAATTACTCAGCAATTTCTTAATAAGTACCGGAATACCATTAAGCAAGCCTGCCCGCATTCACGTCTAAGAAAGTACAGCTCCGCCCGCGACCGATTGGACGCAGCATGAAACCCGTGATAGCTTTATCTCTGCCATGAAACAGCAATCTTTCGTCATCAAGATTCAGGCGCCCAATTGCAATGTTAGCTGTTAATAATCTCGGAAAAGGTACATTTGGCACGTACCGCTAATATATACGTACCCACAGAACTAGGCGTGCTCACTTCAATGTGCGGGTGGATGAGTCACATTCGCTTAGTGAGCCAAGTCTGCGCTGCAGATGTTAAAAAGGCAAATTTTGGCTTGGAAATGGGGGAGTGTTTTCAGAATGCGTAAGCGTATTTAAATGATTTCAGCGCTGAGAGTGCAGCACAGACAATGCCTGCTTCCGGGTTCGATGCGCTATCGCAGGTGCCTCACAGTAGTCGACAATTAACCATCTGCAACCTCGGTAACTGGTTGTTCGTTTGGAACAAGAACCTCCTGTGCATTCAAAGGCTCATCCTATAACTACCATTCGTTGTCACTAGCCCAATGATATGCCATAATTACAGGCAGGGCCTAACTCCCTTTTTTTTTGTTTATGCACCCCTCATGTTGAAAGGCCTGTGGTAACTGTCCATACGGGCTCTTCATTAGTGGCCAATGCGATAATAATGTGATTTAAGCCGTAGCGATATGTAATATAGCGGCTATTTCTTTCTTAATATAATTTATACAAGCTATTTTCTTGTTCTATATTTAAGAAGTGAAGAGGGCGGTGGGAACAAAAAATTCTAACCATTTTCTCACCAAACAATTGGTGTCGTTACTAAAGAATTGAAACGTGAAAAGCTTCGAGTTCTCCGACAGAACTGGTGTCTTAGAAGATAAGAGATCGGAGGCGCCTCCTCCGGACAGAGACGAAAATCCATGGTGCTCTCTGATATCTGTGCATTACGGCGGCATACGATGACACGAGGCCCTTGCGGCAATTTCGACATGATGTTTGTATTTGATTTGCTTATTAATTTATTTCTCACAGCATTCACCGCGCCAAATTTTATACGACATTACCGAGGGGGGTATTAATTAAAAAGAGCATTTCAGGTGAAGATTTCAATGTGCATATATGAACATTGAAAACAATAGGTCACTTTTCTTTGCTTGGTTGGTTTATTGGTTTATTGAAGTTTGCCGTCCCAAAGCGACTCAGGCTATGAGGGACGCCGCTGTGAAGGGCTCCGGAAAGTTCGACCACCTGTGGTTCTTTAACGTGTACTGACATCGCACTGCACACGGGCCTCTAGAATTTCGCCTTCATCGAAATTCAGATGCTGCAGCCGGGATCGAACCAATGTCTTTCGTGTCAGCAGCCGAGTGCCGTAACCACTGAGCCACCGCGGCGTGGCACTTTTCATTGTGAAGGCATTAAAATACTTTTCAACAACGCATCTCAAAAAAGCAATAAAAACGTTGAAGGACTCCTATGTAGTAAAGAGTTCGACGAAACATCGTCTGGTCATGTGGAGGCATAAATGAGGCGAAACATCAGTACTTTTAATTAAAGTTTGGTTTGATGAGTGACCGTATATTTTTCTTTTCTTTAAGGATTCCTATGCTGCGCTTGTGAGTTCACGTGATAGCGTACGCCGTCTGGTGCGTAATCTGATGCTGATGGGACTCTTCCATTTTTTCAATTGCTTGAATTAATTAACTGAGCAATTACACAGTCTTAATTCTCTTAATTACCATCATCAAACATTGGCTTTGAATTCTGAGCGTTTTGACACCTTTGGACCCTCTTATTTGCAATTTATTAATTTCTTTGTTTTGTTAAATAATCTATTAAATGATTTTCACAGTTCTTCATCTCCTATCAGACACCAATCAATCCCCAGAACTACGAATTACCATGATACAACTTTTGTTTACGCGGCACCCGATTTTTTCCGACACGCGGTGCGACTACTGCTACGCCGACGGTTTCTCGACCGAACGAGCTCTATATATGCTATTGCATAATATTAGAAACAAGTCTCAAAGAAGAATTAAGCATACATCACAAGGCCTGGTTACCACAGGTTAATTTCGCATAGATGAATAGCAGAATCACATACACGACAGTAATAATGCAAAATGTCATTATCTATAGTGGTGGCGATAAGGCGCAGTAAACTGTTTCATTCCGAAATTTGCCTGGAGGAGAACGACACCGTATACCTCTCAGTTGTTCGAAATTTCTCGGAAGCTAATGACATGGCCATGTCGTGGGGCACACAATTGGGAGGGAGGAAATAGTTTCCCCATTGTCTTCCTGTTCGCTAATGAAAAATATTGCGAAAAGAACTTCAACTTTACTGCCTTCCTGCGCTTTTTTAGCGAATTCCGGCCAAGGCTTTGCTTAGCCCCTGATAAACTGAGCAGGATTGCATAATTAGCAAAACTATATCGTACTCCTAAATTTTAAACTTTTTTTACTCTTTGGATATAAACTTTTAGCTTTTAGCTTTGTGTGCTGGAGTTGTTTTATTTCAAATGGAAAACATTCAGTATTACGACGCAGCAAGCTTAGTGTGCGACATGCTTCGTCTCTGAAGCATTAATATCACGGTGCCATGAAAAACGAGACCTAAAAATCCCGCCTAGTTATTTATACTCACATGCGGGAGGTTGCTCGGTGGTTTTTATGAAGTATTTATGAATACGAAAGAACTATTGCGATGGGTAAGCGCCGAGGCAGTGTTGGCGGCTTTTGTAGGTTTGTTCCAAGTGAAGTGATTATGGTTTGCATTATTGTGTATTTCCGCCAAGTGAAAAGAGTAAATAAATACAAATCAAATAAAAATCCACGCCTCAGATTCGCCTCGAATAGGTCAGCTTCGCTGGTCAGTGCGCTAGAGCACTAGGGTATCGCCGCAGCTTCACACGCCTCGTGTTATATTGCAGCACAATCCCGCGTTGTGCACTGCTCATGGTCTTCTTCATGAACTAATACTCCTCTAAAACTAATATTCGCGATTTTAGCTATGTGCCACTAGTGACAGAGAGATTTGCGCTGCATGCGCTGGTGAGGACAACGCGTTGTGGCAGAAACAGGGCACCAGAGCAGTACGCGTTGGCGTTGACAACACTCCTGCAGAAACGTCGCATTGGAGCATAGGCTGCCGGCGTACTTGGGGTAAATTGGCGATGACGATGAAAAATTTGAGACATGCATTACTTGCTCCCTGGGTCAGTGGACTTCAAAATGTACCTGCAGGTGCGCTGTGGCAGTGTCCACCCGCAAAAAGTGCTATCGCCCAATAGTTCAGGCTTAGCAATGCTGAACTGGCAGACATTTTTTTCCGTTAAATATTCGGTTTCTAGTGAAGGACATGTGAGCTGTTTTTTACAAAATTATATGCATAGTTGAAGCACCGCACAAGTAAAAAAATATTATTCAAATCATGTTTTAAGGTAGTTCAATCAACTTGGTCACTAACACACTAAAGAACTTATTGATAAAGTGGAAAAAATTCAAAATAGGGCAGTCCGCTTTGTACTTGGAATTTATTCCAGGACACTCAGTATCTCAGAAAGCAAAAAGAATCTTCAGTGGCCAGAACTTAAGACTCGAAGAAGAAATCTGAGGTTAAAATTTTTACATAGCATTTTCTATTCCAAGACTAGTATAGGCGGAACAAAATATTTGAAGTTGCTTTTCTATGTCTCGAGGTGAAGGAACCATAATTTAAAGCCTTATGAACTTATTTTTAAAGGTGACGTTATTCGTTTTTTCTGCGAAAAGTTCGCGAACGGAAATCTTTGCCGCCACATATTGTTAATGATTTACATAATTAAGCCTTTTTTCATGCACTAAGTGCATGATTTCTTGCTTTTTGAATGTGAAAGTGCCCCCCCCCCCCCTTGCTGTAATGCCGAAAGGCGATGCAGGTAATAAATAAATAAATAAATAAATAAATAAATAAATAAATAAATAATAACATCACATTAAAGCGCTCAAATCTCTGCGAAGAGGCGTACTTGCGAGGAGAGTACAGTACCTATATAGTTAAAAACAGAGGACTCAGAACTCAGAGAATCTAAAATTACAACAGTGGATTCAGAACGGACTCTTGCGGCACTCATGATGTTACTTCAACCTCGTCGGAGTTTTTATTCCTAATGACTACGCACTCACATCTTGAACATCAGCATTATTTTGTCCAGCAAATCACCAGATGGTTAATATTATACCATAAAAGCTTGTCAATCAGTAAGTGGTGTGGCACAACATCGAATGTTTTTTTTTACATCTAGGATATATATGTGGCTAATTGGAAACAATAATCTAAGGTGCTGATATGCGAGCAGGTACAACGTTGGCCAGTTTCAGGCCATCAGGCACGCTGCTTTGTTCTAACGACTATGAAAAAAATTAATGAATAGATATCGAGAGGTGGAATTAGCACATGAAGATAGTAAAACAAGAGTTAAATCAGAAGGTTCCGCTGTTTTCAGTCATCAAGGCATTTTAGTAAAAGTTCCATTCCCTTAGAATCAATGACTATATCGTTCATTCCTTCAGCGGCCATTTAACCGATGTTCAAAGATGCGGCTCTGGCATCAGCATATCTGTAAAAAAGCGACGTAAAAAGTGGTTTGGTTTAGTTTATGGGGTTTAACGTCCCAAAGCGACTAAGGCTATGAGAGACGCCCTAGTGGAGGGCTCCGGTAATTTCGACCAACTGGGGTTCTTTAACGTGCACTGACATCGCACAGCACACGGGCCTCTAGAATTTCTCCTCCAAAGAAATTCAACCGCCGCGGCCGGGATCGAACCCGCGTCTTTCGGGTCAGCAGCCGAGCACCATTACTGAGCCACCGCGGCGGCATGGCGTAAAAAGTATTTAGTTTTAACCGCGTTGTCATGAATAACTGTGCCGTCATGATCAAGAGTGTGTACCTAAATGTCACCTGTACGATTTATTTTGACAATATTCCAAAATTCGTCAGCCGATATTTCAATCGGGAATTTAAAGAATACGAATATGCATGTTTCGGTTGTTTCATAGCTACATGCTCTACTTAGTTCAACTTTCTTGGAGGCTGATTGGTTCTTTTTATAACCTTTATGTTTGCTGCCTTCACTGAACAATACTGCGCGCTTCCTGTGCGAACAACGGTTCCCTTTTACTACGCCTTGATATCAAAAGCCATGACGGCACGAACTTTTCACGCAACTGAAGCATTGCTTGCGCTACATACGCCCCACAATTCGTTGGCAACTTCCGATTCTTAAATTGTCAAGATTACGTGAAAGCATGCATCTAATACTGATGCTGCCTTGTTTACGCGGGCTTTTTGTAAATATAAATGCGTCGGCATCCGCTGTTTGCAATTTTCGCATGTCTTAAATTCTTGTCACAGAAGTTAGCGCTCTGACCGGCTATGCCAAGTAATCCAAGCGCGGATAGTACAGTCGGCTATCAACTGGTAAAAAGCAAGATCTAAAATATTCCGACCATGAGTGCGGGACATTATTGCTGAGGTAGAGCAAAAGAACTCCATATTTTAATAATTTCTCTGTTGTCACATTGCCTACAATCGGCGCAACGCCTTTCTTTGATCAATGTATCCACCAGGCGGCTCTGGTATTCCAGATTTCACTTCCAGAAAGGAATAATGGTGCCGGGACTTACTTTCGGCAATGCGGTTCTGTGCTTAAGGGCAGAAGTTCAGTCGAGATTAGACGTAAATCAGAGAGCTGTTGGAAGATTAGCACTAGGTGCCCACGGCAAAACCACAAACGAGGCAGTACAAGGGGATATGGGCTGGGCATCGTTCGAGGCACGGGAAGCTAAGAGTAAAATACTATATGAAGAACGCCTGAGGAAATTGGACGATAACAGATGGGCAGCTAAGGTATTTAAATATTTATACAGAAAGAACGTTGACTCACAGTGGCGGAAAAGAACTAGAAAACTAACCAGTAAGTATGCCGGTCATGAGGACGGAGAAAGAAAAAGCATTAAACGACAGGTTAAAAACGCGGAAGTTAAAAATTGGATGAATTCAATGGAAAAGAAACATAGTGTAGAACTATATCGATTCTGGAAAAGGCAGATCAGGAAAGAATTTTTCTATGATAACTCAAGAGGCAGTGCCCTACTTTTTGAAGCTAGATCAGGGTGTCTTAGAACGCGCAGCTACAAAAAGAAATTTAACGAAGAAGATGACACATGTGCAGTGTGTGGTAGATCTGTGGAAACAATTGAACACCTCATAATCAAATGTGATGGTATCCATCCGGATGTCGATGCAGGCACAGTCACTCTTTCTGAGGCCCTAGGGTTTAAAGATAACAATGGTCATGTAAATAAGTCTGCAGTGGAAGTCAGCAAAAAGCGATTGGAGGATTGGTGGCTGAAAAGCAGAGATGTGGCATAAGGTTAGAATAGTAGGAAACCGTAGGCAAAGTTGATGGAGAATATTAATGAGAATTGCCAACACAGTAAACAAAAAAAAAATAATAAATAAAGAAAAGCTGAGCATGGTGGCAATTGCCACCACCCCGTTTCAAAGGGGGCGCTCCTATCCATCCATCCATCCATCCATCCATCACTGGACAAAGCCTTGTCACGCTGCACCTGTGTTTTATTTTGTGTGATATAATGTGGCCGCCGGCATCAAAGCCGGGATGGAGGCCCTATAGGCTGTTATGTGAATTCTTCTGCGCATGTATGAATTAGCTAAAGCGGGAAGAGTTGACAAATCGGGAGTACCAGCGTGCCACTCTGCGCACGTTAGTTGAGCTGTGCTCTATGGGTCCTGCTGCCGCCGCTCCCCATGATCTAAAGGATGAAAGAAGCAGAGTGTGAAGTTCAAGTTGCATGTTCTTCGCGCTAGAATATACACCATGATTATTAATAATATACGCACGTTTAAGGTTTAATGTTATAATCAGGGCACCATTATACACTAAGAGCTTTTCTTGGCAATGAAAATAATAGGTAAAAGGCAGTGTCTCTTCGCCAATAGTTAGGCGCCAAGGCGACCAGCTAGGACGCTTCTCGCTGCGCTTTTTTTCTTGCTTGAATAGTTTATTGATCGACGCAGGTGCTGCATCGTCAAGGTATACACTCCTCCTGAGGGATTGGCCCTCAGTCCAGTGGTCCGGTGCACTAGGCTGCGTCCATCCGCGCAATCAGCCATTGCTGGCCCTCACGGCTGGTATGAGCGAGTGGTCTCTCCCGTGAGCCTCCCACTGTGGTGCAACCTCGCGGGAGTGGTAGCAGTCATGTTTTGTTTTGTTGTTTTCTCTACTATTAGAACAACTCACACCGTCTACCCAAGTTCCTTAGAACAAGACGCATCTAAACGCGTTCTGATCAAAGAGATGGTTTCTCCGTCAAAATTTGTTCTGCAGCGGGTTCTACCTACGGAGCAAGTTTTAAGAGGAGTTACGTCAATGCAAATGCTGACTCAATTCGCTCGTAGGAACGGAGGGTGTGTTTCATGTTTGTAACCTTGGCTCCCTTGCGAAGCACTGTAGCAGAGGCTAGAGCCCGAAATGGAGAGTGCGTTCTCCATGTTTGCTATCTCATATGCGGGTCTCTATGCGAAGTGAAGACCTCCGGGTGCATCAGCCAGAAGGTGAAGCAGGCTGGCACGGAATTAAGGACACACACTTTCGAGTCCAGCATGTAAAATTCGCTTCAATGACGCCAGTATTCACAGGTGCGTCGGTTTCTCAGAAGCCACCCACCGTTGAAACCACGATACAGAGGTGCGGTCAGAGACGCAACGAATGCAAATCAAATGAGCAGTCAAGTACGTTCCACACATTTAGTTCAGGTGATTGGCGAATCCCGAGGACGCAGATGGCTGGCGGTGTAGCCACACTGTGACAACTGCGATGGCGCATCGAACCCGGAAGCCAATGTTTCTGGTTTCCCCAGACGGCGCACTGCTAAACACGAAAACAGCTGTCGGAAAATTGCTCGACGCCTGCGTAGAAAGGCATCCGAAGCTTCGAACATTACCTTTTTCTGAAGCGCCATTTGCCGGCTTCGTCTAGCACGCAAACTCGCGCTCTGTAAGGAAGCCCCAGTCACGCGCTGACAAGGTGAAGCGTGCACGGCTTGTCTCCGAGGTACGTACTCATCAACATGGCTTAGGTATTATTTCCCTAGATACTCAACGTCTGAGGGCAATATCGTGAGCACTGCTTCGTGGTGAAGAAACATTGTTTTTGCATGTCACTAAATACTCAACAAGAATAACATGTCGGTGCGCTGCGAAATGCAAAGGCCACTCGTTTGATTATTCAGGTGGGCATTGACAGTGCCAAGTTTTGAAAATTATTCCCTAGCATTGCAAAATGGCGTCTGTCAAACGATACAGACAGTTAGATGACAGACACAGTTTGGTCTCTTTCCGTCATATTTGCCATTCTGCGAGCGCATTAATAATGTGGGTATCGGGCTGTGGCGTCGCCATAGAGTGTCTTCACCTTTAGTAAACATACCCTGAGAAAGGTTGGAAAAATAAAGTCGAGGTAAATACCTACGGGGGAAGGCAAAAAGTTCCCTTGTTAGCATAAAGAGCAAATACGATCCCCCCCTAGGGGCTTCATATCCGTTACAATCAAGGTCGTCTAGGTAGGTTTTGCGTTCTTGCAATTAATTTTTGTTCTACTTCGAAATATGCTCCCAGGAGAATATACCTTACCTTTCTGCTGTGCCTAAGAATATTGGCTTTACTAACCTACTTCCATTCCACTACAGGCCTGCCAGCGAAGGATAAATGTCAAGCTCAGCGGCACCTCTGCTAATAACGCCTGTCTCATATTCTCTCATCTTTGAAAGACGCAGGGGAATGCTATGCCAGCTTTACTGAACATTCGGACGAAGGGCAGCATGTGTGATTCTGCTGTTTATCGGAAGGCTCACTAGCTAATGACGTGCATGGTTCGCATGAATCTTTATGGCAGTGTTTTTGTTTTACATTATTAATGTCAATCG
Organism: Amblyomma mixtum; assembly: GCF_055824585.1. Taxonomy (NCBI): domain Eukaryota; kingdom Metazoa; phylum Arthropoda; class Arachnida; order Ixodida; family Ixodidae; genus Amblyomma; species Amblyomma mixtum. The sequence goes on along the minus strand of NC_143013.1, from coordinate 150,257,477 downwards.
TGGTACCAGAGCGTGATTAACTGCGGTCCCTAATATCTCTGGTTCCTTGAAGAAAAATTATTTACCCCTTGGAATAAGCTAGCGAGAGATTTCTGCCAATCTGAAAACAGGCAATCAGGATCATTCGTATTGGAGAACCACCAAATTCTGGGAAACCTGACTTACAGAAAACTTTTTCCCCGCACCACGTAAACTCTCGACCACAGGTTGCTTCTCAGCCGCCTCCGCTGCACGCAAAAAGGATACCGCGACGAGTCAGTCGTCTTCCATTCATATATGACTTCGAAAGCCGCACGAAAAGAACAGCCTCCACTTTCTTTCTTCTTACTTATTGATTTCAAGCTAGAAACGAGGACTGGTGAGGAGAAGGCACCCTTGCATACTTTCGACAACTACCCTCCAGAGAGCTTAGATCTATGGGCTATTTGAGAACAAGGTTGCCACCATCAGGGGTTCACGCAGATTGTGGGGCGCTTTTCCTTCTCGAAGAACAATGCAATGGAGGGTAAGTGTATTCGCTCTGTTTACAGAGAGGCTGCAAACCCAGCCTGTGGGCGAGACTTGCGCATAAAAGCTTTTTTTGGAAGCCAAGTTCCCCGCAATTTTGCAAATTGTCATGCAACAGCGGTGCCTGTATCGCTCTTGTAAAACAATGTCCTTCGGGAGCCCTTAGGAACGAGTAAATCTACGCAGCTTATATTTACGGAAACTTGAGTTCTTCAGGTGGAAACCAGAGCAGAAGAATGGGTCACTCCTCCGTCATCTCCTTCATCATTTCGGCGTTCATAATGGTATCCTGCTACATTGAAGGACGCTTGGGAGCACTGCCGCCCGAATTAAGTGTATATCAGGACGCCGCAAAGGTATGATCAGCTTTGGAAAATGTGAGCACATTTTTATATATAATATGATCAACAATTGGTAGTAGCACGGGTTCATTCAATGGCTTGTAGTCTTGCAGCAAAAAGTGAAGGTGAAAGATGTCTCATATTTTACCTTCGCGTCAAAGAGATGTAAGATTATAATTCAAAATTAAATTTTTTTTGTATTTAATAGCTTATTGCATGCTATATTTTTTGTTTTTGGCGGTTACTTTTTGAAGTAGTAACCGGACTTTCGCAGTGTCATAGATATTTTGTTACCAGTATTTAAGCCCAGCGTGCCGACGCCACTCTGAAACATGCACCATTAATTCCTAAGCTAGGTGCCACAGGCCACTTAAGCCATGGTTTTAAAATGCCCAACAACATATTACTGGCAAGCAAAGCCAAATTAAACTTACTCTGATTTATTTATTTATTTATTTATTCAGAGAATTTTTGCATTTTTTCAATTTAAGAAGTAAATAAATTGAGAAAAAATATTTTTTGCTATCGCGTTCGAAACGCAAAACGCAGAGCACCGAAAAAAACGCCCAATACCGGAGTATTACGTTTGCAACACATCAGTCTCTTCCGCAATAAAAACAGAGGCTGCGAAATACAAAAAAAAATCTTGCGTGGCCATACGCTCGCGCACCGCGACACCAGTTCTCTCTAAAGTGGGATGAGTGAACGTAGCCACCCGGCTTGTGCATAAAATTTTTGGGGGGGTCAAAACTAGGTTGGATGGATGAGTACGTACGCTGACGGGCAAATGACAATGTGCAGCACCGAGCACCTCCGCTTCATGAGGACAAGAAGAGGGAAGCTGTGGATGGCAGCTGAAGCTCCCAACAGCGTTTGAGTATTACCTATCTCTAATTTCAATTTTGACTGCCGTTGTTGCATATTAAAGAAGGTGACAGGGGTCCACACCAGAAAACGATAGGGAATTTTTTTGTTATTTGGTGTACATAAAATCAAACGTAGTAGTGCAACAAACTTATGCCTGAAAGAAGACAAAAACAGTTTATCTATGCTTTCGAACAGTGATGCATAATGAAGCTGCTGAAATGAAAAAGAGTGACGTGGGAAAAAAACAAACAGGACGGAGCGCGGAACTTCATCTGAGTATTATTTCAAAGAAACGTCATATTTACACGTTCGTCGTAGTCACACCTGAAATAATGGCAAAGGATACATCACGTTACTCTGACGTGCTGGCGTGTGTGGCGCAAGTTTCCATCTAGATGAACGACTTATTTTTAGTTAGCAACGCTGATGTTTTCCTGACGCAACTGCCAATTTCTTTTGTTACGCATCACCTTTCGTCAATTGCTGTGCTGAGTTAGGACGCACACTTTCAAGACTCATGTGTCGCGAAACCGTGGCCGGTAATTACAGCAGTGGCGACACTAGTTTCATTATGCATTATGTTTTGAACCACAAAAGTGTGAGTGCGAGTGAGTGAGTGATCTGAAAAGGACAAAGGGAAGGCACGAGCTTGTCTACTGGTGCCTAACCACCACGCCCACTACCGGCATGCCTATAGGAGTAGTGAGGGGAGGGGAAGTATGGAGACGATAGAAGAGGAGCGCTTCGCCGCATAGAGAGTGTAGTTTGACACACTCCTACCCCCTCAGACCTGGAAACGGCCGTGGAGATCAGTCACCTCCATGTAGGTTAGGAGGAGCTAGAGAGTTCTGGTGGAATGGTATCCACTGGGAAAAAGTATATCTTGCCGCGAGGAGCAGGGTAGGCCCAGGAGGCGGAGGCCTGCCGTTAATTGGTTTCTGTGTGCAGAGAAGGCCGGGCACGCACAGAGAAGGTGCTCCAGGGTCTCCTCAGGACTGTACCAGTAGCTGCAGGCCGGAGAAGGGGTGAGGCCCAGGCGGTGAAGACGGGATCCCGTGTTGGCACTGCCCACTCGTAGTTTCAGGAGGGTGCTCCTCTCCTGGCAGCTGAAACCAGAAGAAGGGAGTGGTTGCGGTGGGTGCCCCCGAGCAACAATAGTGTCCGGGTGGTCAATGACCGGGTGGTGGTGGGTGATGGATCTGTCCAGGTCCAGGGGACACAGTGCCGTTGAGAGGGGTGGAGGGGCTGTGCCCTTCCTTTCGAAGGGTATCTGCTGCCTCGTTGCCTGGAATTCCGGCGTGGCCTCGGACCCAGCAGAGGTGGATGGTGGTCCCTGTACGGACGATGGCTTCCAGCCTGGCTGCGAGCCTCTTCGTGATGGGTGATCCCCTGGATGATCTCTGGAAGAGTTGCAGGGCTGTTCTGAAGTCCGACCAGACTGCTGCCACACGGACGTCATGTCTGCCCTCCAGGATATCGGCACCCAGGTGAATGGCTGCCAGTTCAGCTATTATGGAAGAAGCCACGAAAGGCAGCCTGGACTGTCTATTGCTGCAGAGATAGGGTGCAGTGCAGGCTGCTGCGGCAGATGGGCAGGTCCCAGGCGTGACAGATCCGTCTGTGTAGAGAGGGACTGCTCCGGCAGGATGGTCGTGCTGGAGGGCGGCCACTTCTCGACGAAGGCCGGCTGCTGGGTGTTGTTACTGAAACGGGACCCAGGGAGAGAGACCGGTACCTTATAAAGGTGGCCCTGGTCAGGACAAGGGTGTGTGTGTGTGGGGGGGGGGGGGGTAACGGGTACTGCCTCGGGCTGTCCCCCTACGAGTTGTTCGAAGTTCCTGGGAACCTGCCCATGCGGGAATGCGGCTTGCTGAGGAAGCGGTCAAGGAGGGGACGGCCATCTGTAGTGTGATGGAGGAGCTCGACATGATGGAGGAGCTCGACATGAGAGGAGTTCGATGGTCCAGGAGCCGACCTTCGCCAGGGTGGCAGCCAAAGGTGAGGTGTGGGGGAGTCCGAGGCAGAGGCTGATGGTGGCCCGCTGCTTCATCTCAATGGCCAGGTGCTGGGCCTCAGTGAGCTGGTCCAGTGGTAGGGCATACAGAAACTGGGACACCGCCATGCAGTAGAAGAGCCAGAGAGCCAGCATGGTGGTGAAGCCGCTGCCTCTGCACAGGAGTGACCCAATGGCTCCGTGAACCCTGGAGGCCAGCCTGACGTAGTGCTTGACGGCAGGGTGCCAAGTGAGCCGGCTGCTGATTTTGAGGCCGGGGTACTTCACCTCCGACCTTCTTAGAAGTGGGTGCGCCCTCCCCCCCCTTCTCACACAAGGAGAGGAAGGTGGTGCCAGGGCGGGCGCCCACCCTCTTGTTAAGGAGCGTGGCCTCCGTCTTTTTTTGGGGAAAGGCTCAGGCCAGCTGTTCCAAGGAAGGTGGCAAGAATGTTGATTGCCCGCTGGACGTTCCGAATGGTTTGGACCCTCTGTCTTCGGGGGCCCCGGCACCAGATGGCAATATCGTCCTCATATATGGCTATGCGGTCGAGCAGCCAGAGATCCTGTGGGAGGAGTCTGGGCAGGAGGTCCATGACACTGCCCTGGTCCATGACACTCCCGTGGGAAACTCCACGGTGGGTGTCCAGTGGCGTGCTGGTGGCGGTGCCCAGGCGGACCAGGCGAAATGATTTTATGCGAAGCATACTACTTTAGCTGCCACTTCAGCCCTTCACCGTGGTTATGCGCCTCCAAATGACGTGATACATGACGTCACACCACGTGACACGATGACGTCACGACAGTAGAGAAACGGGGGCCCACCTCGCGCCGTCGCTGTGGTTGTGCGCCTCCAAATTACGCGACACGATGATGCTTCGCATTCTCCAGGCTTAACCAAGTTAAGCCTCAGCCATTTTTAGTTTAGGTCCACACCATGAAAGATGATAACTTATTGTACTGTGAAGAATTATTTGGCCTTTTCAAAGCCCTTAGAAGGAGTATCTTCCTGAAAATCTTACCTGTATATATATATATCCAGTGGTTTTTTTTGAACCACTTTTCAACGAAAGGTGCATGTTTAACGGCATTTCGATGGTTTTGAAAAGTCGGTCAACCATGATTTTACTTCGTATTTACTGCTCTTGTCTTTTGCAGTGCGTCGAGCTCAACAAAGTGTGGTACCTGACCTATTCCTCGGTGCCCTTGATGGAGCTTCCGAGCGACGCGACATGCATACGCTTTGCTCTCGTCACTCCAATCAAGAACAGCGAGTCAATATCCCAACTTCGGTTTGACCCTAACGGCACTGTGTAAGTTTTATCCCACCTTTCGCAGCCCGTACCCTAACTAAGGCGAAGAGTTATCGAAAGGAAAAATCAAGCAACAGAAAGTTGCGCGCGGATAAAAGGCAGCACTCTACGATCCTCATCATCACCAGGAGCAGTAGTACCAGCCTGATTAAGTCTACTGAGGACAAAGCACCTACCATTGACAACGGTAACCAGGTGTTGAGGAAGCAGCGAACACCTTATCCGCGCAGTCAGGCAACGTCATCCGCACACCTCACTCTCTGCCGTCCTCTTCAGGACTATGGTAACAAATTCTATCGGTCGTTTCAATGCCGATTTTTAAAAACGATAACAAAAATCTGCTTTAAAATAACGACATCAGTGTGCTGGAAATTTGGTTTTATATACGTCACAACGAATCTCATATATTTTGTGCACTTCACATGCATTTGACGAAGCCGCTTGCGGTATACAGCAGTCCATCCGCAAACAAGATATCATGCAGCTGAACTATAGTGACAATTTGTTGACTCGACCGTGACCTTGTGTCTATATCCGACAAGCTCTTGTTCTGTCTCAGCATCTGGGCAACATTCAGCCTAGGAGTTTTTGCGACTGGTTCTCTCTTTATTTCCTGCCGTGAGGCTGCCCGTACAGAGGACACTCCAACAAAAGTTTGAATAGATGCGACCAAACAGCACCAAGGCAATCCCGATGGTCCTCCGCTCTCGGTCCTGTTTGTTTCCTTCCTGGTTGCTCGTTTTCGCTTGCGCGGTTCCATTACTCACTGAAGTTTTCTAGTAGCCCACCTTTCTCTGTTTCATGTGCGCCTTTGAATTCCATCATTCGTCTCTCATGCGGAGTTCCGGTAGAAACGGTTGGGACGCTCTATATATTGGGTGTTTCACCTGCGACTTTACACAATATTTAAAACTAGTCTTTTTAAGATAGGCGAGCGCTTTTCTGGCATAACATTGTAAGCGGTGTAATACCTCAGAATGCTGCTGAAATGTGCTAACTAGCAGAGTAGTTCAATACTATTAAAAAGTTAACTTTTTAACTAATACTGTTAGGCTCCAAAATTAGTGAGAGGAATGTAGCTCCCCGTAAGTAATATCCACATCAGTTTTTGTAATTATGAAAAAAAAAACTTGATTACTCTCGGCTCTGTGACCTAACAAATGTTCTCTATATCGCACCGAAATACATGCACTCTCAAAAAGCTCGCAGGCAAAGCAACCTCTCCAGTCCATGCAGCGGGTGAAAATACCCAAAATTTTTTGGGCCACAGCGCCGACCGTAACCGCGTTTTCGAAATTCTAACAACTGTTATAGATATTCCTTACGGCGGTTCAAGCATCTCAAAAATTAAGAAGCCTAACAGCGGTAGTTAAAAATTAACTATTAAGTATTAGTTAACCAGCCAGCTCGCTAGCTCGTCTTAGCTGTATTCTTATGCACGACTCCGCTAATAACCTATGGCGTAAAAAGCACTTCTCAAACTCAAGAAACCTATTTTTAAAAATTTGTTTAATAGTTTAGGGGAAACATCCTCTATGTAAACACAATTAAATGAGAAAACAAACATTTACTCATACAGTCTTGAATGCCTGCACTGAATATTTTGCGCTAACCGTGACAGCAACGTACGTAATTTATCGTGGGTACTTTCAAATTAGACGCCACAGGTATATTGTGATTTAGGTATAGCGCGTTGCTTTTTTTATCATGCTTATTGCTCAGGTACTACTTCGCAAAGTAGGCTGAAACCTATGAAATCAGGACAAAGGCTTCAAGTGTTTGCATTGCTGCCACCATCAGCCGCGTGGAGCTGAGCATCTCAAAATAACCGCTCAAAATTCGAATTTTCTGTACATGAAATTGATTTTCTGAGGACATCAGAAATAGTATGTGTGACCTCCGGAACCGTTCTACGCGCCAGATTTTGCTGCGAATAGCAGGTGTCGGCCGCAATATTAACGACCTTGGCGCAGATTCTCTCAGCACAGTCTGGGTATCTCATAATTACAAGCTGAAAAATTTCGAGGGTGCGCATTGGTAAACCAAAGTGCTATGAGGCGAAGGCCTTCCCGGCAACGCTCTGCGGCGTCCTTACGCTAGACAAGGAGAACTGCATATGCGTTGGCAAGAAGTCGGCGTTGCATTGCGGTTACCATTCTCGGCTTTGGAACAGAAGGATGGTGGTTCGATTGTCGCTGTGCTAAAGCTTTTAGGATTCTTTTCCTGGTTAGTGACTAGTCAGTGATGACTTATCACTGGTAATGAGAGGTTAACGACTTTCACTTCAGGTGTAATGAACGGACGGACGGACAGAGTCATCACCGCGAGTATGACCCATTAATAGCTTTCGCCTTAAAATATCGCCTTTGAGTAGAGTGTTGTTCGCTACTGTGGGGAAAGAGACGACGCTACACGTTGAATGTGCAGGAAAGCCGTCCATGACAGGGCGCTTGTTCTGTTATTGTAAAACACCTAAACCCTAAAACTCGAAACGATATTATTAAAAGAAAACAAGCACACTAGCAGCTTCTATGTATGAAAGTAACCGCATGACAACCGTTCTCTCTGGCAGTCTAGAGTTGGAAACTTTCAATGAAGCGTCCACTATACTATCTTACGCATGACTGCATAATTGTGCTGACTCTCCTAGGACGCCATCTAGAACCCTGATTAAATTGTGCAGGTACCAGTAATTTTTTCATGACTGAAACTTTGACTCTTGACTTATTATTTCGCTGCCTAAAGCGGCCAGTGTAACTGACTGTGATCAAGATGGAAGGTATTGAAGACTTTTGAATGCTAATACAATTTCAGCAGCGCAGCGGTTCATTAGCTTTCCATGTCTTCTTGGATAATCACACGGGTGAATGCTGAGCCTACAACAACATTGTAACCAACTTTACCGAGGTGATGCAAAAGCGAATGATATCTCACGGAGAACATATTCGGTTTGATAAAATCGTCACACGTCTCTTTTATTTCCTCCTTAACAGTGCAACCCATTGTACTGAGTCTCGAGACATAGATATTTTTTTACAGAACGCATTCACTGAGAAATTCGCAGGATAGTTTCCTTTTGACTTTAGTTCGTTTGTCGAGAATGTTTGTCTTTCAAATGCAGATGTACCTTTCCAGCTCTTTTATTTGCTCGGCACATAGCCACGTGCTCTCACTATCCGTTCAAACTCCTTTTGCAGATACGTCAGAAGCAGATACCATTCTGCGGAAGGACAAGACGCAAAAAATGTTATTTACACACTTCACCTGCCTGATGGTGAGCATAAGTTACGAGTTACGTACATTTCACTCATTGGATAAACGGCGTTGTTTAGAATGAATAAGAAATATGTTACAGATTCAGAGAGAGAAAAAAAAACATTTTATTCATTTCACTTGGCAAACTAGAGCTTTTGTTCACAGTATATAAAAAAAATGCTGTGTGTCCCTCAAGCTGAAGGCAATCAAATACTACTCAGTGTTGTAGTTAAATTTCCATGAACATGTTTAAAGAAACAAAGCATTACCTGCAATTCCACCAATATCATGCTGATTAAAGCTCCTCAGGACTTAGCCATGGAGAATATTTATGCGATGTTCCTATGTGTGTTTCACTCTCCGTTGGCTGCATGTTTCAGGACGTCTACACAGATTCGACGTATTTTATAGTGACTGCTACGCCTGTAAGGTCTACGGCTTCGATACCCCTAAGAAAGGTAAGAGCTTACAGCATGAGACACGGGCTGCCTTTATGTATATATGTACAGCCCCCGTCAAAAGTATAGAGCCCAAGGGGTTTGCTTCTGAGATGTTTAACGGGGCTCCCTAGCATATTAGGCAGTCCAAAGCTTAGGAGAATTGAGGACTGCAAGCCATTCATCTTCCGTGAGATTACGGTCGCTGAGGGTATATAACGAGGCATGCTGCAGATCTCGCAAGCAAACCCCTTGGGCTGTATACTTCTGACGGGGAGTGCGCACACACACACACACACACACACACACACACACACACACACACACACACACACACACACACACACACACACACACACACACACACACACACACACACACACACACACATATATATATATATATATATATTGTAAGGATAAAGAAGAAGATGCGTCGGATGATTTGAAAAGACGAAGACGAGGTGACAGTGTTCTCGAGAGTTTTTGCCAGCGCAACGCTTGTGCGTCTTTTGCCGACCTGATCCGAGACTGCTGCCGTTGCCGTTCCCGTCGCCCCAGTACCTCGTAACAAACCCCCCGTTACATTTGGTGGAGGTGCGGGGTAAAACCATCGGCCCTGGAGCTCCGTAGTCGTGCTCTCCCGACGCGCAAGATGCCTGAGGACGTCCAACACCAGGCCGTACAAGTGGGCCAGGCTGTCATCTGTGCCGGCTCCCTTCGTCAACGGGACCCGACCATTTTCAGCGGGACTGACGAGAACGATGTTGAAGATTGGCTCACATCGTACGAGCGGGTGAGCGTATACAACAAATGGGACGATGTGACGAAGCTAAACAACGTCATCTTTTATCTCGCCGGTGTGGCTAACCTCTGGTATCGCAACCATGAGGCAGATATTCAAACCTGGTCCACCTTTAAGACTAAATTTGCAGACGTATTTGGTCGACCGGCTGTCAGGCAACTCCGAGCCGAACAGCGATTGCGTGAACGATCTCAGCAGGCTAGTGAAAGCTTCACTAGCTACATTGAAGATGTTGTCGACTTGTGCAAGCGGGTCAACGCTCGTATGTCGGAAGCCGACAAGATCCAACACATCTTGAAAGGCATCGATGACGACGCTTTTCAGATGCTTCTAGCGCGCGACTTGCGTACCGTTGCTGAAGTCGTCACGCTGTGTCAAAGCTTTGAGCAGTTGCGCAAGCAGAGGATTCTGACACGCACCTTGCAATAAACCGCGCTGTAAACTTTGTCCAATGATGAATAAGGTCACAGAAGCTCGCAGCACAGCGTCGTCTTTCTCATTCAAAATTCGAGGAGATTTCAACTGTGACACCAGCAACGTAGTCTACCTCCTCGAGTGCGGTATGTGCCGTGCTCAGTATATCGGGCAAACTGAAACTCCTTTCCGATTGAGAGTAAATAACCACAGAGCACACATAAGATCACTGCCAGATCTGCCTCTTTCAAGACACGTAACGACAAAAGGCCATTCATTTGGAAACTTCAAGGCCACCATACTCCAATCTGGCTTCCAGACACATTACGACAGGGAAGCCTGTGAATCATATCTAATATTTAAATTTAACACCTTGTCGGCTGGAATTAATGAAAGCCCTGGCAAACTCTCCTGCCTTTCTGGCTAAATCTTCCTGCAATGTTTTGTTTGTTTGTTTTTCTTTTCCTTGTGAACTCTTTTGCATCGAGAATATTGTTTCTTAAATCTACTATGATGACAGTTGCATAACGATTTGTTATGTATTTAACACTTTCATTTCTAGTCGAGGTACTGACATTATCTTTGTTGTGGTTAAGCACGAATTCTGTGACGCTCTCTCTCATGTGTATTCACCGCATTATTATCATTTTGTTGGTGCTCATCACGGCGTTTGGGTAAACTTTGTTTCTTGGGACAATTTTTCACACTCTTGAACTCTATTATTTTGGGCGCCTGTATTATCTCGCGTGCCATTTGTATTTATTCTAATATTGTTGTTGTGTTATTCCTAAGCGGTGTTTCCTGTAATGAAATTTGCCTTTTTGGTACACTTTCTAACACTCTGGCGCTGCCTTTAACTTAATTTGTGGGCTTTTACGCATTTCCCCACATATCCTCTGCTAAAGAATGCTACAAAAGTGACACAATTTTGTGTATATTCTGTGTATTCATGTCGCCTCTGCGTGTGTGTGTTTTTGTTCCTTTCGACCATCGCAGTGCCATTTTCTGTCTTTATACTTTTTTTTTCCCCACTCCTGTAAAGAAGGAGCCTATCCATGTGGTTCTCACGTGCGACCCTCATGTGGTTTTGTTTCCTTCGGCCATCGCAGTGCCATTTTTGTCTTTACTTATTCTTTTTTTCTACTCCTGTAAAGAAGGAGCTTTCCATATGGTCTTCATATGCAACCTCATCTGGTTTTGGGGTGTCCGCGTGCCACCCGTGGAGACACTTAGCTCAACCGCAACCTGTGCGTTCTCGTGCTTTTTTCTGGAGTAGCGCGGGGCCACACAGAGGTGGCTAGAGGCGATACTTACGCACACAATTGGCAGGCACTTGCCTTCTTTTGTTAACCACCCCTATGCTCTTTTTTTTTTTTTTCCTTAACTAGTCGCGTGCCCGCCCAGGCCCACCACCCTCTTTCACCTCTTTCACCGCGGCGCCTTTGCTGGCGCACCTTGGCGTTTGGGTTTCGTGTCTTGGCTGTCTTCCTCTTTCCCCTTTGATTTTTTTCTCATTTTTTCTCATTTTTCTTTTTCAAGCCCTGTGTGTGCCATGTTCACTGCTATAAGAAGACCCTTCCATGCACTGTATGATCATTCTTGAAAAAGACCAGTCCCTGGTCGAAACGTTGAATAAATCTGTTAAGTTTTTCAATGTGACTTCCCCAACTTATTATATTTTTAATCAGTTGCCTTGAAGATTTTGTTATCCCTTATATATATATATATATATATATATATATATATATATATATATATATATATATATATATATATATATTATTTATTTATTTATTTATTTATTGGTACATACTGTCAATCCCATATGGGATTATAACAGGAAGGGCATAAGTTGAACAGTCTAAAGCACAATAAGGCAAGCAAGCATAATACAAAGGTAAACACAGCGTTGTGGGGGTAAGATGTTTAACAAGAAACTCAAGAATAGAAGTAAAGGGGTATATACTTTCAAATGGACGGAACAGAAAACAGTAATCATGGAACAGAACAGACACTGGAAGCCAATGAATCAATATTTTAAAAATAATAGGCAAAATGGAAGGTAATGCAACGGAAGAACATATAGGAAAGCAAACACAATGAACACGATTTGTGCCTGACTGGAAGGCGGGTACATATGAAAAGTACGTCAAGCATTTATTCCGAACCCAGTTGGTGTTCGACGAGGGCTACAAAGGTATTTAATGATGAGCAGCTTGTGATGGTTTGGTCAAGGGTATTCCATTCGCGTATGGTTAGTGGGAAGAATGAGTGTTTAAAGCAGTCGGTCCGGAAAGTGTACTCGTTTAAAGTATGAGAGTGCTTATGGCGTGTGGGCCTGGTATCTGTAAAGGATAAATATTTGGAAGTGTCAATATGCAGCTGATTATTGAGCAACTGGTGCATGAATCTAAGACGTGCTAGTTTGGCTCTCTTCTGCAAGGTAAGCCTACCAGCTTTATGGAGTAGGTCAGTTGGTGAGTCAGTTTGGCTATATTTATTAAAAATGAATCTGATTGCCTTCCTTTGTACTTGTTCTAGTTTACTTACATGTTGTTTAGTAGAGGGAAACCAGACAGTATTAGAGTATTCAAGTATTGGCCTTACAAGAGTATTATAGGCTAATAGTTTATATATATATATATATATATATATATATATATATATCAAAATGATTTCATGGCAGCTGATTGATCAAGATAATATACTGTCACCAGAAATTGAAAAACATAACAGGCTTTAATTCACGACGTTTCGGCTCGAGGACCAGCCTTTTTCGAGTGTATTAGAGTATTTGAAACTGTAGTTTCAAATACTTAGTTTCAAATAGGGAGGGTATATGTGAGGTGACTGATAACAAACGGCTGAACAAGACGTCGGAGGTCAGCCTCTCGCATGCCTCAATGTTTATTAGCAATGCGACTGATTAGACGAATGGTTTTCTGGACATAGACTGTGAATTTAGCCATAGTGTCGTGGTTTTTTCCAATTGCTCTGAATGAGAAGCCCCAATACCAATAAGGTGTTCAGAAACTGGAACCAAAGAGAAAACTGCTATTCCTCACATTTTTCAGGTGCGAATAGCTTACATGATACCACATTTTGGAACTAAACACCTAATGAAACAGAGAGGCAGCGCTCAGTATGGTTGCCACCTCGTATCCACAGCCTTAAAATTGCTGCTCTGTTTCGACGCCACCACCCCGGAAAATGTAACAATTTAGGCAATCTCCTTGGGTGCTAGGGAATCGTCATGACCTATGCCTATGACTAAAAAGAATAAGATCGGTTCCTTTGCTTGCACCACTAGGCGCTCTTAAAACACAATAAAGGTAGAAAGCCATTAGGGAAGGCGGACTCGCAGACTAGAATCGCAGGCGAAGCAACACCAAGCGTTCCACAAACACGCTGCCGGCTTTAGAGGCAGTCTGTGCAGCACACTGCTGCGCAAGACAGCTGAAGTTCGGCGTCTCATATCATCACAAACGTGCGTGAAGCAGCAAGAGCACAGGCAAGAAGCGAGTAAGTAGCGACGAGGGAGCCGGCGTTGTCACCATCAAGAGCGGCGAACCGGCAGTTGCCACTATGTGGCGGGCATACGCTAAGGAGTTTTTAAAGGGTGAAGGAGTATTCTAGTCTACATACTACTGTTTAGAAATGTAGTAAAATCACTTAACTGCTTTATTTTAGTCTTTCATTGCGTGTGAGCAGTAAAAAATGGGCATTTTCTTATTTTCACCACTTACTGCCGGTGGCATTATTTTGCGATAGTTTATATAGAAACGGAATGTAGCCATACACACCCCTATTCGGCTAATTTCTGTTTAGAGTGCGCATACAAAACTGACACGTAGTTGCGGGTGAAGAAGGTAGAGACTAGTTCTACGCACGCTGTTTTCCGCTGATCAAATACAGTATAGCGTGATGAAAAAGCATGGCGGATTCGCTCCCCTGATCGTGTTGCGTCACAGCATCGACACAACAGGAAATACTCTACAGCGCATATAAAATGCTGAGTGGAGTTGCAAGCAGCATATTTCCCATGAAACAGTTCACGGAAGCACGTCTAGTGCGGGTGTTTTTATTACGAACAAAAATTCGTTGTCTGCACTCATGCCGGAACAATCTGTGCTGCTTATCTGAGCTATTGGGCAGTAATAAATAAGGGCTGTGATGAAACATTCTGATTGACCATGTGGTCATATAGCAAATTGAAAATGACAGCATATACCAAATTGCCCATATGTCTATTAATCTCCATATACTTATGGGCATGGAAAGAAATACAAAGTCCGTATGCATCCTTATGCAAGCGACAGCTACCTCTTTCGTATGGGCCCTCGCTCCAGCAAAGAGCTCCAGAGCATGTGCGGCGAGCCCACTCTCGTATCGCAATTTCACATTTGTGTTGCCTGACGCTAAGCACGTCATTCATTTAATTATCTTGTGCAACTCTCGTTACTTTCGAACTCCTGAGAAATACGGCTATATTCAAAGCGTTCCAGCTTCCGGCGCACGATATGAGAGAGCTGCCGCCAAACTCACGAGCTTGTTTTATATTAGCAGTATCGGCACCTTGTGACGCCAAACGGAGAGGCACTTCACGAAAGTGCGTGTTTCGTAATGGTGGGGAGCACGGCTTGAAAAAAGAAAATCTTGACTTGAAAGCACGATTTCCAAAGTTCCAACATATTATTCTATCTGAAACACAGTACTGCTAATCAGGAAACCTTCATCGATTAGAAGTTTCACAATAACTTCAGGAGGCTTCAAAGCTCTTGGATGGTTAGAACAAGAGCTTTCCTAGGATACCAGCAAACTTTATTCAAGGCGATTGTTAACTGAGAACCAATATAGTTTTATTAGTTCAGGTGATTCAACTTGTGCCTCTGACGTAATCGCAGGTGAAAGACGCCAAGAAAAGTTAAGAAATATTGCTTACTAGCAGACAGTTTTGTTTTCTCTAATATAGGAAAAAGAAAAACAAAACTAAACAAAAATAACATCTATAAAGCAAGTTATCTGCGAAATTGCAGGCTGCGGAGAAGATCGTCCGACGATAGATATAGTGTCCTCGCAACCCATAGAGCACTGTAAAGGCTTGCCATTGCGCTTCGTAGAAAATAAAATCTTGTTTAGTAATTTTCACCACGGCAGAATCCCGTTTGGAGCATTGTTACTTACCACGAAAGGAACATTTTAGTTACCATCCATGTACTCAAGATTGATAGGACCTTACGTTATTTTAATTGGGAATTCCATCGCAGGGTGCAGTGCGAGAGAAGTACGTGCTTACAAATAAATGTATCTTGACTGATGCGTTACTTTACTGCTTATTATTACTATGTTCACTAATGCAGGCTATACCTCCATTCTGCTATTGACCTTTAAAACCTTGCTTTTGCTTTCGCAAGGAGGGTTCGTCATCGTAAACCTAAGCACGTAGAACGTTTAGCCATTTCTTTAGAGCGCAGCTCTCAGGCGCCCGTTTCTGTGTTTCGCGACGTCGCCGTCGCCGTTGTCCGTTGCAACCAGCTGTTGACACCTTTAAGTTGCGAAAGCAGAGGAGCAGGAGCTTGCAAATGAGAAAGTAAAAGCGCAACCTCCTCCCCTCCTTAGCAACCGACGCGCCAGTGGGTGCACAGCTGTGCACACCAACCGTGACGACACACAGTAGAGGCAGAACGAGCGCGCGAGCGTCGGCTGTGGCAGCTACACCGCCGCGCCTTCGCCAGACATCTCGTTGCAGTCAAGTTAGTGAGACGCATGGCTCCGAAGCGGCGCAGTAATTCCGCGACAAGCGGTTCGGGGAAGCAGCAGTGGGTTGACGAGGTTTTCGCCAAGAACACTTTAGATCTAATGTCCAAAGTTTATTCGGTATTTTTTTAGGAAAGGAATTCCGCAGTATCTGTCTAACATCGCGCTGGACACCTGAACGAGAGGGAAGGTGCATAACTGCCCTCTTGGAACAGTGGACACCTCAATCGTGCCTTAATCTACGGGTTGGTAGTGTCAGATGTGCGCGGCGTGCTTTGACGTTTACAACATTGTGCCAGAAACTCTGCTACCTGCCAGGGTGGCATGGTGGGTAGGGGCTTTAATATAAATATAAAAACAAGTGGGAATTTCTTACCACTTATGCGGGAGAAAATCCCGTTCCACTCGCTCGTAACGGCTCCCACAGCTGTGAAAACCTCGCGAAATACTTGCGCAGACCTCACCTTTGAGAACCAGGCATAGGTGCAGCAAGTCGAGCATATATCCATTTCTCCGTCCTCAAAGCTTCCTTTATGACATTCAAGAACTGTGGAGGGTTTCTTGAAGAAGGAATATGTGTGAAAAATAACAAGTTGTCTGTAACTGTACATACATGTCTTGCTAGAATTCTTTGCCTCAATCTGTCGAAAAGCTGAAACAGCTGATGAGCTGCGCTCAAATTTCGCATTAGGAAGTAATGTAATCCTCGGCAATTTTTTTCTATCTCTGAACTGCGGTTATAGCAAAATTTGAGATTAACACTTTCTTTTCAGAAAAAGGCTGCTTTATGTATGTTGCCGAAAGCGCCATGGAAGAAGAAAACTCTTACTGCCATTTTATTTTTGACCTCATCTGCGGACCTTCGCCGAAGTACATAAGATCTGATGCCAGCTGCCTGGCTCTACACAGGCAGTAAATATCAGGCTTGAAATAAACTTTGATGTTCAGTGCCTTAAAGTTCTGGCTCTCTTTCACCTGATGTTTTGTAGTGGCCCGAATCACGTTTTAGTTAGCAGGAAGCTACAGCTTTATTAACAATCTTGTATTGGAGGGAACGTGTTTCCCAATGCATCTTTGTTTTTACTTTTTATCTGCTCTTCGTTGTGCGCATTGTTTGCTTCCATCAGCTAATGCGCTTAAAAAGTAATTAATGTGGACTATGAAACAAGGATCAGCAGCTAAATCCTCTCAGCCAGGCATGTGCAGAAATATTTACCGTATGAAATTGGCAGACAATCAGATCATTACGTTAAAAAATTTGCAACCTAAAGTTTTGCAGTTGAGTTAGGGCCTACTGAAATTAAATACTTTCGTGATGCTGTTTTAACAAGAAGCGTTTCTAATAAAGCACAATAAAAATTGAGTACCAAGCCAGTGCTTTTTGTATAACTATTATCTGAATTCTCAAACCAAACAATGCGCCATGTATACGAACCAAAAATGAGAGGTGTCTCCCACAGACATCCCACAATTTAATCATTTATAAAACATTGCATTCGCTATGCACCGCGGCTTAGGATTTTGAATGATAATTTGAGGCGGATGCTTTAATCAAGCAAAATGTAAACAAAGTGGAGAGCAGTACAGTCTGCTTCATTGGAGAAATGCGGAAGAATTTGCGTTTTAACGTCAACAACTCTTCTGGAAGTAATCGTTGTAACCTGACGCTTCTCACGTGATCCTGGAGGACGTCAGCTACTTCCCTTTCTCAAGTCGTTGTTGCCTAACATCAGTACATATCCCCCACACACTTTACCATCATGTACACCAAAACTCGTTCAATTCGTGCACCTGTAACACGCTTGACCTAACGCTCTAAAGCCTGCTCAGATCCTTTAAAATTGGCGCGAAGGTGAATGCAAGGCTGCAGGATTCCACACACAGGAAATTGCAACTGTAAAGTGTCACCTTCAAAGGTTCGATGCAAAACGCTTTCGGGCGGCCCGTGTGTGATCCCGCTGCGATCGTGCTTTGCACTGAGAGGAGCCAACTAGACAGGCTTTGCTTGATGAGTGTCGCCACGTCAGTGCCACGCGCGTGTCGTAGATCCACTTCGCTGGCGCCCTGATCACAAGTACAGAAAAAATAGTAACGGAGTTTTCAAAACACTACACCTCTCTTTTTGCTTCCGCATCAAGCATTGACGATTATGTTCATGTAGCGCGCTGGATGTCTAATGATTCGCCGCTTTCTAGAGATGACTGCGCGATAATAAGTGGTCCTATAACCTGGGGGAAATGGAAAGTGTTGTTGATGGATTACAGCTTTCGAAAACCCTCGCACCTGATGGCCTCTCAGGGAAATTTTGCAAGATATTTAAATCAGTGTCATCCCCTGTCCTACTCCAAATTTTTTAGACCAGTATTGATGTTGGATTTTTGTACAGCTCTTTACCAAAAGTCAAATTTTCTAAATACCGAAAACTGAATATAAGGGAAAGCTACAATTTTTAGATGCCTACAAACTTATCACGCTTGCTAACGTTGATTATAAGATCTTCGCTAAGTCCTGTCAAATCGGCTACAACTTGCAATGTCTACTTTGATTGTACCTCATTAAAGATTCGGCTTGAGGGGTCGGTTAGTACAGTATAAGTACATGTAGCACGCGCGGCGTTGCAGTATTGCAGCGACGCTAGGGAACAATTAGCACTTCTGCAAATTGACCTGGTAAAAGCGTTGGATCGGCTGTCCCGTTCATTTCTTTTTTCTTTTCCAAACCACGTCACTCTTGGTTCCATTCTCTCCGTTGCGATACGCCTTTGTTAGAAAAACTGCTACACGCGCTTGATTGTTAATGGCTGTCTTTCACAACCAGAACGCAGTCAGTCCTCTGTGAAACAGGGTTGCCCGCTGTCTCCTCTCCTGTTCGCATTATACTTGGAGCCACATTGTCTAAGTTTTGTAAAAAGTGCCACCGTTACTAGTTTTCGTATGATAGGTCACGAACTTTAGGTATTGGCCTCTGCAGATTACCTCACGTCTTTCTGCGCTTATAAGCCAGGCATCGATGAGGTTATTAGTTTAACGGAAGACATGGGTTCAGTGTCCCTGGTTTGGTATGTGGGGAACGACACCTGCCGAGTATGCTGGTGTGCAATGGAGAGGTACGCTATCAAATTATCGTGGCGTTCCTCTGGATGCCTATAAGCACAGTGCACATCACTGGAAAGACCGCGTGCCAGCCCTTCAGTGCTCTGCTATGATTTATGTGCCCCATGATATCTCGATTTTTGGCAGGGCGACCACATGCAATCTGTTTCTCACCACTATAATTTACTACGCACTGCAAAGTATTCACTGCACAATACTTTATATCCAGCGTTTCTAAAGAGTTTTCCCAACTGTTGTGTGGGATTCGTGTTTTTAATCAATGAGGCGTGATAACCGTTTCCCGCCTGTAAGCGCTGGCGGCCTTGGTTTAGTCCACCTATGTGTCCGACAGGTGGTTTCACGTTTCATGTTTTCCGGGGCACTACGCACCCAGTAGTGCAGGCGTTCTTCCAAGTAAATTTAGTTTATGCTTCACCGAGCCTGGTTGTGTCCTCTAATGTTTCTCATCGTCAGTGTTTGTGGGCATTCATGCATGAGGTGTATTTGGCTGTTCGTTTCATACTTGCTCGTACTTCCCCTGGGTTCCTTTTTTTTTTGGGGGGGGGGGGGGGGTGTCGAGGAAACGGTTTTACAACAACTTAATTTGTATCCACTTCCCTGCGCTGTTGTATCGCTCTGTGTATTTTGGTATACTGGGATATCATGTACTGAAGGGAGCAGGTACAATTCCCCTCTCTCCATGTTCAAAAACACATTTTTTTTAAGTTCCGCACTGAGACATTGCCCATTAAAAAATGGCTGGAGAAAACGGACATTTTTGTCTCCACTGTTAAATGTCATATATATGACGCTCCTGAAGAGAATGAGCGTTTTTTCATGAACTGTAAAGTGCAATAATGTTCTGGGACATCATGCAGAGACTTTGAAAAGAAGGCAAGTTGACGCCGCACCGTGCACAATATCTCACTGCACTGCCATTGGTTGATGAGCCCTTATAGATGTTATTTGTCATTTGATCGCACAGCTTTTGGAAAACATGAATGGTGGACCTACATTGTGAGTTATTTGTTCCTGCTAAAGGCCATTTCAATACAATGATTGCACACCTAAAAGAATTTATGCCCAAACCGTGTTCGAACCAGAGCTGCACTCGCTCTGAGTGCTGTGCGGTTCACTGTTTTTTTATCGTTTATGGCATTTAACGTACCAAAGGCAGTCAGGCTATGAGAGACGCTGTAGTGAAGGGCCAAGGAAATTTTGACCACCTGGGGTTCACTAATGTGCACTGACATCGCACAGTACACGGGCCGCTAGTATTTCGCCTCCATCAAAATTCGTTAAAACTTCCTGTTGGGCGAGTTGGTAGTTCATCTTGAAGTAGATATGTTATAGCGCAAAGAAAGACACGGACAAGAGAAAAGCGCTTGTGTGCGTGTTTCGTTTCTCTTGTCCGTGTCTTCGACCGTGTCCGTGTTCTCTTGTCCGTGTCTTCGAAAATTCGACCTGCCGCGGCCAGGATCGAGCCCGCGTCTTACGGGTCAGCAGCCGAACCCCATAATCATTGAGCCAAGAATGTTGTGTGAAGCATAGAAGTAACTCCAGTAAGCTCAGGTTGGTTCGGAGGAAATTCGTGGCTGTATCCAATGGAAAGAGGACGCCGGGCCCGCTGCCGCCGTGCGGAGAGAGGGTGAGAAGATGAAGAGCAGAAACCGCGTTTGCGTGCACATGCAGATGCCAGACACATGCATTTGCACGTCTACTCGGTGTAACCTCGTTAAAACCCAACACTGTTTCCCCAGGTTCCTAAGTTATTGCACTACGGGAAGATAGAAAACAACTGTGACCGCGTTTTCCCTCTCCATAGTTTCGTACCATGTTTGCGTTGAAGGAGCTGCAACTGGAGATGCCGAATGAATGCGGGGATGCGGAGATGAATCTGGCCAATTTTCGCTGGGCTGAGGAAACTGCATCAACACCGTGCCTACCCCCGACCTTCATTATGTTGTCTGAAAGTGTGTGCAAGTAAGGCATTGCTTCACACTTTCTTTTTCTTAAGGATTGTCATCTGCGATACTCCAATAAATCTTTTCTTGCAAATTGTCATGTGTGCGCAAATTGTCATATATATATATATATATATATATTAAAAAAGACCAGTCCCTGGTCGAAACGTTGAATAAATCTGTCAAGTTTTTCAATGTGACTTCCCCAACTTATTATATATTTAGTCAGTTGCCTTGAAGATTTTCTTATTCCTTATATATATATATATATATATATATATATATATATATATATATAGGTACAGTATTACGACAAACGCGACTGTTCTTTTAACGATTATTTTGCCAACAGTTTCGGGAATGGTATTCCCTGGTATTCCTGGACGAAGGGAATACCATTCTCGAAACTGTTGGCAAAATAAACGTTAAAAGAACTGTCGCGTTTGTCGTAATACTGTACCTAAACTAGTAAACTGGGCCATTGGAACCCCTACTGAATACAATATATATATATATATATATATATATATATATATATATATATATATATATATATATATATATATATATATATATATATATATATATATATATGTGTGTGTGTGTGTGTGTCGGTTCCTGAAATAAAAGCAGTTGACAGCCTAGCGTCATCCTGTGTTCCTTTTCTGTCTCTCCATGTTTGCGCTGTCTTTCTTACTAGAAAAAAGTTATTTTCCAATTTATTTTGCCAAACATTGCTTGTACTTTCTTGATATGTGTAAACTTAACGTATCAAAAAGTTAATTGTATTGGTCATTGAAGGTTGTGGCCAAGTACTACACCAGGCTGCAAATCCTGCTCTGTTGAGGGAGTGCTTTGTCGGTTCTGGTCGCCGAGGTCAGGCCGCACCCCAGGCCTAGTTATGCAATTTCATCAACACGCAGTTTTTTTTCAAATCTGGTAAAAGATTGCGCTGACAGGGCTGCAGTGGGTGTGGTCTGGCTAAGGGTGATGACGACTGACAAGAAATTGGAAAAGTGGGTATTGTTGTTGCAGAAAAATGAAGTTTTAAAATTCGGTCGTACCGACGTGGCGCCACCATTCTGCTACAGTATGGTGAAACACGGCTTTTCGTTTCCGGTCTTTCCAGACTCACTCTTAGCATTAGTAGGTGCCACCAGCGTATAACATATTGCCCCCAGGTGTTCTCAGGCGGCGCTTGGAAAAGGTAGACGTTGAAGTGTCTCGAGCTGGCTGGCTGCCGTATTCTGCTCGTTAGCGACCTGCCGCCCTATCTTCCGTTACAGTATTGTGATAAGGCGGCCTAATGGAGCGATTTCATCATTTCAGCTATTCGTAAAGAATATGTTAGGACGGAGTGGTAATAGTATATAAGGCGTGCCAGTGTATTCAATTTAGTTTTTACTGAAATTTAAAGAGGCAGTCGGAAAGTTTTTAATAGATAAGAACTCATTATTTACATTTCACTTTATTGAGGCATCCGAATGAAAAAACTATTCAACGTACATAGCCGTCGTGCATAGCGAATGTAATCTTCAAAAAATCATTTGTATTGAGTTAAATTGAAGATCCTGTATATGCACACCGTTAGTCTTTCTACAGACATATTGAAGTGAGGCCGGAATACGTGTACGATAGTGTCATTTTTCTTTTCACGAACATATAGTCCACAAACACTTAACAGCATTCCTGCAGACGAATTTTCATTCATGAGCTGAACAGCGTTCCAAATTAAGGGAAGAATAAAATGCCGACTGGTTAAGAAGAATATTTTGCTTACCTTCAAAATGTTTATACGACCCAGGCTGCTAGAGCAGCTTTTCCTTTTTAAATTCGGGTCGATGATCACACTTCCTCTGATTACCAATGAACTTGTAAACAACGTCTGTTGGCCGAATGCTATAAAATTACCGTGTTTAATTCGCCAGTAGTGCGCGCCACCGCGCGTTACCGTAGGGTAGACGCCTGTCACCACATACAGGCGACTTCATTTTCAAAAGTAATTTTTCGCCAACACCGTCAAGCACCTTTCAAGTTTTTGATATGCGAATCTAAGTAAATGGCTTGACCATACGGCTGTTTATATTTTGTCCTGCGCAGTTGCCCACAGACAGTTTTCTTGCCCTCAATCCATATGTTTGTGCAGAAATCGAGATATTTGCAATTAAAAGAAAGAACGATGCAAGTGCAGTTGCAACTTTAACCCGTACAATGTTCTAACAAGGTTTAAAGCAACAGTCCAAAAATGTTCTCTTACAAAATTGGGACTCTAGTATGATATTAACAAATGTGAAAATGTCGAATTTTTTCTCATGTCAAGCGCTTCTATTCTGAACCAAATTGGCGCAATCCACTGTGTACCTTTCGGTCTACGACAAGGCATCTCAATACCTGACTCCATGCGGAGAAGAACGTTTTGCGGCAAGGAATGGTTCCTGAATAACAATTTTCTAAAAGTGCCTATATTAATGAAATCTCTTACACTTTGGAGAACAGATTTTTGTTTCTTGAAAGAAGCCCGCTACACATATGTGCGGACATGTCTTAACTGATACAATTTTTTTCACCAAAATGCAAAATGCCAAGGATTTGGAGCGTCTTCCTTAGCGTAGAATAAACCGTCTATATTTTCGCTGTTTATCGTTTCTAGCTTATAAAAGCTCCGTGTGCGATGCACGTGCTCTTTTCTTCATTGAAACGCGGTACCCTGTGATCCAGGCGCCCTTCAATTTGTTCTCAGTGTCCCATTAACATAAAACAAGTAGTTTTATGTTAATGCTTTCTCAGCCTTTTGCCATCTCAGTACATAAAGAGACCTATGTCATGAAGAGGCGCACGCCGGTTCCAATGTGGGCTATAAATATATTTGAGCGCTAATTCGAGATACATACGCTAGAACATCACATTTCACATTCAGGTTATGGAATTGTTTCAAATAATGTGAGATTTACTTTTATTCATCATTAAATGCAGAAAATTGGGACGTGCCTTTGTAGGAAATCTCCTCATTTTGGCTTTGTACAAGACAGACGTGGTTTGGTCGGATAA
Source organism: Amblyomma mixtum (assembly GCF_055824585.1). Taxonomy (NCBI): domain Eukaryota; kingdom Metazoa; phylum Arthropoda; class Arachnida; order Ixodida; family Ixodidae; genus Amblyomma; species Amblyomma mixtum. The sequence goes on along the minus strand of NC_143013.1, from coordinate 150,233,688 downwards.
TTAAATAATAATTATTCAACAAACACTGCCTTGTTGACTGAGTTGCATTGTGCTCTAAAAGAAAGCCTTTTCTACATCACATGAAATACCCTTTTAATCTCAGTAGGCGTTAACGCGACCGCTACATTAGAGGTTGCAAAATTTTAATGTAATCACCTAACGGTAAAACATTTTTCGCATGGTAAAGACATCTGCAGGTGCTTCGTTGAGGAGATTTGGCTGGAGTTGCATCATAACATTCGGTGTTAATTATTTTTGAATCGCATGATATGATGCCGCAAACAATCAGCTGAACGAACCGGAGATAAAAAAGCTAAAATCTAAAAAGCGATGGCGAATTTGTTCCCTCTAGTATGAGGTCATTAGTTTAGTGGAAGCTTCCTAGCTGCGAACTATTAGAAGAAACGATTACCTTATTCGGGCCACTGCAAATCATAACGTGAAATACATTCAGAACTTGAAGGCACTCAGCAACACATTTTATTTCACGCCTGCTGTTTCCCGTCTGTGTAGAGCGAGGCAGCTGGCATCTGACCTTATGTACTTCGGCGAAGGGCCGCAGATGAGGTCAAAAATGTAATGGCAGTAAGAGTTTTCTTCTTCCAAGGCGCTTTCGGTAACATACATAAGGCAGCCTTTTTCTGAAAAAGAAAGGGCGAGACAGACATAATGCGATGACTACAGTTAGGTAATGGAAAGAAACATTGCGAAGTTTTCTAAGGGCTTAGGTTTACGATGACTAACCATCCTTGCGAAAGCGAAATCAAGGTTTGGATTATAACTAGCAAAATGGTAGTATAGTGTGCATCATTGAACATGGTAATAATAAGCAATGAAATAACACATCAGTCAAGATCACGGTGTAATTGATATGTAGGTGAGGACACTGCGCGGGCGGCGCACTGGCCGCAAGCGGCCAGATAAAGTACCAGCCGCGTCATCCGAACCGGGCCGCTGATCGCAGCGCCAGTGTCGATGAAGCGGGCAAACATCGCCCCAAGAAAGAAAACATAAATGAAACACCTTGTTCCGATAGCAACCATGCTGATATCGCACGGCTCGTTTACGTCACAAAAGCCGTTCGCATGGCATGAACTGTTCCCTGCGCTGTCATCAGCAGCATCGTCGTGGCACTTTAAGCAACCTGAGTGCGGTCCACGGCGGTGCGGTTTTACGCCTGTGCGTCCGCAGCGGCACGGTAATAGTCGGTAAACTGCAGCAATGGGCCGCAAGTGCTTTGCTGAAAACCGCAAGTGGCTTTCAGTGCAATCACGGTGTTTTATTTTCATTGTTTTGCTTAAATTCACTGAAACCGTTACCTACCGAGCGTTAATGAGCAAACGCCTTGGTAAACTGCACAATGTAACAGTTCTGATCGCATACATTGTTAGCAATACCTCCTGATTACGAAAAAAAGTATTTCGGGGTTGCCGTTCCCAAGCATCGCCCAGTAAAATGTGAGCGATAATATTGCCTTTGTAATTATAAGAAAAAATATTTATGCGCAGTGAGACGAGTTACTGGCATGGGTCGGAAAGGCAAGACCAGCAAAATTCAGTAACGAAACAGTGGCGCGCAATAAAGTATGGTACGAATGAAATGTGTAGCAAAAAGTAAATAAAATTCATTACATTCATCGTTCTACTGCACACTGTGGTACAGTAAAAGTTTGACAGCACCCTTGCATTAGTGGCAGAAGCGAAGACCAAAATAATATGTTATTAGCGTGTTAATACTATTAAGGTTAATCATTCCTTATGCCTTACAGAGCAGCGAGTAGAAGTTTAATGGTGCGCTTGATATTGCAATGTGGTGGAGTGGGCAGCATGTCACCCCACAAGTGAGTTATAGTTATTTTACAGTAGGTGCTCTGGAAACATAGTTGTACTTTTAGTTCACGCAAATTAAAGCAAGTGGACTGCTGAAAACATAGCGTAAAACATGTGCGTGCTTGAATGAGCTATCGGGAGAAAGTCGAAAAAAACACATCCAGACGAGCGGATAAATCAAGAGGAAGCAAACGACTGAGTAAACGAATGATATAATAAGCAAATGCATGGAAGTACGAATGAGCGGCGCGCACGAAAGCAAATGCTACAATTATTTAAAGAACGAACCAACGAGCTAACTAGTGAAACAACGAGCAGGGCGCGCAGCAGGCGAAGGAATGAACGGGCCAACCAACGCACAAACCAACGAGCCAAATTTAAGAGAACAAAAAAGACGACCGATGGGTACATGCTCGGTTATCAGGGCGCCGGCAATTATTCTTGTAGCAGGTTCAAAAAACCCGCCAGAACTCATCGCCTTCTTCGCCTTCAACTAAACCAACGCGAAGCCGCTGCTTCATAAAAATGCAGTTGGCAACGAAGTGGTACGGAAACAAAGCGGCAAAAGTGTTTTCTTCTTATTATGGGCAACAGGTTTCAGGAAAAAGGCATTCAAAAAACGCGCATTCCCCATTGGGCAGTCAGCGGCAAACCTTTGTCCCGGTCTAAACGTTTGCTTCGCTTTTGGCAGGTGAGCTCTGCAAGCCAGGGGACAGTATCAGCCGGAAAGCGGCTCGTATCTTCAACGGCTATCACCTTCGCAACTGCTTCGGGTGACTGATCTGCGCATGCGGCTCAAGAAAGCTGTTGTTTCGACATCGCAAGCCATCCTTGCCTTCATTCGCTCTGGACCTGCCAAAGATGTCCCCCTGGCGCCGATCACCGACTATTTAAAGACCGTCAACTTCGTGGACCGTTGCAGTCAGCGGCAAACCTTTGTCCCGGTCTAAACGTTTGCTTCGCTTTTGGCAGGTGAGCTCTGCAAGCCAGGGGACAGTATCAGCCGGAAAGCGGCTCGTATCTTCAACGGCTATCACCTTCGCAACTGCTTCGGGTGACTGATCTGCGCATGCGGCTCAAGAAAGCTGTTGTTTCGACATCGCAAGCCATCCTTGCCTTCATTCGCTCTGGACCTGCCAAAGATGTCCCCCTGGCGCCGATCACCGACTATTTAAAGACCGTCAACTTCGTGGACCGTTGCAGTCAGCGGCAAACCTTTGTCCCGGTCTAAACGTTTGCTTCGCTTTTGGCAGGTGAGTGTTGGTTACACCTGTTGTAATTCATCACTTTTCGTGTTTTGCCGCTGACTGCACCATGTCTTCTTTGTGTACTTCTTGCTCAAAAGCCATACCGAAAGATGGGAAATTTATGACTTGCTGTGCCTGTGAGGGCGAATTTCACTTGGGGAAAAACTGCTCGTCAGTTACTGATAACGCCTACAAGAAGATGAGTACGGTAACACGTGAAACATGGAAGTGTCCTTCATGCAAGGATGATTCGGTGGCGCAACCTGACGTAGCATCCAACCCCGATGGTGGTTCGTTCTCGCAGCAACTGTCTGCTCTGAATGTGAAGCTGGATACTTTGACTACCACTGTATCAGCACTGATGGGGAAAATGGAAGAACTGTTGTTGGTCAAGGAAGCTAGTGAAAAGGTTGCTTCAGCAGTCGAGGACATACAGTCAGCTATTGACTTCCTTTCGTCACGGTATGACTCTGTGCTTGCTGGAGTGACCACTAATCAGGCTGAGCTTGCAGATCTTCGGTCACAAGTTCAATCAATGTCTTCAACAGTAGTTTCCCAGAAAGAAGTGATTGACAGGATGAGTGGAGAGATAAATGATCTCGAACAATACAGCAGACGATGTAACTTCGAGATTCACGGCCTTCCGGTCAAATCTGATGAAAACTTGCACACTTTCTTAAGTACCTTAGCAGGCAAACTAAACATTACCGATTTTCAACCAGCAGATATCTCAGCAGTCCATCGGCTACCGTCCAGAGGCGACTATATCCCACCGATCCTAGTACAGACTCAGTCGGTTTCTGTTAAGCAGAGATGGCTCGGAGCTCGGAAGGGCCTTCCTGATTTGGTGCAAGACGACCAGTCTCCTCGGCTGTTTTTTAACGATAACCTGTCTCGGGTTAATCGCGAGCTGTTCCGACTAGCAAGGTCTCGGGGCAAACAAAAGGGTTTTGAGTTCGTCTGGACCAAAAATGGGAAGGTCCTTGCAAAGCGGTCCGAAGGCGCACCTCTCATTCGCATCAACAAGTTTTCGGATCTTGAGAAACTAACATAACCATGTCTGATACAGGTTTCGTGAAGTGTTCCGATTTTTCTGAAGTCCGGAAGTTCTTTCAGTATCAAACAGGCAATTCATTTCAGTTTACTCATGTTAATATTCGCAGTATACGGAAACACTGGGACCATTTTTGTGCGTTAATTCCCCCTTTTCACTTAAGTTTTGACGTCATTGCTCTCACGGAAGTGAACGCTTCGTCAGACGTGTTACTACAGTTCTCGCTGCCAGGCTACCAGTTATATTCTTACACTCGTTTACAAAGAATGGGAGGAGGAATCGCAGTTTTTGTTAAGGATTCTTGGTCCGTTTCTGAAATTAGTGTTCCTTTCACTCAAGCAGAAGTAGTTGCGCTCCGCCTCAGTACACCTTGGTTGTCGCTGGTTCTTCTCACAATTTACCGCCCTACGTGTTATAACGGTCGAATCTTTTTAGCTGAGCTAGATTTTGCATTATCATCGTTCTCCCGCGAAGAACACGTGTGCATTATCGGTGATATGAATATCGATATTTTACGTCCCACTGTGTCAACGGTCGCAGATTATCTGGACACTTTATCAAAGTGGGGGCTAGCGACTACAATCCACAGCCCTACACGTGAGGAATACTTAGCTGGGCAGCTGGTCGCGTCTTGCATCGACCACATCAACGTGCGTTCTCAAAACCTGTCGGTGCGGTCTGCTGTGGTTGAGGTCAAGCTTGCAGACCACTATTTCATTTGTTGCTCGTTAACAGATAGTTCCAGCCATCCTGCATCTATGCACAGCCAGCAAAAGGTCTCAGTACTTGATTATAAGCGTCTTGACGAAAGAATAGCAAAGCATGATTGGGATTCTTTTATACACAGTGTGTCCCCTGCGGACCTATATGATCGGTTCGTCGATGTTTTTCGTTCACACAAAGCAGAATCTTCCCGCATGGTGAATGTTAAACAACGAAATTTAGACAATAAGTGGATGTCTCCCGCAATATTGGCAGCCATTAAAGAGAAGGATCTGCTCTGGGCTCGATCAAGACGTTCCCCAAACTGTTCTCAGTTACGACTGCAGTTTAAACATGAACGAAACCGTGTCAACGCCATGATCCGTCTGGCCAAGCGCAACCACTTTAGGTCTCAGTTTAATGACGCACGTTTTAACAGCAAGAAAACATGGTCATTGGTGAATAGTCTGAAAGGAGGGAGCGCTGCTATCTACAATGATACATATTTCATCTCGCATTTTCATCAAGATGGACAGAGCATTGCGAATGACTTCAACAATTTTTTTTCTCTGGTCTCTGGTGCATCTCGAACCCCTCCTACCGACTGTCCTATGCCTCTCAGTGTGATGGAATCTGCTTTCCTTCCTGATATTACTGAAAGTGATTTAAGGTGTATACTTTTCAGTCTTAAACGTAGCAAATCTCCTGGTCATGACGGCCTCACGATTTCTGAATTGTGCAGAAATTTTGAAGTAATTAAAGGTGTTCTACTAGTTATCCTTAACACTATCATTTCTACTGGTATAATACCTGCTTCAATGAAAACTGCTAAAGTTATACCTTTGTACAAGGGTGGCTCCAGAAACATTATGAGTAATTACCGACCTATCTCTATTCTACCATGCATTGGCCAAATTTTTGAGAAGCATCTATTACTCACCATGACGAATTTTTTGAATACGCACAGTGTTCTATCACCTTGTCAGTACGGCTTTATAGCAGGAAAAGGAACAACGGCTCTTCTTGAAGAATTCTCTGACGTGCTAAATTCAGCTTTTGATAAGAATCAAGTCGCATGTTCTCTTTTTCTGGACGTTAGCAAGGCTTTTGATAGCATCTGCCACGTTCTTTTGCTTGATAAACTTTCTGCGCTGGGATTTCGAGGTTCGTTTTTGGAACTGCTTACTAACTTTTTACAAGATAGGCGCCAATATGTGTCGATTTCAAGATTCCATAGCGATTTCACGGCAATTACCTCTGGAGTCCCGCAAGGTTCTATATTAAGTCCTTTATTATTCAATCTATACGTTAACGACCTTGCTAACAGTGTGCCATCTTTGCTGTTTCAGTATGCTGATGACACTGTTATTGTTGCATGTGCAAAGAAATACACTGATGCTGTTACAGCATTACAGATAGCTGCTATTAAAGCCATGGACTGGTTTAAGTTTAATCTTATTAATGTTAATACTTCTAAAACAAAACTGATCTGTTTTCATAACCCATTAAAACAAGTTGAATTAACTGACCTTGTTTATTTGCATACTTCCTCTTGTCTTAATTGCAACTGTGTACCAGTTGAATATGCGCATTCGGTCAAATATCTTGGCCTGACCTTCGACAGTGATCTCTCTTGGAAATCGCACCTTTCTTTTGTTTGCCAAAGGCTTCGTGCTGTATCGTGTGTCCTGTATAACATTAGATATTTTATGCCTTTTTCTGTCCGTAAATGTGTTGTACATGCTCTAGCCTATAGTGTACTTAGGTACGGAATTACTGTTTATGGTCACTGCACGGTTCGCTGGCAACATAGGGTGAATTCGCTTTTGCGTTTGCTTCTAAAGAATATTGCTTACGACCTGTCCATTGGTAATGACATTGATATTTTTAGAAGACTAAAGCTTCCAAGTTTTAACTCTTTATTAACAGAAACTATTGTGCTAAAACACTTCTGGTACAGTCAGTTCACCGTTCCATATGTCCCTGCTCGGGATTTAAGACCAAAATACCGCTACTGCATTCCTCGCTCCTCAACCCGGTACGGTAAGCGCACACGTCATTACTATGTACCTGCCTGTTTCAATAGCTTGCCTCCTACTGTACTCCGCATGAAAACTAAATACACCCTGAAAAAAACTTTGCGGTATGTCTCCGTGTTGCTTCCTGCCCCGTAGTTATTTCAGCTATTTACTGTATTAATTTCAAATCACTGTTATCTTTCTTGATGTTGTAATAGTTATATATTTGTTTCATTCTGTTTGGTGACCATTTTCTTTTTTTGCAAAGTTCATTGCAACGTCTCTATTTTCCTTTGTTTTGCCAATGTTAGCTGTCTGCCAGGCGCTGCCACTCAAGCCCTTTGAGGCTTTGGTAGGCCTGATTTATGTTGTCTGGCAATTGACGTGAATAAAAGTTCTATCTATCTATCTATCTATCTATCTATCAAAAGCATTGCCTACCACAACGGCCCGGGCCGCTGAGCGAACAGCCATCTCGTGGCACTTCTGGACACTAGGGGACTTTATCTGAGATCGGCGCGGGCCGCTGTGCCTTCACCTGTATATCTTCCACCGTGGTGAAGATACATTAATTTGTAACCACGTAGTTCTTTCGCAGTGCCGTATGCGTCGGAATGCTCAGAGGAGTCATTATGCGGTGTACCAATAAAGTGTGCTCTTACGTTGCGGGTACTAGCCACGACGTTACTATGTCTACTTTAAAAAGAAGCAGGGTGTAACGGGTCGGCCTGAGGTACAAATTGTGATATGAAGTTATCGGCTGTAAGCTTCTTCCCCTGGAAGCGATGACCATGTTTAGCATGATGAATGATGTCATAACCCGATAGCACCGTCGTCTGCTGCAAAGCTGTCGCGTACGGTCGGTGCGGAGCAGAAAGCGCGCCTACTTGAGTCCGGCCGCTCGACAATATGGTGAAGTCGCCGAGACAGGGCAGAAGCTAGGGAGAAAAAATTCGCTGCAGCTTAGCTTGGTTAAACCCGGTAATTGCGAAAGCAATATCCGTACCTACGCCATGGTTCAGCTGGTAGTGTAGATGGTGGTGGTGCTTGCGGTTAGACTTGTGGCGATGCATCTTTTGTACAATCCAATCCAGTGTAATCCAATCCAATGTAATCTAATGTAATCTAATCTAATCCAATCCAATCCAATCCAATCCAGTACAGTACAATCCAGTCCAGTCAGGCCGCCGTTCATGTGCACCGCCGTCGCACACGGACGGCGCGAGATCGCGAAGGAATGTTAAGCCGCTGGTGGTTGGCACAGCTACTGCTTTGTAGGGACGTGAGTCGAGCCTAACCTCTTCAGCGTAACGCCACAATTGCGCTCCTAGCGGAGAGCGCAGGAGTTAGGCGCCGGTGGTGGCACCGCCGCGGCTTGCGACGGCGCGAGTCGGTCGCCCTTCTCTTCGGCGGGACGTCACAAAGCACCTGTTGCGCTCCTAGCGGAGAGCGCAGGAGTTAGGCGCCGGTAGTGGCACCGCAGTGGCTTGCGACGGCGCGAGTCGGTCGCCCTTCTCTTCGGCGCGACGTCACAAAGCACCTGTTGCGCTCCTAGCGGAGAGCGCAGGAATTGGGCGCCGGTGGAGGCACCGCCGCGGCTTGCGACGGCGCGAGTCGGTCGCCCTTCTCTTCGGCGTGATGTGACACATGACGTCAAACAGAGGTCACCTAAAGGTCAATGGTGGCACTGCCGCGCCACGGCAAAGGTTGAAAGTGCAAGTAGTAAAGCTTTCGCTTTAAAAGGAAAAACGCTGGCCTTTCTAAACTGCGCCTCCACCAACTTCCTCCTTTAACCACCCGCACTCCTAGCCTATACAACGAGCAATCCATTCCTCTTTGCTCACTTCAGGTAGTTCATTCGCGAGCAGGCATGTTACTGTCGGCTTATCTCGTCACGGATCCCGAGCGTGCCAGTGTTGCCTAACTACCACACGGTTAAGGCGAACTTTTAAAAAACCAATTATAGGTTAGACGCTGCACTAAATCTGCTCATATTGTGTCCAGTTGTTCCGCGATGTGTAGTAATCAACATGCAATCAACACCTTGAGTCTGAGAATCGATGTACTGCCCTGTTTAATCAAAAACGGCCCGAGAAGCTTTGAACATATGAATGATAACTAAAATTTTCTTTTCGTGGTCAATAACTGCGGCCTAAACGGCAATCTGCACCGGTGAAAGTTACCGAAAAATAATTTGCTTTGTGCGATGAACATTGGCGAGCCTTTAAAGTGCTAGCCTGCACCTGGCAGCTGCCATGGTTGGCAGGTGCAAAGTGGAGAAGAGTGAACAATCTGTTTCCCAAGTTTTCATAAAAGGGGGAAATGTTAGTGTGAGAGCGAAGATGAACCGAGTGTGACAGGTAGTGGATGGAAAAGTGGGGAGAGGGAAATGCCGCTTTCCTTTCTGTGCGTAAATACTGGGTGGGTGTGTAGCAAAAAATTTGTCACATGTCCTGGTGAAATCTCACAGTGAACTGTTGAAGGAGGACAACCAGAGTCGTGGCAGCTGCAGCCATGTGGGAAGGACGACATCGGTACGCACCAGCAGCTGCAGCCACGTGGAACGCAGCGTATCGCGCCTCCGGCCTGCTGGAGGAAAACCGGTTACGCGGCAGCGCTGCTACCAAGTGGAGAGGAAGAGACTTCGTCACCCCTATTGCCGCTTACATTGTCCGCATATGCATCATAACTAACTTATGTGAAGAGTACGTACATATCGTGCTAGCGCGCCTACGTCGCCTTTAGTATTACGAACAAAATCGTCGGTTATTTTTTTTCCCGCTTGTTACCTCATGCGCGTCAGTAGCTTCATTGTGAGAATGGCTAGTCCTTTTGTGCACGATAAATTATCATTCACGCCGCTCTAAGCATCAAATACTAGCCAGTATGGTTCACACCTTTCCATGCTCCTCATAAGACCGCCCTAAAAACTTCGGCCAAAATACGTTGCCGCTGCTTTTGAAAAACATGCTCTTGCAGGAGTGCTTGCACTGTGATTTTCTTCTCGTTTCCCGCACCACTTTCGCGTACACTGCCTCAACCTTCGCATACGGCAAACTGCCGTCGCCATTATTAATATAAATACGCCAGCTAAGTGTTGTGGCATGTGTGTGTGTGTGTGTGTGCGTGTGTGTGCGTGCGTGTGTACGCGTGCGCGCGCGCGCGTGTGTGTGTGTGCGTGCGGGCGGATATATAGAAGTATACGCTTCGTTAAAGGAAACATACTGACTTTCCATTGGCACACTGATATGCCACTCTCGCCCACTGTGGTTCACTTTCCCGCAATGCACCTCAACTGCGGTTAGCTCCCCCGCAAGGCACCCGCCTCAGTTGTGTTACTTTAGCTAACAGGGGAGGGCGCTCGCGTCGCAGCAACACCGCCCCGGATGTCGTTTTGCTGCGCGCGTGCGGGGGGGTGACGGGTCTCTTCTCCTTGGGACCGGGCGCTCGCCGTGGTCGGCGACCGCTCGCGACCACGGGGTGGGGTCCACGCGGTCTTGAACTGGGTCAGCCGCGGTTAAACGGGGAGAACGTGTTTATCTCCCCAATGAAAACCCCACAGTAGGAACATGTTATATATATATATATATATATATATATATATATATATATATATATATATATATATATATATATATATATGCAGTAAAGCGCTTACCTTTGTTAAGGTTCTCGAAGCCATATATTTTACAGGCGTCACAGTCACTATAGAAGACGTAGAATTTGTGGGAACCTCCTGAAACACATAGCCAAGGACGAGTAAAAACAAAAATAGGAACATGTCATAAATGTTCTGCATGGCTCAGTCCCGGGGAATGCTAACAAACGCGATATTACTTGAATTGCGGTAGTATTTGACTACTGTATAAATGCCTACGGTGAAATAAGCTGCAACACAGAGTGGTAGTTTAGCGCCTTCAGCCTCAAGACCGCACTGCCTTCCGTTGATATCAAGCGAAGTGTAGCTAAAGATTGCTAACTCGCGTGAACAATTTTTGTTTTTTTTTCTCTGTTCCTTTAACACATTTCTCAACCATTTACGCTGCTTCTGGTTTATGGAGGTTTAACGTCTTAAAGTGGCTCAGGCTATGAGACGCGCCGTAGTGAACGGCTCCGAAAATTTCTACCACATTGAGCTCTATAAAGTGCACTGACATCACACGGTACGTGGCCTCCAGGAATTCGCCTCCATCGAAATTCGACCGCCGCTGCAGGGATCGAACCCGCGTCTTTCGGGTAAGCAGCCTAGCGCCTTAACCACTGAGCCCAGGCGGCGGCCTTGAATACTCACAACTACGTCGGTTACGGAATGAGTTTAACATACGTCACTGGTAACGTATGCTTACCATCAGGCAGGTGATATGTGTAAATAACATTTTTTGAGTCCTGTCCTTGTGCAGAATGGTATATGCTTCTGACGTACCTGAAAAAGCAGTTTTAACGTGTAGTGAGAAAACGTGGCAGTGAGCAGAGAAAATAAAACATATAGAAAGGTACATTTCCGCCCTAATGTGGAAAATTATCTAAACCTATCTAAAGTTATCTAAATCAAACACACTGTCCGTTTAAAGCAGTGGAAGAAAAACGAAAAAGTCAAGAGTTGAAGTAATGCTCATGCAAAAATGAATGGGACCTTTCCAAATTAGTCACGTTTCGGAATGGTGTCGAAGCAAGTTCAGTTACCAGAATTCTGCAGGCAAGCGTAAAAAGATATATGTAAGCTTCATTCACGTTCTCGCTGTGTAAACTGCGATTGAGAACGGTAGTCATGCGCTTACATTCATGCACGAAAGCTTCCTGTGTGCTCGATACTTTCAATTAAAAGCACGGTCATCAGATAGCACTGTATCGCGTTTCGGGCTTAGGCGTTTTACGATAGCAGAATAACCGCCTTGTGTTAGGTGGCTTTCCTGGACATGCAGATAGTAGCACTATGTCTCTGCTGCCAGGAGCACATAACTTTAATCAAAGAAGATATGTTAAACCCGTAGTTTTGAGATTGTCATAGCGTCCTCAATGCATATGACAGAGAGAAAGGGTTATGATCCTGATGTCGTTCCTTTGATAGACCCGTTTCCCGCACTTGTTATTTTTTTTGCGTAAGAAATCCTGCGCCACCTTTCAAGCCGTCGTGTAGCTCCCGGCGGTGGCTGATGTCAACCATATGGAGCGCCGTTGCCATAGCAACCGTTTCAGCCGCGCTCCACCAGGCGGCAGGACCGCTACATCTTTAAAAACTGTGTCGAGGCTGGGAATCGAACCCGAGCCTTTGCCATTTGAGGCGGAGACGCTACCAGTCGGCCACGAAGGCTCACGGCTTGAGCATGAATAAAGGCTCATCTAGTGAATGCAAGGGTCTCATAAATAGAATAAATGAAATAAGAAAATGGCAATAACAAAAAATAAAAAGAAAAGTAACAAAAAACAAATAAAAAATGAGAAAAGAAACAGAGTAAAAATAAAATTAAAACAAAACACAATATGAAAAATAGAAAAGAAGAAAAACAACGATACTGCGCCAGGTTTCTAGCCGTCGCGTAGCTCCCGGTGGTGGCCACGGTTGACCTTTAGCCGCAGCGAGGTCAAACAGATGAAGCGCCGTTGCCATAGCAACTGTTTCAGCTGCGCTCCACCAGGCTCCACGATGCTTACGCAACTTGCCCGGTCTAACCAGAGGTAAACCTCAGCTGATGTTTTTAAACAGAGGTTTTGAAATACGCACGGAATAGTGTTACCATAGTCCTGAAGAGGGTGTAAGAATGGCGTTAGCATGAATGCGCTGATAAGGTGATCGCAGCTGGCACAGGATCCGGTTAACTCAAGGTCAACGGGCGATGCTTTGTCCTCAGTAGACGAAATGAGGCCGTTACTGCCGCTGCTGCTGCTGATGATGAGGATCGTAGAGTGCTGCCTTTTATGCGCGCGCAACTTTTCGTTGCTTGAGTTTTTCTTTCGATAACTCTTCGTCTTAGGAAACGGGCTGCGCAAGGTGGGATCAACTTACACAGTGCCGTTAGGGTCAAACCGAAGTTGGGACATGGACTCGCCGTTCTTGAACGGAGTGACGGGCGCAAAGCGTATGCATGACACATCACTTGGAAGCTCCATCAAGGGCACCGAGGAATAGGTCAGGTACCACACTTTGTTGAGCTCGACGCACTGCAGAAGACAAGAGCAGTAAATACAAAGTAAAATCATGGTTGACCGACTTTTCAAAGCCATCGAAATGCCGTTAAACATGCGCGTTGATTTAAAAGTGGTTACAGAACCACTGGAAGTGTATACAGGTGAGCTTTTGAGGAAGATATTTCTTTCAAGAGCTGCGCAATGTCACCATTAAAGCACAAAAACTTGATAATTATTCACAGCGCAATTAGAGTAATCCATGATCACGGAGTGTACTCACATAAAAATCCATTTGTTGTGTACTAGGGGGCTCTGAAGCGAATATGTCTTCGGCACGGCACCGCAGCAAAACGTTATACACGTAAAACCATAATGCCTAGGCGATTTGTTTATCTCGCTGTGAAGCGCCAGCAGAGAAAAAAAGCACTTCTCACTGCCTGCTAGTAGTTAAAATGTTAGTTTGACTGTATTCACATTTTTAACAGACCTGTCTGTGGGCCAGTTTAGCGTAATGGATCCGAACCAAATTCATGGGTTTAGTACAACGCATAAGGTCCAGAATTAGCACGTCACGGTTGCGGCAACATTGCAGGTTGCACTACAGTTGAGGTTGTGTGCGCTATGACTATCAACAGGCTTATTTTCAGCCATATATTTGCGATGATAATGCATCAAGAAGTGCACAATGAACGGTTGGCTTTGTCCAGAGATCCTAAACTCCCTTCTGCTTACTAATGCGAAAGCATTACTAGGCTACGTCGGCGGGTTGGTGCCCTCAAAACGTGTCGGCAGCACTTGTGGAGAACTATAAAAAATGGCTGAGGCTTAGCTAAGGTTAAGCCTAGTCAGATGCGAAGCATATTGGTGGCTAGGCTTGGTAATACATGGCTTTCCTTGGTTGAATACTTGGTCATTTTAATACAACCACTAGAAGCCTTCGTCGTGGAGGAAGACAACGGCATGGCTACAGCGGGACGCCGACTAACCCCGAGACGCGCGTTCGGTGAGCGCCTGGATTGCCACGGAAGCCGCGTCTGCCTGCCCGGTGGAGCGAGCGTTTCACCTACACCGAGTGTGAACGCGCGTTCGAAATGCGCGGGAATACCGCTCGAGGACATTCCGGCGTCTGTGCGATGGCATCGTTCTCCCTCTCCCAGCGCGTGACGGCGATCTGTCGTGACGTCATGTGTCACGTGGTATGTCACGTGGTGTGACGTCACTGTACCACGTGGTCTGCACGGCGTGCAACCACAGCGACGGCGCGAGGTGGACCCCCGTCTTCCTCTATCGTGACGTCATGTGTCACGTGGTATGTCACGTGGTGTGACGTCACTGTACCACGTGGTCTGCACGGCGTGCAACCACAGCGACGGCGCGAGGTGGACCCCCGTCTTCCTCTGTCGTGACGTCATGTGACACGTGGTATGTCACGTGGTGTGACGTCACTGTACCACGTGGTGTGCACGGCGTGTAACCACGGCGAAGGGCTGTAGTGTACCTCTAGTAATATGCTTCGCATAAAAAGATAGTGTTTAAATAGTGGTGGTAATCAAAGGGGGATCATGTGAGGATGGAGGGCAAAAAATTTGGTGTCGATCGGATCTTTAATAATTTATTAGAGCCAGAAGAGCGTGAAAAAGTGGGTGTGGTTGGGTCGAAGTGGTACGAAATTTGAATCGCCGGAAGTGTCGTAGCACGTGCGCCCCCACGTGGCGTACCACGTGGTTGGGCCACGTGAGCGGAAAGGTGGGCGGAGTCAACGCGGGCAGCAGAATTTGAAATTCCGAAATGAATTTCGAGGTGAAACGATAAGGGCTTTGGAGCTAGTCGATATCTAATCAGTAATAACTAATTATAGAAACGCCACTAGTAAATAAGAATTAAGGTGCATTAGAGTGAATTAAGGAGAATTAACTATAAATTAAGGTGGATTGATGTGACTTAATGTGACTTAATGATACATTAGAAGGAATTAAAGCAGAATTAAAGAAAATCAATTCCAAACTGCGAAATCAATGTGAAATAAATAAATTAATTCCAAATAAATGAATAAGTGTAAATGAAATGATTAATTGTGGAATGATTGTGTCAAAATAGTGAATTAAGTGTGAATGATATGAATTCTTCGTGAATTAAATGCGAAAAAAATGATCGAGTAAGGTGCATTAACTGTGTTTTAAGGGGATTTATGTGATCCGATTGTCAGACGCGACGTCACAATCGGCACAGAGGAGGCAAAGGGGAGCTACTAGAAGCAAAGAGGAGGCGTCAGGGCTTTCTCATTACTCCAATGTAGTTTCCGCAGTGCCCTCTAATGTTTTTCAGAAATGGGCACTGCATCAAGTTGTTTTATCTTCTCGTAACCTCAGGAAGGTCCCGCAAGTCCAAACAAGAATAATCTAATTCAGCAGGATTATTATACGAGCGAAGCTAAGTTGGTTAATTAATTACTCTGCTGAAACGCAAGTAGACCTTTTACTAAATCAGAAGTATCCGCTCTCAGGCATTGTATTTGAAGGCCTGCTAATAATTTCCTCATCTAGCGTTATTTAGCATGCAGTAAAACAACATTTCACAAGGGTTTCAGCTCTAATCATCAGATTTTAGCGCTACATTCCCAAGCAAACACAACACCCGCTGCAAGGCTTGAGAACACCGTAGGCACTGGGTCACTGTGGATGTTCAAACTTGAATATAAATTCAGAGAAAAGGTTACATGTACTGCGTGATACGGCGTGTTGTTTCCATTGGCTCCAATAGAAGCATGGTAAAATAAGAATCTCGCATGAGCATGGCGCAGTTCCGTACAACCGGAAGGACACGGGAACAGCCCTGATTAAGGTCTTGCGTGAAGCGCTATAGGTGAAAGCAACTTGCACCATATGTTTTTGACTACTGTATGTAATAAGCTGAATAATCATTATCGCTTTCAGGCACGCATCAAACTCAGCTCTCGAGGACATTAATAAAATTGGTTTGTGTACGTTTAGAGCCAATTATTTCAGAAAAACAACTTCAACGGCGCAATACATTTGCAGATGGACGCACGCCCCGCACTTCCATGCTCGAGGAATTGCAGCCTTATTCTTACATGAAACACATGTATGCGAGGCTCCTTATCACATGCTTATCAATGAAGCAAACATTACTGAAGCAAATTAAACATGACAGTGATTGCTTTCCATGACAAGCCTGAAAGATAATTGATCACAAATTATAAAAGAAAAAACGATATGCCGCTAGTGAGAACTGAGTTTGGCAGCGGCTCTGGAACCCTCTACTTTGGCTGCAGTAATGCACGCCTTGGTTTCGGTGCACGCGGGTCTCGAAAAGCTTTGTGTCTTGACACAATGCAGAAATTTACGAAACATACTCTGTATAGCAAGCAATTCGCGACTGCGTCAGCAAAGCCTGAGCCTTGCTAACGAAAAAACAAGTCGTCTATTTTGGTGTAGACTTCACCACACACACCAGCATGCCATATTAACGTGACTGTCATTCTTTCAGGCATGGTTACGGCGCTTGTATAAATATAACGTGTGTGATGTAAACCTCAGTTTAAATTCTACGATCTGTACTTTTTGTTTCGTTTCCATCTCTTTTTTTGCATTTGCGTGGTTTCTTTATGGATTCTGGTTTGAAAAGAAGAGCAGTTTTCGTTTTTTTGGGCTTAAATTTATTACAGTTGATAAAATGTTAATTCAGTTGATATAAATTATTCGTGAATATCATATACACTACATTTAAAAAAAAACCATTCCGCTTTCCTTGGTCTCGATCGTTGTAAGCTTCCTTAATGAGTAACTTTGGTAGTCAAAATTGAGGTCAGCGAAATGTAATACTTAATCGCGGATGGGAGCGGAAGACCCGCGTTTGAGCGCCGGGCTCATAACAGCTGGACCTTTTTTGTCATCATGAAGCGGAGGCGTTCGGAATTACGCTTTCTAATTTGCCCGTCAGCGAGCATACTTATCCAGCCAACCTAGTTTTGACCCCGCCACAGATTTATGTCCATGCACCAGCGGGGCGGCTATGCCCACTAATCCCCCTTTCGAAAGCAGTGCTGTCGCGGTGCGCGGGCTCATGGTTATGCCGGATTTTTTTATTATTTCTAGACCTTTTTTTTAATGCAGAACAGGACTAATTTGTGGAAAACATCGAAATACTCATGTATTACACGTTTTTTACGTGCCTTGCCATAGAACCCAGAAATTTTCTCTAGAAACGTGATAACAGTAAAATTTGGTTCAATTTATTTGCTTATTAAATTCAATAAAAAATTTCCTGACCCACAAAACACATTAGTGAACAGCCAGAAGTTCTGTTTACTTGTTAGTGTTGAGTTCTTTTATATTTTAAACCATGGATAAAGTTACCTGGGCCCCTTACATAGAAATAAATTGCGCATGTTTCAGCGGGACGCGGGCAACGCTGGGCTTAAAATAATGGGAACCAAATATACCTGACACAACAGAAGTCCAGTTCACACTTCGAAGAGCGACCGTCAAAAATAAAAAGAAGCCAAGCAATCAACTGTTAAGCATAAGAGATGTTCCAACTTAAATATAGAGTCTTCATGCAGCATTTGGCTCGAAGAGAAATTTTGTGACATCTTTTGCCTTCGCTTTTAGCTAGAAGACTACCAGCTCTTTAACCAACCTACGTTAGCGTCAATTGTTGATCTTTCTATACATACAAATGTGTTCATATATTTCAAGACAGGACACACCTTTGCGGCGTCCTGATACACACTGAAATCAGGAGGCAGAGATTCCAAGCGTCTTTCACTGTAGCAGGATGCCGTAATGAATCCCAAAATGAGGATGGAGATGAATGAGCAGCGACTCATTGTTCTGCTCTGGTCTCACCTGAAAGCGTCAAGTTGCAATATATATCAGCTGCGTTGATTTTTTTCTTCGACAAGGCCGTCTGAAGCACATTGCGTTTTGAGAAGAACGGTACAGGCACCGATGTTGAATGACAACTTGCAGAATTGTGAGTAACCTGGCCTCCAGAAAGATTTTTTCTGCGTAAAAAAGTCTCGCCCACAGGCTTCTTTTGCAACCCCTCATCTGCAAACAGAGAGAAAGTACTTGCCTCCCATTCATTGCACGTTAAAGAGCCCCAGAAGGTCGAAATTTCCGAAGCCCTTCAGTACGGCGTCTCTCATAGCTTCATTCTCTTCGGTACATTAAACCTACGTAATCCAAACCAAAGCAAACTTACTCTCGAAAAGGAGAGGCGCCCCATAATCTGCTTGAACCCCTGATGTTGGCCACCTTGTTCTGAAATAGCGCGTAGGTCGAAAGTATACAATGGCGCCTTCTCCTCATCTGCACTCCTAGCTTGCTTGACACCAATAAATAAAAAGATAGTGAAGGCTATCATTCTGACGATACCTTAAAGGTCCTATAGTGATGGAAAGTGACTGACTCGTCCAGCTTTCCCTTTTCGTATGGAGAGGAGAGTGCAAAAGCAGCCTGTGTACGAGAATGTTTATGGAATAAAAAGATTCTCTAAGGTTTCAAGAATTCTGCGAGTTGTCTAATTAGAATCATCCTTATTGCCGGTTATCACACTGACAAAAATACATTTCAAGCATTTTCTAAGGGGTAAATAAGACCATCATATTGTATGCGACCGTTTCTAAAAACAGTGCAAAGAAAATGACCCCAGGCTGACACTGAAAATGATGTTTCTTCACCAAGAAAACTGAAAACGTTTAAGACACTGAAGCTGCTAAACTGTGTAAAGTATATAAATTTTCGACAAAGTTTTCACCTAGTTCATTTCTCCGCTACTCTGAATTTTGTAACCTCCTCAACTATATAGATGAATCCAGGACCTCTCAAGCTGTCTATGCAGCTTTTTCACTAGCTGTCCTCGCAACACCTAGTTGCGGAAATCAACCTTCAACCTTATACTTTTTTGTTAGACCTAAAAATCAGGTGTTGTGAGGGAAACTTTCTCCCGCTAAGATGACGTCGCCCGCAACGATGGGTTTTTCGCTGAAGAGCTAATACGCATACTTCCATACAACGTTGTCTGAAATTCAAAAGAAATTCACCCTTTTGGCAACATGGTAACACAGCTTGGCACAATCTTCCATTCGTTGTTTCTTAGTGACAAGCAGTCGATTTATGGCAATTTTTTGATACGAGGCAATAGAAATTACGAAATATTTTAAGTTCATTGCCTGAGCCTCTCATGAAAGAAGAAAGCCTAATATTAGGAATCGAAGGTAATTACAGCACAATGATTCAAAATATCTTATTAAAAGAAATAAAAACAAGGCTACAAAGATTAATGCGGACAATTATATTAGGAATCGAAGGTAATTACAGCACAATGATTCAAAATATGTTATTAAAAGTAATAAGGATGGTAACAAATTCTTTCACCCTGCACAACATGGATTTCGTAAAAACTATTCCTGTAACACACAATTAGCACTCTTTCTTCACGATCTGCATGCGAACCTCGACTTGAATATCCAGACTGACGCAATTTTTTTAGACTTTGCTAAAGCATTCGACAAAGTTTCCCACCGACGTTTGATGCTAAAACTTTCGCAGCTGAACTTGCATCCTAACATCTTAAAATGGATTGAAGCATTTCTAACGTGTCGCTTTCAGTCAGTTGCTATTAACAACCAGTCATCTCCTTCTGCCCCCGTAACCTCAGGCGTACCTCAGGGCTCGGTCCTAGGTCCTCTTTTCTTCTTAATATACATAAATGACTTGCCAGAACATCTATCATACAATATCCGTTTATTCGCCGACGACTGCGTTATCTACCACTCAATAACTAACACTTCCGACCAAAAAGCCCTTCAGGATGATCTTAACCGCATTGAAAAATGGTGCGATGATTGGCTAATGACACTTAACCCTAACAAATGCAAGCTTATTTCGTTTCACCGCAGGCTTAATCCGTTGTCCTTTTCCTATAGAATTTCTAACAATCCAATAGAGCACATTCATTCATATAAATACTTAGGTATCACTGTTTGTCATGATCTAACTTGGCGGGAACATGTTACTAATGTTATTTCATCTGCAAACAGAACCCTTGGATATCTGAAGCGCCATTTACGTCACGCAACAAAAGAGGTAAAATTACTCGCTTACACATCATTGGTAAGACCAAAACTAGAATACGCATCCCCCATTTGGAGCCCCCATCAAGCATATCTAATCGATGCACTTGAAGCCGTGCAAAATCGCGCCGCCCGTCTCATTCACTCCCAATATTCATACGAAGTCAGTGTGTCATCCCTGAAATCACTGTCCAACTTACGAAGTCTTTCTTGCCGTCGTCGCGTCGCAACCCTATCTCTTTTTCATAAATTTTATTACAGCTCACTCGGCCATGAACCATACATTTGCGCACCTCCGCCGCGCATATCACATCGCACTGGTCACCCCCTTCAAGTTACTCGTCCACGTGCCCGTACCGTAACCTTTTCCACCTCCTTCTTTCCACGAGCCGCGTCAGACTGGAACGGCCTCTCCCACTCCGCTGCTGCTATCACCTGCCCGTCACTCTTCAACGCCAACATTGAACTTCATATGTCATCGTGAAAAATGTACCAATTTTTGATTAACCCACCCCTTATGTAATACCCCGAAAGGGGCCTTTAAGGTAAATAAATGAAATGAAAAAAAACAAGGCTACAAAGATTAATCCGGACAATGCACGTAGTTAGCTTGTGAGTCGCCTGATACAAAGAATTGCGCCCCAAGTATTACAGATACTGCCCTCCTCGTGAATTTTCAGTAAGAGCTTGTAAAATTCTCTCCTTAAGTAATAGCACTTATCTGCATCTATCGAAGATTATATCGGACGGGCAGAATTGATACATATTCCATCAATCTCGATATGTATGCTTGGGTAGCGGGGGAAGAGGCGAGTTGAAGCAAGTAAATAACTAAAGCCCGTACTATTAGGCACGGTAGAAAAAACACATGGATTTTATTAGGGTTTTAGAACATTAATGAATCCCAAGAAAGCAGACTACATAGCAGATCTCGGCTATAAGTACGCGTATAGAGAGGTCTTGTTCGCGTTTCTGTACGAGCAAGAAAGCGTTTTTTTCTCTCAAGGAGTTGCCTGACTTGTATTTCAAGCCTCTCAGGTGTTATTTTTACGCATGACAGGTGAACAGACTCCACTGCGTCGCCATAGGCAGTCACTTTTATACTCAATGTGCTCGCGAAATGGAGGTAGTAACGGAAATAAATCAAACTATGTCGTCCAACTGCCTCGAGCGTTTGACGGACGCCATTTTACCATTCTAGGAAATCATTTTCACAACTTGGTATCTGTCAATGCGCACCTTAGTGCCGTCGAACGAGCGCTCATTGCATTGCGCAAGTCATCTACTGAGCGCGACAGAATATCCTTGTTAAATATTCACTCTACGACATGCAAAAGCAACATTTCCGCACCAAAAGTAATGCTCACAATATTGACGTGAGACATTCAAAATCAGGGAAATAAGCCCTGCGCCACGGTCATCAGTACGCACCTCGGGACAAGCCGTGCACGCTTCGTGCTTCCAACCCTTGAGAGAGACTGCTCTGTGGAGCGCGATTTTCCGCTCAATACGACACAGAGACAAGGGCTGCTCTGTGAAAACGGCAGTGCTTTGTGAATGCGGATGCCTTTTGCCACAGGTATCGAGCAGCTTCAGACAGGTGTTTTCATGCATAAATTATATTAATGCAGCTTGTACAGAGAGCATAAAGGTTGGCTTCCGGGTTCGATGCGCCATCACACTTGGCACAGCGTGGTCACACTGCCAACCATGTGCATACTCTGCTATCGGCCAGTCACCAGTAATAAAAGGCTGGAGCATATTTGATTGCTCGAATTATTTGTATTTGTTGTGTCTAGCGCTCCCTTTCAAGTTAGTTTCTCGCTTTGGGCTTCCAAAGAGGAGTGAATTGCCAAAGTTACCTTTCCAAAAGTGACAGTTCGAAATAATTCGCCAAGCGTCATCCCACAGGCGACATCCCACATATAACGCACCAGTTTATAACCACAGTGGAGTGGGCAGCTTTCATTTATTTTAGTTTATGCACTTCGGATACAGAAGAAAAATATAGCGACGAGCTTTCAAGTAGTGTGGAGGAGATCAGAGCTAAAAGGAAATGTCAATGCAGCGAATTCCTTAAACTGATCTTGGAGCAATATTCCTCCTTTATTCATTTATTCTTAAGCGTTGCAATATGAGTGTTCCTTTTGCCTTGCACCGGTAGCGATAGGTCCACAGCAAAAGACATATAAACTATATTCCAGCTGACTGCGAGTGGATACACGCACAAAAAAACAGGTTTCCTTACCTTACCTTACCTTACCTTACCTTACATACGAATGATTATTCGCTTCCTGTTCCCATTTTTATGAGAGCGCGAGCTGTTTGGTGAGCGGGAGTTCATTTTTAGAACAAAAAGCTTACTGATCCCATGCTGAGTCGAAAGGTCAACCGGCTCATAGATTTGGCCACTAAAGACAGGAGCGCCACATGCGGCTATGACGTCATGTCATATGACTCACCGACGCCACAGCTGCGCGCGTGGTGGCCACGTCCGCCGCTGTTTTGGCCACTCCTCCGCCGCTCCTCCTCGCCATTTGGGGCGTGTGACGTGTCACCTAATTCACTCTTCTGCTCACGTCCGCCTCTGCGCCGACCGGCGCTCTGGACGCTAGCTTTTGCACTTCTGGCAGAGGATTCATCACGCGATTTGTTCTAGCTAATATAATTGTAGTGCTTCCTGACAGAGCTTTCGCTCTGTATATGAAACCTGAGCTGAGTTGAGCCGCAGCCACTTTTTTGCTCTCGCTTGTCCGTTTTATTATTCTATGATGTTGGCTTTGGTAGGGCACTCGATGAATGTCGTCGCTGTCATTGTTACGGTTAAATAATATATATATTTTTACTTTACCATTAAACTTTGACCCTGACGAAGGACAGCCCGTCGACCGAAACCGCTGTTAAATAAACCGAGATATTCGTAGCAATTGTGACCGTTTCATTCTGCACACACACACACACACACACACACACACACACACACACACACACACGCACGCACGCACGCACGCACACACGCACACACACGCACACACACGCGCGCGCACACACACACACACACAGAGAGAGAGAGAGGCGTCACTTCTACATCGGGGATATAAGAACCACAATGGTGCAAGTGCGCCCGTCCAATTCAATTCAGTTCATTTTACCTGTAATTGGGAAGGGTTTCGCCGAAAAATTGTAAATTACAGATTGGCATGAGCCAGAAAACTGTGACAAGGCAGTGTTGGCATAAATTTGTACAAAAATTTAATATAATGCAAATATACATATAATCTGACGCAGTAGTGTGATAACTTTCCGCAGTTTTTCAAACACAGCTAACCTCCGCCTTAACAGAAGTTGCTGTTCATGCTTGTTCTTCTGTTCACTCATTCTTTATTCTCTGAGCATTTGCCGGTAAAAGTTATTGTGTATTCTTCGTGCGCTTAAAAAAACTAGTTGGAAGTGGTGCTTCGTCATGTTGTCTACCTGCCTGTTTTGTCCTGTTTTCGTTCCTCACAAATAAAGAAAACCTTCGTCTGCTTGCATCGCAGAAAATCCACAACGATGTACTTCACATACATATTTCAGTAAAACTGGAGATTTGTGCGATAACACCTTAACAGCCAAATTACACAAAAGTAAGAAAAACACTGAAACAGTGAAGACAACATGCTCCAAAACAATATATTGTCTGCAGCTTGTAATAGCGTTATTGCAACTGCATAAAGGTAAATTAGTACTGCATATTGAAACTCGTTCAGTTGGCATGCCTCAATTTCCTTTTGCTCTCGCGTTTTCAATGCACATGAAGAAACAGTTGGAGAGTGAACAGGTGTGCTCGTGGCTGCCGCACTTTGCGGAGTGCTGTCACTGATAGTGAGCGAGATTCGGCGGAAATTACGCGTGCCCAGTGCGCCCTGCCGGCTGCTCTTTGCGCAAAAGCCCCTGGGGCCGCCAGCTCTCATCGGCTCTCGCCAAGAGCGCTTGACGAATCGCGGAGGCCACGCGCTCCGATATTTTTGGTTATATAGCTTCTAAATATCTACCATTAATTTCTTGATCATCAACATTTCTGAAATTTATGGCGACGTTTGCATCCAAATGCGGCGCCGCGGTAGCGTTCGGTCAAGTCTCCTAGCGCTCAGTTACGGATCGCCATAGCAACTCTATCTTACCGGTGCTCACGTATGGGGCAGAAACGGGGAGGCCAACGAAAAGCGTTAAGCTTAAGTTAAAGACAACGCAGCGAGGTATGGAAAGAAAAGTGATACGTGTAACGTTAAGAGTCCGGAATCGGGCGAAGTGGGTCAGGGATTAAGCGCGGGTTAATGACATCCTGGTCGAAATCAATGGGAAGAGAGGAGGAGTCTTTGCTGGGCATGTAGTGCGAAGGGAAGATGCTTTAGGGTAACGGACAAGAATCCAACAGAAGGAAAACGTAGCAGGTGGGTGGATGAGGTTAAGAAGTTCACGGGGATAGGGTGGCCTCAGCTGGCAAAGGACAGGGTTAATTGGAGACACATGGAGAGGCCCTTGCCCTGCAGTGGGCGTAGTCAAGCTGATGACGATTAATATGATGATAGTAGCAACTGGCTCTCCTTGATTGAGGCTACACCGAGGCAGTTAGCAAAAGCGCTGCAGAGACTACGTAAGTACACACTCTCAACCGATAGCTGCAAAAAGGGTAGAGAACCAGCTTACTATCTGCAACCTAATTCGTTCGGCTCGTTAGTGACTAAATATTTTAGGTCACAGTAGGTTACCACAGCGACCCAAGAACCTGTTTCAGTATACCGATATTATGCTGCTAAGAAGCCTTATGTTGTGAAAGAAGTCTCTCTGCGGTGCATTCTCACATAAAGCATGTACACAAAAAAGCGCTCCATTAAGGAATTGGGAAACGGAAGAAACACGTGTTCCTGGATAACGCCTGCAAATTTTTGTTGGAGATAACTTTCAGCTGGTACCGACAGCCAAAAAACTAAGTGTTTGTAGAGAAGGAAGAGGGAAAGGAAGAATCAATGCAAGAGAAAGGAATATGCAAGAGAGAAATGGCTCTCTCTGACCCGGCACCGTTTCATTTTCCGTGCCTCTCAGCTAGATTTAGCGCCCACGTATGAAGCGCACCTGCTGCCCAGAACACTGCACGGAAGATCACGTTTTCAACCGATAACGCCGTCCTACCAGGTGCGGATACTCTTTTAGCGAACGACATCGAGCTTTCCCTTACAGAGCTGCGGGATCATCTTCCGGCGGCATTCCCGGCGCGCACGAACAAAAAAAAAATCGTCAGCGCGCCACCACTGGTAAGGGGGGCCTGGAGGGAAGAGATGAGTATCGGTAAAGGCAAATTGATATGCGGCGCAAGCCACCGCGTAGCGATGCGACATAGTTGCCGTGTGCGGGACGGCTCGACACCAGATGCTCCGGGCGCTTGCCAGTCCAGTCACGTGCCGCTCTCCGGCGACGGAAACAGCCTGCACTTTCTTATTGCCGCTATAATTGGTGCTCCCCGTAGCTGCGGCGGGCGATGCTCTCAGCGTTGCGCGGCTTTTTTGCGCTGTTGAAGGATCCTCGACTCGTCGTAAGAGCAGCGTGGTCGAACATGCTCTGCGTCTTTCATTGGGTGTTTGCTTCTTTAGGCGGCTGCTATGCTTTCTTTTTCTGTCTCAGCCGAGTCGGTGCATTGTTCCGAAGGCTCACCAAAAGCATGATGGTGCCACGGGGGCCCTCGCTTCTTTTTTGCTGGTCCCAGTAGCAGGCTTCTAAATACGCTCTTGCCCAAGCGCAGAATGCAGCTCGGACGGCCCTGTGAAACCACTGAGTTTCCTTCGTGCACAAATGCAGGATTCTTGGACACCTTGTAATGCAGGTGCTGTGGAATAAATAAACGCAGCCACGACCTTCCGTGTCAACAGTGCATTGACCAGCGCTTAGCGTCGCCTTTATCGCTGACCGCTGTTGTCAAGTTTTCTCAGCTTGAAATCATAGTTAAATTTGAATTGAAAAACAAGTGCCTTTCTTACAAGAATATAACTCGACCACCAAGTGTGATTTCCGAGGAGGGTTTTGCTGACGATTACAAGTTGTGTACAAGCTTGTTTTGCTGAACCCTTTTTTTTGGGGTGCACGAACGCCTGCAAGCACAGGCACACACACACACACACACACACACACACACACACACACACACACACACACACACACACACACACACACACACGCACGCACGCACACGCGTATTTGTGAGTGTTTGGGCGATAGCACCCAAAAGAATCTTGAGCAAACATGACGAAAACTTTTGAACTTGAAAGCAAAGCCACAACCCCAACACAAGTTAAACAGAGTGAATAATTGTTAGCAGCCGTATTTCAATTCAATCAATTCGATTTATTCACCAGACGTTTCTGGAAGGTGTCCTGCATAAAAGCTGCTAACGCAGCTTGACGAAGTCCAGGAAACAAAATAAGTGTACGTGTTTTTTACCGCGCCTCACTTAATAACTCATTCAAATTAATTGTGCAAATCACTGAATGCCACCTTGAGATGCTCTCCCTACCTGGAATGCTGGAAAGAACGATAAGAAACATCCTGTTCTATATATCACTATACAGTGAGACGGTAGCTGTGTTCTGTTGTCTTTCTGCTGATTTACTCAATTTGGCAGCCACACTTTTTCTTTCCCCTTCTTTAATATCAAGTGGTCTAAAGGCGCCAGATTACGCATTGTACTCCTATTCTCCGATACAACTTAAGTCTGTAGTAAAGCTCCGCCCTCAGTCATGACTGCCACAGGATTGTTGGTCGCCAGTAAGTAAAGAGTCCGTACCGCCGTCCGTCCCGCACCGCTGCGGAAAGTGCTGACGCACTGTCAAGCCGCTGCTAAGAGCGGCGGCCGTTCACTTCGCCATGGTCAGCGGGCACACTCCGTTTGCTCGAAACGCCGTTGAGAGCGCTGCAATTCGGTTGCGCACGAGCGTAGTTACGTGGTATTTTTGCATGTTTCGCGGGCTTTCTTTAGATGCCGGAAAAAAGGACCCCGTAGGAGATACGATGTTACAATAAACTGAATCGGTTGTTTATAAACCTCCTCTGCAATGTAACGTAATGGTCTTAGCACTAAAATAAATAATTCAAGATTTGTATAATTTGTCTTAGTTAATTAACTAATTAAGCGCAATAAAAAATATTCTGACGAGCGCCACATGACGGCTAACAATGTATCGGTAGTTTCAGCGGGCTGCGGTTTGCCGCTTTCTTAAAATCCTTGGTTCATGTTAGGTCAAACACCCTGTATAGCAGATTTTCGAGGAATATGTCGGAAAAGGAATTTCCCAAGCAATTTGCCAACCTAAGCATGTACATTTTAGAGAAAGCGAGGACTGCTACTTGTACAGCACAGTGACAATGGGATAAGCTGGGTTCGGTATGCTCCACATACATCTGTGAAGCACCGCCGTGGCAGCTCAGTGGTTATATTGCCCGACTGCTGACCGGAAACACGCGGGTTCGATCCCGGCCGTGGTGGTCGCATTTCAGTGGAGGCGAAATACCAGAGGCCGGCGTACTATGCGATGTCAATGCACGTTGAAGAACACTAGGCGCTCGAAATTCCCGGAGCCGTCCACTATGGCGCCTTACAGCGTGAGTATCTTTGGGACTTTAAACCCCGCTAAATGTAATCCATCTCCAGAAGGTTGTGTTTATGTGCTGCGAATCGAAACAGATCGCGTGTCCATTCCACATGGAATGGGTGAGAGAGTAATAACCGTAAAACTAAAACTGACGAAAGTGGCGAAGAATGCTGGATAACCAGAAGAATTGCAGAACCAGGCTACACGGAAAGCCTGGCTGGAGAACTGCCTAGTCGATGACAGATCATTGAAAAAGACAGTGCCTTCCGGGTTTTCTCAGAACACAATGTTTTTCATGTAGATAGGCTCCAAAAGATTGCGTTGATGTCGACAGAACCAACTTCACTGCAAGATTACGTAACAACCTAATTTCGAAAAGGGTCTCATTTTGCACTGTGCACTGTCGCATATTGTCCCAACGGTGGGCGCAAAGTGCGACATTTCGAGCATATTCAATTCTTAACAGTTTCTCTGTGTTTGGTCTCAGTATGGCGCTTCATATGTACCGTGTCGAATGCAAGAATTGTGCGAAATAATTCGTTTATGCTCTTTAGTTAAGGAATTAGAATAAGAAAAACCAAGTGGTTCTAAAATTTACGATACGTTGTGAGTAGCTCTCCCTCATGTGAGATCGCAGGTGGCCAGACTTTCATGGTTCATTTTGAAGAACAAAGTCCACAGTTTGGCGAAGAGTGAGGCACAAACCCCTACTGCACCGAACACATAAGGCTGAAGCAGCATTCGAACGAAAGATTCGCGCGTCTTATTCTTAGCAGCCCTACTCCGGTCGTACACGACCGCGCAAGGGTTTTGTGACGACGTGGGCGATTGCGCCTGCACCCATGTGAACACACACCTCGCTGGTTCCAAAAACAGGTCACTACATGGGTATCCATAGGATGTTTCTGGTAGTCTTGGGAAATTGTTAATTATTTCGGACACCGATTTAGCCTTGTGTCCCGTTGAGTGACCACTTCCAATGGATTTTTTTTTTGCGACCGGCAGTCGCTGGATGCTACGCACCAACACGAATCACGTACTGATGGCACAAATTCCAGGATCAAATAGATAGCGGTAAATTTCAGCATTCATAGGTGGGGTGGCATCGCGTGAGAAAAAATGACAAAAAAACAAAAACAAGGGTTGTGTCAGAGCCATCAAATCGCGAGCGCATGCGCGTGTGATGCCCTTGTCTACCCGCGCATGCGCTCGCGATTTGATGGCTCTGACACAACCCTTGTTTTTGTTTTTTTGTCATTTTTTCTCTCACGATCCTTCGGCCTATAAAAGTTGTGGCTTTCGACGAATAAATTCAGTTGACAGTTAGCGCTTGTGTGTGTGTTTCGTCTCTCTTGCCCGTGTCTTTGTTTGCGCTATAATATTTCTAATTAAAAAAAAAAGAAGGTCAAGTTTAAAGGCGCGCGTTTATATACCACCCTCCGAGCGCCTGTGCTGTGCCAGTGAATGTGCATTTTACGCGTGATGCTGATTAGTGTTCTTTACATTAATGTTCAATTGGTCGGTGCGGAAGATGAGGTATTGACCCTGGTTTGAAGAAAAAAGCTTTAAAGCCTTCTTTACAACATTCCCAAAGAAGAAAATGCGCAGCTTTTAGGATGCCTGCTCTATGTCAACAATTAGCCGCTTCTTGTGATTTTCCCGCAAAGCCCCGCTAGGAACAACCTCCATGGCCCTTAAATGGCATGCATCAGTTATCACCCAGTAGAATGTTCGAGCAACGTCCAATAGATTTTTCTAAGGCATTATACACTAATGAGCTCATTCATTTTCTCTGGTGAGCCTACTTCCAAAATTATGAGGATTTAGGAACATCACACTTTTAAATTTGGTGCTGCTTTTCGATTGGTCCATCGGTGATGACACGGCGTTGATGACGCCACGACTCTCTCAGTTGCACTCATAGATCGAAGGGACTCCTCATTCCCTTACTGGTGCAGTGTTGCAGGGGTCAAGGGATACGGCACTGCCCTTGCAGCTGGCTCTTTCAAACACAGCGATGGGTGAAGTTTGCGAGACCAAAGTTGCTCTCCCCCATGGCACCCGTAGGGCTCATGGGCGCCACGGCGTGCACGTGGCAGTCGCGTTTGAAATTTTAGGTAGTTCGGCTCACATTTCGGTCGTAATGTTGCTATCTTGCACGGCGGGCAGGTTGTGACGAAGTCATAACTTAGTGTTACATACAGTGGCCAATCTAGAAATTTTGTGCGGATTTTCATATCTCGCGGTGGTTTCTGATTGGTTAATTGAGTCAGTGACTATGATGACGTAATCAGGGAATGAACGAATTAGAGAACTGCCTTACACAGAAGTCGGAAATTCTTTTCTGAGACGACAGCCTAAATGCTATCTCGTTAAAAGGATGTGTCGGCGTAGTCAGCAATATCGCACCTTATTGTTCACCCTCAGCCACATGCGCGTCACATGCCCATGCCTAGAGTCATGCCCGCGGGATGTCCCCCTTTCCTACCTCAATATGATAGTTATACTAAGGCCGCCGTAAGAAATAAGCGAACTTGCAAGCCACAGTTTCAAAGCAGGCAGGAATTCTAAGTGGTACACTGTTCCAGTGTACGATAAGTTTAAGCCTTCTTCCTCAAGAGTGAGTTCTGATGTTCGTGCAACGCTCATGTAATCTACGGATAAATGGCTTTGTTAAGATCTGACAAGTCACTTTCGAGAGCGTTGAACGTGTGATTTCGTGCACATATTATTTACGGACATTCATTAATGGACCAAAAATAATGTCACACAGGGTCAAAAAACTAACCAGTGAGTGCTGTATCGGCTGTCTAGCCTATTTGTACTCGGGAAGAACAATATAACCAGTTGAAATTTTCCTCGTCTCCGAATCGGCAGTGCATCATTTCATTCTCTTGCTGCTGCTTTCAAACTTCGGCATTCTCTACAGCCAAGGCACTTAACCCTAGCACAAGTCCTTTTCCTAGCTTCCATTCATTTTATGTACTCCGAATTCTTATGATTAGGTTCAGTTCTCGTGGCGCTTTAATGGCTTTAAGCGAACAATAATATCATATCAGTAGAAAGCGCCGAGAATTAAATATTATAAGAGAAGGAAATATAAACCCTACTCAGAGCTATGGTGAAAGACAGTTAACCTGCATCGCGGAAATATTTCAGTGACAAGCACTTATGTTGATAATTCAAATTTTCAAGAAACCATATTGAGGCACATGCGCATTTTATGGGGTAGGTGGGGTAGGGGTACGCTACCTTAATTGTAAACATAACGAGCTGTGCGAAACCGTACTCATACTCCAAGGCAGTTTTATTTTTTTTTCACAGAAGCATAGGAACTCCACAGTAAAGCGGCTGATGTCAGGATTCCTTGAAGCACTCGAGGAGCAGGTTCCAAACTGGGGAGCTTTTATGGTCGTGGCACTACACTGTGTCGTCCACCTTGAGTCTTCCTTTGGGAAGGAACCACTGATAGCACCTCGGCTAACAGCGCCTTGCACGGCCTCCGTAGTGTCTCTTTCAAAGGCAGGCCTAATAGCAAACTAGCAATCACTCACACAAGTCATTCAGCCTTTGTAGCCGTAGCCGCCGTAGCCGCCGTATCCAAAGCCACCGCCGTAGCCACCATATCCAAAGCCACCCCCGTAGCCACCATATCCAAAACCACCGCCGTAACCCAAACCATATCCTCCGCCGAGGCCAGAATGAGCGAGGAGGGCTCCTCCGGGGCTGACCTTGTTGACATGGTGCACTGTCTTCACCAGGAAGGCAGGCCCAGCCACAGCCTTAGCGAATCCGGGGCCTCCGCTTAGGAGGGCCACGCTGCTGCCGATGCCCACGCCACCGACGCCCAGGCCCACGCCGCCGCCGTAGCCGCCGCCGTAGCCAAAGCCGCCGCCGTAGCCGCCGCCATAGCCTAGGCCGTAGCCCAAACCATAACCACCATAACCTCCATAGCCAAGACCGCCGTATCCAAGACCATAGCCGCCACCAAGTCCACCGGCAATGACAGTGGCCAGGGTGGCGCAAAGGACGACGATGGTGCCCTGCGGGTGCAATTTCAAAGTTGTGTCATCCTTTCTACATGAGTGATAAAACATGGCCCACAGTGAATGTTCGCGGTACACTCTGCATTTCTACTTTATTTCGTGAGAGCACTTTATGCGTCTGTGAGCGGCAACTGCCAGCCTCATTTCCATTTCCTTGTCTCTTCACAGCTGCTGAGTTATGGAAACTGTATCTCTAAATGATAAAGCTTGAGCTCGAGGGTTGAATTCGTTAAAATTGCAACTTTTACCAACGTGCTGTGGTTGTTCAGGGAACTGTTTATGGTTTTGTCATCTAAAAAGTAACTTTTAGAAGGATTCAAGGCTTTGCGGTTGCAAGACTGCTGCTTGAAAATGGATACATGCGGCGCCACTCGGATATGCGCAGCCATCTGGGTAAGTCTCAGGTCAGTATTTTTTTCTGCATCGATATAGTATTGTATTCAACGCTACCTGTCGCCTCCAAAACTAAGCTTTCGGATACCAACAGAATAGCACAGACAAGGAACCAGTTTTTTCCTAAAGCTTCGAAATCTAGCAGCAGCCACTTGACAATTGAGAAAGGAGTTGTAGTTTTTTTGTAGTGCGCCAAATAACAATATGTTTAACACTCTTCAACAGATGTCATCGGGAGCCGTGAGCAATGATAGGCAGGATGCTTGACTCGGCTTTCCAATTAAACTCAAACGTGCTACTGCATGACATTTTACTAGAGGGTGATTTGGGAATGAGGTACCCTGAATTAATGAATAGCAATGAATTTTTTATTGTACAGAAACAGTGCCAGGACCTAACTAGTTTTCGATGGGATAAAAAGCTGTGATAAAAAATGCATCTTTTGAGCCGGATATTATACACCGTGTGTACTAATATTATATTGGCATGAAGTTGCACTTGAAAACAGCTTTCTCTGCGATGATTCATAATCGGCTTTCCGAATGAAGTTTGAGCTACCTAAAGTGATGTCTTTTTTACTTATGGCTACATCACCAGTAATAAGCGCAGCATCAACTAGGATGAGTGTAAGTTTTGCAACAAACTTAGATCACACGCTTCAGATACGAGTTGATGCTTCCACCGGTGCTGAAAAGTGCTGCAGCTGCACCGGGCATAAGCTCAAGTTTGAAACATCGAGCATGTTATGTTGGCTAGCTAAATGTATTTTGTATTCCTGATTAAAGCACTAAGGTAGAACAACTCAACTGTGTCAACCATTTCGAAGCAGTTACATTACACCATCTGCTTGTTTGTTTCCAAACTAATAGCGCCGGAAATTACCATTCTTTTAAATTCTAACTTTAATTTCTTCTTTGCTATTGCACAGGTATTCTAAGCACGAGCACGCCTAAATGCTAAGCCAAACCTTCCATCCCCTAACAAGTTGCCCCTATGCAATTATCATTACGCTGCTTGATGTCGTCGTTCAGCCTTTCAGCTCAGCTCCTTCAGCGGCAAGTTTACGACCGTGCTTACCAAGGCGTTCATGGCTTTCGCTGCTCCTGCTTTCTCGGTGGCGTGTCGAAGGCGGATGGCTGACTGCTCCGTCCGGGCCTGCTTTTATACCTTGAACTGCAAGAGGAACCCGCGCTTCCAGTACGACGGAGGTCACGTATTCGGCGCGATATCACATGCAGCCGGCCCAACGGGACGGCAGAACCGATTTAAGCGGGAAACCCAAAAGCCTGTCACAGTACCGTGTTACCCTGGGCGCTTCCGCGATCTCTGCACTCTGCATACGCAAAAGGGCGGAAACAAAGCATCCGAGCGAGCTCGCGTTTCTAACTGCAGCACTGGGTCTATGGCCCAGTTATCTTCGGACTCTGCTTCCGCGGGACTTCCTTGGTTAAGGCCATGCCTACACTGCGGCAGACACGGCCACTATCGCGAACCGCTTACTGGGTCAAACAGGGAAGTGTGCATGCAAGTTAGCAAACTTAAATGCGGGAACCTTATAGTCTAGTCATTATCGGTCATTCAAACTTCCTCCAAGAATAAACTATCGTTGAGCATTGAAGAGAAATACACAGCTTGCCGTCTTGCGGAGGCTGGGAGACGACTCGAGGAAAACACGGGGAGCGTTAGAATGCTCAGACTGCACCAGGAGAAGGAAGCTATAGTTTGATAGGCCGTCAGTGCTAGAAGGAGTTTTGAGGAGAGGTATACACTTACAGGCCATATACGGCTCTCATTTTTAACAGCTAGCAAGCTTTTTTCAATAAATCGAACAAACTCTCGGTGGCAGAGCAGCTGGGATTTACTCATATTTAACTGCTCTAAGGTTCTAGTCTGAACTCAAAGGTGAATGTAGCGCGCTTACTGCTAATTTCCAGAGCGTAATAATAAAAACAAAAGGACAGGCTAAGGTAAGGCCTGTTTTGCGTACGTTTTTATTCCAGCAAGAGATGTACCCTATGGCACCGCTTTAGTAGATCTTTATAGTTTCGGTACAGTTGCCAAACTAATTTTCTCGCAGCTCCTGGTCACACTTGTTAATGAATGTACGTGAAGTGGCAATCCTTCTTTAGGAGGTTTTGGCTGATTGGTCGCTGCTACTGCGGCTTCTGCCTCCTCCCGCTGGGGTTTGCCAAGTCCTCGTTGTTTTGCATTCTATCGAGCGTGAGCTGCGTCTGTT
The DNA here is from genome assembly GCF_055824585.1 of Amblyomma mixtum. Lineage (NCBI taxonomy): Eukaryota > Metazoa > Arthropoda > Arachnida > Ixodida > Ixodidae > Amblyomma > Amblyomma mixtum. Next base: position 150,199,316 of record NC_143013.1, on the reverse strand, counting down.
TGCACTTGACGGCAGGCCGGTGTGCATCAGCGGCGGAGAGGTCAAAATTCTAGAGTGGTAGGTTTGCGCCTCCGCAACAGCTGCCGCCGGTTGCAGCTCCGCTCCTCCGCGTTGTGACGACGTGCGTCGCCGGAGAGGTGGAATCATGTGGCGTTGGCTGGCAGTGACATCAGACAACCGTTGGTGACATGAGAGAACAGTTGATGATGTCATAGATCTATGGACCTGGAGTCCCCTGGTAATTCTAAGCAGCTGTTGCTCTAAATAAGGCACCAGAAAATTTTGCTTCTTTGCATTTTCGCACTACAATTTCTTCACTGTTGACTTCAAAGGTATTGACAGTTGCTCTTACGGGGCTGATCAGTTTAAATCAGAATTAGCGGAAGTTCGATGAACTAGTTTACAAAGAAAGATGATTAGATTTTCACTTTACTAGGTACAGCCTTTGTAAAAAGTTTGGAGCCCAAAGGGTTTGCTTCTGAAGCGCACTGTATGATTCGTAATGGATCTCCAGCGCTCCAAATTTTCTGAGGGTAAGAAGATTTCTGGGCCTGCCTCCTCCAATGGGTAGGACTGCCACAAATAATACAGGACTCCCACTGCGAGGCTTAGAAGCGAACATCTGGGCTGTAAGCTTTTGACAAAGACTGTACATACTCAACAGAACTTTTGATTTTGACAAAGGATAACTATCGTTTATTCAGCACACATTTACCAGGTGCAGAAAAATTTCTGCAAACAAAAGTCGTGAAAGGGGCCCATTGTTCAACGTGTTAAAATGCGCTCGACATCGGCACGTTTTTTTTTTTAACTCTATAAAAACTAGCACTTTGAGAAGGGCGATGGTTTTCAAATTTCACGATGTGTGAAGGCGCGAGTATGTTGGTACGGGTTAACACCCGATATTCGCATGGGTTGCATGTCGCTGCAAATTACGTAGTACCGAGGACGTCAGGCTAGTACCTGACGAACATCTATTAACTGGGATAGTCGCCGCAATATGCCTCAAAGATGTCGTTCTTGTTACGGTCTCGCCCGAAGTAGGGTCAACCACGGTTAGATGATGATGATGTTTTATTATTATTGAGCAAGGAAAACACCCGCCATAGGCCGCCGTTGTGCAAATTTTTTGCCGTCGACACAAAGTGGGGTCAAGCACCCACTTTACTAAACGTTTCGACCCAGAAAAGCCGAGCAACAGCAGAGGGGAAAGCTTTTGCCTATTGTGTCCCTGGCGGGTACCAGACTTTTATCTCCGTCGCAATTATCTTGAACTGGCTTTAAGCATGGCAAAGCGTTGCTGGTCTTTCTGTTGTGTTGTATTTCATACTTTTATAGGAGCAACGAAAAAAAAATTGGGGGATCGAACCCCGCTCTTCCGGCATGCGATATTCAAACCACTTGGCCAGCACTATGGTGCGACCCGACGTTGAATCAAGATTTGGTCGGGCCGGAGTAGATTCACGTTAATATCGCGGTGACTGCTGTTACGTGCCCCTTCCTGTGTTTTGCGTTGTAGTCGTAGAAGTCACAGAAGTTGATGTAGCCGATGAGATCGTTGCCATGGGAACCACTCGGAGGGTGTCCTATTGAAGGTGGAGACTGTGGCGACAGAGAAGCTACCCCCATGCGGAGGATGGTTACACTGAAAAGACGAGGGCATGGCGAGAGCGTAAGGCGCTACAGCCGGGTTGTTCCCTGGAAGGAGGCCGAGTAGGGTTACCGTGGACGGAGGACGGTACGTTGAGAACGTAAGAATGGGTAACGAGAGGGTGTTTACCGCTGAAACTATCCGAAGGGTGCTTACTGTGGAAAACGGAGGGAGAGAACGGATAGAGCGGAGGAATGTCGCACAGTCCATCTGAGGCATACGGTGGAAAATGCGCCGCCCGAGGAGTGGCTCACTGTTGGTGCCGCGGGCCGAGAGCAGTGGGATGTAGAAGAGAATTACTCGAAAAATGACTGTGCATGAGAAAGTAAAACCGCCTTAGAGATATGCAGATATAGAGTCGCTCTCATGTTATCCGCCTGAACGTATTGTAAAATATAAATATCTTAACACCTGTCGCTAAATCTCGCGTTACGAAGTGATAACTCTACAGTTACTTTCACTGCGTTAGTATTACAGGCATTTGTGCAAGCGGAAATGGCAACCGCCGTCACGCGTGGGAACCTTGTGACATCATCGCAGCCTATCCGACGTGGCCGGCGGTACCCTGGCCACCGGATTGTGAGCAAACTGTCCATCTTGAATGGTAGCACTTAAATTAATGACTAATCGTGAGGAAGCCGCCGCGGTGGCTTAGTGGTTATGGTGCTCGGTTGCTGACCGGAGAGACGCGGGTTAGATCCCGGCCGCGGCGGTTGAATTTCGATAGAGGCGAAGTACTGGGGGCCCGTGTACTGTGTGATGTCAATGAACGTCAGAGAACCCCAGGCGGTCGAAATTCCCGGACCCCTTCTATGGCATCCCTCATAGCTCGAGTTGCTTTTGACGTTAAACACCCACAGACCATAGACCAAAGAGTAGTCGTGAAGGGTTGCTCGCGGAGAGAAACCTGGGCCTTACATGCACCATCAGTGGCTGTATTCGAATGACCTATCTGCTCAGTGAGTTGCACTTATTTAATGGCTGCAGCACTGCACCGGGAGTGGTATGAGGATTCCCAGCGATCTATGAGTTTAAAGTGGAGAAAGATCAGTTGTGCATATGTGGGCATTAGGGACTACATTTTAAGCAACAATAGAAAAATTCAACGCTTTCAAACGACCCACCGAGGCTAGCGTTAGAATTTACAAAAATTTTGATTCCTGACATTTCATCTTTCCAGCTCTATTTCCAAGTTATTCGAAGAGCTTTCAGCCCAGCTGGTGACTCCTTTTCCATTATACTGATCCGTTCTTCTATGCGGTGTTCGTAGTCAATTACAACGGCGCCCCGAGTCCACCACCGCCTAGCTTGACTCAACGGCCAGCAGAAGAGGCGGGTTTTGCGTCTTGGTGTTGTTGAAGACATTTATTGCTAGAAATCGGCCTGGGGTTGGTTCGATGTGCAGACATTCAAAGAGCTCATTGGCTTCTGCCGCCGCTCTTGCCGGTTCTACTTCCGAATCTGGTTTTTCGTATCTGAGCGGGACAGCTCTGCCTTCCAGTGCTCGTTTGGCACGTAAAAAAAAAGGCTTCCTTAGAGATTATAAAAAAAAAAAAGTCAAGCACCTGGTTTCTTCTAATTGGCAAGTATGCTTTCCAAGAAGCGAACACACACAGTGCTTTTTGAAAACTGGGAAAGCTTCGCCCGCGGAAGGACGAACGCCGTACATGGTACAGCGGCTGTAATTTTGTTCTAAACTGCGCCATGACTACATTCCCGTTTTATACACGCTTCGAAAACAGCTGGGCGTAAGTTCAAGCAAGATGTGACACCTCCTGATCCTCTTCATAGCTTGGTTACGTTGGTTCTTCAGACGGACTTCAGCAATACAAAAACCTATGCACCAGGCTTATCGTGATAAGAAGAAGCTCCAGACAGCACACTTAGGCTACACTTTGTCTGGATTTGATGCGTTCGACAAGAGTATCGATGACGTAAGTCTTTGCATTCTGGCTCACTCGCAGTTTACGAGTGCGCCCCTCCAGGTGGCATCTGAAGCCGATCGGCAGCCGCTGGCAGCCGACAGTGCTCAAATGAATGAATCACAATAAAGGCAAGGTCGTGGAGAAGCTTGCCTACTAGAAGGCGAGAGAGAGGTCGCAAGGGATTGGAGAGCGTTTGTATTGTTTTGATCTAATCCTAAATTCCTCGCTATTGTTGAGGACTTTTTTGTGAGCCACCGTTAGCATTGCGCACCAATGATCCCCGTTCAAGGCGGAGTTGTAAATAACGCCTTACAGTTGGGACTGATTACTTGTATTAATTTATTTTTTTTAGAGCATACTCTAGGCCCAGTGAAGGGCACTGGCAGGAGGGGCACAATAAGCACAATACAAAAACTACAAACAAAAGTACAAGGCAAGTCATGAAACAAAAACAATTAAATGAACGGCCTGTTCAATGGCATCAATGTCAACTGTTGATGATGGAGGTAACTGATTCCACTCGGTAATGGTGCGGGGAAAAAAAGAAAATTTGAATATGTTAGTTCTGGCAAAGTAAGGTTTTAACGATTCAGTGTGCCTATTTCTTGTTGACGTGGACGTTATCGGGTGGAGATACAAATCGGGAGCCATTGACAGTTTGTTATTTTTCAATAGAAAGAGAAGTCTTACACTTAGTATTCTACGCCGAGTTTCAAGGGACCGTATATTATTTTGAAGCAACAGAGGAGATGGTGAGTCAGCGGTGCGATATTTAGAAAATATAAACCGAACAGCTCGGCGCTGAATTCTTTCAAGGGCATTAATGTTAGTCTTTGTGTGAGGATCCTAAACAGTGCATGCATACTCATGTTTTGGTCTAATCATGGTGTAATATGCCAATTGCTTAACGTTAGGGGGAGCTTGTTTTAACTTGTGCCTAAGAACACAGAGATTGCGAAACGAAGAAGACCATATGGTTTCAATACGTTTATTCCAACTAAGATTATTCGTTAGGGTTACTCCTAGGTACTCGTATTTTTTACTTCTGAAAGGTGCCGTGTGGGAAGAATATATGAAAAGGAATGACTGTTTCTTTTATTAGTAACCCGCATGAATACTGTCTTGTCAGCGTTTAGTTCCATCCCCCATTTAACGCACCATTAACTAACATTCTGTAGGTTATAATTAAGTAAAATCTGGTCACCTTGAAATCTTGAAATTTTCTGATTAACCGCTTATTTTTTTGAAACGGTAACATTCCGGTTATTTAAATTATATTTTCCTGCAGTCGCTTACTGGTGATCAGTTAATTTTAAAAAAAATTGGTAACCAACGGTAGAGCTTTAAAAAATTATGGGGAAGCTAAGCAACCCTTATGATGCGTAAATGGGAAAGCATTGCTTGTCACTGAGTTATGTCGCTGAATTCTCAGCGCACATCTCTCCTTCGGCACCGAAGCAGTCTCCGAGCTCGACGGGTCGTAGTTGAAGTCTTGACTAGGCGTATAAGGCGTAGGCCTGTGGTAGTGTTGTCAACGTCAACGCCAATGAACCCAATCAACGCCCACGGCCTATTACCTAAGGAGGCCAATGCCAATGAACCAACCCGATGAACGCCGGCTCTAGGAGCGATAATGAGGTCGTCCACGTGCCGCGTTTCTGCCCGCGTTCTTTCCACCTGTTTCTGATGACGTCGGGATATTCCCCCAGTGAGCCAAGTAAGGTGAGTGATGCTGTCGCATTATAACCTCAACTTGATGGCAATCAATGGCATTAGCGGGAGAGTTTCCTGCGTGGCAGTGCGACAATAGACCATCGGCAGTAAGCATCGCGCGCGATCATGTCCCTACCACAACCGAGTCCCCGCGGCCTCTTGCGGCAGTTCTCGTCCTGAGAAGTATCACACGATCACTCTACAGGGACCTCACGCCCCCCCCCCCCCCCCCCCCCCGTTTTTTTCAGACAGTGCAGTAACTTACTTTCAACGGCACCCAACCATTCGGCGCCAACACAAGGTGCGAAGGCGGTGACACAGCTCAAGAAGGCACGTGAAGGAAGAATTCTGTCGAGAGCCACCACTACCCCTAACAGCTCTGGGGAAAGAAACCAGGACAAACAGGACGCATAGACAAGAAAATGAATTGAGTCCCTTAGTGTTGTGTAGTATCAGAAGGAAATATATGTTGGCCACGTTACTGCGTGTGTGTTTTCATTCTTGCCTCTCTTCCACTTATATTTTTTTTCTACATAGTCAAAGTTACTAGATTGAAGTTGGACACTCGGTGCTTTTGGAGTTCTATTGTAGAAGCGTGCAACTTTGGAACAGCAAAATCAGGATCACAGAAAGGCCATCCGCCAAAAAGCATATGGTTTGGTTAGGTTTATGGGGTTTAACGTCCCAAAGCGACTCAGGCTTTGAGAGACGCCGTAGTGAAGGGCTCCGGAAATTTCGACCACCTGGGGTTCTCTACCGACAAAGTGATCTTGGTCTGCGATATCAACTGGGAAGGAACAAGAGTTTAAATCTTTTTCAGCTGCGAACTTTTCTTGTCCCTAGTACCCACTGCTATGCGGAAGGAATATCAAAGCAGTTATTCTAAAACACGTTTTAAAACTGACTAGCCTCTGTTCTATGTGGAGAGGTAACAGTATTAGATTTTTTTCACTGAGTGTGTGTTTTCATCCAACACCATTTCCCTTAATACTTCGCCGCAGAAGAGCTGAGAACTGGGCCATGGGAACATTGTACTCCTTAGAAACGATGGCTAGCCGGAGGCAGTGGCGGCTGAACACAGCGCCTCCCGTATGCGGATACTCTGACCACTAGGCCACTGTTTCGGTGTTCTAATGACCCGGAATCCACAAGTCTCTTGAAATGAGTATTCGGCATGGCTCGACCTAGTGCTTGGCTTTTCTGGGTGCATGGCTTAGAAAAAGAGCCAGCGCCTTCAAATCCCGCCACTGTGGGCGACCGTCGCACGAACCTCGTGCCTCTGGCTCTTTCTGTTATTGGCTTAGTATGTGCTTCTCATATATCATATTAAGCCGCCGGTTGGGCACAGCAGACAGAGGAAGTTGATGAAAAAAAAATAAAGTTCGCATTATTCTCCCAGCGGCCGGCTTGTAGAGCGGACCTCAGCCACAAAATATCGCTTTCAACGCAACTATTTCAAGAATATTGAAAGATACTTTACGAGTTTGGAGCGAGGTGGCCGCTGCCCTAGGCACTAAGACACTTGAAGAACGTGCCCACAATTAACTAAACACTGGCGGGAACAGGTGCAATGGGAGGTTACCAAGTCGCAACATGGTGGCGTAAGGGAGCGCTGCAGCGTCGGTATAGCGGCAGTGTAGGTAAAGTGAACTGAGAAACAACTTAATAAAAAATTCTGCTGATACCCTCGGATCTATCTACGGGCGTGAATGCGAAAAGGTCTTGGACGCAAAGACGGAGACGTTTGGTTGCGGTTTGTGAGCTGAGTTTATTTCAAGCGATGAGGCTAATTTTTTCCGAAGTACAACACCACCCACACGCAACAACAGGGACGTATGATACGACCCGGAGAGCTGTACAACGAACGGTTGAGTCGCGATTTTGATAAGTCGGCGAAGGCTTAGAATTGCAGTTGATATCTGGTCGGTTCGAATCCATGTCACAAGCTAGCCACCAAATTGTCTAGCACATGTAAACTACATGCACTTAGAAATCGTATGACACCACCCGGAAGTCAGTGCGACGAATGGCAGCGCCACAATTTTTGCACAACTGTCGGGAAAATTGGCGCCAGATGTAGGTCGTGCTGTGGCCAGAATTTATACGCGAACGTCTTGTAAATGATACGGCCGTTTGATGACGTCACCCTGTTTTTCTTGTAAGCGATGGGCTTTTCGTGCCATCTGCCAGTACAGAGGGCAAAACACATGTCTAGAACGCCCTAACTGTGTGTTAAGCAGCACCCAAAGCCGCTGCGAGCAGAAAGGCAAGAAATGACGATGATATGCCATGAGTTTAACTGCACATGCTCACATTCAGACCATCTTTAACCAGAAGTTTGGCTAGAAGTCGCGTGTTCAGCTCGGAATACGCCCAGTTCTAGGCACCTATTCTGCCCTCTGTACATACACACACGCCGTCGGCTTTTATCGTAATGGTACTGGTAATGCACTCGCATTAAAAGTTTACACGGCGCACTCGCGCAGCTCGTCATGAGCAAGTCGATCTATGTCCTGCCAGAAGCTGCCAGGCATGCAAACCTCAGGGGCTCGCATCTGTTTCCTGACTGGTAAAACACATCATGTGCAGCCCTCCCCAGATTGCGTGTTTCTCGATGGTGCGTATTTCGCCCCGACGCCTCCACGGAGTCACAGTAGAAAACTTCGTATACACACCGCTGTCCATCCGTTGTGGACGTCATGCCAACTCCTCTCTCATAAAGCACAAACGTACCTGCGTGCCTGTTTCATTCTCATGAAACACAAACATACCTGCGGCGCACCAGTATATTTACCTAATTTTGCTTCCAATTGATCCTTAGAAATACTATTCATGCCCTGGTTTTCACTGCATCAATGCCATGCTTTAAAAAAAACAATTATCTGAGCCTTTTTATTAACAGCCAAGATTCATCAGAAAACACTCGGCAGTTCCATCCACCCAAGAGCGTGGAAAATCAGGAGGGTGATTCCAGATTTAAGTCAGACACTATAATCTCTCCTTTGAATTAGCAGCCCACCTTATTTAAAAGCATTTGCTATAAAGTAATTGAACCCGTAACTATTACAAGCGTTGTTAAGTTTCTCGAATCTAATTAGTTTATTACACCAACGCACCATGGTTTTAGAAAATCGTTTTCCTGCGTCACTCAACATATCTGCTTCACAATAAACTTCGTCATATGTTAGATCAAGCATCTGAAGCTGACTCCATTTTCCATAATTACTCCAAAGCATTCGACTAGGTATGCCATCGTTTATTATTTTTTAGGCTAACTGAACTCAAAAATCACTAGAACGTGCTGAAGTAATTGGATACTTTCTTCTAAACCGACCGCAGTTAATTTCCACTTACAAGTATACCTCACCTTTTAGCGAAATTTACTCAGTTTCATCTCAGGGTCAGTTCATAAACATCTTTTGTCCTTACGTCAGTCACCTTCCTTTAAATGTATGATTCACCTGCTTGCTCTTCACTGCTTTCTTTACAGTGAAAATAAATCACTCGACTGCGCTGGCTTTCGTCAACATCACCTCTCTAACATTTATCTTTTGTCTAATGAAGGCTTACGGAAGTCAACGCTAATGTGTAACATTATGCGAGTATAGAGAAGCGCTAACAGCCCGCATGTGTACTCCCTAAACAACATTCTCTTAGAAGCGCTCACTACATGTAAATACCAGAATGTCCACATCTCTTCCGATCTCCCTGGCACGCTGTATATAAATTATATTACTAACAGCGCTTACCACAAATTGGAATATGTGTTCCGTAACATTTCTAAAGCCACATCTCCACTGAAGTCGTTACTTTTAAAAACAGTAATACTTTCTAAATTTGCATACACTGCCGCCATATGGGATCCCCACCACGAAAAATTAATTACCTCGTCAGAGCTGCTTCACAATAAAGCTGCTCGTTTTACCTTCTCCACTTTAACCGTACTGCGAGGGTAACAATTATGAAAGCGAATGTTTCTTTACCACTCTCAGCGTCCCGCCGGAAGATAACTCGTCTCAGCATATTTAGTAAGCTCTACCATACTTTCACGGTACAAGATGCCCTCATTACTTCCCCCTGATACGTGCCACACCACATTCATCACAGTCACAAAGTTGTAAAGGATACATGCAACAGCATATTTATATTGCAGTCTTTATTGCCTTTTTGCTTTCTTTTAGAAACGCACTAAGTTAACAGTGTGCAGCAAGATGATCCAAACTCCTTTCTGTGATAGCATTCATTGCATTTGGTGATTTGTACTATGTCTTCTGATCACTCCACTTTTTAATATCCTCCGTACTGAGGGTTCAGTAAATAAATAAATACAGAAGTAGCGGCCGGATGAAATCCAACTGGATCGTCGTATTACCGTCATGGCAAAGGTTCCTTTGAGGAATCAAGGGCAATGCCCCTGCCTATATACGGTGAGGGTGGCAGTAGAGAGCGGTGCGCGTTCGAGTAACATTGTTTGATATCTCAAATTGAGCTTCGATGGCTGACCATTTTTTCTCTCAAACTAAAGTTGCTGCACGATCTACTGTGAATTCAATCTTTGCAGCTTTCGACAAAATCTCTCTAAAGACTGTGTTTTCTTGTGAACCAACTTAAATCCAACACATGTGCTATTTGGTTGACTGCCATGGAAATGTGTATAATGAAAAACAAAATACGCGCAGGCATTAGGCAAAAATTCCGCCGCGCGTTATTATTTGCGTCAGTAGAGGGGAAGACTCAGCAATATGAAGGCTTCCAAAGTGCATTATAAGCATTGCAGTGAACTTCCACGAATCAATTGGTTTATTTCAGGTTTTTATTAACGCGCATAAGAGCCCCCTATGTATCCTCTCATCAGTAATGCGCAAATGCGCAGAAAAAGTTTCACAGAGTACACATTGATGATACATGTGTATATGAGCTATATGTAGATACATGCGTTTTGTTACTTTTAAATTGGACGCTACCAGCATAAGCAGCTTGCTATTAATCGGGTCCGAGTTGAGGCTGTCCGTCAAATGATAGGAGCAAAGGCGTTAGTCATGTTTTCGCTGTCACCTTGTATTCCAGAAATAGGCCTCCAAATTGGCTTCTCAGGCCATTTGCCATACCTGCGAAGGTAAAATATTTCGAATAATGAAGAAAACTGCCAAATTTATCTTAATATTTTCATATAACGCCGCAATAGATAGCCGCTTGCCCTAAAACACATTGTCAAAGCAATACTCTCCCTGTGTTCGCTACTTTAAAAGCAACACATTTTCTTGTACTGTGTCCGGTACTTACTCTAAAGGGAAATACTCCAAGGTTAAATATTTTGACCTTAGTAACGGGTGCAGGAATTTCACTGCTTACATTACCGTCTAAAAGGCTTCTGCAACTGCCTCCGCATTCAGTCTTTCAAAAAGGCCTCCTCGATTCGTCCTACGGAAATCTGGCGATACCTTCTTCAGCGTTGGAATAAATCTGGCGAGCGTATTTGTTTATACAGTATTAAAGAAATACGTGCCCTAAATTTCAAAGGCAAACAGGTGGTATGATTTGTTTCCTGTGCGTGAGGTTCAATGATAGGTTGAATTGATAGGTTCAGTGAGCTTTACAGAAAACATTTTCCTTTCCGATCTATTAATGTGTCTAAGAAGATCAGGAAACCTTCGATAAATGTTAACCTATTGTGTAAAATTCGAGTTAATAATGACTTGTTCCATAGGTTTATACAGACCCGAGATACGGCTAAGCTGAAAGAAGTTAAACAATACAGAAATTGTCCTAATAAGGAAATCAAGAAAGCGAAATGTGCTTATTTTGAAAACTCTTTTAACGCAGTCAAGCATGACTGCAAGTATACTTGGAGAAAACTCAACGATGTTCTTGGCCGTTCACCTATCTCGGGCTCGGTTAGTGAGCTGAAGATCAATGGTGCGATGATATCTGGCCATGCCTTAGCGGATGCATTCAGCGACCACTTCGCTAATTTACCTGCACCAGCATTACCTAATCATGATCATGCAAAGTCACTCAATGAAGAAAATCCTAGCAGTATTTTCCTGAATCCTGTTACCCCCAACGAAGTGTACTTAACGACGATGCAACTAAAAAATTCAACCAGTTTTGATGTCCATGATGTAAAAATCAAGCCCGTACAGTATGTCCTCGATGTTATATCACCTATCCTGTCATATATTTTTAATTTGTGCATAAGCTCTGGAGTGTTTCCTAATGACATGCAAATAACAAAAGTAAGGGCTATACATAAGAATGGTGATCATAAGAATGTTAATAACTATCGCCCAGTTTCTATTATTCCCATGTTTTCTAAAGGGTTATAAAAGCTTATTCTAAGGTGCTTTGAAACCTTTTCTGAAAAAAAATGAACACTATAACTGATTCCCAGTACGGTGTTCGGAAATTTTCGATCTACACAACTTGCCTTGCTTGACCGCAACATAGATAGTAAAAGGTATGCAGTAGGCGTATTTCTGGATTTTACAAAGGCACTTGGCGATCTCAACCGAAATCTCCTTTTCAGAAAATTAAAAAATTACGGCGTTCGCGGGCTACCATTAAAGCTAATTAAATCATGCCTCTCAAATCGAGTGCAATATGTTGAGCTAAATGATTATTCTTCAGTCGTGACTTGTACTAAATCAGGAGTCCCGCAAGGAAGTATCTTGGGGCCATTTTTATTTAATATATACATAAGTGACATTATGAACGTGGATAAGAAGAATAAGTTCGTCATCTATGCCGATGACACTAGCAATTTTGGTACTTCTGGTAAATGTAGAGAATTGTTTAGCTGCGCAAACTCGGTGTTAGCTAAAGTAAGTGATTGGGCAAAACACAATGGACTTATAATTAATAACTCCAAATCAGAAGCGATAGACTTCCGCGCGAAATCAAGACTAGTTCCGTCTGAGTTAAGACTTAAATTAAATGGTTTGGAGATAGATGTCGTCGACGAATTTATAACGCTAGGAGTTATTTTTACAGAAACGATGTCCTGGAACAGGCACACAGAATATATAGCTTCAAAAATCGCGAGTGTATTTGGGATTCTCCACAGAAACCAATATTCCCTACCGAAAAATGTTATGATGCTTCTATACAACTCTCTTTTCCTGTCTTACTTAAATTACAGCATAGTCGTGTGGAAAAGGACCACAATGACCGGTTGATCGGTATGCAGAAACTTAGCAGACTACAGAGTAAGGCAGTTAGAATCATTACAGACTCCGCCCATGATTCTAATGTACAACCATTATTCCACAAGCTTGGCCTATTACACATTAAAGAAATTTATAATTACAACCCTTGCCTCGCATTAATTCGAGAAAGGAGGCAAAATAACAGTATCCTAAAAAAATTAGCACAACTAGCAGTTAGAAGTTCGTCACGTCACTTCACAAGAAAACCCGAATACTGGAAAGTTGATTCCTGCAGAACAAATTACGCTGGACAAACCCTAAAACACCGCATTCCTTCGGTGTTAAACACCTATTTGTCTAAAGATGTAGACATTTTAGAGCTGAATTCTAGGCAGTTTAAGAATATTTTTCTTCAATAAAACGCAAACTGTATGTAACGGCAGTTAATATTGTATAGTTCATTAACAGATGTGTTGTTGTCAATCCTGAAATCTGATGTATTCCTTTTTCGGTAACCATGTTCAAGTGCACTGCTATATCGAATGGTGAGTCATCGTTGTTTGGGATGACGTAAATTTACTTTCCTTAGATTTGTTTAGTATCATGTTTTGTTGCCATGTATTGTTACCATAGGCATTTGTACTTTTTACTGTGTCAAAACTACTGTTCTTCTGATATACTTTTCTTTTTTACTGTTTGGCTGTCAAGTGCTACCTGTCGTTTCCATGTAGGGGGCGGGGACCAGTCAAGCTGCGGTTGCAGCTTTTAGCCCCGTCTCCCTCCATCTTTTGGGATGGAAAATAAAGTTTTTCTTATCTTCTACCAAGTTTTGGTTTGTTTTTTTGGGTCTAATGTCCCAAATCGACTAAGCCTATGGGGACGCCGTAGTGAAGGACTCCGGAAATTTCGGCCACCTGGGGTTCTTTAACGTGCACTGATATCGCACAGTACACGGGCCTCTAGAATTTCGCCTCCATCGAAATTCAGTATCCGCGGCCGGGATCGAACCCGCGTCTTTCGGGCCAGCAGCAGAGCGCCGTAACCACTGAGCCACCGCGGCGGGGCTCTAGCAAGTTTTAATCACAGGCGCTGAGCGGAAGATTATTTATTACGACTTTGAATGTTGCCCGAGGAGCCGCAGTGCTTTTCCACTCGCATCGTGTGATGTCAAGGTGCACTTTCCCCAATTATTAAGCCTCTAGCGTACCTAGTGGGTGCTTACAAGAATAATAAGTAGCTTGGTTTGGGTTAGTTGTTAACAGTTCTTCGAAAACATAGCTCAAAAGGACAAGGACGACACAGAATTGGACGGGACAGGCGCTAACTTGCAATTTTATTTTCAGAAAGCCACCACGTTAATATATAGGAGCCGATCACCGCCATTAGGCGATGAGCATGAGCAAAGAAGAGCACAATCAAGATTACAGCGTGCTGAAAACAAACAAATAAGAAAAATTACGACAAAATAAAAATAAAGTAAAAACACGGTGCTGGGGGAACAAACGAACAGAAAAGAGACATCGCTACTGAAACTTAATTACTGCAAAAGTGCGCTTTTCAAGCTTGTCAAGATTTAGAGCCAAAGAAATAACGCGGCAAAAATGAGGAGATAAAAATAGATGGAGTGAAAGATGAAGGAAGTGTAAAAGGCTCCACACTAATACAAACATATGGTGAAGAAAGTCACAGTCACAAGGGGGAAATTACATTTAATGAGCTTGGCACGGGAAGTAAAAGGTAACAGAAAATTAGGCCGAAAACAAGCAAAGGCTGTGAAACTATATATAGTGAAATGAAAAAATTAAAAGCTAGGAAACTACAAAATATATGTATAAGACAAAAGAGACATAAAGAACGAAACAGAAAATGATGAAACAAGAAGTATAAAACACGAGTGTAGAGGGCTCGACGCTGAAACAGCGATAGGGGGAGGCGAAATTACCATTTGTGAATGGGTCTTGAGAATATGAGAGATGGAAATAACAAATGAAGTAAAAGCTAATAAAACGCCAAGAAATAGAAGCAACAAAACGCAAAAGAAAACGGAACCTTTCCAGTTCACGACAAGAAGAAAGGGTGCTTACGGAAAGCAGTCTTGAGTACGTGGTTTATACTTCCAGGAATTCAACCTCAATGTCAAATTAATGAATAGAAGGTGAGCTGACGCACTTTTTCCCAGCTTTTCTTATATAATACGCCACGATGACTTCACGCTCTGTTTTTACTTAGCTGATGTTAAGAATTCTGATGTTATCTATTTGTGGACAGCATCCGTTCTCTTGCTCTGTTTCGCTAGCTTTGCAATGGTCGGCAAGGTTACTTCCTGATTTGTTACGTAAGCATAATCTATGTTCTCTCGCCCTCTCATTGAAGCACTTTTTCCGATTCATCAGCTGTGGCTGTCATTACATTGGGCAGCCAGGAAGATGCTTCAATGAGAGGGCGAGAGAACATAGATTATGTTTACGTAACAAATCAGGAAGTAGCCTAGCCAACCATTGCAAACCATGTGAAACAGAGCAAGAGAACGGATGCTATCCAAAAATAGATAACACAAAATTCTCAACATCACCTAAAGAAAAAAAAGAGCGTGAAGTCATGGAGCCGTGTTTCATAAGATAAGCTTGGAAAGAGTGCGTCGGCGCACCTTCTATTCATTCACTTGAAAGTGAGGTTGAATTCCTGGATGGCTACCTGTAGGTATGAACCATGCCCTCAAGACTGCTTTCCGTAAGCACCCTTTCTTGTTGTCGTAAATTGGAATGGTTCCGTTTTCTTTTGCGCTTTCTTGCTTCTATTCCTTGGTGTTTTATTAGTTTTTACGTCATTTGTTATTTACATCTCTAATATTTGCATATCCCATTCACCAATGGTCACTTCGCCTCCCCCATCGTTGTTTTAGCGTGGAGCCCTCTACACTAGTGTTTTATACTTCTCATGCTCATGAATTTGTAATTTCCCCATTGTCACTCTGCCTTTCTTCACCGCATGTTTGTCTTAGTGTGGAGACTTGTACACTCCCTTCATCTTTCACTCGATCTATTTTTATCTCCTCATTTTTGCCGCGTAATTTGTTTGGCTCTAAATCTTGACAAGCTTCAAAAGCGCACTTTTGCAGTAATTAAGTTTCAGTACGCGATGTCTCTTTTCTGTTCGTTTGTTCCCCCTGCACCGTGTTTTTCCTTTTTCTTAATTTATCGTAATTTTTTTTAGTCGCTTGTTTTCTACACGCTGTAATTTTGATTGTGCTCTTCTTGGCGCATGCTCATCGCTTCATGGTGGTGGTCGGCTCCTATATGTTACACGAGGTGGCTTTTCTAAAATAAAGTTGCAAGTTAGCGCCTGTCCTGTCCCGTCCTGTGTCGTTCGTGTCCTTTTTGCGCTATGTTTTCGAAGAATAATCAGTACTCATTGTGCTTAATAAACGCCGATGTCAGCAGGAGTCTGGCAGGGTAGGCCGGCCAGTCGACCGTGGCGCCAAGGGCACCTCCGCGCTGGCGCCGACCGAGGCCGAAACTGCGTGTACAAATTCGTTTGTAATAAATTAACGATGCGCACTATTGTTTTCATCTCATTTTCATGATTACTCACACTGTAGGCCTCTTTTGAAGACAAAAAGAAAGAACATGAAAAAATCATGTAACCCTTCATCTTTAATACAGTAATAGTGAGTTCTTTCTCGTTTATCCAAAAGAGCCGCCGCGGTAAAGGTTCCTCTCTGACCAGCTTGACGGGCAGCTACCCTCTATATGGCTGCATTGACCGCGGGAGCAAGTCTTCCAGCTGAACGGTTTGATGAATATGTAAAGAAAGGACACATTTATAATCAAGCTAAACAAGCAAAGCATAAGCACATCAGGCAAAATCACCAGCAATAAAGCAAAGAAATGCGCGGAATCAGAAGGCGCATTCACTGAGAGCAGATCATATAGTAATCAGAACTCAAAGTAAACTTCTAATAGCACCGGGCTAGCAAAAAAACTTCGCCTTTGAGTGTAACCAAAATTAAACTTTAATTTAGAATAAATTATTCAACACTGCACATTTCTAACATGGACATGATATAGCTCCAATAAAGTTGCCAGCTTGGGTACTAAAGCAAAAGTAGAGGAAACGTTCACAGCCTTCATAAAGTATTAATTTAGTAATTTCAAAACGAGTAATTGTAAGGCCTTTCTGACATGTAGGGATTAATCGAATAGTGTCACGTCAATCCCACGAGGAGGAAATCTGCTTTACTGCTGGCAGTTTTCTATACCTGCCTCCCACTGCTTGCAAATATTCACGCTGTGGTCACGGATAGCTTTCAGATGATGCGTCGAACTCCGTCGTGTTTATTGACAACGCGGTAAATAATGGTTTGAAGAGCGGAAAGCAGCATTTTTCCCTGGGTCTGATGATTTTTGTGTTGCCATAATAATGGTTTTCAGCAATATCTTCTTACCTGTTTCAACGACAATATTTAAAAGCTCCTAAGAGTTACGCATTTCCCCGCATGTAAAATAATTACATGTTATTTTCCTGTCTTTACATCGGGCAGTAAGTGGAAAGTTTCATACCAGCGTCTTATTTTCACTCGGTGTGCAGCGTTTAAGCTTTAAGAATAAGCTTTGCGTGCAGTGTTTTTCTATCATCTTAAACATGTTATTCTACTTGATTTGCTTGGCGTTCGTGTCACGTTGTTTTACCGCTAATTTAATCGTGTTTATGGCGCAGACTGCACTCGTTCAAAGAAGTCAAGTTGACGCTGTGTACTAAGAGGGGAATTAGACAGGGCGGTAGGCACACAACGGACAAATTTATAGACGCATCAAAGTGGTCATTGTAGAAGGAGAGATTATTTGGTTAAGCAGAATTTTTTATATATTCCTTCTGCTGCAATAAATTCTTTCATTTGTTAATCAACGATGGGTACTACGTTTTATCTCCTGTATGCCGTTTAAGCACAAATAATTTTATGTGCTGTGAACTCTGATCTCAAAAAACGGTGTTACTCACTTGTTCCTTTTCGAAAAGTTTCTGCCCTGACGTTGAATTTGAAATTGCTGCATTCCCAATCCTCAATATCTTTAGTCGCTCCTGTTTTGTCAGCGTCACTGGACTAACCTCCCACGTGGACAGGAAACCAGAGAAGCTTCTAAGGCCTCCGCCTTGACTCCTCTGTTTCATTACACGCCGTCTCCTGTATGGTCCAGCAATTCTCATTTATCTTTCATGCTGGCAAAATTATTTCTCAAATAACCCAATATATTCGAGATGATTGTTACTGCAATCCGACCCTTCTCAACATTGTGCTCAAAGTATGGGCTTACTCTGTATTATTATAAAATCAAGGTTTTCTCGTCGACGCGTTGAAAGCACATCCTTCATTACACTCATTATGTAAAGTGCACACTTGTGCAGGGTTGACGGAATACTGGCCTAGGCGTACTTTTCGATCGTGGCGTCAGCGTCTCCTCTCGTACTAATCCCGTCACATCGCAGGCCATGCGTATACTTGGTTCTGTTTCCAGGCTTCCAAGAGAGCTCTGTGCCCTGTTTGCTTTCCGGAAGTTGTATGCGTCCTTAAGATTGCCGTTTCTTGAACATGGTAATGTGAATTGGGATATTGCCTGAAAATTGAAGCCAAAATCAGGAGGTTCGAAAAATGCATTTTTGTGCATATTGTGACATCTTTTTTCTTTCCATGACTGCCACCTGTCGTTCAAGACTGAAAAACTCATTCTGTTTGCGTTATCTGAACTGCTGTTTGGAGCGGGCTAATAGCATCTTTTTTTTTTTTTTTTTGTAGAAACTCTTTCATAGTAGTATACTGCGCCTTCAGCTGCTAGCATGTAGACTGAAACTTCAAAGATGTCCCCATTGTTTCCTATTTCTGCCCTTCTCAAGACGCACTCGTCTCTGCAGATGCTTCAAAATTGCTCAGTCCTTATTTTCAACATCCAGATGTTTTCGCTGTCTTCGTTAAAATCTACGGTTCACTCCGTTTCATTCTGAGCAGTTCATTTGTATCACATCTAACTACCACGCTTCAATATATCACCCTTAGTTGTCTTGTTGGACTTACTTTAATTTTGTGTTTTTCTTGTGATTTTCTGATCTTTTAATTTAATTCCATGTGATTATAGATGATTAATTTGAATACCTGTATAGACTGTTTTAGTACTTACTGCACCGTGTGTGATCATTCTTTTGTGGAACTTGTTAGTGTCGTGTGAGCCTGTGAGTTATGACTTATAATGCGTACTTCTCGATGACACCTCATTTTGCTGTCACTTCTTTCCTCTTTTTGGCATTTAGTTCTCGGATTGGCTTCTGTCACTTAATACAATTTACATAAGAATGGCGCGTGATTATTCTTGCTCGTAGTAAATAAAAACTGATTACTGAATATGAATATGCCAAATACCTCCAGAGGTTCCTCGTTATTTTAAAATTATTGTGCCCGCCCTTGCAGAAGTAAAAGTGAAGTTTGTCTAAAGATCACGTTAACCGAGATTTGAAGCCGTGTGTACTTTTTGGGGCAAGAAATCTTAAATTGAGATCTTCGCCGTAGCGTTAGTGTCGTGGCTAATGGCGTGAACAGGACACACATGAAAGATAACTTCTACAAGGAACACCTATAATTTAAATGAAGCTGCTTAGTCAAAGACGCTAGAGAAACCAATTTTTTTTTTCCTCTATTAGGGATCAATCGAGGTTGGGGGGGTAGAATGTTGCTTTATTTTTCTGCACGAACGAAGAGGAAGGAAACACCATGGTGCACACTTTTAATCTTCCTCAATGCTTCCTTCAGAGCTTTCGCTTCAAAAGCTGCAGAATGGCACTGGCTGGTTCAGGTCGTTCTTGTAGGGTTACGGAACGCGCTCGTACAGCCATAGCCAAAAAGCCCCCGTTTGGTAGTTCTTTCTTCTTGTGTCTTCAGCATGTCGCCAAGCGCCAGCACAAACTCAAGTTAAGAAATCACCCCTTGTAGCCGTAGCCACCATAGCCGTAGCCACCACCATAGCCAAGTCCACCGTAACCAAGACCACCGTAGCCGAGGCCACCGTAGCCGAGGCCGTATCCTCCGCCGAGGCCAGAGTGGGCTAGGAGAGCGCCTCCACTGCTGACCTTGTTTACGTGGTGCACCGACCTCACCAGGAAGGCAGGCCCAGCCACAGCCTTAGAGAATGCCGGGCCTCCACTCAAAAGGGCAACGCTGCTACCGACGCCAACGCCGCCAGCGCCGAGGCCACCAACGCCCACGCCGCCAACGCCCAGGCCGCCAACGCCCAGGCCACCGCCGTAGCCAAGGCCTCCGCCGTAGCCAAGACCGTATCCTCCGTATCCGAGACCACCAGCCATTGCGGTCGCCAGAGCGGCGCAGAGGACGACGGCGGTGTTCTGCGTGCAATGATGGCGACATAAATTTTCTCTTGGATTGGTTTCTCTTATGGGTTCAAAGTCTCAAAGCGGCTCAGTCTATGAAGGGCGCGGTGTGGTAGAGGACACCGAATAATTTCGTTCACATGTGGTTGTTTAACGTGTACTGACGTCGCACAGTACACGAGCCTCTGGCATTTCGCTTCCATTGAAATGCGACAGCCACGGCCTGGGTCAAACCCGCGTCTTTCGGATCACTAGCCGAGCACCACCACCACTGAGCCACCGCTACGTTTATGTGGCGTTTGCACTAAAGAAAGGCTGTGTTTTCAGAGTGCCTATACTTCTGTAGAGTAAGGATGCCTCTGAAACTTCATGTTCACAAAAAAGGTGGCTCTAACATCTCGGCGCGTTCTTATAATCAAGATAAAATTAAAAAAACACAGCTTCTATGTCTATTTCTTTCAAGGACACCCTTCTACCAGGACGAGCCCTTCGCATCTGTGTGTAGGAATACTGGACATGAATTATTTGAGTGAAGTCTGCAAAGAACAACAACTCTTGTTCCCAATTACATGTGGTATTTTTTGCATATAGACAAGAAAAACGCTCTTCCCTCTTTAGGCGTACAGAACCGTATTGATTACTCTAATAAATAAACAGTTATTGAACTTCCAATGTGTTTTGTTAAACAAAATATGCCTTTTAATAAAACTTCAGGAGCCATAAGCTTCTGCGTAATATAATGCGTAACAATGGAGGCTAATTGTCTAAATCAGCGAAGGAAGGCGACAACTTGAATAAGAAATTTTGCGAACAGGCCTAAAATCATCGAACAAAAGCATTTCAGTGCATGTAGGGCCCTTTCTTTAGCAGCTGTACATGAAAAGTCGTGAATTTTTCAATCAACGCCAGCACACAGATTATGCTGCGATGAGAAAACCATTTGGAAACAACAAACCAACAAGAGCCGCCCACCCTATTCAAGGCTCCCTATTGGTGACTAGGATTAGCGGCTATAATGGCGGCGAGAGAATAAATTCTGGAGTTTAGCAATTGCAAGCGAGACACAACCAAGGTGAGACAGCGCTGGGCAGGGCTCCATATAACTTACACCATGTGCACAGCATACGGGAGTTTTAGTGTTTCGCTCATATCGAAATGCGGCGGCACAACGCCGACCGAACCCACGATCTCGGAATCAGCGCAGCGGATGCAAATCCCACTGAGCCGCCGAGCAGGTACTAACGGCGGGAAGAGTGCTCAAATTTTTTCATGCATAAAAAGATCAGACACTTTCACGTTCTTTAGAAACAGAATGAAACGAAAACATGAAATAATCTCGCACTGAGCACCACATATCTTTCTGAAAAAATGCAAGAGATATTTGAATATCTCGATCGATCAAATAGCAAGGACTGCCATCTCTCAAAAAAAGAAATGCTGCATGGTTCCTTGATAACTCAAAACACCTATGAGCACTCCTTAGCGCTATCTTGGCCTTATACTGTGCAAAAAAAGTTTAAAATGAGTTTATTAGTAACTATTCCATCCTAAGATTTTGCTTCAGTGGTACTAACGACGAGATATAGTATTTGCTTACAAACTCGTTCATAAAAAGGGACAGAAATGGAAAACCTTGCAACTGGTTTAGGAATGAACGGTTTCATCGAGAAATGATCATTGTTGTTTATAAATTGCTCTATACGGATTAAATACGTACTACGATGGTACTCAACGAAATGATTCGTGTTTCTTAAACAGGTATTTCTTGGTATGAGTATAAAGATAATCATTATTTTCTTTGTTTTTGGGCTGCAAATAATCTATATGTCTTATTTTTATCTAGACTTCTAGATATAGACTACCGCAGAGCTATGGGAAACTGTGCTGCGCCGCAGGCTCCTTGTGCCTCCGTATATAGTAAGATTCGATATTAAGCAAGCGTAAGTTTTTCGCAGTAATAATTTTTTTTGTGACGTGTCGTCTGTTACCATCACCAGGATTATTTTTTTACGCTCATTACTCCAAAACATAGTCATGCATTATCTCTTCTTTATGGTGCTCTTCTGTTCTGGTCGCCGTTTGTGAAACTCGTTTATTACCATAGAGGCAGTAAGTTTCGAAAGAATGTAAAAACGATTCGTAGCCTCCAGATTTACTCAAAAAGTTTCTCACCATATTTCTTTTGCACGAGTCATTGCACACATTAGAGTTAAAACCCGCAATTTACGTACTATTTAGAAAAAGCCGCCAGGAAGGCTAGGAGGATATTTACATCCAAATGATGAGAGAAAATTTCGCAATATATGCTTTGCGAGGAAGTTTTTTCCATATTTTTCCTTTTAAAAACTTTTTATACAACCTCACTGCCGCACAGTGAAAGGTTCATCTCCATGCTTGCAGTCCCTGCCACCCTTTCTTCACTGCGTCGTTGAGAATCGAACAGTGCCGCTTGGCCGCCGCTTTCTGAATTCCTATATGAGAGCCGGGAATATGGCCTAAGCTTGCGCTCGAGCGGAAGACTTTTAACATGCTTTTTAGATAGAGTTTCTTCATCGAGCATTTTCTGACAGAGTATGTGAGTCCCAACAATATCTGGTGCCTATATCTTACAGGAGGTGGTTCTTTTCCACTTCCTTGTTTCCACAACATAAACTGCTCGTATGGACGCTTTTCGATCGCCCTCACCCAGTAAGCCAATGCGTCGCCGTACTGGCTGTGGAGCCCTTCAAACGAGCCCATATTCTGGCCCACACCCTGAATGTCCCTAGCTGTTCGGCGTGCTCACCAAGGCGTTCATGGTTCCGGCTGTTGCTGCTCCTACTTTCCGAGAGCGGTGTGGCTGGTAGCGTAGTTCCGATGCCTCTTATATACGCAAACTGACCGAGGCGTCAGAGCTTCTAGTTCGATGGAGTCACGTAGTAGGTAGCGATATCAGATGAGCTAGGCCCTCAGTGGCAAAAAGAAACGCTTGAAGATGCGTACGGGGGCTACTTCCGTGATCCAGCCCTAATCTGCATACGAAGAAAGCGGAAACAAAGTAGCGACAGGAGTTCGCAAAGCGTACTGCATTAATGCGCCCATCGCCCGGCATCTCTTGATTTCCAGGCCGGGTCCTTCCTTTCTGCAAGCCACTAGTGAGAAACGCGCAGCAGATGAAGCACGCGCTATCGCACTTTTTCTGTTGCCCCCACTCATGGCCATAGAAGTGGGTGCGCCCAGGGCGGAGGTCGCTAATGCCCCAAAAGAAAATAAAACTTCGAAGCCCTCAGTTCTCCGTCGTCCAAGAAACACATTAAGTTTAGAGGCTTAGTGAAGTTTATTCCTAATAAGTTTTCTTCAGCTCTAGATGCCACCACCTGTTACATGGACTAATTCAATGATCATATTAAAAATTGCTTTGGGATGCACTCGCATTATCCTATTTGCTTGCGCTGAAAAGTTATCAGAACCAATTTACAGACATATCAACCTATAGTTGTAGAACTTTTTCTCGAGTGCAAAGCATATACGAAAGTTTATATCTAATGAATCTTTTCGGAAACACTAGTGATTTTTGACACTAGGATCTTACACGTTTCTCATGAATTTCTGGTGTCTTGTCCTAATGAATTCCTAATGGCTTTCTAAAACCAGTCGGCCACCGTGGTTCTAGTGTGTTCCTAATAAATGCTTTTCTGATGACTGGCTCTTGGCTCTCTCATGTTTTACCGGCCTTTGCAAAACCCGAAAAAAATATTGGAATCACTACTGAAAAAAAGGAAAAAGAGAAAGTAAAGCAAAACAAAAAGAAATGAAAAATTGTCGGCATATTTGGGGATTCAAACCACCGACCTTCAGCGCCCAATTTTTTTCAACATGATATTTATTTCAATGATGCGACGTTTTATGTGCATGGGCTATCTACAAATATTAAGACAACAGCGGCACATCAACACACATCAGCAACGAAGCACAGGAACATAGCCAATTCGGAACACCAGCTAATACATTATAACACTCATTTTGGGTGCAGAAACAGCGCTAAGGGACTGAAGACAAAGATGAAGAAAACCACACGGACAAGCGCTGACTAACAACCACTTTTCATTCTGGAAAAAGACATTTATAGTTAAAAAAATTACATGACCTGACGTCGCCCGCGCACATGCCCAGAGTACAACAGTCTAAGAACTACATCATGAGTCAATAATAAAAGCCTTGCAACTCGATTTCAGAACACCGTGTCTAACCGAAAAAACACGAGACAGCACGTAACAAAACACAAAAGCACTAAAATAAACATCACGTGTTGTCAAGAAACGAGAGTTCTTTATCTACCATCAATAAGGGAGCTTGACTGACGCATTCATTCTGTCTTTTCCCAATGTGATATGCCTGAATGAGCTCCCTTGTCGTCTTAACTTTATGGCGAAAAAAAATGCGTGTTTGACATGGGAGCTCATTGAAGCATATCATAATCGGAAAAGACGGGACTAATGCGTCAGTAGGCTTTTTTGCTGATGGTAGATAAAGAGGTCTCGTTTCTTGACAACACTTTATGTTTTTTTAGTGCTTCTGGTTTTTTGTTTCGGACTGTCTGGTGTTTTTTCGGTTAGCCACGGTGTTCTGAAATCGAGTTCTAAGGCTTTTATTATTGACTCATGATGTAGTTTTTAGACTGTTGTACTCAGGGCATGAGCGCTGGTGACGTTAGGTCATGTGACTTTTTTTAAATATAAATATCTGCTTTTTCTGAATAAAAAATAGTTATGGGTCAGCGCTCGCCCATGTGGTCTCTTTTGTCTTTGTCTCCCGTCTCTTCACGCTGTTTTTCCACCCAAAATGAAAGTATAACAACTCGCCCATCTTTCTATTTTACTACATCATAGCACGACACATCTAAGCAACAAAGAACTAGAAAAAGGCAATGATTAACATAGCACTACGAGTGAATCCCACTCCGCTTCAAACTTGTTCTGGGCATGCTGTTCTTTGAGGAGCACAATCATTCTACATAAATTGTCTTTAGCAGAAATAAGAGATTCACATTGTCGATCCGCGGGCTCGATCCCAGCCGCGGCGGTCGAATTTCGATGTAGGCGAAATTTTAGAGGCCCGCGCACTGTGCGAGGTCAGTGCACGTTAAAGAACCTCAGGTGGTCGAAATTTCCGAAGCCCTTCACTCCGGCGTCCCTCATACCCTGAGTTGCTTGGGACCCTAGACTTCCATAAACTATAAACCAATGTTGGTCCCATATGTGCTTTCTATCCAGGCAATTAAAAATAGCATATCTAAGGTTTGGTTTGATTTATGGGGTTTAACGTCCCAAAGCAACTTAGGCTATGGAGACGCCGTAGTGAAGGGCTCTGGAAATTTCTCCTCCAAAGAAATTCAACCGCCGCGGCCGGGATTGAACGTTCAGCAACAATTGGTAGTGCAGTGAGGAATCGCACAGAAGGCGGCGTCAAATTATTTTTTTTTTCATTGTACGTTACATGACGTCTCAGAAGAGTATTGCATTTATGCAATTTATGAAGCAATGCTGAATCATTTCAGCGGCATCCCAAAGGGCACAGTTCACCGTGGACACGAAAATATCCTTTTTCTCTAGCCATGTTTTAACTGCTAAGGTCTTGGTGTGTAGCTTATTGAAAAATGTTTTGTACATGGTGAGTGGGGCATTTTACGTACTTTTTTGAGTGCGTCATGTGCCGGTAAACAAAAATACACCGAGGGATACGATGGCGGAGGAAAGAGCATAATGGTTAAGTCCTTGTACAACTACTATACCACGCCATCACTTTTTCTTTATTGCATGAAAATAGTGCCTAAAAGAAAAATCTCAGTATGCTTGGGTCCCAGAACACCATGCTGTGTAATAAAATTCCACCACACCCCTACACGTCGCTACCTTTCCAAACTTCAAAAGTCTGGGACACGAACACATGCATCTAGATATGAGAGCCAGCCAGGCGGCTCTTCCAGGGCAGCATGTACTTCCCGCGCCAAAGCGCACTGCTCAGAGAACAAAAATTCCGATGACAGCGGTGATTCGGCGGGGTGGTCCATCATAATGCACTTCCAGAGACTAAATATTGTGATCAATATAAATAGACCACACCGCGCCGCAAAAGTTTCCTCCACACACAAAAAACGGATAGCGAAGGGTGTGATTTGAATGTCCTTCAGTATTCGCTTTAATGTGTCCCAAAAGAACATACCATCATTGCACAAAATGAAACAATGATCAATGATCAACAGGCAGCAATTCACCGTCCATGGCACAAACACCTCCTTAGCATGAAGCCGTGCCTTGTCAGGTAGTGTCGATGTGTGCTGTTTGAAGAAAAACATTTTTGCAGCAGAAGAAATGCACTTTCGTCTAACACGTTTTAAAGCACCGGTGTGAAAAAACGGCAGAAAACGTTGCCGATACAACGGTGCAGGAAACAAGTAAGTGCATGAGTCATTTGCCTTCTGCACGGGATATACAGGTAGACTAAAGAAAAGCGCACAGTGTGGAAACTGAAGGTGTCAGCAATTTCCTCAAGCAGACCTCATAAAGGCACCTCACCAGTGCATTCATTCGGTGCGAACCGGGAAGCAAATCAGCACTATGACGCCTAATAAGCACAGCTACTGAGGAAGGGTGGTTTGTCGATATTAATAAGAAAAATAGCTGCGGCTCACGTCGGCTAAGCCCGGTTATACAAGCGAATGTTTTGCTATGCGTGGTGTGCTATGTTGCTAAGCCAGGTTGGACACAATATCTTTGTCCGTCGCCGAAGCAGAAGTCGTGACAGAGGCAGAAGCAGCAGCGGCTGCGTCCAAAGCTCTTGACTGCCGCCTTTCGGTATACTTTAACTGCCGTTGATCCAGCCAAAGCCCCCGTTCTACGTCATTCCCTGCCGCTAGCTTGGCACGTTTAACTTCACTATCTCTAGCTAAATTTTTAGCACGATTGGCAACGTCAACCGAATGATCAGACTCAGCCCGTCGTCTACGAGACTGCCCAGACGTCGAAGACGGTCCCGGGCGGACTCGGTTCGTACATAGCGAGAAACTCCGAGGGGGCAGTGTGTAATTACGCGAGAGAGGCGCCGTCTTCGTTTCAAGCGGATGGCGAGTCACATGGTTAGTCGCGTGGACACAGCTGGCGAGGCGGCGGTCGGCGCGCAGCTGTAGCTGCGGCGAGTCACGTGGTACGGCACGTGACTTACAAACATCCCCTCCTCCAGTTGAAGGTCCATTGTACCGCGCCGATCACCTTGGCTGGGCGAGGCTGTAGTAAAGCTTTCGCTTTGAAAAAAAGCTAAACAAGCTGATGCAAGAATAAGTGAACAAGGTCTAATCCACCAAAAGCTGGGACAGCGGCGCCCTTCAGTACCTAGGGGTTACTCTGCACCAAATTCAGTTCAGTTTATTACCTTGAAGGTCCCCCGCAGGGTGGTTTTTTATACAAACAGTAAGGACAATGGTAAACAGTTATTGAAAAAAGGTCAGATACAGGTTGCAAAAACGTAGATCGGCAGGTCGTAGAGGCGATTTCGTGGGGAAGGCCGTTCCAGTCTATGGCGGTTCGAAAAAAAAAATGAGGCAGTGAAGGTGGTGGTCCGGGCACGTGGACACGCAACTCGAAGGGGATGGCTGGTTCGATATGATATGTGTGCTTCTGCTGTGATGTATGGTGCTTGATTAAGGGACGAAAAAAAGAACTTGTGGCACAGTGAAAGGCTGGCAATGCGACTTCGAAAGAAAAGCGGTGATATACCAGATTCTGCTTTGAGAGATGAAACGCTGATATTATATGAGTACGAGGCATGAATAAATCTAACAGCGCGATTTTGAACTTATTCTAATGTGTCGGCGAGATATGCTTGGTGCGAATTCCAAAAGGTTGACGCGTATTCGAGTTTTGGCCTGACAAGTGATTTATAGGCTAGTAATTTTAATGTTCCGGCGTGGTTCGCAGATTACGTTTCAGAAAGCCGAAGGATTTGTTAGCTGCGGAGATAATGTTAGTGACATGTGTGCTCCAAGAGAAATCGAGAGAGAGTCTTACACCCAGGTATATATAAGACTGCACTAGTTCCAGGGGTGTGTTAAGAATTGTGTGCGGGAAACAAAAGGGACTCTGCCGGCTGGAGAAGTACATGCATTTACATTTTTTGGCATTTAGCGTCATTAATGAATTATTGCACCAATCTGAAACGATGATTAGATCGTTCTTGAGAGAAGTTTGGTCAGATATGTCATTGATTGTACGGTAAATGACGCAGTCGCGTGCGAACATGCGTATATTAGAAGAAATACAGTGAGGTAAATCGTTAATGTATATTGTTTTATTTATTTTTATTTATTTACATATACTGCAGGCCGATGTTTTGGCCCAAGCAGGATGGGCATACAAATTTAGAACACAAGAAGAACATATATAATGAGAGAAAGAACACATGGGAAACAACACATTTCTTAAAAGAACAACTATATGATAAAACTAATATTGGGAAATAAATGGCAACAACACATCTCATGTATAATACGAATTCGAAATGCATGACAAATAACTCTTCTGGAAGGAAAACAGGATATGTTATGTATGCAAAATATGGCTTTGTAGTCCTTTCACAAAGTCTTTGCTTTTAAAAATGTTGCGTGGTAAAGAATTCCATTCAGTGATCGTGCGGGGGAAAAAGCTATATTTAATTGTGTTAGTGCGAGCGAAGATTGGGGCTAAGGATTGTTCGTGATTATGCCGCGTTGTCCTTGTACTAGCATGTTTAACAGATTCTGGTATGGGTAACTTGATCTTTCCGGAAAGACCGTTATAAAGAAATGCAAGACGGCTAACTTGCCTTCGTGCTGCTAATGTAGGGATATTATTGAGCTTCATTAAATTAGAAGGGGAGTCTAAGCGTTTATATTTTCCGAAAGTAAATCTAACTGCTTTTCTTTGTAAAGCTGCATAATATCTTTTTTACAATGAGGGTCCCATACAACAGAGGCATATTCTAGTTTCGATCTTATGCATGCATTGTAAGCTAGGATTTTTGTACAAGGTGGTGCGCTTCTGAGTTTTCTTTTCAGGAACCACAACTTTCTAAGAGCGGCTACACAAATATTGTTTATATGCTCGGACCAGGTTAGCTTGTTAGTCAGTGTAACACCAAGGTATTTATACTTATCAACAGTACCGTTTTATCTGTGTTCAGCTCCATCCCCCAGCGATCACTCCATGGTGCTATTGCTAGAATACTGTTCTGAAGCAAAATATGATCGTTAGCGCAGGTTACTTCTTTGAAAACAAGACAATCATCAGCAAACAGTCTTATAGATACTTCACCGGGGATAACATCCACTAAATCATTAACAAAGATAAGAAACAACAGTGGCCCTAAAACACTTCCTTGTGGTACGCCTGAAGTAACAGGAAGGACACCAGATGCACAACTTCTTATTTCAACAAACTGGCTTCTATTCCGGAGGTATGCACCGACCCACTGAACAATAAAAGAAGGGAGACCAAGGTGTTCTAATTCATACAGTAGTTTACCGTGAGGCACTTTGTCGAAGGCCTTTGAGAAATCTAAAAACAGAATGACTACCTGACCAGACACATCAAGCACACTCGATAAATCATGCACAGTTGAAACCAGCTGGGTTACTGTAGACGTGGCTTTTCTGAAGCCATGCTGATATGACGACAACAAATTATGGTCTGCTAAAAAATCTTGAATGTAACATGCAATAGTGTGCTCCAACAATTTACAACATGTACTTGTAATTGAAACAGGACGATAATTATTTACAGAGAGTCGGTCACCCTTTTTATGAATTGGTGTAACACGTGCAATGCGCCAATCAGCTGGAATGTCACTTGTAGCAACCGACAAGTTGAACATATCAGTTAGAAACCCTGAAATCTGCTCAGCATAACATCTAAGAAAAGCGTCCGGAATGCCATCAGGGCCTGTGGACTTTTTTGCATTCAAATTAAGCAACATGGTAATGACACCTTCGCGAGTAATCAATAGAGCTTTCGCTGGAGCCGTTGGGGTACTGTGATATTCATGTTTATCCCGCTCCGAAAAAACTGTCTGAAAATACCGATTGAAAATTCCTGCTATGTTGCTGGTTCATTGATAATTTTATTTTTTTAAATTTTATTTTAAGAATCATCTCATTATCTTGGCTTACGTGACGCCAAAATTTTGGGGGGTCACTCGCAATAAACTCTGATAGCGTTTTACTGAAAAAATTGTTTCTTGCATGCCTGACTTTTGTTACTAAATCGTTTTTCATTTCTCTAAACTGCGGTGTGGAAGTTTTATGCTGTTTTCTCAGGCGCTTAATTTTTCTTTTCATGTGAATAATATCGCGATTGATCCAAGGGTTAGCGCGACGCTTGAAAATTTTCTTTGTGGGAACAAAGTGGGTAATGCAAAATTGTGCCGTTGCGCGAAAATGTTGCCAGGAACGTTCTACGTTATGACTAACGCTATCAAGATGCATGTCCAGGTAGTCAATTATGGCCGTGTCGTCCGCTCTGGTGTAATTTTTAACTGAAGTTGATGAGACAAGTCGCCTGGTTTTACTAGCAGTCTTACTCGAGGAAAAAGATATTAAATTATGGTCAGAAATACCAGGCTCCACGCGAACTATTCCGTTACAGAACATTTCGGAAATAAGCAGTAGGTCTAGAATTGAACTACCGCGAGTACAATTTTTAACTATCTGCTCGAGGTTAAGAGAGTACATTATATCTATTAGTGTGTCACCGGCAACGGAATAGCCATACTGTATGCGATTCCAGTCAATACAGGTCAGATTAAAATCCCCAGTAATAATGAAGTTTTTACCTGAAAATACTAGAAGATGATCATATAACTTAAGTAGAAACGAATCATCAGCATCTGGAGGTCGATAAACTGCGCAAAGAAAGAACGTGTTACCCCAGAGGGACACTTTTAGGAGCAGGCTTTCGTGTTCACTGATTTGGTCTGCAATTGTTACCTCAGTACCATACTTCGCAACAATGGCTACGCCCCCACCACGAGACCCTCTATCTCTTCGTATAGTTGGTAACCTGGCGGAACGATTTCGTCATTGCGAATCAGACCATGCAACCATGTCTCAGTGATAATGCAGAAATGAGGATCATGTAACAACAGCAGTTCTTCCAAATCTTGCACTTTGTTAACAATGCTTCTAGCGTTCAGACTGAGCAGGCGAAATTGACGCGCCCCTAACCGCTAGCTTTGGGGCTGCAGCTTACTGGCCTTTGATAACAGCTTACGCGAGCTCGAAGCATCATCCCACGTGTACATGTCATCGTCAATACGGATCTTGTCATGTACAAGCCAAATCTTCTTTCCTGCATCTTTATCTTTCTGAGCTCTGGCCCAAAGCAAAGCAGTTTTCGCCTTCGAAGCGTGTCTGCGCAATAATCGTTTTGAACGCCAATGCCCGTTCCCTTTAGTTTCGTGCAATTACTAAGAATTGCTTCTTTTTCTTTAAAATCTTGAAAATAGAGAATAACTGGTCGATTTCCAGACGCTTTACCAAGTCTGTGTATTCTAGCAACTGACGAGCAGCTCAATCCCAGCTTGGCTTCGAAAACATCTTTAATTACCTTGTCGCGCAAAACAGATTCTGACTCGTTTGCCTCCTCAGTTATGCCGAAAACTATCAGATTAGACCTGCGGCTACGATCTTCTAGGTCCACAAGTTTTGCTTGCTGAGACTTTAATGTCGCATGCATAGTTTCTGCAGATGCATTTCTACTCTAAATTGCACAAACCTTCAGCTGCAGCTCAGTCACATTATCTTCCAAGTGCACTAACCTATCGCCAAAACTGTTTATAGCCTTCTCCGTCGCTGCAAGGCGAGTCTTGAGTTCAGTAATTTCGGACAAAATAACCTGTTGGCCATCCATTATATTCTTAAACATTTCATCGACTGATGGCCCGGGATTCCCCTCGACATCTCCACACTAGAGAAGCTTGCAAACACACAAACAATCATACGCAATGCATAAACATCTGCGTGGGCACGGCAAAATCACAATAAAACGATCGTTGCTACGTACTGAATGACAATCACCAACCTGGACAAGAAGAAACAGCATTTTGAACGGTGTGTTCGCAGTGCTTGCGCCGTGCCCACTGGTGAAATCGATGAGAAGCGGCCCTTTTAAGGGGGGGTTGTTGACGTCATGAAGCCTCTTGTTGACGAGGGTAGGAATGTTTTATCTAACATGATAGCATTGCTGCCCGTGTTCTCTGTCACGTTGAATGTTCCCGAAACCGGTAGCGGTAAAAACAACAGAGGACCAAGGACAGTTCCTTGCGGAAGTTATTAGGAGGGGTCTAGATAAGTTATTGTTGATTAAAACCTTTTCCGTACGACTGGACAAAAATTCCTGTATCCACTATATAACGATAGGAACTAGGTCCAGCAGTTGAAGTTTTAGTAACAAGCGCTGGTGAGATACCTTATCAAAGGATTTCGCAAAATCGAGATACATTGCGTCTGTTTGCACATGAGTGACCATGTTAGTATGTAAGTCATCAACAAAAAGAGCTAATTGGGATTCACAGGAGAAACCTTTGCGGAACCCATGCTGCAGGGATGAAAAAAGCTGTTACAGTCTGAGAAAGAAATAATTTGAGAGTAGATGACGTGTTCCATGATTTTGCATGGCACGCTTCTTAGAGAGATAGATCGGCCATTTAATGGACAAGTTCTGTTACTTGTTTTGTAGACTGGAACGACCTTTCCCACTTTCCAATCATCTGGAATGGTTCCTGAAGAAAGTGACTGGGAGAACCGCAATGACAAATATGAAGAAACCGTCTGTCTCATGTTCCTTAGAATTTTAGAGTTAATACCATCCATGCCAAATGATGACGACCGCTTAGTTTTCTGGATTATGGATAAAATTTTGTCTTCACAAAATGTGACGTGTGGCATGGTACCTTCAATATTGGAAAAAGGAACAGAAAAAGGCGTTTCGATTTCTTTCGTGAAAACTGTAGCAAATGCGGGATTGAAAGCGTCAGCTCATTCACCATCGGTAATGGTATCTTGCAAATCATTGGTGAGAGTGACAGCGCGTTGTGGGTGAGGGTTTATTACTTGCCAAAACTGTCTTGGGTCACTACGCAATAAATTTGGAAGTGCAGTAGCATATAATGAAAGCTTTGCGCTGCGGATCGCAGTCAAATACTCATCTTCAGCTTCGTAGTAGGTTTGCCAACGGGATGAGTTGTTTTAAGCCGCCCGATAGAGACGCTTTTTTTTATTTTCTGGTTTCTTTAAAGATATAGTAAACCATGATTTTTTGGTTGCTGGTGCAAATGTTGACAGTTGGTATACATTTATTAGCCAAATCATTTAACTTATTCTCAAACATCGCCCACTTATCTTGGATCGATTTAGTGTGACATGCAGCTTCGAAGCTGGGAAAGAAGGTACCCAGTTCATGATTTAGCGCTTGATAATTACCTTCTGCGTAAAGTGTTGTAGTTTTCTTTTAAGTCTTATGTGTTGTTGCAGGAAATAAGAAGGTAGCATGAATGACATTATGCCTCGAAGATATTTAACAGAAAGAAATGCATCCGGGTTAGTTGTCAAAATAAGATCCAGAATGGTTTCGGCTTCAGGCGTGACGCATGTTGGCTGTGATACTAATTGTGTTAAAGTTTAAAAAGGTGTCCATGAAATTCCTTTCCTCTGCAGGACCTGCTATTGAAGAAGATGGGAAGACACCAGTCAATGTTTGGGAAGGTAAATTCCTCGAAAATGAGAATGGAGGCATTTGGGTAGTTTGCTGTGAGATGAATTAATTTATTATTGAGTTCGCTCAGAAAATCGCACTCAGCTCCGTACACTTTAGCTGACGTATCACTCACGCACAAGGCTGCCTTTTTCTTTATGTGAAAGGCTTCCAATAAAAGCCTCGCCTAGTTGATCTTACTTCTGCCTATAATCCTCGCCTTTTCCAGTCGCGGTGAACACTTGCACCTGTCAACATGGCTGACCAAACTAGTACATTTAACTTTATTCTTTTCTACCTTTTTGTCATGTTCCCCAAGGCGCTTGTGGATGAACCTCCCCGTTTGCCCTATAAAGGACATTCCACAGCTCAGGGGTAACTCGTGCACCACTCCTTCCATATATCGAATGAAGGTACGCTTATGTTTTATACTGCACATAGGGCGCTCAGTGCCACAAATCTGCGCTATAAGTTTGTTGAGCTTATTTGGGGCTGAAAAAACGAGAGGTACATTGTGTCTGCTAGCCACCTTCTTCAAACTGTGTGACACTTTTTGCACATAAGGTATAATTTGAGGCTTTACTGCAGGGATCCTTTGGGATCCTTTTTTCAGGATCTTTTGGAGTGCTGCAGCGTTTTGTTTTTTGGAGGAGGGTTTCAGCGAAGGCTGTCAACACCACCGAGGGAGAGCCAGCAGCCAAAAGACGCGCAATCTGATTTTTTAGTCTATCTTGCATTTGGTGCGGACAGGACTTTGAAAGCGAGGACTCAGTGCATAAAGAGACGATGGTGCGCCTCACAATTTTTTATTGTGCCATATTGAAGAGAGCAGTTCTTTGCTAGTACGAGGACAATAACCCGAGCATAAATGGTCCTCCCGGAACGCTAAGCTCAGGTCTAAAAATTGTAGTTTCCTCTCTCTTGGTAGCTCATGAGTGAAAACTAGGCCACGCCCTTTGAAGTTAAAAACACTTAAAATCGTGGACACATTATCTTCAAAAGAATTGTCGAAACCAGTGGATGAAAGGATAAGAAAATCGTCAGCATATCTAAAAATAAAAAAACAGCTCCTCCTGCAAAGAGTTGTGAGAGTGCCGTGTCCAAAGCAGCTAAAAGAATTTCACAACAAATAGGGGCGACATAAAAACCAATACATATACCTTTTCTCTGCAAGTAGGGTTGTTCCTTAAAAACGATAAAAGTGACCTTGAGATATTGCTGCAACAAATTCCAAAAATTTTCAACAGACATACCGGCACCATCCCGGATAGCCATTTCACCAGTATCTTCAACACTCGAAAGAACAGACGCCAGCAGCTCAACTTGGGGGACCGAATAAAACAACTCCTCTATGTCTACATAAATACACATCTAATTTCTGGATGTGTTTCAAAACAATGAACTACCTCTAGCGAGTTCATTACAAGGAAATAATCGTCCAATTTAAGAGCGTTAAGCTTGTTTTGCAATAAAGGGCTGACATTATGCTGCCAAGAGCCATTTTCGCTCACTATAATCTGGAACGGTTAGTCAGGTTTGTGCGTTTTAGCAGTAAGGAATACAGAAAGCGAGTTCCGTTTACTTTGGGCTATGTCTCTAGCCAGCTTGGGCAGTTGCAGGACTAAACAAAAGTTAATATACTTGGTTTTTACTCTCACTACTAGCTTTTCAATAGCAGTCATACCTATTTTTTCCTAATGTTAAAACGCCTTCATGCGCTCGCGTTTCTTGCTCAGATTTTTCTTCTCCTGAAATAGCTTACCGGTATCTGGTGGCCGAATTTCTTTGGAGGCGAAATTCTAGAGGTCCGTGTGCTGTGCGATGTCAGTGCACGTTAAAGAACCCCAGGTGGTCGAAATTTCCGGAGCCCTTCACTACGGCGTCCCTCATAGCCTTAGTCGCTTCGGGACGTTAAAATTATTCTGCCGCCTACTACTACTGCACACTTCGTATTGATAGCTGTGAGAGTATCGTCCACTCTTACAACATTATGATCGTCTTCCTCAGTTAAAGCAAAATATCTGTTTTGCAGTGGTATCGTGAATTCCTCAACTTTCCCTCTTACTCCTACCTGGTTAATAGGTTTCCGCATCGCTAATTTCTTCCGGAAGCCCATTAACAATGAGATTTCAGGGCGATCAATTGGATGGATGCGGGGTAAATTCAATACCATTCTTCGTTCCCCTGCAAATCTATTCCAGTTCTGATTAAATTAAACTTCTGAAGTTCATTATCTTTCACTCCCCGCTTTCAATTCAATTATTATCCTATTACAATTTTTTCTACGCAACTACGCAAAATGTGTCATAGGGATAGATCGTGGCATGCTTTCGTACCACTAATGGCGCAATGGTGGAGCAGTTAAGCGATGCTCCACTGCACTGGCAGGCGCCTCTTTGAAACGCAACCACAGGCGGCGCTTGTGAGCCGCAAGTTGCTCTTCCCGAACCTTGTTGAAAGGAATACCTGCCGCAAGCCTCAATTTTTCGCAGATAATTCTTCGAGAGGCTCTATATATTGCACGCACGACTGCTATTCTTCAAGCAACTTTTTTAGTCACTTTCGATTTTGTTAAATTATTGTTCGTCCGGCGTCCCCCTCTTCTTTCCTACAAGTGGAAAGGGGTAGGAGGAGTAGGTGGTGGTTTACAGTTAGCAGGTGAAGAGCGGCCAATAACCGTAAGTACTACCTTGCAGCTGGAGGCTGCGCACAGAAGCCGACGCCAACTTCGGCGCCGACACCGACGCTAACGTTGCCGGACAGTTTTCGGCTTGATCACCGTCCTAATGAAGCTATATTTTTTTGTTACGTGTACAGCTACAGCCGTGTCGCGACGAATAAGCGGAGCGTAGCCACCGGAGAGTTTCATTTCGTTTGATTACTTGCATCAAGTCACCATTTTTAGTAAATTCTGCACCACCTCCGTTGGAGCCGTTGCGCTAGCATGTGGCACTGGAGGCCCTATAGGTACTGAGCGGAATGATCATAACGTGAGAGGAATGCAGTATGCATATGTACGGAGTACCTCCTACAAGATATCACAGATTTTTATTACATGAAGAGGAAGCAATATAATTTGCATAAAGCGTAGGAGTATATGCGGGTTATTCTTGAGGCACTGCGAGCCAACACTTCAAGTACGCAAACAAACAGTATGACGTAATCTAAGTCAGATCATTGTATATGAAATGTTGAGAGTCATTGAAGCATCTAATGCCATCACCAGGGGCATATAACGTAAAACAGAAAACGCTTTGCAGATAAGCGCACAGCCTGAACTTCTGCCCTGATAAAGGCGTCAACGATCACAGATCATCACAATGATATAAAAACACTTCAGCAAAAGCAACTGCATTTTTAATGTGCCAGCATCAAAAGCCTCATGAAGCAACACTGCGTAGGCCATAATATCACCGCTTGTCTCTAGGGAAGTGACATAATCAGAGAGCAGAATTCCTATAGGCTGGAGCGAATTTACTTGACCATACTGGAAGTTGCACCGCTTCTGGTAAAGACGTCAAAACTTTTAATGTTTGAGCATTGCTTTCACATAAGGTAGATAGATACCCGTCCCTCAGTTTTTCTTATGATTGTTTCCAAATAAGGAGAAAAACTCACAGATTTTTCAACGAAATATTCCTAAACTTTTTCTTGACGTTTTTGGATGACTCGAATCAAATGCCTTCTTTCTAAATGTTGTTAAACCTTGTTTTTTGATCGTATTTTTGGTCGCTTTCTTGTCTCTTGGAGCTTTAATGTCGATGTTCACGACACGGTGACTCAAAGAACTTTGCTTAGCAAGGGCGCATCATATATTTTCTATGTGTTCAGTCTTCACCTAAATGCCCAACATGAATAGTTATCTTTGATATGCACGTCTGTAGTATGTCAACTCAAAAAAGAGCAAAACAAGTGCGACTGAGGCCGATGGTAATTTTATTTAGACGGCAGCTCGATAATACCTTCTGATCTTCACCCATCCAGACGAGAGTAGCCGACTAAAATTGGAATCGCATAGGGCAAGAGCCGCTGTTCTCCTTCAGGAATCATGAGTCAATTGTTTCAGCAGCAATATGTTATAATGAGATGGAAGGTATTCTCCACGCATTATTCATCGCAATGTACTATTCTGCTCCGCACAATTTCGGAAGCAACTAAATTGTCCGTATTTTTAATTATTCTCCTTGTACTGTGTTGTTCCTCATAAACTAAATTCAGTTTATTCCCCAATTTCAAGAGTTCTGCCCATTAAACTTTCTGTTTTGAGGCTCGCGACTTCAGTGTTTTGGCGCAGTTTGATACCATCCTTCGATTCGTAACGTCGTTTGCCAATGCACTCTCTCGCTATTTTGTGTCCCATATATTTCGCATATCGTTAATCTAATGGCCAATTTTGTACTCATGCTGTAACTCGGAAGTGTTAAATATTCATTAGTGAGCGAAACTCGCACTGGTGAAAATTTCCTCCTTCACTCAGACCGGTGTTTTCCGCAGAATTTTCCCCAATACAGGTTTGAATTTTTTTCGGAATATATAATTCTCAATTCTGACAGGATTAGGCTGCGCAATTCTGAACGTGTATATATCTCCTGCAAGGCTACTCTCGAGTAACAATAACAATTGAATATAATGATACGTCCAGCGGTCATTGCTTATCCAAGCGAACTTTCCATTTATGCGTTTAATAAACTAGTTTCATTATAGTTGGAGAGTTACTTTCCACATACTATAATAGCAGTTCTTGGAAATTGCATGAAAGAGAAAGCGTACATCCGATCTGCCCTGTCGCCTGCCAATTTCTTTCATCCATTGGAATTACCAACATCTATCAGATGTGTACTGACATGGCTATTTTACATTCTTTATTCCCGTCTCGTACTGTTCATGGATACTTCAAACCTTCTCAACATCGCGACATTCTTCTGGTGAAAAGGACCGCCTACTTTAAACACAGCTCCTTTCTGGCGATTTGTGGTCACCAAAGGAATCCTCTTCAAGATTAAAACTTCATGTTACCATACTTCACAATATCGCTCTATGTTTTGTCCCATCGGATCAGGGCGCACGAGAGGACGGTTTTCTATCCCTCCACGTTTTCTATCCGTCGTCACTCCTCTTAGCTTCGGTAAGCGCTGTGAACTGCTTTCATTGCCCCATACTTCTTCAAGGAACTCAGAGGGGCACGCTTCACCCTTGAACGCGTTCCCAGTTCGGAGGTTCAGTTTGGAACGGTGGGCTGTCCGTCATTCTGTCAATGCATCCTTACGTAGTGTATATATTTATGAAGAGCTCCTGGGAAATTCTTTAACTTGCAGTGCATGTTCGGCAGCTTGCATGCCCGTTTCTTACCAGTATGGTGAAACCTTTCCCAAAATACGTTTTTCATTGAACACTGAATTACTCGTTGAATTTTAAGCCTTCAGCAGTTGCCTTCACCCCTTCATCGGTGCTCCGGTCACTCGGCGTACTATCCCAAGCAGCACATACAATCGGCCCAGTATTGCAAATGAATGGTCTCTGGTCCTTTGTAGTGCCAGCCTTTGCCGATACGTTACCAATATTGGGCCGATACCTGTGTTGCCTGGGATAGAAGCATGAAAACAAATTCCGACCGCGTGCTTGGCAGCAAGGATTAATGTATCCGTTTTCGATGCTAAAACTTTCTAAGGCTCAGTATTTCGAACGCAAGAGAATACTCTTTCTCTATTGCTGTAGACGCTCATATCTGCTCCATGTGCTTCTCCTTCCATCCTGGGTACCCGTGACACCATAGAATGCTTGATTATATTAATAATAATTTGCAATTCTGAGGTTCAATTTTTTTATTTTGGCAGTGAGAAAAAAGAGGAACCACGATGTGTCGTGCTGGATGAAATGTTCATTTGATGCTCTGTTCGGGCCGTCTGCAGTGCGGAAACACAACGAAGGCACAAGGCACTTCAAGCACTTTTCATGAGGCCAACATAAACAATGGCAGCTCAGTTCAAAGCCATAGCGCCTGTTACAGCCAGTCTATTATGCTTCACTGTATAGCAAACGCACAGAATGAAGTAAAAAAAAAATCAGCCCTTGTGGCCATAGCCGCCGTAACCGTAGCCACCACCGTAGCCTCCGCCGTATCCAAAACCACCTCCGTAACCGAAGCCGTATCCTCCGCCGTAGCCAAGTCCACCTCCGTAGCCGAGGCCGTATCCACCACCGAGGCCGGAGTGGGCAAGAAGGGCTCCTCCGGGGCTGACCTTGTTGACATGGTGCACTGTCTTCACCAGGAAGGCAGGCCCAGCCACTGCCTTAGAGAAACCCGGGCCTCCACTCAGAAGCGCCACACTGCTGCCGATGCCCACACCGCCGAGGCCCACGCCTCCCCCGCCATATCCTCCGAAGCCGCCGCCGTATCCAAAGCCACCGCCGTAGCCAAAGCCTCCACCATAGCCAAGGCCATATCCTCCTCCGTATCCAAGACCGTAGCCGCCACCCAGCCCACCCGCAAGGGCGGTGGCCAGAACGGCGCAGAGGACAATGACGGCGTTCTGCACGTGAAGTCGAAAGTGGTAGAGATATACATGCGAGAATTCGTTTCTCGTTTACAGAACACTAGCACACTGAGGGGTTTCGGACATAAAAATATATATACGCTTTCTTTTCTTCTTGTTAATAAAGTCGAGGCTAAATATCCAGGGCAAACAAAGCCTAAGGCTAAATCAATGACGCCACACAACGCTAGTTCACCGTGGAGCAAAATGCACCGTTATTGAAAATGGTCATTTTTAACAAGCAAATACTGGAGCGATACAAGACGTAAGGGGGGGGGGGTGCACTCGCTTCTGTTGCCAGCAAATATAGAGCCGCATTCTCAATGCCTCACGTACCAACGGAGCATTTGGGAGGGACCGGCCGATCGCATGTCCAATTGCCATTTATGACAACAATAATCTGTTTCACACTTTCGTAGCAGGAATGTGGACACTGAAGATCACTAGCTGGTCGTGCGCTACAACATTCTGCCGTTAATTGGCTTCCTGGCTGTTGCCTGCCGAGAGGCCGCCACTAAGCGTGACAAGGGCACGATTCGGCTAAAAACAGTTGGGAACCAGGAGCCTGGAGTATGTGGCCCCTTGCTGTGTTGCATCCGCTACATTGCCAGTGCAGCGTCCTACTCACAGGACTTCGGCCGAAGCTAGAGCTGATGATCACGCCCACTTCAGCTGTCACAAAAAAGGCTTACTCAGAAAGGGTGTCACTAAGACCCCTGTTTCAGCCTAGCAATAAACTAGCATTTAATGAGATGAATACTAGCATGCACGCTAGTATATTCTGTCGCAGAAAACTAAACAACGTTCAGGAGGCTACAGCTGACGACAGTGAAGTTCGGACGACATTTAGAAAAGAGTTTGCACGAAGGAGTGGCCCGTTATGAGCAGGCATCTTGCTTACTCTACAGAGCGATAACGTGATGAATGATCGAAGTAAAGTGGTTGAACCAAACATGAACTATTTCACTTGCGAAGTGTAGCTTGACGGCCAGTTTTTCTAATCTATTCTTAACATGAACAGAGTTCCACATTTCTTGAGACGAAGTACATAACACAGGAGCAATCGAGCTCACTTTCATGCTTGACCCGCTACTGCTTCCCGTTTTAAACACTTAAATGGACTAAAAAATTAAGATCAATTTAGGCCGATCGCGCTCGTTGCCTTCAGCTGCTTAAGCTTTCTTTGTGGGTGCAATGGCAGAAAATACACTAGCTGGAGTTGTTGCGTCTTTAAAGAGGAACCATCTGCTGGCTACTTTTAAACGTTGTCTCGCGGATTTAGTGTCCATTGTAAAGTTTTCCAACCAAGAAACACAACCAAGTTTGAAGAGCCTCCGAAACTAACGCATGCTTATTGATTCTTGATACACTAACACGGATTGTTAGTTTCTAAGCACAAAGCTCTTTCAGTGGAGGATATCGTAAATTTTTTGATGCTCTCAACACTTCGAAAATTGGCAGCAGACAAGCTCGTAGGGTGCACTGAGACATTGCGATAGCTACTGTTGTCTAACAGATTTCCTTGTGCAGAGTATTTTTTCCCTATTAGAAAAACGTCCCGGACAATCACGGAATGTGCTGCCATCTCTTCGATTCTTCTATTTCTAAAAGAAGGGAAGCTGTCTCCTCAAAGATTCGAATATGACCATGACTGCATTGTTGTAACACCCTTCCTTTCAGGTTCGGCCGTCTGCTTGAACAAAACCTTTGTTGCAGTCCACTCGGTGGGGTTGAATAAACCTCGAGGTATTGCAAATAATGCAGCCTTGTCGTTTGCCATTGCTAAAACGGGGTACGAACCAACACAAAATTAATGACACGAAGTGTGACTCGACGACAGCCTCTCTTATGAATGATATCTTCGTTTGTGCAAAGGTTTCAAACTAGCGAGGAAGAACTTCTAACTAAGCTAATTATCTCGACATCAGAGTTTGTCTATTGTGAAAAATTCTAGCCTGAAATTTGTAACCTATATTCGTTAACTTCAATGGCAGGTGTGTCGGTTTCAATGCGAAGCCTTTGTGCGTTAACTGCTCGTACAGACGCGCATTTCTCTCCAATTGCGATCAAGGGATCCCGATATACAGGCCGCTGTAGAGCCATTCCAACCAGGGCCGCAGTCTACCGAATAGCTCCATCCCAGCTTTTCGAGTTGCACTCACCATGGCGTTCATGGCTGCTGCTGCTGCTCTCTGAGAGGGAGTGACTGTGCCTCGCTCCAAGGCTGCTTATATACGCAAAACTGGACAAGGAACAAGAGCTTCCAGTGCGATGGCGATCACGTATTCGGCGGCGGTATCGTAGGCGCCCTTCCTGGGCAGGTGAGAAGCGGATGAAGGAAGAAGCTACCGCAGTGTTGCACACTGCAGGCTTCTTCCGCAGTCTAGCACTGGTCTCCATGAGCAAAAAGTGGGAACAAATGACTCGTGACACCCAGCCTTCGCTACTACTCCCGACAGCCTGATATCCGCTGCTTGCGCAGTAGGAAGGCGTCTGCTCACGTTCTTGGATAAAAACAGCAGTGTTTGTCCTGTGACACTATATTTGTCTTAGTACAGAAGAGAATGGCACAGGCACCGACACAGTAGTAGTTTATAGATTTTTTTCAGTTATCCGCTGTTCATTAGAATCGGCTATGGGAGTTAGATGGGAGCAGGACTAGTTATGAATGATTAAGTCCCCGTACCATTATTCCTCTCCAAATACCTCTTAGTACTTCGTATTTGTTGTACCCCTAAAATGCCCTATGTTTCATTATCCTGGCGTCTCTTCGTCCTTTTGCCCTAAGAGCCTGTTCATGCTTTTCCGTGTATGTCTGCCCTTCGTTTAGCCATATCCCGAGGTATCTGTATTCGGCCACTTTGGGTATTTCGTGCCCTTGTATTGTAAGCACCTGATCAGTTGTATCGTTTAAAAGCATCACACCTGATTTAGTTGCGCTAAAGCTGAAGCATAGAGCGCCTCCTTCGTCTCCACAGCAATTGACCAAAATTTGTAAGTCCTCCTGGCTATCTGCTAACAGTACAATATCGTCCGCATACATTAAACCCGGAGGTCGCTGCTCAACTACATTTCCGCCTAATCTGTACGACAGATTATAACCTAGATTTCTTTCTTCTAGCCTTCTTTCCATATTTAACACGTAAAGCATGAACAGCAGCGGTGATAGAGGACGACCTTGCCTTAATCCTTTTTGCACCCCCAATATTGTGGTACTTTTTTTCCCTTCCCATATAATTTCAACTTCATTATCTCGGTAGATTTCCTGTAAACAATCAATTACCTCATGACCGATACCTAAATCTTTTAATATTCTCCACAGGAGTTCCCTGATCACGTTGAGAATGTTCATCAGCGCCACGCACGTTCATAAGCGGCGGACATGGTACGTCCTATATACACGGTGTCCCACCTAAAAGTAACCAAGCTTTTAAAAAAGACGAAGTGTCCTAGCCCCGTGAGACCAACTGAGGGTTGTTGCCAGTCGCATGTCCTAGTCTGCGGTATATTTTTTATTGTGCAAACGTAATTAATTACCAGAGATTGATTAGCTAACTTTTTAATTATTGCCTTTAGGAAGAAAGTGTCAATGCAGGAATTGTAGATCCCATAGAAAAATAACCGGTCGCGGTGTTTCCAACCAAGTACCACTTATACAGCTTCTTTTATTTGCCTTAAAAGAAAGCCCGCGAATTACAAAAAGAACCACGTGATAGGGAAGCATTTTCAGCGCTCCCAAACGACCGGTCAAGCAACGACATCTGCTTATGTTTGCAACGCTGCCCCGAACAGGGTTCGGCGTTTTGAGGTGGTTGCGAGATATGCGTCATGAAAAGTAAGCGGGCGCTGCTTTTCAAGGAAGTGAAGCGCAGCTCGCATGGAGCGCTTTTACACGCGAAACCTCGCCTCGAGTGATAGGCATGTGGCCGTGCCGCCGAACTTGCACCGTCACGCGCTGAACGAGCGGTCGCCCTAGCGCCCATGCGAGAGTTGCTGGCGTATATCTCGCAACCATCGCAAAACGACGAACCCCGTTCTGGACAGCGTTGCAAAGATAAGCGAATGTCGTTGTTTGATCGGTCGTCTGGGAGCGCTGAAATTGCTTCCCTATCACGTGGTTCTTTTTGTATTTCGCGGGCTTTCTTTTAAGACAAACAAAAGAAGCTGTATCAGTGGTACTTGGTTGGAAACACCGCAACCGGTTATTTTTCTA
Organism: Amblyomma mixtum; assembly: GCF_055824585.1. Classification (NCBI taxonomy): domain Eukaryota; kingdom Metazoa; phylum Arthropoda; class Arachnida; order Ixodida; family Ixodidae; genus Amblyomma; species Amblyomma mixtum. The sequence goes on along the minus strand of NC_143013.1, from coordinate 150,155,008 downwards.
TGGGATCTACAATTCCTGCATTGACGATTTCTTCCTAAAGGCAATAATTAAAAAGTTAGCTAATCAGTCTCTGCTAATTAATTACGTTTGCACAATGAAAAAAATACCGCAGACTAGGACACGCGACTGGCAACAACCCTCAGTTGGTCTCACGGGGCTAGGACACTTCGTCTTTTTTAAAAGCTTGGTTACTTTTAGCTGGGACACCCTGTATATATATATATACGCTTACCTCTCAACCTTCGTCTTTGCTTTGCAATTCCCCCCCTCCCCCCTTGTCTGCAAGTGACTCATCAGTCTACAGATGACACATCAGATAATGCGAGATAAGATCGGAACACATTGAGCAACAATTGCGGAAAAAGCAGCAAACATCCAGGAAGATGTAGACGAGCGTACTCGGAAAATTAAACTTGGTCATGCGATGGAAAAGGAAGCAGGCAAAGTAGTGAGAACACTGGAAAAAAAGGAATCAGAGAAGCTGGAGGAATAAAGGAATGAGACGACCATAGAAGAATGACGCCCGGCTTTATAGAGTACAAAGAGTCCTGGAAGGTTCAGCTTCTTGAACATGAAATGCATGAGAGTGGGAGCTACATAGGGAAAACGAGGATGGAGATACACGCCCTCGCTCACAGTAAATTGAAACAAAGTTGAAATTATTCAACAGCCAATACAATTTTAGGATTACATGGAGGCTTCCAGAAAAAGTATCAAGCGAAGGAAAAGGACATGCAACATGCAGATTGAAGTTATTTATAGGGTTCGTAACTGTAGTGTTATATTAAAGAAATCATAACCGAGTCATTAACCAGACAATGACATGTACCCAGGATTGATGAGATGGCACAAGAACAGGAAGATGAAAGGGGGACGCACAAGAGCGATCGGAAATGGAAAGAGGGTAAAGAAAGAAATGTAAAGGACACATTAGCCAGATGAGATAAAGTTCAGTTTTTGCTAATTAATACTAGGGCCACGAAGTATCAACAAATTGTTAGAACACTTGTAAAATGTGTATTAGCAGTTACTGAGAGTTGGTGGCACAGTAGAACTAATTTCAATCATAAAGTAATAAAAGAAGTATTGTACGAAATCCTGCAGATCAACAGTGATAGCTTCAGTTTCCTGCCTGTAGGCAATGCAATAAATAAAATTACAAATACAGGAGTGAGGCAGAGCATAATACAACATCAAGGAACTCCAGAATGGCTTGAAAAGCGGAAGCCATTGGACGATATCTCTTTTTTTTTTATGAAGCAATAGCTAACCTGGAAAAACGTCGACATTCGCAAATGATTAAGATAGGGTTTTCCGTTATCACCATTGCTATTTAACATAGGGAAAATGTGAACAGATCTAAGAAAACGTATGTATGCGCAACGGTGATGCAGGAAGTGCTACCGTGTTTTATGGCCGCAGGCGGTGTTTACTTTCAGCTGACAGCCAAAAGGATGTACAGTCCGCTGTGAATATTTGTTGAAATAAAGGCGAAGCTGTGTGCTTTATATTCATCTGAAACAAATCAGGAATAACAATGTTCGACGACAAGACAAATGAGCCGCTTATAATAGGAGGGCTTGATATAGCTCCGACTAAAGGGGGCAGATGTCTGGGAGTACCGATAATCAAGGGCTAGAAGTATATCTAGGGTCTATGGTTTGTGAGGCACAGGTGTAAGAGAAAAATGCAGTTTCCGTGTGGCCTGGGCAGGTAGCCTGAGTTTGAGAGATGCTCCCAAAGCTCGAAAACTAAAGAGCAGGTTGCAGGTTCTATGTTTGGGTACATCCTGTGGCTTCTATAATTTGCATTTTCGGCAACTTGTGTGCGCCGTAAACTCTTCACCGTTGGTGTAGCCCACAGCCAAGCACAAACATACTAGCCGGCTTGAAGGGTAGACACACGCCTCAGAAATGAAGAGTGCACTTCGTGAATACAATCGCTAAGAAGATGTAGAAGGTTTCTAGAAAGTAGCAAATGCGCCAAGCCTTACTTTTGCAAACGCAATTCGGAGTCCTATGTCTGAAGTACAAGCGGGACTAGAAGTAAACCTGACTGGTTGGGAGATTAGCAATAGGGGCTCACGGACATAATTGAAAGACCGGATTCAAAATAAAATATCCTGAAGGACGTCTACTGACGACGGACAAAAATGGCTGAGAAGCCGAGATATCTGGGTATTGGTACAGAAAGAGCGCTGACTCACACTGGTGGAAGAGAACATGAAATCTATCTTGCTGTTACGAAGGGTAGAAAAATTTGGCCACAAAGGGCGTAAAAGAAAGCGTCGAAGTGGTAGGCAGAGGGCAAGTTCTAGGAAAGCTCGCTGGATAACAAGCCCACCATAGACGTATTAGAAGGAAGAACAGCGAAGACAGAAAGGATCACTCTAGATGCTTGAACAGCCAGTGCTCTATTGAAAAAAGGGGGTTACCAGCGGATAAAATGATGCGCACACAAGAAAAGAGACTTTAGACACGGACGGGGGCCGGAATCGCAACTGCTTTATTGGAACATCCTACTGCCGCTCAAAACATCCGACGCATGCGTATCCTCAAACACTCGCATGGCACACGCTCTGATGACACCTTGACCCATCCTTATATTCCCTCGAGGTAGGCACGTTCCTTGTGCGTTAGGCACAACGACGTGTCACTTATACAATATCTCCCTGTTTGCTAAAGTTAAATACTTCCAGGATTTAGCGTTCGTATCCAGTTCTCAACTCTCCAAAATCCGCATTTTTGTACTTCTTGCAGCGGCTGGAATGAAGAGGAAAATGCCTACCCGGGTTACTTCCACCTAAGTTGGTTTTATGTTCCTGGAAACGAATTGATACATCTGCCTGTCTTCCTTAAACGCACTTTCACGCAGACCAGCGGAGTGCGGTAAACAACATCACTCATGCATTCGACAAAGGGTTGAGCGCAATTGATCTTACACGCCCCTTTCTTCCTCCCTTCATTTTCAGTTCTCTCCCAAAGGCTAGCCTGTTGGCAAGGTGCGAGAAACACAACGCTTACACTACGCCTTTCCGACAATTTCTTAATATTGTGAGAGACATTATGCAGTTATGGCACTGCTTTTAATTTCTTCAATGGCTCCAATGTAAGCGTCGTCTGGCCTGCAAAACCCTTCACATTCCGCAACCCGGCTTCAGCAACATCCCTAATCAGGGAGAACGGAAAATCCGCTGCCAGCAACCTCTCGACCTATTGCATAAGGTCACGCGCCGCGCTGTGGGGACAGCTCTTCTTTCCTGCTTCTAGAAGGCGTCCCATCGCTACGCCCCTATTTACCAGCTTTGAATGATTAGTTTCAAAGGACATTATTGTTTTCGCTATCCGGGGTGCAAACATTCAGCGAACATGGTTATTCCCACAGAAACTTAGCTGTAAGTAAAGGAATCTAATGGCTTTGTGATCTGGGAGTTCATATTGTATGAGCATAAAGCAGTCCAGCTCCCGTGCGTGTGCCCCCCCCCCCCCCCCCCTTTTTTTTAGGATGCACCAACTGGCCCAAGAGCAAGCTCTAGTGCCCTACTGACTGAAATGGCAAGACAGAACGCAAATACAAGGTAAATACACCTTTTATATGTGCCTTGTATTCCGCGGGAAGCGGTACCTAATTTTCAAAAATAGGGTTTTGTGAATTAAAGAGAAGTTTTTGCGGCAGAGTAATACTAGTTTCGGGGCATTTTAAGAAAAGAGGCGAATCATGTTAACTATTAAAATGGTTACCTAAATTCGCTAGTACTCAACATTTTAACGCTTGCCGAGGTGCACCAGATGGCAATTAGATGTTTGCAGCCGGCCGTTGATATTAGCCGCATCTTTCGTTACATTATTTTGAGCCATTTCCTGCACCATTCCAAACGCGCGTGCTTGCGGGAGGGCACAGAGCAGCGTTAATCAAATCGCGACACTCCGTGACGCGCGTCGTTCACCCACCAGAGCTCAGAGCTACGCCACTAGTACAGCTTTTACGAATACAGCTTTTACGAACAGCCGCAGCCGAAGCGAAGTTTTAAAAAATTTTGAGCAAAACAGGCAAAGAACCCACCAGAACGCAGCGTAAAAATATTAAAGAGCGCACTTAAGAATACTTACGCGCTGCAAATGCAAAACCATTGACGCGGGGTGCTCGGCTGCGTCGATTGAATACTGCCCTAATGCAGTGGCCAGCGAAGGTGATCTTTTCGCGCCGCCCGGAAGGTAGTTCATGAAGACGACAATACCCAAAGCCAGGGCGATAGACTGCCAGTTTAGCGCATGGGTTGTTGCGCCGCGGTGGTGGCGTAGTGCTCTAATAAAGTGGCCAGTTAGAAACCCACTTCCAAAGAAATTTGATTTTTCTTTCTTTCCTGATGAAAGAGCCATTGCCGATGACGTCGTGAGGTCACCTGGCTTCTGCGTCCGTTTCTCGTGAGCGGTCGGTCAATGCCGGACTATTTAGCGATGAGCCATGTAATATTTTGTTGCGATAGCAATACTACGCTAGGTTTTGAGCCGTCAGCGTGGTCCCGGCGGTAACCACGTTTGACCTTTTGACTATCCCCCAAAGTCACGTCACACCGAGCGGAGGAAAAACTGGAGACCAGCTCGGCTCGTCGGCGCGGTCCCAGAGTAACCACGGCGCGCCGCAGCCGCGGGACGGCGCTCGCTGTGGTGACGTCACACCAAGCGGAGAGAAAACTGGAGACCAGCTCGGCTCGTCGGCGCGCTCCCAGGGTAACCACGCCGCGCCGCGCACCTGTGCTGCGCGCCGCAGCCGCGAGGAGGCGCTCGCTGTGGTGACGTCACACCAAGCGGAGAGAAAACTGGTCACCAGCTCGGCTCGTCGCCGCCGTCCCAGGGTAAACACGCCGCTGCTGCTCTCTCTCTCTCTCTCTCCTTCCCTTCCTCCCTCTGAGAGAAGATTACGTGCGGATGTGTATATACATGGTCTGTTCTGAAAGTAGTAGGACTCATTTTTTTAAACAAAATTTGTTCAAGAGAATAGTACAAACGATTACAATTTTTCAAGGAAGCACCCTTCCGCACCCTTGAGTTTTCCAGTTTTCGTACACCTCCAGGAGCGCCTGGACCGGAATGCTGTTTAGGTCCCTCGTCACGGCCTCTTGAACCACCTCTACCGATCCGTGATGGTCCCCCTTGAGCGTCGATTTTATTCTCGGGAATAGAAAAAAGTCTGGCGGGGCCAAGTCGAGGCTGTAGGGGGGCTGAGGCAGCGTTGCTGCCTTGTGCTGGGCAAAAAATTGGGGTCCTCATTCATATGATGAAGAAGATCTACCAGTTGGCCTTTTCCTCCTCTGACAACACTCCCGGCACCAACTTCGAGCACGCTTTCCTGATGGATAAGTTTTCTGTCACGATCTCAAAAACTTGGGTTTGAGGAATGCTCAAGTCATCAGCAATCATTCTGGTACTCATTCTACGATCACTGTTAAGTAAACGTTTCACTCGCTGCACATTTTCGTTGGTCTTGCTGGTCGAAGGACGTCTGGAGCGGTCGTCTTCCTCCACTCTTTCCTTACCTTCTCGGAACAGCTTGTGCCACTCAAAAAACACTTGATCTACCCATGGAAGCTTCACCTTAGGCCTCCTTAATCATGTTGTGAGTCTCTTTGCCCGTTTTACCAAGATTTACTCAAAATTTGATCGCGTATCGCTGATCCAGTAAACGCTCGATGATTCTGCGTGACGAGACGTTTCGACAGGTGTGCACAGTACAAGCGACCTCCTCTCTTCAATGGCCGAGAGCCGACTGCCGATTTTCTTCAGCCTTCCCAATATCCCCCTTCAACGATCCTGCACGCGCAGACCACCTCTCGTCCGCCCGTTCGCCCAGGAAAAAACCAGTCCTACTACTTTCAGAACACACCCTGTATAAGGTGTTTCGACCAAAGCCTCGTTTGCTTTCGCAACCTACCGGGCATAACCAAGCTAAGCCTCTGCCAATTTTTTGCATTAAAAACAGGCCGGCGTATAGCGCACAGCGCTGCCTTGTCAAAGCGCTTCGCAAACGCTTAAAAGGGGAATAATTAGTCATTAGCATCCACCCAAGCGCAACCATACGGCCTTTTTTTGCCTTTCTTTCACTGCGAAGTTTCTCAGAAAGCTGTATAGTTTTCCTTTGTAGCCGTAAGGCTGCGCTTGGGTGGATGCCAGTGAGTAATTACTCCCTGATTACAAATCTACTGCACCTTGGCGGATTCCCCTAAACGGCTGCCCAACTCTGTTCCCACTTCGAGTTATTGATCACTTCGCTCTGGCCCTACCAAAAGCTCTCCGTCCCAGTTAGCTCAATTGCGAGAGCAACGCACCGGTGAAGCGGCGATCTCGGGTTTGCACCCCGGAAAAGGACGAATTTTATAGCGAAAGCTTTACTAGAGGCGCCGATTTCGCCGTTTCTGCACTAATGACCTTGAAGAGGAGGAGTAGAGCTGCGCAAGTAACCACTCACATACCACGTGACTCGCACCAGCTGCGGCCACGCTCCGCCGTCGCCGCGGACCCTGCGCGGACCGCTGCGCGCTGCCTATGCAATGTCCCGCTATGGACGAAGAAAGTGGACCGGAGCCAACGTCCTCGTGAGTGGGTACTAGGAAACGTCGGGCGAAGTCTGATCATCTGGTCGAGAACGGCGACCGTGCGAGGGATTTAGCAATCGATAGGGAGCGTAAACTTGCAAAGCGGTAGCCTAACCGATAAAGATCGTTACTTTCGAAAGGTTTAGGTTTCGTTTATCGGGGTTTAACGTCCCAAAGCGACTAAGGCTTTGAGGGACGCCGAAGTGAAGGGCTCCGCAAATTTCGACCACCCGGGGTTCTTTAACGTGCACTGATATCGCACAGTACGCGGGCCTCTAAATTTCGCCTTCATCGAAATTCAGCCGCCGCAGCCGGGATCGCACCCGCGTCTTTCGGGTCAGCAGCCGAGCGCCGTAACCAAACCCACTGCGGCGGGGCGTTACCTTCGAAAGAAAAGAAAAGACGCATAACTAGCACACCGGGGCAGTGGACACCTCAGTCGCGTTTTAAGCTACGTAACAGCAGTGACATATGTGCGCTGCATTTACAACGTTATGGCAGGAAGGCGGAAGTGAAGATACTGACGGTTTACAACGTGCAGTTCTTCTGTTTAAGAATAGATGGCGCGACAGGCGCGCTTGGAACACGGCGCCATTACGGGCCTCGTAAGTCGCCAGCGTGTACACAGCGACGCATCAGTGGGAATATCACAGTTCGCTGCCGAATGTGTTCTTACTACGAAGATGTGAAACGGCAGGAGAAATACATGCTGTGTTGTGGAATGCAAGAATTGCGACAGAGAATTAAAGGTTCTGGATGAGATTGTTTGCGACCTTCACGCAACCTAACAGCGGCCAGATGTACTACCCCTGTTCGCGCCCGTTCGCCTTGCACCCATTCCGAACAGGCGGATGCAACAAACACGTCCGCCGCGCTAGCTAGCCAATCAAAAAAGAAAGAAACAGAATAAAAAAAGCAAGACGATGTGTATATGTCCCTACAATCTTCAATATGCTTCCTGATCAGGTGTTGACGGCTACATCCAAAGCCACCGTAAAGCAAATGCTTAAATCTGTGTAGTTTTAATTCTTAATTGATGCAAATTCCAATGTGATTTTTTTTCATCTCTTCTATACAATGTATCTTCCTTAGTATTTGTATTTCAGTGTTTGTGAACTAACCCTGATATTTTATTGCCTTTACTTTTCGCTCGCCGATTTTGCCGGGCCTAGTCCTGCAAGCCTCCCTTGGCTTTGACAGGCCCGAGTTTGTATGTATCACCATGTGTTGTGGCAATAAAATTATTATTATTATTATTATTATTAATTATTATTATTATTATTATTATTATTATTATTATTATTATTATTATTATTATTATTATTATTATTATTATTATTATTATTATTATTATTATTATTCGATGAAAACACGTTTAGCTGTGCTCTTTTTCTAGACGTTAAGAAAGCGTTTGATACGGTTAATCATGCTATTTTATTAGAAAAACTGTACCTTCTGGGTTTTCGAGGACCTTTCTATGCTATTCTAAAGAATTTCTTAAGCGGACGTTCACAAGTGGTCAGAATTAACAGCCAAATGGAGCACAGTGCAAAGCTCCCTGTGAAAGCGGGTGTACCACAGGGATCTATTCTATCTCCATTGCTCTTTAATATATTCACAAATGATCTCAGCTCAGTAACATCCAAGTGCTTGATTTTTCAGTACGCGGACGACACAGTTCTGCTCAGGAAGCATATTAACTACGAGACGGCAGTGAATGTGTTGCAGGAAAACATTAATTATGTCATGAAATGGTTTTCCGAGAATGGAATCTCGGTGAACATAAACAAAACCAAAATAATATGTTTCAGAAATCCTTTAAAGACGCAACTTATAGACAGACAAGTATTCTTGCATGATCATGATTCCCTTCCCTGTGGTTGCAAGCCAATTGAATATGTAAACTCGATCAAATATCTTGGTGTTGTTTTTGACAGCAGCTTATCTTGGCATGACCACTTGGCATATCTGTGTGCTAAGCTACGGAAGGTTACATGGTTACTCTTCAATATGAAGTCTTTGGCGCCGATGTCAGTGAAAAAAACTATAATTCATGCACTTGCGTACAGTGTTCTCAGATACGGCTTAACTGCATTTGCGCCATGTCCTTCACGCTGGCATTGCCGTATTGATAGTATACTAAAAAACATGTTGAAGAGCATTGTGTACAATTGTCACATGCCATCCGGCACGGACGTCTTTCAGTTCCTAGGTCTTCCGTCATTTCATTCTCTTTTTGTGCAGACAGTTGTTCAGCGGCATTTTTGGAATTCAGGCTTTTTAATTATTAATACTCCTAAACGGAAATTAAGGAAAACATTTCGTTATTATGTACCGCGCAGTGTAACTAGATACGGAAAAGCAAGGCGCTGTGCTTATGTACCTGAAATCTTTAATGAATTACCGGATGAAATTTTTGCTGTAACTTCTATGCGTGACCTGAAGATGCATCTGAAAGCCCTGTGTTGATCTTGGTATTCTTCTGTTAGAGTGAAGTTATGCTTAAAATATTCGTTGTTTCATTTATTTTTATTTTTATTTTGACGTATTTTGACGTATACTCTGGGTTTAGAGTTGAATTTCTGAATACTTGTGCTGTTAACCGGTGTTTTCCATTTCTTGTTTGTTTTTTTTTGCTCTCGTTTGGGTGTAACGAGAAGCGTTACTGTATCTATTGCCTTTTTTGTAGTCCTGGCCGTAACTGCCGGGCCCAGTCACTCAAGCCTCTTGTTGGCTTTGACGGGCCTGAACCTTATTGTATTAGCTACAAAGTGGCAATAAACATTATTATTATTATTATTATTATTATTATTATTATTATTATTATTATTATTATTATTATTATTATTATTATTATTATTATTATAGTTGGCAGCTGTAGCGGTGCTGCGGCGGGACTTCGTTAATGGCAACTGCTTCGCCCGGTGTGCGCACCCACTCCTTCATTCTTTCGAGAGTTGTCCTGCAGCCGGTAATCTCTGGCTTACGTTGGTGCGCGTGAAAGCTGTGCGCTGCTAGCTACCTCCCAACGGAAAAGTTGCCCGCTCCGCCCCTGTTCGTCATTTTCGTCACTACTAGCTGGCTTCATACAGCGGGGCACCTGCACAAGTTGGCAGCTGTAGCGGTGCGGCGGCAGGACTTCGGTAACGGCAACTGCTTCGCCCGGTTTGCTCACCCACCCCTTCATTCTTTCGAGAGTTGTCCTGCAGCAGCCGACACAAGCAGCGGACAGCTCTGACCTACTTGCAGCACTTAGGGCAGAGATTAAAGACATTAAACGGAATGTCTAATCCATGCCAGAGCTTCATGTAAAAGGGGATTCTTTGCTTCTGCTAAAAGCAGAATTCACTAAGCTTTGTACAACGGTTCATGAGGTGGAAGAATCGGTAAGCTTCCTTTCTGCCAAGTATGACGCAATGGCCGAACAACTTAAAGCTGATAAGGAAGAAGCCTCGGCTCGTTGTGAAGAAATATGCCAACTGCAGGAAAAGGTGCACGCTCAGGAATCTTTGATTCAGCTACTGCAGAATGGGCTTAACGATTCCGAGCAGCATAGCAGGAACGCTAACATGGAAATTCATGGCTTGAAGATGGAAAGTGCTGAAAATCTGATTAAGTTCCTTGACGAGCTGGCTGAGAAACTTGAACTGCAAAAACCTTGTAATGGGGAAGTGGTGGCTGTCCACCGTCTTCCAAGCAAGAAATCATCGCCTCCGATTTTGGTGCGATTCTCTTCTGTTGCTGTTCGAGAACGCTGGTTCGCAGCGAGGGGCAAGCTCCAGAGCCTTTCTGATCCGGAATCATCGGACCAGCTTTACTTCAATGAAAATTTGACAGAGGGCAACAGGAGGTTGTTTTGGCTAGCAAGAACCAAAGGGAAGAAAGAACACTACAAATTTGTTTGGGTTAGAGGCGGCAAAATCTTCGCAAAGAAAGACGAAACCGCAGCTCTCATTCGAGTTACTTGTGACTCTGACATCGATAAGATAAAATGAATCACGGGTCCTTCACAAATTCACTCGAGTTTACAGACTTTGCAGCTTTTAAGGCAAACCTTGGCCGAAATGCAGGTCAGGAATTCACGTTGGTAAACTTCAATATTCGTAGTCTTCGCAAGTATTGGGAAGAATTCAAGATGTTAGCAGAGGAATCGGTAGGTTTTGTTGATATATTCACCGAGATAAATTCACCTGAATCCTGTTTACATTTGTTCGCCGTGAATGGTTACCGTGCTAGTTTTGCCACACGCGCGGTGCCCCGTGGTGGAGGCATTGCTGTCTTTGTGAACCAAAAGTACGATGTTTCTGTTGTCGACATCACGTTTGCACATTTGGAATGTTTAGCCTTAAACATAAATCTATTGCATGCGTCCCTTACATTATTGGCTGTGTATAGACCACCATGTGCTAGCATAACGCGATTTGTCACTGAACTCGAAGATATACTTCTGAAGCACAAAGCAGATGACTTGTTCTGCGTGGCAGGGGACCTGAACATCGATATTTTATGCCCAAATAAGATTCCTGTTTCCGATTACCTGTCCTCTCTGTCGGCTTTTGGAATAGAAAACATGATCAATGCCCCTACGCGTGAAGATCTCATGAACGGTCGACTGGTGAGGTCTTGCCTTGATCACATTGGTGTTAGTGCACTGCATCACAGCAATACTTTGATTTGAGCAAGTTGGTTGTAGCATGACATGTTTACGCAAAAGGCGTACTGGCGCTAAAAAACGAAGACAACACACACAACAGGACAGGACTGGCGCCAACTTCCAACTGAGTTTATTCACAGAAAAAACCACTTAAGAACCACACTGCATGCAAAAACATACAGACAAACCAGATACAAGGGGTGATTTCACAAAGATACACGTGCCAAACGGACCAAAGCAATGATTATAACGCTGCAAGAGACCCACTCAGAAACCTAATCTCTTCTTCTGACAATGACACAGATGGCTTGCTTATGCAGATACCGCCCCTCTGCTTGATGTAATAGGCTTCTATTATTTCACGCTCTAATCTGTCTTTTGATCTTGCAATGAATTTGGTGTTCTCAAAACCAGGACGGCATTTGCAGCTTTTGCAGTGAGTGGCCATGTGGCTGCCATAGCCTTTTTTTTTTTTTACAGCAATCTTGTGCTGCCTCACTCTTTCATTGTAGCACTGACCTGTCTGGCCGATATATTCCTTGCCGCAGCTTAGAGGAACAACATACACAACATCAGCCGTGCATTCAGTGGCGCGAATTTGGTGTTTCTTTTTGCACTGCTTAACCTTTCTTACTCTGTTGAAAGTGCAAACGCGCGACAGCTTGCAGGGAGCAGAAAGCACCACTTTGATCTTATATCTGCTGGCCACTTTCTTGAGGTTGTGCGAAAGCCGGTGAATATAGGGAATCACCACCGTCGGTTGTTTTTCTTTATCCTTGTTTTTTTTTACCCTGTTCTCCCATCAACGTCCGCTTGCACTTCTTAACCAGGTCCTCACTAATGCTAGTGATGAGGTGTTCTGGGTACCCGGCTTAATGAAAGCGTTCAATTTGCGCATCGAAGCTCTGTGCCATCTCATGCTGACACGATTTATCCAAGGCTGCATTCAAGCATGTCGCAACGATTCCGCGCTTAATTAGCTTGGAATGTGCACTACTAAAAGGCAGTAGCTCTTTGCACGATCTCGGGTTGTAGGACCAACAAACATGGCGGTCCTGCTTAAATTGAAGTTTCAAATCAAGAAACTGCAGGCTATTGTTGTGGGGAACTTCATGCGTGAAACGGAGCCCTTTTGATTCACTGGTGAAAATGGTGACTATGTCTTCAAGGATGGCGCTTGGTTTTGAACCTACATGATCGGTTAGCACAATTAGGTAGTCGTCCACGTATCTAAATACCCTAACAACGTTAGAGGTCAATAAAAGCCGGTCACTAACACGTTTGTCAACACACGATAAATAAATGTTACTTAAAATAGGCGCAAGGGACGACCCAATACAAACACCATCACGCTGAATGTAAAACTGATCGCTGAAAAAAACTGCAGTCGATGAAAGGTAAAATTTTAAAAGTGTTAAGAAATCATCACAGCCAATACCTGTCTCGTCCTGAAATGACAGTTCGCCTATGCATGCAATCTTCTCTTTGATAGAAATCAACATTTCGGTATGCGGTATGGAATAGTACAGGTCGGTAACATCCATTGAAATGACAGTTCGCCTATGCATGCAATCTTCTCTTTGATAGAAATCAACATTTCGGTATGCGGTATGGAATAGTACAGGTCGGTAACATCAATTGAAAAAGCAGACAGTGCTCCAGGCAACCCATTCCTAAGTTCTTGAACAACCTCATTGGAGCTGCGGATAAGAAAGGGGTCGTCTAGAGGAAGGGACTTTAAGTGTCGCTGAAGAAAACGGCCGACGCACAACTGCCAGGACCCTTTCTGTGAAACAATCGTGCGTAGGGGGCACCCTGGCTTGTGAGATTTGCCCGTAAAGAAAACCTCCAGGAACTCTCTGTCAGAATCATTAACCTGGTTTTGAGAACACCAAATTCATTGCAAGATCGAAAGACAGATTAGAGCCTGAAATAATAGAAGCCTATTACCTCAAGCAGAGGGGCGATATCTGCATAAGCAAGCCATCTGTGTCATTGTCAGAAGAAGAGATTAGGTTTCTGAGTGGGTCTCTTGCAGCGTTATAATCATTGCTTTGGTCCGTTTGGCACGTGTATCTTTGTTAAATCACCACTTGTATCTGGTTTGTCTGTATCTTTTTACAGGCAGTGTGGTTCTTAAGTGGTTTTTTCTGTGAATAAACTCAGTTGGAAGTTGGCGCCAGTCCTGTCCTGTTGTGTGTGTTGTCTTCGTTTTTTAGCGCCAGTACGCCTTTAGCGTAAACATGACTGCATTACACCTTGTCCGCATGTATTATTTCACAGCGGCTAGCAGATCATTATTTCACTGCCTGTCATTTTTCGCTGAAATATAAGCTGCCTAGAACCACTGCATCAAACGGCAGGGATGCTAATATGCTACCTGTCACAATTATAGATGAAAGAAAATTGGATATGCTGATGGGGTCCTTTCGCTGGGCACAATTAACTGAAGGCGAACCGGTGGAGATAGTATACACAAAGCTGTGTAATAAACTTGACCAGCTGAAAGAAACGTGTACTCGGAAACTAGTGCGTAAAAAAAGGCGCAATCACAACTGGTTAAACCCCGAAATTATGCGGCCAATCGCAAATCGTGATTGGGTTTGGAAACGCTCTAAACGTGTTCCTAAAAATAATGACCTTCGTTCTGAATACAGAACCGCCAGGACCAGGGTTGTGGCCCTTATCCGATGCGCACGACGGCTGTACTTTCAGCAGCAGTTCCAACGATCCTATAAAAATCCTGCAAAAATGTGGTCTCTCATTAAACACCTTCAGGGAAATGATAGGAACCTGTCTTGTTCGGACGTTTTGGTAGACGAACTTGTGTCAAAAGGTGATGATCTGGATAAGTATTTCACGCTAGCGGCCGAAATGGCAGCAGCACGGCAAGGCTTGAAATGTACACTAAAAAATTCTTTATCAGCTTCCGCATATCTTCCAAGGCTATCAAGGACGATCTTGCCAGGCTAGTGTTTAGCTTCCGACGAAACAAGCCCGCCGGAATAGATGGTATATCGGATGCGCTGGTACAGCGGAATTTTCACGCTCTTTCGGACATACTGCTCTTCTTGATTAACGGGTTTCTGTTAAAACGCCGTAATACCTGAAGATTTGAAAACTGCTATCGTAAGGCCGCTATTCAAGGGAGGACAAAAGAACGCTATCGGGAACTACAGACCGATCTCTATCCTGCCAATTTTATCACAGATTCTAGAGAAATTCCTATTTGAATGTATGACTTCCTTCTTAGACAAATTCGGTGTTATTTCAAACCGTCAATACGGATTCATTAAGGGAAGAGGTACTACTTTATTGCTTGAGGAATCTGCTGATGAGTTGTATGCTGCTTTCGATGAAAGCTCGTTTAGCTGTGCTCTTTTTCTAGACGTTAAGAAAGCGTTTGACACTGTTAATCATGCTATTTTATTAGAAAAACTGTACTTTCTGGGCTTTCGAGGTCTTTTCTATGCTATTGTAAAGAGTTTCTTATGTGGACGTTCACAAGTGGTCAAAATTAACAGCCAAATGGAGCACAGTGCAAAGCTCGCTGTGAAAGCAGGTGTACCACAGGGATTCATTCTATCTCCATTGCTGTTTAATATATTCACAAATGATCCCAGCTCAGTAATATCTAAGAGCTTGATTTTTCAGTACGCGGACGACACAGTTCTGCTCACGAAGCATATTAACTACGAGACGGCAGTGAATGTGTTGCAGGAAAACATTAATTATGTCATGAAATGGTTTTCCGAGAATGGAATCTCGGTGAACATAAACAAAACCAAAATGATATATTTCAGAATTCCTTTAAAGATGCTACTTATAGACAGACAAGTATTCTTGCATGATCATGATTCCCTTCCTTGTGGTTGCAAGCCAATAGAATATGTAAACTCGATCAAATATCTTGGTGTTGTTTTTGACAGCAGCTAATCTTGGCATGACCACTTGGCATATCTGTGTGCTAAGCTACGGAAGGTTACATAGTTACTCTTCAATATGAAGTCTTTGGCGCCGATGTCAGTGAAAAAAACTATAATTCATGCACTTGTGTACATTGTTGTCAGATACGGCTTAACTGCATTTGCGCCATGTCCTTCACGCTGGCATTGCCGTATTGATAGTATACTAAAAAACATGTTGAAGAGCATTGTGTACAATTGTCGCATGCCATCCGGCACGGACGTCTTTCAGTTCCTAGGTCTTCCGTCATTTCATTCTCTTTTTGTGCAGACAGTTGTCCAGCGGCATTTTTGGAATTCAGACTTTTTAATTATTAATACTCCTAAACGGAAATTAAGGAAAACATTTCGTTATTATGTACCGCGGAGTGTAACTAGATACGGAAAAGTAAGGCGCTGTGCTTATGTACCTGAAATCTTTAATGAATTACCGGATAAAATTTTTGCTGTAACTTCTAGGCGTGACCTGAAAATGCATCTGAAAGCCCTGTGTTGATCTTGGTGTTCTTCTGTTAGAGTGAAGTTATGCTTAAAATATTCGTTATTTCATTTATTTTTATTTTTATTTTGACGTATACTCTGGGTTTAGAGTTGAATTTCTGAATACTTGAGCTGTTAACCTGTGTTTTCCAAGTTTTTTTTTTTGCTCTCCTTTGGGTGTAACGAGAAGCGTTACTGTATCTATTGCCTTTTTTGCAGTCCTGGCCGTAACTGCCGGGCCCAGTCACTCAAGCCTCTTGTTGGCTTTGACGGGCCTGAACCTTATTGTATTATCTACAAAGTGGCAATAAACATTATTATTATTTTTATTATTTTTTTTATTGGAAAATCTGCTTCTGAATCTCATGTCATTTTCAGAGAGGCTGTAACCAACCGTGACTGGGAGACAGACAGACATGAACGAGCGCTACTTCACACTGATTTATTGAGTGAAAACCACGCGCGCTTTACGCGTAACCTTAAGCACTCGAATGACAATAGCAGCAAGAATAAATATGAAAGATTACTAACTCACTCTATGGCATGCTATGAAAGGCCAGCTCTTTTCTGGTTAGTAAACTTAACGATGAAGTGACGATGTTACTTCTAAGTTGAGCTATATTTTGTGCTTCAGTGTTCTTTCGAGTTGGTTGATTTCGACTTCTTGCAATGATACGGCACTCGTCTCCCCTTTCTGCGTCATTCGTGAAGTTTGCGCTGTTTTCCTTGTGATGGAAAACCAACTAGCTCGTAATACGTTGTCTTCAGGTTCTGTGAACCGGTCTGAACAATAGGGATCCGCCACTCTTATTTTCACCAGTTGCCAGAGGATGCTTGACTTAACTACCTCAAGGGTGTCTAAGAATTCGTTCTGCTACTGAAACCAGTAGTGAAACAGGGTAGTCTACTTTTCCAACCGTTTTACCTAGTTAGAAAAATTTGGTTGGATGCAATGATGACAACATTTTCCTAGAGAAGTTTTAAAGCAAAGTGCGATTATGACTCGGTTTATTAACTTAGAGTGGACGAAGCGAAAAGCTAGTGAGGCTTGTTGGTACGGGGTTCATAAAACCAGCAAACATTGCTGCCCCTTAACTAGAACTTCATGTCTAGAAAGAGCATATCGCTGTCGCTGGTAGTTGCTGGTTTAGTAATAAAGGACGGGGGTGACCTTGAAAGGCTTCTAAACTCCCGCTAGCTTCGTGTTGAAGGGCTTTCTGCTCACACAAATAAATGATAAAAAATCATCAACGATTCTGAAAATCACAAAGTCCCTTGAACCCTCAAAGTGACGCAGCCGGCTTCTGTCAAAGTTGCTTAAAAAACTCGTTAAAAACAAGCGCTGAAGAGGAGCCAATTCAAACTCCTTCCTTTTGTAGGTAGAGCTTGTCATTACAGGCTATAAAGTTGTTTTCCAATAAAACTGTAGCACCAAAAACCAGCGCAGGCAATACCTGGTCATTTTTGGAACACTGGGACACCAAAGCGATGAATGCTGTCTTCAACACGAGCTACCAGGGAGTCATGCGGCAGAGAAATATAGAACTCATTGACATCGACTGAGAAAGCTTGAAGGCTGTCGTCGGAATGGCACGTACAAATTCCAAGCCTTGCTCAGAGTTTTTAGCTAGAAAAGGTTCCTCTATGCTGAGCAGCCTCAGCTTTTTTTCAAGAAACAATGCGACATACTTTGCAAAGCCCTATTTTCATGAATAATCACCCTCAGGAACACGTCAGTTTCCTACGTTTCCGTTATAAAAAATACTTGCAGGTCGTTTCGCGAACTATCCTGGATGTCCTTGGTCAACATACCTGAACTAAGCTTATTACATAGTTTCTTTATATGGGCCCTGTGCTTGGAAAGCGAGATCTCACTGCGACACTTGAAACTTGTGGAGACGGCATCTAGTGCTTTGGCGTTGAGCATACCGTGGGAGAAAACAGCAAAAGCCAGCTTCCTCAGCAGATGGTATGAAGCACAAACAGAACTCAGACAGAAAGGCCGCGGCGAATTTCAGGGGAAGCTTGGAAGGGGTTCGGACTCGGGGGATTCAGGTCGTCTACGCTGTCCAATGTATAGCCATCAGAACGCTTAACACGAAGGACAGAAATGACGGGAGCGGCTTGCACTGACGCCAGCGCCGCGAAGTGTTGCGCGCTGTTGCCGAGATAATAACTCGGTATGTTTGCGGCAGGGTGTCGAACCGGAATTTTTTTGGGTTCGGTTCAGGTTCGGGTTCACGCCTTTCGGGTTCAGCTCCGGGTTCGCCTCCGGAGCGACATTCCGTTCCGGTTCGAACCGCTCCGGATAGCGTCGAACCGGTTCAAACGGGTTCAGACTATAAAAAATTCTGAACGAGGCTTTTATTCAACCTTGTTTTGTTGTTTACTTTTCTTTGTGGTAGTCACCACTACGTAGTCACCACTGCAGTCACCACTACGTGACAATATAAAACAGCACTGCAAAATTTGCCCAATGCGAGATGTTTTACTGTCCGCGGCAAAAAGATTTCAATTTACACAAGAGCCGCGAAATCAAATGAACTCAGAATTAGTGTACACCGGCTATGTATGTTAGACTCTATCTGATGAGATACATGAAAAGAAAAGCTGATGGATTTTTCATTTACAAAACCTTTCAGCTTCAGCAGTTTCGGAGTCCCCGTCAGGCGAGTAATAGGTCTTTCTTGAAGGTAGTGCCAATCGGGAATTTCTCCGGCGCAAAATGCTTAAGCGGGCGCCGTCAGGACCGCTGCATGCGCCCACTTTGAGCGGAAGTTACCTTGTATTTGCAGGTATATACACCCAAGACATCTTTCTGTCACCCCAAAAGCGGCTTGCTTGTCACCCCCCCCCCCCCCCCCCCCCCCCGCTCTGGAACACCTGACGCATACATCTAGAGAGTTTACCAAAAATGGTTTATTTTCATCACCTGCTCTACATCGCTTTTGTAACTCGCATTATAGATCTCGACCACCTATAGCTCAGTTTCTTCAAAACCACAGGTAATCATGGCTTGTCGCTAGTACAGTGTAAAATTATGACTTTAGCCTATGCTGATGTCGTCTCAGTCTCTTGCTCTGATGAAAAGAATATAATAAAAACGCGGGCTTGCCTTGGTTGGGGGCACTTCGTGTCTGTACGAACAAAAACTTGCGACGTCTTCGATGCGACGTTGCGTTGTGAAAATGTTGCAATTGGTGCATTACAAGAGGAGGACGGTAAATTCGTTAAATAGAATTTTTGCGACCTTTCTGGGGAGCTTTAAAAGGGAGCCCATACGTGGACAGAATTTCATGCTACCTTGACACAGTACGGTGAGTCTTTCGTGCAGTTTTTGTACACTAACCTGTTTCATGATTTTCATTTTTCGAAACCGAAAACCACCGCTTCCTGGCAGCAGTGCTTATTAGGTGACTAAATGGTCATCTGTATTTTATGTATATAGTCGTGAGGGGGTTTTGTGCTGACACACTCGATTTTCTAAATATTCGTTTTTCCTGAGAATACCTGCACGACTTCTCCAGAAGACACCTGACACAGATTCTGCTCAGTCAGTACTTCCTCTACGTGCCGCCTTACCTTGCCTTTCTTTGCGGCCTTATATTAAGGCGAGTTCAGAGGATGTACATTCAATAGGCCCAAAAACCTTTCTTAGACTTCAAACGTCGACCTTACGCGTTAGGACATGCCATCGAGCCAAGCGGACGTTTGTGCCATGATCAGTTAATTTCTACATCTGCAAGCAAGGAGGAACTATTAAACAACGAAATTATTTGTGACGCTATGTTCGATTGAGGCATAGCTCACCTCATCAGTCTCTTAAAAAGGACATTGAGGTCATGCCTTAAACTTTAAGATTTGTGCTAGTAATGAAGGACACCGGAATTCCGTGTGAACTTTTCCTGTTAATAAGACTGCTTAGCATGTGAAGAAGCCACATGATTGATAAACACGCACAATCGCCACTTTCGGCGAGGTCACTGTTCAGAGAACAGTTAATTTTAGCTGAGAACGTATATGCTGCGAAAGTTCAACCTCCTGACTGATCGCCCTTTCTTGACGTGTGCGCCTTCAGGAATTTTTATGCGCGGGCAGAGCAAGGGAGTGATAGTGGCATGAGACGGTATGCTGAGGTCGCGGATTTTGATCCAGGCAAGTAAGGCAAGACGAGGTCAGGGAGGTTCCTGATATTCCATGCTGCAACAATAAAAAGAATCTTCGAAGATGGCCGAGTAGAATAATAAGGCATCAGTAAACGAAGCTTCTCTGTTGCGCCCACCGCCACTGGCTCGATTCCCCCTCAGGGTTAGAGTATTGAGTTGGTTTCTTTACTGCTTTAGCAGTTTAGTCTCCTTTCTCAAAAACTGAAGAATTTCCGTGACGCTGCCTATCATGCTGAAGATATGTTTGTGTCATGGACGGTAAATTTCCGCCTGCGCAATGCGCCAAAGACCGTTGACCATTGTTTTATTCTGTGCAATGATGCTACGTTCTTCTAGGATATAATTATGGCGAACGTACACTCGAGAAGGACATTGAAATCACAAGGATTAGTATCCGTTTTTCGCCAGTGGAGAAAAACTGTTGTGTCGTGTGATCTGTTTATGTTGCGGTGACTGTGTAGTCTCCAGAACCGTATGACGGACCGCCGCCGGATAACCGCAGTCATCGAAATCTTTGTTCCGTGAGCAGTGCGCTTTGGTGAGGGGAGTATATGTCGCCCTGGACCGGTCGCCTTGCTGGCTCCCCTATCTAGATGCATGGGTGTGCCTCTCAGACTTCCGATGTTTGGGGAGGTGGGGATTTGCAGGTGTATGGTGGGCTCGTATTACACAGCCTGGTGTTTTGTGGCATGGGCTTACTCCGGTTTTCCTTTTCGGCACTATTTCCATGCAGTAACGAAAAAATCGTCGCCGTAGCTCAGTTGGTAGAGCACCAGACGCAAAATTCGGAGGTCAAGGGTTCGGATTCTATTGGTGGCATGTGTTTATTTTCAGTTTAATCAATTATCGTTAAAAATAATTGCTCTTTAAGCTCCAGTTGATGGACACCACAAATTACTTTTAAAAAAGTACATCCCCTATGCTCCTTGGTTTCCGATATTGTTGGCTTCCGTCATGTGCGGCAGCGAGACGCAGATATAAGCCGCCCGTCAGAGAACTAAAGATACAGCAGTCTGAGAACAGCGTGATGAAGCTGCCCGCTAGCGAATGGCATTTTTTTTTATATAAGCAGAACAATTTCAATGCATCGACATAACAGAAAATCACTTCATCGCAGTAACATTTCATTTCAGTAGCACCTTTCTAGGCGTTTTTCACCTCTCAGCGAGCGCATGTATTTCCGCATTGCCTCTTTTTGTAATCACTTTTTTTTTTCTAAGTATCGTACCGCTGCTACATTCCCGCCTTTCATTGCTTATATCCGTCGCGTGCAACAAAGAATGTTCGGATTCTTTAAAAAGAAAACTCATATGTATATTTCTTTGCTTTGTAATAATAGTATTATGTGTGTTCTAACGCGTCAAAGCGGCGCGGAGACTATCGGGAACGCTGTAGGGGAGGACTCCAGATTAGCGTAGACCAGCTGTGGTTACTCAGAGTGCACTCACATCCCACAGCTCACAGGCATTTTTCCATTTCGTCGCTATCAAAATGCGACCTCGCCACCGGTATCAAACCCGCGACCTTGGCATTAGCAGCCGAGCACCACAGCCAGAGCCATCGTGAGGGGGCTTATTCATTATCTGCTATCTGAGACAAGGAATGCCTCCGAAAGTAAATGTTGCATAACGTGATTGGGTCATTGCGCCTATGCTTCACATATTTATGGTACTTCACACAAAGAAAAGAAAACCATTCTCACCCAGTGCTTTACGAGTTAAAGCAGTGCTAACAATTCGATTAAAGCTGTACGTAAGCATGTGAAAGGGGGATACTATAAAATTCAACATTTCACGTAAATCTGGCCTAACATACTTCAGAATTACCAAAAGCACATTGCGGAAACGCCAATTAACTTTCTTCCTAGCCACGAGACTTCTTTCAGTTTTGTTGTTGACCTGGATGCCATTTTCGCACTCCATAGCGCCGACAGCTTTCCCTGGGTAAATCTACGCGCTGGCATATGCCATTTGGTCTGAAAAAAAAAAGAAAAAAGTACGCCGTGTAGCCCAAAATGTGCGACTGAACCGAGTCACGAACCGGTTCGGAACGGTTCCTTTGAATCGTTCCGGTTCGGGTTCAGTTCCAAGATGGCGAAAAAAAATTGGGTTCGGTTCGGTTCCAGTTCCGGGCGAAAATTCGGGTTCGGTTCCGGTTTCGGGTTCAGGTTCGGTTCCGGTTCGACACCCTGGCGGTGGCAGGCGATAGCAGGCGCGAACTCGATTTGACTACTCACCTTGTTATTTCGCTTGTATCTAGCCGGCGTTGTGAGTGCGCTCACTTGACTGTCTCGCGACTTTTCTCCACTGGCCACGGCTCACGCGCGCGCTGAAAAATACGTCGCGGTTTGCTCATCTCCAAAAAGTGTTGAAGTGGCGTGGCTTCAGATCGCTCGAGCGCTTTTCTAGGCTCTTTTTACTGCCGAAAAATGCTCCATCCTTTGTTTCTTGTTGAAACCAGGACTGGTTTGTTCCAATTTTGTGCTTGTGCTCAAACTCGGCTCGTTTCGGTTTTGTTGGCGCTTCTCGCTAATAACCAGGCATTACAATCTTAGTTTGAATGGCATCCACGTGTCTTTATTGCTAATGACACGAGCAGCTCTTACGCACCTGCACTGGATCTCCAGTGCAGCGTGGGCTAAACAGGAAACCAGACACTAACCTGCGAGAGCACAGCGACGCACGCTATCCTAGAATATGAGAAATGAAGGAGAACCTGCGCAACGATGTCACCGGATTTGAAAATTTATTGTCCAGTCTTTACAAACGCCCCAAACCCACCTTTGTTGTGCTTTTTCGAATCTTCATTTCTTTCGATCACCGGCTTCGAGGTCGACCTGGAAAAGTGCTCGAGGGGTCTGAAGCCACTCCACTTCAACGCTTTTTGGAGTAAGCAAACCGCAACCTGTTTTCTGCGCCCGCGTGAGCCGCGGCCAGTAGAGAAAAGCCCCTAAACAGTCAAGTGAGTGCACTCACCCCGCCGGCTAGATAAAAGCGAAAGAACAAGGTGAGTAGTCAAATTGAGCTGTGCTCCAGCTATCGCCAGACACCGCAAACATACCGAGATATTATCCGGAAACAGCGCGCAACACTTCGCGGTGCTGGCGTCAGTACAAGCCGCTCCCGGCCACGCTTTCCGTCATTCGTGTTAAGCGTGCTGACGGCTGTACCGCGCCTAGCCTTTTCCGCGCCTGAAGCCAACCTGTAAACATGGGTGTTGTCTGAACAACCGGCTATGTGAGAACAAACTACATAAAAAAGTTCTTCACGGGGCTTCCTGTCACTGGATGCAGAAAGTGCCACGGTTGTGTTTCGTTTATAAATAACTGCCACGTCATACAAAGAAGTCCAAGTGAATAAATATGACAGATTATCGAAGCACAATAAAGAGCATCACTTGAAAGTAACAGCGTAAGTTCACCGTCTGTTTCTATATCAGGAAAAACGAATGCGTTTCTTAACAGGGCATAGCCAACTTTCAGATGTATTCCTGCCTCAATTGTCTTTCTAGTCCTTGAGGATGCGCACAATGCCAATGTTGTTTTCACTGAATCAATCAGCTGAATCCAGCGCTAGTCCTTTTCTGTCTCTCTCTGTGCACATGTGGATTGCTTCGCTGCCAAAAATGGCGTACATGCAAGAGCAGGTCTGATCCGTGGTTCTTCTGAACCCTCTATGCTTTGGCTTTTGTCGTGCGCTACCTAAAGTAAGCTCAAATGAAGAAGCATGCAGGCGGATCATCGTCAACAGATTATCTACGTCCTGTGCATGGTAAGGGCTCCATCCATACTCCTTCTATTAAGCAGGCTCGGTTTCAGTGTGGCCACTTTATCCACAAAAACTTCCTAATCTCTGCCTCGCACCTGAAAATCTTCCGCTGCATGCTTTATTTTTCTTCTCGTGGAATAAAAGACCATCGGATATCTTCCTTTACCACTTCTCCTCTTCCTTGCCCTCATTTACTCTGCTTGACTTCAGCTCGCAGCGCTCTCCTCAAGCTCACTTCGGCCCTCTTCGCGCGGACGCAGTCACAGTTTCCCCACCTCTAATTCAAAAAATAGGGCCGAAATAAAATAACAATGGCTGGCTGCAAATGGTACCATACCAAACAAAAATAAGTAAAGAAAACATCACTCTTCAGGTTCCCGCTAATTTAGGGGCTTGAGGAAATTAAAAAGCACTCGAAGGAACCAGAGGTCGAGATAACCCTGTTTGAGAACTCTTGCTTTATTCGTAAGTTTTGCGCATTTTTTTAAGTTTCGTTCTTGGAACCTACATCATCAAAAAATTTACTTGCCGCCATGGTGGCCCAGTGCTTATAGCGCTCGCAGGCAGTCCTTAAAAGCGCGAGTTTAATCCAGGCCGAGGCGGCCGATTTTCGATGGAGGCGAAAATCTACAGGCCAGTATAGTGTCCTACGTCGGTGCATGTTAAAGAACCCCAGGTGGTCGAAATTTCCGGAGCTTTTTATTACGGCGTTCCTCATCGCCTGAATCGGTTTGGGAAGTTAAAACCGGAACAAACGCATAATTTACTTCTTCAACAAATATGTAGCAATTAAAACGCATAATTAAAGTAATCAAACTCCACTATTCATATCGGAGGCCATCAGGCCAGCGCACGGTTCACTGACACACGTGAACCTCTAGTAAGACACATATTGACCGGGTGGAGTTAGCGCACAGCGAATGGTACTCGCCATTTACTTTGCTCTTATTTAAATTTGTAGAGCACTCATTCTAAACGCGTGTTTTGCATAAAATGGCTCATTTTCGTCTGAAGGTGGTGTTCTTAAAACAAATGCCAGTGCCAAATCCAAATAGAAATGCCAAATTATTATAGAATAAGGATCTCGCATAGTTTTGATTTTGGTATTCGGCGGATTTTTAAAGAGAAAGTATTCCAACTGTTTCCGCTGTGTACTTTCGTAGCAAACATTAGGAAAACTTGCCAAGCAGCTCGCCGTGCTAATTTTGTCATCGCTCAGGTGTGTACTCGAGGAGACGGCCGAAACCCTCCCTTGTAATTAATCCTTGCTCAAGTTGGGGGCGAGTGTAGCTTCGAATGTTCTTATTGGATTTTGCCTGCTCTATACACAAACTGAAATTTTCTACTACGAACCACGGCGTCTGCGACGCCTACAATTACAGCGCTGTCTTTCTATTGCCACTTATTGTTTGAGATGTATAGCTGCCCGCCAGTTCCTTGTGTATGCTGTGAGCGCATGTCTGTGTTCCTGTGAGTTAAATCGAGCCGCGGTAATCATTCAGCTCAAGGTGTGCTCCTAAGCCGCACTAGGAGCAAAGAGATGATGAAATGAGTTAGACAACGCAGAGAGAAAGGAGCGCCTTAGGGGAGATACTGCAGTGATTTCGACCACTTGGGGTTCTCACACATCCTCCGGGTTTAGCACGGAGCGCTGAAATTCAACTACATGCGGCTGTTCTTGCCGATATTTGATCCTCCGGCATAGTCCAAAGCAGCCGAACTCCAAAGCCTCCAAGCTGCGACCGGAGTTCTCTTCAATAGAAACAGTGATGCAGTGTGCTGCAGGGCTGCAGTCTTTTTGATTATCAATGAACCGCTAACTAGCCCAGCTTTCTGCCTTGACAGAGTCACCAGGCGTGCCATACAGTAATGTTGCCGCCGCAAATGAATGCTTCCACTTCAGCGGCGCGATGTCCTGCAGGAATTCCTGATGAGGACTTCAAGAGCATACAGAGCCCTACCGGTCAAGGCCATAATAGTTTACAGCGCGTGGTTCTCACAAAGAAGGCATTTGGTGACACTGAAAACGTTTATGAAACTTCGCTGTTTCTGCGTCCCTAAGCGTGATAAGTTTTATTTTTTTATTAAGCAACGCTCGTTTCAGACAACAAGACTTTCTTTAAAGAACGAAACAGCGCAACTAAAACGAAGGACCAAGAAAAAGAGAGACACGATTAAATTGTCAGTTGTAAGTCAGCGCGTGTTCGTGTCTCTCTTTTTCTTGGTCCTTCGTTTTAGTTGCGCTGTTTCGTTCTTTAACGATGCAATACCAACTCGCCCACTATGCTATGTTGCTACAAGACTTTCTTGTACTGCATGGTGCTCTTTCCACACAAGCCCCCAGAGCCTGAACGTGTTCACTGCGGTATGCACGGCATAGTAAAATGTTTACAACGTAAAAACTTGTTTATTGAACTTTGAGGTAGATGTGCAATATACAAAGGAGGAAAACAATTTGCTTGTTCTTTTTTCATCGGTTCTTTTCGCGAACGTTTTTGAGTATGTACAGAATATGTACTTTGATTTTTGCCTCCTATACTATTGAATTTCTCCCTGTTACGAAATCTTCTTTGTTGCATTTCGCCTTTTGGGGGAACACCAAAGGAAGGAAAGTCCGTGGGCATCAGCCCTTGTGACCGTAGCCACCATATCCGCCATATCCGTATCCGCCGCCATATCCGTATCCGCCGCCGTATCCGTAGCCTCCTCCAAGACCGGAGTGGGCGAGAAGGGCTCCTCCACCGCTGACCTTGTTGACATGGTGCACCGTCTTCACAAGGAAGGCAGGTCCAGCCACGACTTTAGTGAACCCTGGGCCTCCACTCAGAAGAGCAACGCTGCTTCCCACGCCAACACCGCTCACGCCGTAGCCGAGGCCGTAGCCGCCATAGCCGCCGTAGCCACCGTAGCCGCCGTAGCCGCCGTAGCCACCATAGCCAGCCCCATAGCCCACTCCGAGGCCACCAGCCATTGCAGTAGCCAGTGCGGCGCAGAGGACGACGGCAATTGTCTGCAGCACGAAGGAAAATTTTTCAAAGTACACTTGTCTAATTCTGAAAAGATTCTGATAGTAATCTGACACCGGAAACACGGCGGCAGTAGCCGACTTTACGCACTAATAGTTTTCGAAAGTGTTCTATATTTCTCCGTGCCTCATATTTCCTGATGCACTCTTGCATTATAAACCGCTCTGTTACCTACGTGCAATAGCTTTAAAGTGAAATTATTCTTTCAAAAATCCAATTAATAACAGCTGTGCACAATCGTTTCTGAGCGAAGATCATCAAAAATGTTTCCTCTTTATAAATCTGCGGTGGTCGTCGTGTCAATTGGATCACTATATAATTATGACGACATCACATTAAACCTCTCGTTTTTGCCATTTGAACAGCTGAGTTTCTTTGAAGCCAGGGAATAAGGCTTGCTAAAATACGAGCCCTTACTATTTCACCGTAAAGCGCCTTGAATGAATAGCACCAAAAACACCATTAAAAATAGAAAATGAAGAAGTTCGCGCTGTGGAAAGCATATTGTTTAAGCTGGTATGTATGTTTAAGCTCTCGAGGCGCGCTTGTTCTGTTCGGTGTCCTGGAACCTGGGTCTACAATTCTTCGGTTCTTCCCGACGCCTACCTTCACGGATTCTCTGGTCGTGACAATATAAAACCAAAATTCTTGCAATACGCAAGTTATTTACCATATATAGCGCTGCATGGTTATATAGCGTTGCAGATATTTAGCATCAGCTATCACTAAAGATTTGAGTTGCAAAGTTTGCAGTTCGTATCAGCCGCTTGCGAACTGTCTTATTTTTCGTTCCACATCAAATGAAGCGTCTATTTCGTGTCATTCGCACTTGTTTCAAGGGACGTCAGTTGTTCTTCAGAGCGGGCTAACTGTGCTTACCCTGATTAGGTACTCAGCGAAATACCGGCTGAGTTCGAACTTTTTCAATTTATCGATTGCCCATTCGCATAGGGTGAGCAACCACACCCGCTTCGAAGAATTTTCAAACCGAACTCACCAGGGTGTTCATGGCAACGGTTGTTTCTTCTTCTGCTTCACGGCAGTCGATGTTTAGTCGTCCTTTCTCTTGCTGCTTATATACGCCGCACTGCATAAGGAAGGCCCGGTCAGCTACGGACGTGGGTCACGTATTCGGCGACGGTATCGCATGTGCCCTGCGTGCACCTGCGTCGTAAAATAAAAGCACAATCGGCGCACGTTCGTTCCCTCTTTCCTGCAATGCTTTTAAGCGGCCTGCACTGCCTTTCCGCTCTGGAGGAGAAAACAGGACAAGCAGAGCGGGCCTGCTTTAAGATGGAAGTGCGACAGCGATGGCTTCGCGTCTTCTGTGCGGGAAGAGGGTTCCTTCCCTGCTCTATGTGAATAAAATGGTCGAATGGACGGCATATCTGAGTACGCTCCCCACGTTTGTTCGAAGGCGGAAGGTTTCAAGCCGGCAGGTCTGCAAGGAAGTGCGTTCGCATCAGTGGAAGCACCGATAAAGTTTTGGGGAACGCCTTGCACCACGTCAACACGTGCCACAATGTTGCAGACTGCGTGAGTAGAACATAGAAAACCTCCTCCCTCAAACTCGTCTATTGAAAGTTCAGTTTAAAATTGCAGATGACAGCAGATGAACTAAATAGTCATCTATCTGAAGCAATACGAACGCTCAAGTGGCAGGACCTATGCAGAAAAAAATATTCAGCACAGCTGTGTTGGCAATGCTGTCTATATCGTTATCACCACTCGCTCTTTTAGTTATCATATCTTCAGTCTTTAAACCAAAGTGTCTGAAATTAACCAATGTTGGATACCCCACAGTGAATCTAAGAGTTTAATGGGAACGTTGAATGGTGGGAAAATGAGGCGCCTGTTATGACATTCATAGGAAACCGACAGTCATTACAACAGTCATGACCAAGGCAAAAAGGCGTCAACCGTCACCTAAAGGGCGACAGTTCGCTTCCTTCATACGGATTCATAACGACGGTTTCATTCCCCTACCGTTATATTCTTAATAGCTATCGAAGGCCTTGGTTATGACGGTCTTGATGCCATATTGGCATAACAGGGTTCTAGCATAGCTGCCGCTCTCAACGTTCGATCACGTTCCACATGGCACTTGCGGTAATGAAGGGCATTTTATGTCCGCCGCCATAGAAGGTGATTGCGCTGGTGATCACGTTCAAGGATAGGTTGCACACAACAAAGATATCCCCGAAAAGAGAATGCTGAGTATCGGCAGCGAAACATCAGTTATGCATAACGTGGTTTCGGATCGGCCTGGTGGTACGTGGTTGTCTTTTCAAGTGATTTGTATTCACTGATCTTTCAGGCACAAAAGAATTGTACTAATAAATTTTCATTTACGGATGCCAATAATATAAAAAGCAATTCTTCAGTGCTTTCTTTACTGTCTGTGACTATAGGCTTCCTTCATATTAAAACACCGATAAGGAAGGGCTGCTCCAGCAACAGCTTTCCGGATCTTTTTTTTTTTTATGAAAATCAGCTCGCGCTTTGTTGTCTAAAGTCCGGCGATATACATCTCTCAATTTTTAATACATAAAATAAAACATGTTGCGGTGTAGAACTATAAACACTGACTAGGTCATTAAAAAAAGGAAAATGTAATCACCTTCTTTAGTCTTTTAATACGAAACCTCTAGCTAGGAATGGTATATCAGCTGAAGCAAGCCTTCCGGTTCGCTACAGAAGGCAGTGTCTTGCCTGTCTGGATACTTTGTTTCTAGAAGAAACTTATCCTTTCGGCACTAAAACAGCAAGGTTTGCTTGACGATCTCTTATTCCTGATTTTTCAAGGACTGCTCCCTATTGCAGACTGCCTTGGCTGTGAGTGTGGTGAGATACTGTTTACAAAAGCCCGCCACACAGCAGCATCACCACCGTACGCAAAGAGCGGCGAAAAGTCGGCGCTACGATTGACTGAGCAAGTTTTGCTGGCGTTATGCTCAATTTAGTATCTAATCGAGCCCGCTTAGGTACAGCTGCCCTGGCGAGCACTCGGATTGCTTTCTTTTTCATTAAAAGTTGTTAGCGTATGCCCTTCTCATGTTGCTTGTAAATATACTAAGTCTGTTAAAGTGCTGTTTTATGTGCTTGTATTACCTCACAGCATACCATACAGCCGCGCTTTTCAAGCTCATTAAAGTAGTCATGTTATCCTCGCGATACCCGTGATGCCAAGAGGCAGCTGCTTGCAGGTAGCCCTCTGAAATCAGATACCCGGAAGTCGGGAAGTGCTCGTGCTTCCTCAGAGCATGGTCCTGTTATGTTTTCGTACGCACTGACATAGTTCTGCATCTACGATGCCGAGTTCTGCATAGTTCTGCATCTACGCCGTAGAAGCATAGTTCTGCATCTACGCCGAGTTCTGCATCTACGACGCATTCCTGCAAAATCCATGCGTCTGATCACCTTCGTTTTTGCACGGCATAATATGCCGTTCATTACTTATGCTGCAACCATGGTATGCCATACCACACGTGCGTAGAATAAGTATCAGCAACACCAAAGATGGGGAGCCGACTCGGCAGGCCACGCATACATCATGAACGACACGGCCAGCAAGATACTCAAACTTTTAAAATCACTACCGCTGATTGATCTACCTAGCGCAGAAGCTTCGCTTTCGACGGTTCCAGTCTCCCCACCACTGCTTTAGTCCTTCTATTTATTTATTTATTTATTTATTTATTTATTTACAGATACTGCAATCCACAAGGGATTTTAGTAGGGTGGGAATATAACGCAAACGCAATCAAAGACAACACAACAGGCAAAGTACACTGGCAGGTACAACAACAAACGCCATAACAATCGCCATTTTAACAGAATGCACTAACCAGCATAATATGAACAATTAATTTTTTTTTGCTGGGGAGGGGGGGGGGGGGGGTTGTCAGCAAAGACTGGCGGCAAACAAAGAAAGGGAGGATTGAGTTACTGCAGTATTATTTAAACTATTCCAGTCAGTTACAGTCCTGAGAAAAAAAGAATATTTAAAACAATTATTTCTTACTTGGAATGACGTCATAGTTAGTTTATGCCTCTGCCTGGTGGCATATCCGGAAGAAAATGTAATTATATCAGAGATGTTAACGTTGCAATGTCTATGTACAATCTGATCCATAAACTTTAATCGGGAAACTCGATTACGCTGGGTTAGTTCAGGCAAGTTGGCTTGTCTTAAAAGTTCTGTGACTGACGTACGGGAGAAATTATTATCGATAAAGCGAACCGCCTTTTTCTGCACTCGTTCAAGCTTTTTAATGTTAGTTTGTGTGAAAGGGTCCCAGATAATTCTACTGTCAGCATTATGCCGAGCCAGCGCACACGTATGGAATGATCATACCGAACACGCTTGGCCAGTTGTTGCTTGCAGTTTCAATGCTGCGTTTAGATTGCTTTTTTTTTCCAAGAAGCTACCTTCCCGGGATGGTGTCACAGGAGCTGATAGACGCTCTGCGGTCTCTGCGCTTGCATAAAACACTAGTTTTTCGACTGCGTGAGCAAGTCAGCGGCGCCTTCTCGTTCAACGTAACTGAGGAGAGCGGCCACAGTTCCTGGTGGTATCTAAGGTGCATTGCTATTTCCCTAATACATATTTTTATGGTAGAACAAATCTTATTTCTAACAAACAAGCTTTCGTTATATCTGCGGTCTTTGTAAGATGACTCAACTGTGAATGCTTTACCTCTTCTACCCTCCATGTTCTGTGCATCCATATCTGTTTGTTGCATGATTAAATATCACGTTAGATAGCATTTTGCCCTTTCAGGAACGGTGCATTTCTCTCCGTATATCTGCCATTACACGATGAAAAATTCTTACTCAACAAATGTAGACAACCCTACAGAAACTGCTGCCTGGCCATCAAAGTGTAATCATCATCAAATGCCCTCAGTTTTCACATACTGAGGGCATATATTGAAAATAATCTTGCCGAGTTGCATGACAAGTTACGTACTATAAAAGGAACAAGATTGATACGCTCGATAACCTGCCTAGAGAGCTGCAACGAACGAAACACAATTCCGTTCACTTAAAACCCTAGATAAAACTCGAACTTGATGTTTACAGAAAACCTCAGAAACGTAATCATCGCAACAATTTCCTTTTCTGTGCTTACACTGAATCAAATCCAAAACACCTTACTGCTGACTAGGAAAAACTTCCAATCAACATGTGTCTTCGCTCGCAGTTCGAGGCGCTAAAAGAGTTAAAGCTAAAAGGCCAGCCAATTTTCCCTCTGCATAAAATCGGCGTGTAATTGTTAATTAATGCAGTTTAAAAGATATTACGTCGGCAGTCTATAAACAGGGGAATTAAAAAGGGTGTTGCCTCATCTCAGAGGATTTTCTGGTCGTAATGCGATAACAGAAAGTATTTGTGGGTGTACGCGAATGCGCACGGTAAAGACAAACTGAAAGCATAATTGTTTGTTTATACTTGAATTGCATTAAACGAGAACCGTCAATCGGAAGAATTTTCGGCATTTTAGCATGAATGATACTAGATTCGGTGCAATTTTGAGAGCAATATAAAGTTTTAGGCTAGCTTTAGAGTAGTTGATTAATGAAAATTACTTCGCTCTTGTGCTATGCGCGCGTTATTAAATAATTAATGAGAATGAACGGGAGTATCAGATGCCAAATTGTTCACAAAGTCCTTTTCTTTGGAACAAAGGTACCAGTTCTTCTCTAGACGTCAAGTTATAAAAATAAAAGCTTAACTTTAACGCCCATATCTACGTGGCAACATTTCTTAAATAGACAATATGGAATACTCATTGCGCGTATATGCAGAAAAAAATGACGGACGATTTAGCGTCGTTAGTCCAAATACGAATTAGGAGCGCTAACATTTCGGTTTTCATTCTCTCATTGGTCATTCTCTGTCTTATTTTCATCGATCCCTGGGAGTTCTGGTGCAGCTACGTAATTCGGTTTATGAAAGTTTAACGTTTCAAAGCTACTCATGCCATGAGCGATGCCGTAGTGAAGGGCGCCGGAAATTCCGACCACCTGGGGTTCTTTAATGTGCATTGACATCGCACAGCAAGCGGGCTTCTAGGTTTTCGCCTTCATCGAAATTTGAACCCCACTGCCAGGATCGAACCCGCGTCTTTCGGTTCAGCAGCCTAGCGCCATCGCCACTGTGCCACCACGGCGGCTAGTTACGTAATTTAGTTACCTAAAATGTATCAACGTATGAGGGAATATGCATGCTCCATCAGCTAGTAACAATACCACGCCAGTCGATAGAGCGGCAGACCTACAGCAAACTATTTACAGCTCTGCTCTTAGGCGCCCGTTCTCCTTTGAGCGTCGCCGTCCGCCTCGGCGTAACCGAGCGAAAGAGCGCATTGGAGGATGAAAGAAAGCGAACGCAGCGCAGCGGAGGATTAAATACTTAGAAAGGTGATGGTTTGGGCTAGTGGGAAATTCCCAAGAGGATCCATACTGCAGAAACAACGAAGAGCCAAGATAGAAGCGTGAAATTCCACTAAAGGCAATATTTTGCGCTGACAGAGATTATAAAGCTACAAACCAGGTGCAAGAGGGGAAGCACATGAAGGAGAGAACTAAAGCAGCTTAAAAAAAAACTAAACCAACTGCAAAAAAAAAATCCTAAAAGGGATGTGCGTTTCACAACTTTGCATGCATACAAGAAGTCGATGTGTTTACTTGATAGTGACAGTGGAATGGGGAAGTCTATCTGCAAAAGAATGCATTATGTAATGGTTCATGCATTCCTCCGTCTCTGACTGATCTGTACCTTGCGAGACTGGACAGAAGGCTCAAGGTAATAGTCTTGACACTAAAGAATTCGGTAGAACTTTATGATTTGTAGTTGACTTCTTAGTAGAGGTTGGGAAGAGCAATAAAGGCGTTTGTGCTGTAGCAGAGAACGCTATAATCTCTTTCACTAAAAGCCTTAAAGCGCTGAAGGTCGCACCTGAGGTTCCTGTTCAGGGCACCATACGATTTCTTGACTCAAAGCAGGTTTTCTTGAAACGCATTTGCTGGGTGTGTGCGCCTTGGAATGATCAGCCCATCTTTCCCTTTTCATCCACACATACGAAGCTGGTCAAGAGAGATGGGGTGAATACATGCCTTTCTAATGCGATGAATAAGACGTCTACATGCTTAATAAAGCAAGTTCAACAAACCGTCTATCGTGTTCGGGCAGGTCGTTTTGCGAGGCACTTAGTAATCGCGGTTGCAGAGGGCCTGCACACAAAAGACAAGGAAACAGAAAGCACTGCTGAACGCGAGGGTGTCAGCAAAACAGCGGTCATGACGTGTACCCACTAGCTGTCATATGCTTTCGAAAAGGCTGGCCCGAAAGTGGGAGTGAAGGTTTTCATTTCTGCGCCAAAGGAGTTGTCAGCGCATTTGCAAGACCGCTAGCCCCAATAGCACCCACCGGAACAATTAATCAATATGGCACCAGAACCCGTTTGCACTGTCCACTGAAAACACTGCGTACAAGATACCGACAAGGTTTTACCTTGGCCTGGCGTTTTTACGCTCTTGCTTTTAGCTTCTACTCAATGATTTGGCCTTTGCACAGTTTTTTGCTATGTATATTGTTGGCTTCGCATCACATAGTGGTATCTAGGTTTTTTAAATGTTGCGCTACCGAATTAACTATCCCCTTACCCTCCGCTCCTTTTTATATTTTTGTTATTTTCTGTTCATTCGGGCGTGCCACTTCTCCTTTTGCCTTTGCCACCGTCCCTTGCATGTAGATTGTTGGCTTCGCATCACAGCGTTGTATCTAGGCTTTTTAAATGTTGTGCCACCAAATTAACTATCCACTTGCTTTCCGCTTCATTTTAATATTTGTTGTTTTCTGTTTTTTCGGGCGTGCCACTTCTCGTGTTTGTGACGATAAAGGGAGAAAACATGGCGACTCTTGCGGTTCTTGGAGTGTTAAAATCTTGCAACAGCTCTGTGAATGCGCATATTTTACCAGTTTTTGCTCGTCATTTCTCGCTCAAACTATGAAAGGTGTGGTTCGGCGCTTTCTGAAGTAAAGCTGTTAGTTCATCGCAGTTGTGTCTATTCTCTGTCGTCTTTCGTCCGGCAGCGCTGCATCACCTAGACATGACAAGATACTGCTATCAAGCGTCAAGTCGTACTAAGGCCAAACGGGCCGTTGCGTAAATGTGCGCTTAAGCCTACACAGCAGGAAGGTTAGGGACGGGAGGTCTGGATATTTTACACGTCATTGCCGTTCTAACAATTACAAAATCTGGCTTCGAGTACTGCCTGGTTATGAGAAAAAATGCGGATAACAAATAACAGAAATAATTGAGGCCTTTGCAATAAAGAGTGCTGCGAGTGAAAATTGTGTGAGCGGTCTCTCAAATTGAATTAAGAAAATAAATCGCTTTCTTTAAGCACGCCAGCTCGCGAACCAGTGAAACGTGCCTTCCAGTTTTTATGCTTTATTTTGGTTGCAGTCACTTCAACTTTCGTTTGATATTGTGATGCCAGCTGTTAAATTTCACACTGCTAGCCTGATAACCGTACAAGTGTTTTTTCCGCACTCGTATGTGATTAGTACCTTTATAAACCCTGTGAGTGACAAATAAAGCCTTTAGTTGCAGTTAGCGCTTCTGCATTGTCCTTTAGTAGCTTGGGCGCTATGAAACCAATTGTGGATTGAAGACGACGATAGCGAAAGAGCGCGATGAAGAAAACTGTGGAGTGAAGGCAGGAACTGCGGCGGCGGGCCGCGGTAAGAAAGAAGGAAAAAAATTTCTGGAGCACGCCCGATAGCTTTATCTCTCCCGCTAGGGCATCTCAGCTCACGGCCCTGGCCCTTCACTACCGGGACTTTGGCGGAGCGGAGTTCATGGACATGCCGCTCGAGATGGTTCGAGCCCTCCCAAGAGGTGAGGGAAAGGAGACACAGCTTGACGACAGATTCAGCACATGCCGAATCGGGCGCGGGCGGGAATCGGGCAAAAATCGGGAAGCGGGCGGTGCCGCCGCCCGCTTCCCGAAATTTCGATCTTGGTTGTTTACGAGCATATTGAGTGACGTCAAGCACTTATTGGTCGGGCTGCGTCGAAGAAAAAGAAAGACAGGCACCTACTTTCCAGCAGACGTGAAGAGCAAGCGTTTAGCTCGAATATCACTGTGTTAGCTTTGATAGCTGGGCGGAGCTTCTGCTTCTACTGTGTAAGCATGGATAGCTGGGCGGAGCTTCTCCTTCTACTGTGTGCAGATATTCTCAGGCAGCTCTCCCTGAACATGAGCGAAGCAATCAGAGTCAGTGTTTTATCCGTCCCTGCTGCTAAACGAGCTTTCTACATAGAGACCAAGAAATAGTAAGGGCCTGTTTCTTGAAGATTATTTTTGAAAAATAAAGAGCACTCAGTAACTGCTCACAAATGCATGTCTCCCTCAAAGTATTTGCCTCAGTATATCAAAAAATCGTAAATCTAAAGACCTGTGCACAAATTTTCCATTAGGAAGTATCGTAGCTGCCGGTGAATTTCGTTTGTGAACATGTGTCCTTTAAAATTTCATTTCCCATAGTAGATTCCTCCTTATGCACAGACGTGAGGAGCAGTGGAGACCGCCGGCGCGGAAGCAGAATTGCTTGTCAGCATTATTGACAACGATGCTCGGCTGCTGACCCGAAAGACGCGGGTTCGATCCCGGCCGCGGCGGCTGAATTTCGATGAAGGCGAAATTCTAGAGGCCCGTGTACTATGCGACCCCAGGTGGTCGAAATTTCTGGAGCCCTTCACAACGGCGTCCCTCATAGCCTAAGTTGCTTTGGGACGTTAAACCCCAATAAACCAAACCAAACCAAACCTTCATTCACGGGGGCCATTTTAAAGCGAAAGCTTTACTACTTGCACTTTCAGCCTTTGCCGTGGCGCGGCGGTGCCACCACCAGCGCCTAACGCCTGCGCTCTCCGCTAGGAGCGCAACAGGTGCTTTGTGACGTCACGCCGAAGAGAAGGGCGACCGACTCGCGCCGTCGCAAGCCGCGGCAGTGCCACCACGGCGTGGCCTCCGCGTTCGAAGCGCGCTTTTGAGCAACGGCGCGCGCC
This sequence comes from Amblyomma mixtum, assembly GCF_055824585.1. Classification (NCBI taxonomy): domain Eukaryota; kingdom Metazoa; phylum Arthropoda; class Arachnida; order Ixodida; family Ixodidae; genus Amblyomma; species Amblyomma mixtum. Next base: position 150,118,274 of record NC_143013.1, on the reverse strand, counting down.
GCCGTCGGAGCAGATCGCGGCGGCCACGACCACGGGCGCTTAACTCCTGCGATTTATTCTCGACTCACGTCGCTAGAAAGCAGTAGTTGTGCCAACCACCAGCGCCTTAACATTGCTTGGCGGCGATGCCGCCTACCACTAGGGAGGCTCGTCGTAATGCGCGTAAAAGAGAGCGGCGAGCTACAGAGACAGAGGAAGAGCGTGAAACAAGACTCGCTAAGCGACGTGCCCAGTATGCGGCTCGGCGAGACCGTGCGAGCTCTTCAGTGGATGATGGGACTGATTCGCTCAGTGTTATCGACAGTGACCAAGTATATCCTCACAGCCGCAGCGATTATAGTTTCACTACTAGTTGTACATAGAATAGCCAAGTGATCACCACAGCAGCACCAATGTATACATCAAGTTTCATACAAGCACCACAACAGCACGACTGTTATGTGAACAAGGGCGTAGCCAAGGGTATTGCTTTCGCAATTTCCTGACTTAACCAAGTTGAGCCACAGCCATTTTTTTTGGCACATCTCGCAGCTTGAGCAGAAAAGGCCGGAGAAGGTATCGATAAGGCGGTTAGATATGACCGCAGTGTTTCGCCGTGCACCATGCACCACACAATGGTGGCCACTGTGAGGTCGTAGCATACTCCCTATTGTCGCGGCCCACTCGGAAATGGGTGTGCAACATGGTGGATAAGTAACTGCTTGCCCGCCAGAAGACAGTTTGTAATGCGTGCAGAATATTCTTCCGCTCCTGTTTCGGCTCTTCCAGTTGGGCCTCAGGGCAGCGTTATAGCTCACATCTTTTCCTTGCTCTTCATGAATGGTAACGCGAAAGAAAACAGTTGAATGCAAATATTTTCTGATGACTGCGCACTTCATTAACAGTAAAAGAATACCGATCATGAAATTGAACTTAACAAGCCATTAAAACGTAGCGCAGTGGCGCAACAGCCAAGAGTTACCAATACATTTATTCAAAAAATGGTTGCAATGCATGTTACAAAGAAAAAAGAAAATCAGATTATTCTATTTCCTTACCACTGCCATTATTCCAAAGTGTAACCGAGCATCCTCATTTGGTATCCATCATTTCTTCCAGCTTAACCTAGACAGCGCATGCGCCGCAGGTAGCCAACAAATGCAGAAAGTGGGTTTTTTTGTTAAATTTTGTGGCACTCGACATTTCGAACTTAATAACTTGGTGCTCTCACAGATATTTAGCTGATTTCAGAATATGGAAATAATTTTTGGTTGTGAGCACGAAACAAAAATCTACACGATCAAATTGATGTGCATGAAATAACATTATGCGTGATCAAATTGATAAAGGAAAGGTGTGCGTTTTCTTAATAGCCGTCACAAGCATGTTTACTCGCCCACCTAGACCCCTTTCAGCTGAAAAGGAGGTGTTTATAAACTTTAAATGCATTAACCAGACTTGAGAGATGCACTCAAATAGGTTAGAAAAAAGAGCCCATAATATAACTTTTTTGTTCTGCTTTCCACAATCACTATGCGATTATAATGAATTGCATCGATATATTGCTGAGCAGGCAATGGTTTACGAATTTTTTAATGATGTTTGCTTTTCTGTACACGTTCCTGGAAAATTTGTATTTTTATTTTTATCTAGAGTGCAGGCATAAAAAATTCTAAATAAATGGGAGTCTCTGTCCACCCACTGCTGTAATGACCCCTCTCGATTGCAAGTTAAATTAGCCCAAGTTGGTGGAAATTTCTGGAGCTCTTCATAACAGCGTCTCTCATAGCCTGAGTCGCTTTGGGACGTTAAACCCCCGTAAATTAAACAAAACCCTCTGGAATTGGCAGTATGCTTAAAATAAATAAATTAATAAAGAAATAATTTACAAATGAATGTGAAGTAGCCCTATATATTGGCCTACCTGTTCTCACACACATTTCCTTTTGAAACAGTTTTTTTACCAATACCTGCGAGGGAGCGCTCTACCCTTCCGCAGTGCTACTCCGGGCTAGTGAGTTTGCTGGCGCCAGCCGTGTGACTCTTTTTTCAGCGCAAGAAATGTTGGAAATAAATTTATTCACATTATCTTTGGATTTTTTTTCCATTTTCAGATCATATTAGCGTAGCTAGTCGAGCTCACCATAGAATTAAGTAAAAAAAAACGGGTATATATTTCTTTTGAGCAAAGAGGCAAAATTTGAGACTCGCACAAAATTTTAAAAGCATGAATATATTGTCAGAAAACAAGGGAACAAAAATCTGGAATGTAGGTTTTACGCTCTGCTATTTCAGAGACCAGTATACAGTCACAAATCCCTTCATGCTCAATTTAATACTAGCAAAAAAAAATAAAAATCAGTCGCTCGTGCGAAGCGTTTCGGTTACTGGGTAGTGCAGCGCCAAGCTCGACTGCGGGCCGCCTTGAAAGAAGATAGTCGTGTGAGTAAAAAAATCTCTAGCTCTCCCGTAACCGAAAGTAGAGTAAGCATGAAATGTTTACCGGCATAACACGAAGCGTACGCGGACAGGACGAGACGCAGGCCTGACAAGAATGTATATGCAGCGCGTTCGAAACTATAGAAAGTGCGCAGAGGCGAAAGCGTTTTCCGCACCACTTTGCCTATGTGACACTGGTGACGTCACCACTGGATTACGTCACACATAACTGATGATGAAGTAATTACAAATTACTAATTAGTGACTAATTGCTGATTAATAACTAACCACTAATTAAATTGCTAATTAATGACGCTTAAGCTTCGCCTTTAGGAGTGGAACGCGACAGCGTGTTGTAGCGCTGCCAGGCAGTTCACGGAACGCCACCATCCGTTCGGCGCGATGCATTGCCCTTTGAACGCAACGCTTTTTGAGGAAAGGAAATGGCGCATCTCGGTGGACACCCGAACCGCACCGTAAAGGCAGGGAGGAACGCCACCACACGTTCGGCGCGAAGCTATACCGGCGCTTGTACGCCGGTACTGTAGGAGGGCTTAGAGAGTCTCGTTAAATCTCGTACGGTGCCCGGATGCTCTCGTTTCAGTGCCCGGATGAGTGGAATTCAGTGCACGGATGTTGGCTCTCGGTCTCGGCGTGACGTCACCACACCGCCGACAACGGGAGCTAAAGGCATTTCATGCTTAAAAACGTCAGCTGTAGATACATGCCCGGAAAAAGGCCCCCCCTAAGGAGCTTCCCGGAGAAAATATCCCCCAGGGAAGCGCCCTCTAGGATCAAATGTCCCCAAGTCTAAAGTTACGCAAAGAATGATTTTTCCCGGAGACCACTCGACAAACACTTGGTCTCTATATCGGACTCTTCCTTGAGTTTCAGAATACATGTAAGCATGAAGTATTTTGCAGCACCTGACCACTCCATGGTCATGCAGTCTCCATTCTGAAAATAAACCCCGCAGCATTTAAATAAAAAATTGCGAAAGTATCCAACATTTAGCGCTCTGCAAACCGTTCCACCACGTCTGTTAACGCATACACATACCCTGCAATCGCTGCTGCAAATGTGAAGCTGCTTTCTGCAGGTGCAGTTCGTAGGCGCTGAGCTACCACTTCCTATATGTTGCAGTGGGTTCATGTGATAGGTCGATGATATTGTACAGGGCATGCGCAGTGCTTGTCCCGCGCCCCCATTAAAGTATGAGTATGACGCCCAACATAAAAGGTTTCTAGCTTATATCTATTCTGTGTATTAAGATGTCCTCATCTATTGTTGTTCCGAGCTTTAGTGATAAACCACAGCCGTATTACCTTTGCGTTCACCACACCATTGCGTCACGGGTCAGTGATGCGTTCCGCCGTTAAACAGCTTAAATCCGCCTCATGGGGTAAGAGCCCACTAGTGGCATCTCCCACATGCAAGGCCGACGCTCAAATCACTGCGAGTTACGAGGCACGAGGTCTTTGATGGCATCTGTTTGGGGCCTTTTTCCCTCCTTCTTGAATGGGGACATTTTTGCCATGGACGTTTTTTCAGGGGAATTTTTTCTGCGGACGTATATTCCGGAGACATTTTTCCGGGGACGTTTTTTTTCCGGAAGCAAGAAACACGATTGCCTGCAAACATGGTGGTACAGATTGTTCTTAACATGTACAGTGCCTTCAATACGGAAGTTACATAAGGGCAGCGGTCGATAGTCTGTGCTGGGCGGAGCAGTCATCTCCATCCATCCTTTGAAACATAGCTATCGCGTCCACATACAAAGTCAACTTTCGATGCTGTGAAATTGCGAGAACACCGTCATTGCTGAGCGCGGTTTCACCGAGAATAGGAAGCACCTTAGGCACCATGCTCGCTGCGAGGCGATTGGCTTCTACGGATGTTTAAAAATGCGCCCTCACGTGACTGACGAAAATGATCGAATACTCAACTCACGACGAGATGTTGTGGAACACGGTTGATAGAGTTACTTGTCCAGAAGAGGCCCGGATCGTACAGAATGGGCACCTCACGCCATCGCTCAAACTCATCGGTTCGAATACGCGTGGTAAGGAAAGCGTTAAACAGCCACTTTCTATCCAAAATCTCTCTCACAGCAAGCATTGAGGCGCTTGGCAGAGCGAATTTTTCCGTTAGTCGAACCCTGCACGGGTAATTTCCGCAAAGCCACTTGCAGAACCTACGAGCATAGTTATGCCGCGATAGCGAATTCAGTGTTGATAAGACTGCGCGCTCGCTGGCTTCCTTGCGCTTACTAATTCTCCAAGACAGCCTGTCAGCGCGGAAGCGATAAGCGGCCCTTGCGGCTTTTCTGCAGGAAAAGCCTGGTGTGACGGATGTGTGCAGGCAAACAGGCCAGCATATTAGGAAGGGCGAACCCCGCATATCTCGCCAAACGGCATGCAACATATTAGGGAGGGTGAACTCCGCATACCGGCATGTGCGGTTAAATAGCGGTAGCAAGAAGTTCGGCCAGCTTTACCGAGGTAACACGTTATGTTGGGCTAGTCGGTTCATGGTTAGACCAAAACAGAACTGCGCGGAGACGACGGGACAAAAGAACGCACGAATACACACGAATACACACACACGCTGCGCTTTTTTTTTGTGCGTATTCGTGCCTTGTTTTGTCCCGTCGTCATCGCGCAGTTCTGTTTTGCTTTACCGAGGTCTATCCACTACTTCTAAACCTGGACATCGTAGCCCTCCACACGCCGTAACAAGCCCGGGATATCATCTTTCTCCTAGGCGACGAGATGCAACAGCGTCCGTTGTGTTTGTTCGCTAATGGCTCGCTAGATATTCGATCGTCGTGTTGCTTTAGCAGATGCAAAAACTGTGAGTATATTTTCTCTCCCCTGTCTCAGAAACATGTGAATGAAGTAAGTCGCTGCACTCATTGAGACTGGCGAATATTTTCTTGTCTGCATTCGCGGCTGTACCGAGTTAGGGAAATGTCAAGCAATCAGTGAGAGGTTTCTGATTTCTTTCTGAAACTCTGATTTCTTGGCGTGCTTAAATTTTTTACGCACTTCGCAATGTGCATGTCTGCAAAACGCGACATGCAGGCCGAGACTTACAAAAATGTCACTTTTTCTAAGTATAAGATTAACTTCTTCCTCTGAAAGACAGTTAATAATGCCTACCTTGACCCCAACATACTTTTAACTGCTCTTTATTAACACCTTTGTTTGTCATGATCCTGTAGCGCCCGGCGACGCTATAAAGCGCAGGCGCTGAGATCGGCGTTCCCGCGACAGAAGAAAATAAAGAACGACAGCGCGTGCTCGGAGCGCACGCCCGGTACACGTAGTTCGGAACTGGAAGCCTGCCACGCTGGTCGTCTCTCTCTTGCGCTCCGCTGCGACCCCGCAAAATCCTCAACAGTGGTGACCCGGCGAACCGTGCCTTCTATCCCAGCGGCGTCCTAGCATGGCATACTGGCAGCACCCAAGTTTCGACCCGCCGCTCCCGGCGTTCCGGCCTGCAGGCGTCTGCGGGTGGTTCGCCCAACTGGAGGCTGCGATGTACCTGAACGGCATCACCATCCAGCCGTTCAAACACGCAGTCCTTTGCGACATCCTCCCGCCCGACCTCCTGCGTCGGCTCACCTACTCTTCCTTCGGCTGCCGGCCATACGATGAGCTGCGTGCGGCCGTCTTGGCGGACTTCGGAGCCTACTACGTTCCGCCGCCCCTCTACGACGCAGCGGACCCGTTTTCGCCACCGCCAGCCTCTGGCCCTGCGCCGGCCTCGCTCGCGCCCACGCAGCCTTCATCAGAACCCGGCCCGCCTCAGCAGCCCCTCGCCGCCTCGCCGCCACTCCAGTCCAGCGTCTCCGGCCCAGCTTCTTTATCACCGACCGCACCAGACGCTGCCGCATCGCTTCCGGCAGCACATCCTGCTACCCCGGTTACGCTAGCAGCACTGTGCGACGACTCCACGGCACCAAGTCCGCACTCATTCCCTCAGCAGCTCGGTGAGGTGCCTGGCCCACCGCGGTTTGCCACGTCAGCGAACTCAGCGACAGATGCGCCTCGCGCTACCCTATTCAGTGCCTCCGGCCATACCGCCTCCCATAAGGACGATACAGCGTCTACGGCACAGCCAGGTGAGCAACTTCACTCAGCTGCAATAGTGCCGCCGACAGTCGAGCTCTTCCTCGACGAGTGCCCCATTCTGCCAACTTCTGTACCCTACTGCGTAGCATCGCTGCCAGCCGAACGCTCAACTGCCGCCTCATCGCTCATTCCGCTCAAGCCGTCAGTCATTGACCTGAGCGATTGCGCTAAGGGCGAAGTGAGATTGCCGGCACAGCAGCATCTGTCAGATACCGGCCCCACTACCCCGGCGGCCACACCGCCTGCCCAAGAGGCCCCACCCCAAGCCCTGAGTACTGTCACCCGCTTCTCGGAGTCTTACCCTGGCAGCTCGACACTGTCGCAGCAAGCGTCTGCTTTGGTGCCTGCCTTGTGCCACCTTCAGGAGCGAATGGCAGAGCTATCCACACCGAGTAGTGCAGCAACTGTCCATCCACCAGCTGTGTCTGTTGCTGCCAGCCAGCCGTCTGATGTCGCAGTCTCAGCTCCACGGCCTGTCACTGGCACAACCTTCTTGCAGCCACCCGCAGCCGACCATGCCCACACGCACATCACCACTGGCCCGTCGCTCCGGCATGTCACTCCAGCTTCACCCAAGCACCTTGCATTGAGCCCAGCAACTTCCTCCGGCATAGTCACAGCTGTCACCGTTGTGTCGTTGGTCAAAATACAGCTGCTGTCAGTCCACGGAGCCGTTTCGCCCACTCCAGCGCATGTGACGACGTACTCGGCGCGCCAGATTCCCACCGACACCAGCTCCAACGTCCCCACACCGACGACACTTGTGTCCGCGGGCAGCACTACAGTCGGTGACGGCCCGACCATGGCCTCCCCTGCTCCCATGTCCGTTGTCAGCTCGGCACCCTGCATCATTCGCCCCTTGCGCAGCAGCCCGGCTCGTCCACCTGAGCCGGCGCACTCCACCCGACTGCTCTTCCCGGCCCCTGACCTGAATTTACCGGACCTTGTAGCGACCCCGTGGGGACACTGTTACTCTAGCTGCCTGCTTGCCTGCCGTGGCTACTCCATCTCTGCCCCGTCGGCAAGTACATTCCGACGCTCCGTCTAGGCGGGGGGCCCTGTAGCGCCCGGCGACGCTATAAAGCGCAGGCGCTGAGATCGGCGTTCCCGCGACAGAAGAAAATAAAGAACGACAGCGCATGCTCGGAGCGCACGCCCGGCACACGTAGTTCGGAACTGGAAGCCTGCCACGCTGGTCGCCTCTCTCTTGCGCTCCGCTGCGACCCCGCAAAATCCTCAACAATCCTATTCGGTTGCATTGCCTTTGACGTAAGCTATCTTGTCAAGCAATGGTTTCCCTTCTTAACAATTACAGTCCAATGGAGCTGTGTCAGTTCTTTCATTTATTAGTCAATTCTTCGTATTGTTCTTTTTGAAATAGGAGATTTGCATGAACTGTTCATTAATTAAGACTTTACAGTGGGGATCTCTTTTAGCTGCGCTTCATAAGCGCAGATGACCACAGGTCTCAAGGACGCAGTTTTTCAGCACCACGAAAAAGCCGAAGACAGTGAAGAGTGTGTATACATTCACAACCTGAGCAGTGACCTACTACAGGTTTTCTGGTCACATCTGTACCTTGATGTTAATGAAACAAAAAATGCAACAGTTAGTGAGCCTCCCGATAACAATCTGTGTGCGCGCTGGTCTCCAAAAAAGGTAACTTCACTTACTGGATATGAAGTTAGGCGCAATGTTCAGGCCCTTTTCAGTGTGAATGAGGGTAGCATGTTGAAAACAACATCGCAAGACTATAAACGGAACGACTGCCGCCGAAAAGATACGGTTTTGCGTTAGAACTCTAACTAAATCTGTTATGGATCTAGGATACGTGGTTTTTACGTCCCCTTGAGTTTATCACTTTCACGATGTTGAGCCATTGTCAATGTTCATGTAAAACTTAGTTCGAATTTTATTATTTTGATGACTACAGCGAAAAGACTGCAACCGACTTTGGAAAATGCAGGACGACATAGACGATGTGCTGAATTTTCTATTTTTATTTCAGAGAAAACAGAGAATGCATATTTACAGGTTTTTTTTATCAGGGCCCACAACCAAGATCGCTGGCAAGACCCATTTAGTACGAAAGCATTCTGTCAGGAGATACCAGGACATCAAGAAACATTACAAGGACAGTAAGCCTAAAGCCGAGAAAGATTGGAAGGGACACTTAAGTTCCGCCTAAGAGTACGACCCGGTAGCGTAAGGGGGAAATTCCAATATACACAGAAGGCCATTCTCGTATATTCCAGTACCCTGGTAGTCCTCCTACCCGCTCTGACGCAGTGGAACAGCGGTTAAGTGATGCACCGCTGCCCTGAGATGGAAGGTGCTCTAAGGTGTGGGCCTTACATGTGCGAACCAGGTTGCTCTTCCCCAGCCACCAGTCTTTAAGGACCGACTGCCACGGTGAGCAGTTTGCTTAGTAACCGGTGGGCAAATTGTGGTGACGCCGCAATGTCACGTGGCCTAGGTGGCCATAAGTTGCTCTCTGGGGCCCATTGGTCAGAGCCATGCACGTTATTTTTCGCTTCGCAACGCAAACGCGGACACCGGATTGTCTGGTGAACGGCGCCATTAACGCTGTCACTATAGAACGGGCACAGCCCATAAAAAAATATGCAATGCTGGATTTTACGACACAGTAAGGCAAAAAAAAAGCTAAATGCTGTGAACGGGACAGTAAGGGAAGGAAGCAGAGGAAGCAGAAGGAAGCTCTCGCGTACGACTGGCTACTTGCGTCGCTACTGTTCATCTTTTCCTACATCAGTTAACGTATTGCTATACAATTCCCTTTTTTCCTCGGTTATGAATTATGGCGCGCTTGTCTGGGGAACCACAACGCTTGATAATATTAATAAACTTTTGCGTTTACAAAAACATGCTATCCGCATTATTGCAAAAGTCCCTCGTTATTCACACACAGCCGAATTGTTTAAGAAATTTAACATAATCAGTATAGAGTCTTTATATTCCTATAGACTAATCCGTCACTACAAATCAGAAATAATTAAACACGACAATTCTTTAGCAGTGCTAGCCGCACTTGCTGCGAACTATCCTGTGTATTGTACACGAAATCCGGAAAAATGGAAAGTTGATGTATGCCGCACAAATTATGGTAAACAAATGTTGAAACATCGTCTGCCAGCTATCCTGAACGAACTCTCCGGTGATGATAACCGAGACGTCCTCAACAAATCGTTCAGGGATCTACGCAGCATGTTTCTGTAATCAAAAGAATTGTACGTGGCGATAAAGTGAACTTCTTTGTTTTTGTTTGTGAAAAAAGCACTGTTACAGAGATGTGTGTTATTTTGTTCTCGTTTTTTCTTGTCGCATCTTTTGTTTGTGAAATAAGCATGGTTACAGAGATGTGCGTTATTTTGTTCTCGTTTTTTCTTCCCTTCTCTTTCGTGCCGTGCATTTTTTATACTTAGCCAGCTTTGTGCACTACATTTTTTTTTTCCGTGATCCGGACACCTAAAGTTTTGTTTGCCTTTCGTTTCTGCCTAGTGGGCAGCTGCGTTTTCTGCGTTTTCTGCAAATTCACTGCCTGTATTTTAAACATTCTGCGTATTCCACTGTATGCCTTGTAAGGGGCACGGACCTCGTCAAGCCACCTTTGGCTTTTTGTCCGTGCCCCTAAGCATCTCAGGATGTTTGAATAAATTTGATTTGATTTGATCTTTTAATTTTTTAACCTTAAGAATATCGCCTTAGTTTCCAACATGCTAAATTTAATTTTCCCGGTTGTGTTTTTTTCTTCCTTTCAGCGGTGCTTCTTGCGGCACCCCTATGCATTGTTTGCCTCTCTCGTCCCTTTGTGTCGTTACAAAGGAGGATTGCAGATTCGTGCAGCTTTTAGCCTTTTTTTCCGGTTTTAGGTTGTGCTTGTCGCATTGTTTATGCTCTGTTATCTCCAGATCAAACGTTTTCATGCTTTATGGCTACTGCCTTGTTTTGATGGCCAAGTGGCCTGATAGGAAACCATGCAAATATGTGGCTCTCCGCTTTTTTAAAACTAAATCTTGAGAGTTATGTGCTTCGTTCGTATCATCTCCATCTTGTCTAGTCCGCTGTGCTCTTTGCTCGGGTTCAGCAAAATCAGCGCATGTGTGCACTATGTGGTCTCATTCTTAATTTTTTATTTTTGATTGGAAGATGCTGCCGCACTCTTATGGGAGCCTCAATCTGAATAAGCATTCTGTGCTGTGTGAGCGCCGTGTTGCTTCCATTGCTGACCTTTATTTGTTCGAGTGCAGTTGCGTTGTTTCGCCATAGGGATGCTTTGACGTTGGGGCTATCACGGTAGCCCACCTGATAAACAGGAACAGATCATCGGATTGACTTGCTCCGTAGTCACTAGTGCGCTCCATCTTTCTCGGCATGCAGTTAAGAGATGTGGCTCAGAAGGCAATTTTTATTACCAGCGAAAGCCATGGACGTCTGAGGAAAACAGCGACCGCGTTCTTATTCTGCGTTTTGCTAGAAAACAGCACTGGTTGCATTCCTTTTTATTTTGAGTCGTGAAAATTAAGCATAAGAGCAATGGCTTACTTTATTTCTCATGTCGGGGTGGAACAAGAGGTTTGTGCTTAAGAAGCGCTCGTCCCGTGTGATTCTTCTCTCTTGTCCCGTCCTTGGCGCACAGTTATTTATTATTATAATGTAGTATGAACTATCCCCTCACCGCACTCTTCGCGTATCAACGAGTTAGCTGTATGAGGGAAATCAGATGAATTCTTATTCTTGCCGGAAATGTGATATTCCTTTTAAGAGAAAATGATGACAGTTTTCAGGAGATTAACGATAATCTTTATGTATAATTAAGGAACGTGCAATACACGTATGGTGTACGAAGGCTACACAGGATACCGGCAAACTTTTGCCGGTATCCTGTGTGCCGATGTGCGGTAGGCCGCGCACATCGTTTACAAACACCATTGCTGCACATCGCGACATTCTGCCGTCCCAGTTTACACCTGCCTCTAGACCATCCACGCCACTTTGGAGCCTGCACAATCCGCGTGTGCTTCTTTCAATACGTGGCATCAGGAAGAAAACGGATTTATCGCCGATAGAGCTAAAACATGTCCCTCTGGAATATTTCCCTGAGCACCATGCAAACTGGGTTCACGTCTACATCGACGGCTCAGTGAACCCTAACAGTTCTTCGGGCTCCGCGGTCATCCCTGCAAGGACTAGAGAAATTAGAGTTAGGATAGCTCACCAGACTTCTTCGACGGGTGCAGAACTCACCGCTATTCGTGTCACCGATGAACACATCAATCAGCAGCGCTCTCAGCAGTGGTCTATTTTCACAAATTCCAAAGCTGCCCTCCAAGGCTTACAAGCTGCTCTTCCCCGTGGAGCAGTTTCCCTTAGCGAAAAAGAGGATGTGCTAAAAATGCATTTCAAACGTATTGTATTAATTTCATATTTATTTCGCAGTTTTTGTCCCTAAGCTTAAACTACAATATGAATGCTTTCTAAGTACACTAGGAATAATGTTTTAAACGTTCTTAAAAATACGTGAAAAGTACATTTTTGCCCGCTTAGCATATTATAATGCATTAAAAATATACATTAGAAATATACTAAAATATACATTTAATACATTAAAAATCTGTTTACTCGGGCTTAAAAGAAGTCTACTGGGCGGCTCCACGGAATGACACGGGTTAATTCAACTGCAGAACAAATCGTACACGGGTATTTAAAGGAGTCTGATATTATAAGGTGACGTGTTTGAATGGGAACGGCAGATACCTACACACAGCATACCAAGATGACAGTGATACAGCAAACAACAAATCCTACGACAAGCGCTATACTTGGCTTGCCGTATATATACCCACCGAAAGCGACGCACTGTTTTGCACGGTGAGGCCTTTTTTTGCGCAAATACTGTGGGCTGCCAAATTATCGCAGAAGTACCCTACTGGTCGCGTTCGAATCTGGGGTTAATTGAGAACGAAATTGCTAGTTGAAACTTCCGTCAGGCACAGGTCAGGAGTCGAACTGTCAACCAACATATACATGGGCGTGTAAGGGAGCCGGTCTGCCCTGCCAGACGGGGTCCTGTCCGCTGGCTTATCCGGACCCAGAAGTACCCAAGGCGCTTTTGCTGGTATAATGCTATCACGTTCTCTCACGGAAATGTTCGAATGACATTGAGTGGAATGACATTCGAGAATAGGAATGACATTCGGACTCGACGGACTGCCGCGGTGCTGCACGACACTTTCGAAACGCATTCGAAAGCCTCAGCTCGTTTTCAGTGTACAGCGACGACGACGACGGCGGTCACACTAGTCCAACAACGACAGTATATATCACGCTGAACAACAGCATGTAATTATAGTGAAATATCTAGTTTACTATAATATGATTCTAGAGGGACACGTTTTTCAGGCCAACGACACCGACGAATCCGGTCGGCGGACGGTCAGCCTTGTCGGCGGCTGAGCGAGAGCACGGTGATGAGGCGGCGGTGTGTATATGCTCGCGCTTCTAAATGAGCGAAACGAACGGCTATATTTCACGTGTGCACACCTGAACACTCACCAGCGATAAGCGCTTGCCAAATCAATTTCAATCGACGACGGCTCTGTTCCCTTCCGCGACGGCTAGGCCCAGCGAGTTCGCAGGGTTGGATCTGTGATTTCGGCGGTTGTGAAGAGCGAATCACAAGCTTTAGCGTATGCAAATGGTCACCAGGTGTAGTTTTCGCAACAGAGACCTGAAATCAACTATTGCTTACATCGCAGGGCACGCGTACGATGAACGGGAATCGCCGGTGTGACCCAGACTGCCGAGCCGTGCTTTACTGCCAGCAGCAGTCGTCGCCGTCGCTAGCTTGTAGATAACAAGTTAGGCCGTTTCAGTTAAAGCGAACAGTCGCCGGACATACTTCTGGATCAAGTAGTTTAAAAAAAAAGTACTGGTCACGTCGGAGAAAGCCAGGGCAAGAAGCCAGAAGCGCCAGTCCTGCGCGATGCCAACAACCCGGCTTTCTCAGGTGTGCGATCGCATCATCGCTTCCCACACATTGTCGCACTGCATAAACAAGCACGAGTACAACCAGTAAAAAAGAAAACAGATTGTTTAATAGAACGAAAGCGCAGATTGCGTTTTATGTTATGTAAACAAGCGATGTAAACAACAGTATGAGTGCAGTCGTCCTCATCGGCGCACTCCCGGGGAAATTTCATGCTGACGCGGTTAATATTCATTGGCGTAATATTATCTTCAAGCACTCCCTTAGACAGAACACGTGTAGCTTCTTTAGATGACATTCATTCGAGGCATTCGAAGCGCCCGTGTAGCAGGGCTATAAGTGGTGATCACCTTCCTGCTAGAAGTTACCATAAACGAAAGGATGACAAGAAAGGAAAAGTTTTCACTCTTGGCTGAAACGTCATTTCGAGCCCTATATTGTTCCACGGTAGCTTGAAGTGTAATGCAAATATGTTTACGCGGACAACCCATTTGGTAGAATTTAAATATACTTCAGACGGATTAATTGCGTATTTACGAAAGTGCACTTTAAATAGATGGCCAGCACCAAAATGCGATGTCCCGAAACTCGCTTTTGAGCATTAGATTGTTCAACGACAGCTTGTAGTGCGCTGCAAACATGCTAATGCGGACTGCCAATTTGCTAGAATTTCAGTGTTCTTTGGATGAATTAATTGCGTATTTACGGAAGTACACTTCAAATACATTGACGACACGCAAATGCCATTTCCCGAAACTCGATTTCGAGCACTCGACTGTTCAACGGCAGCTAGAAGTGTGCAAAGACGTTTAAAAGGACCGCCCGTTTGTTAGAATTGAAGTATATTTCGGATGAATTAATTTCGTATTTACGAAAGTTCACTTTTAATACATTGACAAGATGCTAAAACTGCATACATATACGTTTACAAGGACTGCCCGTTTTCTAGAATAGAAGTATACTTTCGATGAATGAATTTCATATTTCCGAAAATACACTTTTAATACACTGACAAGATGCTAAAACTGCATACATATTTTTTCACGTATTTGAAAAGTTCTCGAAGTATGCTTTAAGTGAGGTATTTTTGGCACATTTTAAAAATATATTTCGAATACCAAGCATGAAATTTCAGAAACGTATTTCCGACATATTTTTAGTGCATTCATGAATACAAAATATGTTTCAAATACATTTTAAATAGCCCACCGTATATTCCAAATGTACTAGTTTTTGCTAAGGGTTGTAGAAGAGAAAAGACAGGAAGATATGCCGTGATGGAGCTCTGTGCCTCTGTTGGCCTCGCATTCGCTGACCACAACAGCACACAGACGCGTACATCGCAGGCGTTCGGCGGTGGTGGTTCCATGACATCACAATGGCTGACATCCGCAAAAAGCATGACGCGCACAGATCTGGTCGCCGCTGCCTGCCCGTCTGAAGCCCGAAGATGTAGCGAAGGTTTGCACCCACACTGCCGCCCACGGAGGCGAAACCATCGTGTTATCACCGGGCTCCGTGTTCGCACCAGTTGATGTCTTCAAAGGTTTCGTCTGTCGGTCCTCCATGTTCCAATCCAGAACCCCTGTGCGGTGTCAGCGCACGCTAAAGAACCTCAGGCCACTTAAATTACCGAACCCTTCCACTACGGCGTCCCTCATAGCCCGAGTCACTTTGGAGCATTGATGTGCATAAACCCAAACTCAAACCAAAAACGCTAATTTTTTTATTCTGATTTACAGAAACCGAAGCGAACGCAAAAAACAAGAAGCCTGACAAAGGTCCCTGCTTCGTATGCAGTTCAGCAAATAGGCATGTTAAAAATAGAACCACAACTGCGAAAAAATCCTTTTAGGGGACAAAAGGGATAAAGCAAGCAACACTGAAAGGCCATAAACGCTCTCAAAGCACAGGAAGAATAAATCAAATGAAATCAATGCTTTCTTGCATTATTACATTCATAAGGAACTTTACGGGAATTGGCTAGCTGAAATCAAGTAGTTTTTTAATGCCGTTGAGCAGAGACGGTATTTGAAACTGTACGTGGGCCCTACCGTAGTTTGTCCGGACTGTAGGCGCTTTTCTGCTATGTGGGCGGAAGCAATACTCTGCAGCGGAGTTTGCTGCGCCGCAAAGTTTCGGGTTCTGGACATGTTGTAAGAGCTTACAACAGTATAATTGGTTAGGCTATTTCAGTGAATACTTTCTGAATAATGGTTCTGTCGCTAAATAATGGGGAATTCCTATGGTAGTTTTCAAATACGCGCGACTCGGTTCTGCAGGGTAATCAGCTAATGAAAACTGGCCTGCGTGGTTGTTCCCTAGATCAGCGAGCAATAAGACATTCAAGAGTAGAAAAGCGTATAACATTGCGACGTTCTAAGAAACTGTGGTACCAATGAACTCACCTGTAGCAATAAACCACTTGGTTGTTAGTCAGCGCTGGTGTTTTGTCGTTCTCTTGTGTCGCCTTTCATTGCGCTGTTTTTCCAATTCATAAAACAATGGACTTAATTTATGAAAAAACCTACTGCTTTCCATAACTCTGCCGCAAATTTCGAGACGTCAACATTCCATGAGAAGGTGTCCTGAAATCCCGCACTCAAAAATTTTTGAACCATAACCCACTCTAGACTAACACCATGAAAATTAAGCTGAATATTACAGGTGCTTGGTTTATTTGTGGGTGCGAATGTCATATACTTTTTCTTGGGGGTATTCAGCTGCAAGTTATTCCAGTTAAGCCAGCCCGAAAGAAGTTTCAAATAATGATTAACATCACACTGAAGTTGAATAAGCGAATCACTCAAGAAAAAAACGTTAGTGTCGACTGCGCGCATAGTTATTTTCAGAGAGTTTGGTATGCTGCAAAGATAAGTAACTGCACATTAAATCTGGAGTGATTCCGCGTGCCCCATACGTATTTAGTTTACACAAGAGAACGGTGTAAGACACAGAATCAAATACTTCCTTGAAGTCAAGAAATAAGCCGAGTGAATAAAGTCTAAGCTCGAAATTATTGAATATGTCATGTTTGATGTCTACTAATGCTAGTTCCGTCGATAGTTTCTCTCGAACCCGTATTACATGTCATTTACTACATTATATTTATTGAAAACATTTCCAGCCTATCGTTCAAAGCACTTTCGAACACTTTGAAAAGGACCGGCAATACCGATATAAGTCTGTAGTTATTGACCGCTTGCTCATTATCACCTTTAAGAATCGGAGAAACGCCTGCTATTTCTAAATATTCTGGAAAAACTCCAACTTCAAGTTTTCTGTTGATAATATGGGGTAAAACTGGAGATATTATATCTGAGTTATATTTTATAGGCACAGGTTTCACGTCGTCGAAACTAGCAGCAACGTTGCTTTTTATTTTGCTTATAAATCGTTCTATTTCGAGTGGAGTCACTGGGATTAAATGTATAGAATTTACCACACCAGGCTCCTGCAGCACAAGTTCGTCTACGTGATCTACATTTGCGTTGATGTGCTCAAAACTATTCAGACAATAATCAATCAGTGCATATGCGACTTCCTTCACGTTTACCAAACCTGGCGGTGTTATAATGCTTACAACTGGGCTTGTATATTTTCACAACTGATGTTTTTAACCCCGGCCCAGATCTCTCGAGGATCGTTTCTTATTCTTGCGAACCGTTTTTCATTATAGGTTGGCTTTGATTTCCTAACCTGGCTGTTGACTTCATTTCTGTATTTCTTGAAAGTAGCGAACGTGCTCAAGTCCCGATATTTTACGAAAGCGTGATACATATTGTTTTTCGTTGTTATCCTTCTTAACACCAGCTATCGTACGCCAGCAGAAGCTACTCGCATTCACTTCAATCTGTGCAACATAGATGGCGCTGCTCTGCCGCAGCTCGTTGACAGTTGACAGCTGTGCTGTGCGGACGCATGTTTGGGTGCTCCTAGGATCACGCGTGACGACCGGACCGACTAACGAGTGCGCCAGTAGCGCGACTGCGTAAGTTAAATGAGCACTTTTTAATATTTTGAAACTAGAGTGTGTTTAGATTTTAGGCTGCTAGGGGAAGTGCAGGATAAAGAATAGCATTTAGGTCAGTGACCTATAATCGGCCGGGTCTGTTCTGGCTGGCAGCTATAGTTTTTCAGTGCTTACGTTAAATTTTTTAGAGGGATAGTTATTCCTTTCCTAAGTGATCGATTTGCATTTGTGGTAAGCAGAATTTTATTTTATTTGTGCACGTGTTTTTAAGTGTTTTTTGTTTGAAGCCTGTAGATATCGTAGCATTTGGTGGTAGCAATAATCGAGTGCTGCTAAGACAGTTAAGCTACTGAAGGTTAAATGTAAGGAGTGTAAGGCGTCGGTGAATTTAAAAGAAACGCGGTTCGAATCGGTGGAGGAGGCCGAAGGCGCAGATTTTATGTGCAAATTCTGCATATTAGGTGCACGTCTAAACACGGCTGAACAGGCGAACAGCAAACTAGTGCTACGTATGGATGCTCTAGAAAGAGAGTTACAGGTAGAGAGGGCAGAGAAGCGCAAACTTCAAGAACAGCTTGGTCAGCTGGAGTCAAAAACGGCTGACACCGCTATTGGAAGTCACATCGGCGGACATTCCAGCTCCAGCCACGTGGATGGGGCTTACACTACCATGGACAGCGATAAGCAAGTAAGTCAAACCGGTTCAGGCAGGAGCAGCTACGCACAGGTGGCTGCAAAAGAGCTATAATGGAGCGTGTAAAAGGTTATAGGCGAGTAGCACTCGGGGTATTCCCAGAGAGGGCATTGGATGAGGTACTGAAAATGACAAAAAGTGAGCTTTCTGAGAATGTTGCAACGCGTAACTTGGTAGCGGTAGCGGCGGTGCTAACTAACGTCCTTAATGGTGACACCCCAGAAGTAGTGAAAAGATTCGTTGAGGGAGTTGACGGTATAAGGGCGATAGCACAGCAAGCGCAGATCGTGTTGTGCACACTGAGGGGAGGTGCAAGGAAGGAATGGAGAGGTTGCTAACGACGTTGTGAATCGTAATCGAGAGATAAGGCAGTTAAGCGTCGAGAAAGCCTTTGAGGTGGCAGACATAAAGAGAGAAGCGCACAGAGCAGGTTTGGGCAGAGACTTTGGACGAGATGGCATCCATTTCAGTGGAAGGGTAGGAGAAGAGAAAGGCGGACGCCTGGGAGGCCGAGCGGTAGCTTTTTAGGGGGTCCACGGTGGCTCAGGGCGTAGGGGTAGGTAGCAGCGATGTAGTAAATGTAACAATGGCGGCTGAGCCCAACAAAATGGCTACAACGCGGCCCAGAAGAAAACTACAAAAAGAAATTTAAGGCCAGGATCAGTTATATAAACACGCGAGGGAGTCGAAAGAGAGTGAAATAAATAAAAATAGTACAGCAGTTAAAGGACGAAGAAGTAGGTGTGTACGCTCTATGCGAGAAACATCTGAGGGATCTAGAAGATCCACCTTTAGTCGATGGCTATGTCTGGGAAGGGTGCAACAGAACAACGGAGAATGAAGGGGGCGTAGGTATGCTGATGCATCAAAGAACAAATTGGCAAAGAATAAAATCAACTTGTAGAGGACATGTCTGTGTTTCAGGTACAATTGCTGGTAAAAGGACTTGGCTAAGGGTGTTTATTTGGGGACCAGGAAAAAATGAAGGCAAGAAAACAAGAATCTAGTTAAGTACCTCAATGACGATATGAAGTAGTTTGGAGAGGGTGGCGATATTATTCTGCTTGGTGATATGAATGGCCGCATCGAGGATCTGGATGAATACACAGATTGTAACGGGAAGTTAATGCTAGTCTTCTGTGAGCGGCATAACCTAGATTGTCAATAGAGAAACTAAATGTGAGGGACAAATCACGTGGGAATCCCGGAACAGGCACACAACCATTGACTCCTGTCTAATGTAGCAGGGCATCTATAGCAAGCTCGCAATAATGGAAATAGACGAAGAGGGCACGTACAGCCCAGGAAGTGATCATGAACGTATTAGTCTACAGTTGGGAGCCCTGGTCAAAAGAGAAATGCAGGGAACTCAAAAAGACAACGCAAAATTAAACGACGAAGAAATAGCGCTAATAGCAGCCTAGATAGAGGATTCAATCGAGTAACGCCTCATGGAAAATTGGGATTATAATAAGTTAGAACTACTCATGAGTACAAACATGAAACAAGTAAAAGGAGTAAACCGCTGAAGAGGAAAGCGGAACCGACGAAGCTAAAGGAATATGGAAATTAGGAAGGCCATCGAAAAACGACGGGTGACTTCAAGGAAACACAGAGAAGCAAAGAAGGCGCAGCCATCTGAAGAGGAAATAGGCGAAAAATGGGAATATTATCAACAAAAGAAACAGCAACCTCAGGTCCTAGTCATGGCTAAAATAAAGCAGTCCTCTGATAAATAGATGGCTGAAGTTTGCGAGGCAAATAAAGGGGGGCCAAGAAGATTCTAAAGTTATATAAGCTGGTTGGGTGAAACAAATCAAAGAAAGCAGGAACAGATTAAAGATGCTGAGTGAAAATTTTTAGAGGGAGACGATGCTCCGAACTAAATTACGTCAGTTATAGCTGCGTCTTTTAGCAACGACTAGAGGGTAACCTCCCCAAGTGAGGGAGCAACACAAGTCAGCACAATAGAGAAAAGCTTAAAACGGACCAGTCCTAACTGAAAAAAGGCGGAAGCAAATAATCCTAAAACCACATCTGCATGGATAGACAAAATTCAAATTAAGCTGATTAATGAACTTGGACCAAGAAGCAAGGAGACGTTGATAAACTCATTGGAGACCGTCATAACAAATGAGCAAATTCCACACAGCTGGAGACAAAGTAAAATTAATTTGATTTATAAAAGGAAAGGAGATTAGATGAACATAAAACCATTCCGACCGATTACAATAACATCTGTTATATACAGGCCGGCATTGCAGGCGGTGAAATTAAAGTACAGTCATTTGTAGAAGGTAATAGGATCGTCGGAGAACTTCAGAATGGGTCCAGAATTGGTAGGCGCTTAGATGATAGCCTGTTCCTGCTTAGCCAATGCATGGATATAGCTAAGGCAGATAACCGACCTCTATAATTAGCCTTTCTAGACATTAGCGGTGCACACGACAACGAGAACAGGGAACTCCGGTGGAACATATTAAAAGATGTGGGTATCGGTTATAAGGTAAATGATTTTCTGCAGGAAATCTACCGAGATAATAAAGTAGAAATTACATGGGAAGGAATAGAAAGTACCACAACTGTAGGGGTACACAAAGGATTAAGGCAAGCTTGTCTTCTATCACCGCTGCTGTTCATGCTTTATATGATAAATATGGAAAGAAGGCTACAAAAATAATCTAGGTTGTAATCTTTCGTGCAGATTAAGCGGAAATGTAGTTGAGCAGCGGCTTCCGGGTTTAATGTATGCGGACGATATTGTACTCTTAGCATATAACCAGGAAGATTTGAAAACCTTGGGGAATTGCTGTGGAGACGAAGGAGAGGCTCTAAGTTTCCGTTTTAGCTAAACTAAGTCAGCTGTGATGATTTTCAACGATACAACTGATCAGGTACTTACAATACAAGGCCACGAAATACGCAGAGTGGCCGAATACAAATACCTCGGGATATGGCTAAACGAAAGGCAGATATACACGGAAAAGCATGAACAGTCTCTTAGGAAAAAAGGGCGAAGAGGCGCCGGCATAATGAAGCATAGGGCATTATGGGGGAACAACAGATATGAAGTACTGAGAGGTATTTGGAAAGGAATAATGGTGCCGGGGATCACTTTCGCGTATGCGGTTCTGTGCTTAAGGGCAGAAGTTCAGCCGAGATTAGACGTAAATCAGAGAGCTGTTGGAAGATTAGCACTAGGTGCCCACAGAAAAACAACGCGAGGAAATGATGACCACCCAGCACAGCATCCGTAACAGAAATGCTTTATTCCGAATATGATCCACGAAAACCGCTCTACTTCGAGCGATGTTCAACAGTAGCATCAAGATGGCGTGTAATACACGGAATGACGGTAAGCGCTTTCCACTCGCAAGGCTTTGCGCTGCACAATACAGAGTAGCGGTATGTAGGAGCGTAAGTCGTCCTTCTGTTCCGTTCCTAATTCGACCTCGGGCGCTCTTTTTACGAATTGCCGCACACCTTAACTTACGAGCAGTGAGGTCTCAGCACACTGCTTAGCAAATGTAAGCACGAAGTGAGGGTTTCGGTGGCGGAACAGCTTGTTCATGCGGCTATGTTGTACAGTTACCCTCGAATGTTTTCCAAGATCGAAACATTTCTTTCTATATTGGCTATCTAGCGCTGGAGAACGTGCTTATTGCGTTCGCCATTTCAGAAAGGGTGCATGCTTGAAGGGGCACAAACAGGGGTAGTACGTCTTTGTACAGTTCTGTTCCTTGAAGGTCGAAAACGATCGCATCCCACGCCTTTAACTCTCTCTCGCACGTCTTGCAATGCGAAACACAGCACGTATTTTCACTGCGTTTTCACATCTTCGTAGGAAAAACGCATTCCGCGGCCACCCGTGATACTATCACTGCGGCGCCGAGGTGTACACGCCGACGGCTTACAAGGCTCGTAATGGCACCGTGTTCTGAGCGCACCTGTGGCGCCAATGGTCTGACACGGAAAAACTGCGCGCGCTGTAAACGGTCTATAGAGAAAAAAGCTATCATTATCCGGTCCTGCTTCAAAATTCGTACACTCAAAAATACTCATGTATGTGTTAGCACACAAGAGAGGGAGAGAAGCAACTTTATTTGTCACCTAATCAAATGGCGAAATGTCGGGTCTACTGGGTTAATTCAGCCGCTCCAGGCGGTTGGTAGTTGTGGTCTGTCGGCGACCTCTAGCCCACCTCGTCGTCGCCCTGAAGTGAACGCCGGGGTCCGAACTGGCGAGAACAGCTTCCCATTCTCCACTAGAGGGAGATGTAATTAGACCTACTGGAGGCGGATCCTCCAAACCAGCCTAGATTATGTGATCCAAAGTTGCAGGCTCACCGCATAATTGACAGAGCGGGTTTACCAGAACGGGGAATATGTTAGAGTATGTCCACGGTTTCGGCTGCCAGCGCATCGGCAGCTACCGCCACGTGGTAGCCTGTTCTGTGCTGAGCAAATCGTCCGACGACTTCAAGAAGTCGAAGGAGATAGGGGGGGGGGGGGGGGGTATTGTCAGGAAAGGCAGAGAGGTTGGCCTGAAAAATGAACACCTGGCCTGCTATTCTGAACTCGGGAACGGGAAGAGGAGAAAAAAGAGGGTCACCATGGGGCATGATAATGATAGGAGGAGGCAGGTGAAAAAAAACAAGGCGCACTTGCCAACATTACAAACGTCAGTGAAGGGGTACGGGCCTTGATTCACGAAGTGAACGACCACAACGCATTTACTAGGTTAACTTCCACTCAGTTCAAAGCAACCAGCTGCGCGTGCTCGCCTCGCGAGCTGAAAGACCCGTGTTCGATTGATCGTGTCCCCACAAGATTTTTCGTTTAGAGGTTCTCGTGTTAGAAGGCCAACTCCACCAACGCCGACACCGCTTTTGTGCGACACGTGCCGCTTAGCGCATTCGCGTTAAAACAATAAATCATCTCTATGCTTGCGAAAAGGAGTTTCCAGACCGATAAGCGCAATATTTGTTGTTTACAAGTTCATCTTCATCATCATCATCAGCCTGACTACGCCCACTGCAGGGCAAAGGCCTCTCCCATGTCTCTCCAATTAACCCAGCGCAACTAAGGCCGTCATGGACGCCGTATTGGGAACCTAAGGATAATTTGGACCATCGCGTGTTCTTTCAGGTGCCCTTTAATTCTTTCCTTCACGTGGGCTTTCTTTCATTGCACAGTGCACGAGCCTCTAGCATTTCGCCTCAAACAAAATGCTACCGCCACGGCCGGGATCGAGCCTGAGCCGTTTGGCTCAGCAGAACATCATAACAACTGAGCCATTGTGGAGGTGGGATCTCGGAAAGGTGATTCCATGATTTCGTCTAAACGTTGAAGGATTTTGACCTATAAAGGCTTGCAGGCACTGAGAAAAGTTTTCGGAATGCCGAAATAACTAACCATCAGTTTCCTTGCTGACTAGAAGCGCAACCAGGGACTGAGGGGTGCATTGCGCAGGTCGGGCTGGGAACTACAAAGCACACAATTCACTGCAGGGCTGCAATGCTTATGCGCTGCGGAGTAATTACGCTTTGCTGCAATTTTCCTGTTCCCAAAAACTTTTGTGGGCACCTGTACGCATGAATTTCACTGGGGAAACAATATTTTACTGAAGTGGGACATTGCCTCGATTTTTTTTTTTTTTAAGAAAGGTTTCAATTTTTTGTACCAGATCACAGAAATATTGCTTCTTGCTTTGGTGTTGCTTGTGTTGCTGCCTTTCATGTTCGGGCAGGCTTCGTGCGTTTCATGCATCGGATAAGGCTGGTACAAACCTGGCAACGCCCTGATATCTATGTGGGTGCACAGAGCTGGCAGTTTCGGCAATAGGTCACTTTAAACGCAGACCACATCACTCTCGACTGCCGAAGGCGAACAGCAGTAAAGTATTACGCGATAAACGATAGTCATGAGATTAAAGCTGTAAATATACTATGCAGGTGTTTGCAGCGAGTTGTTCATCTTAAGGGTGCAAACATATATGAGCGCGCGGAAACACCGAAGCAGCACGATGAGTGCTTTCGTCATTGAAAAGAAGTTTTGCTCATAACCGATGTACCATCGGGCGTGTCAAGTTGAGTTTCTTTATGGATACTGTGCAGTCGAATACTTCGAGTAGGGTTTGTTTGTGAATTGTGTGTCGTGGAGTGTTTAAAGAAGGGCTTATTTACGAACTCTGTGGGTTCTAGTACTTCAAGCAGCGTTTGTTCCTAAATGCTGTGTAATGGCAACGAAACCTACGAATGACAGATTTTTAGGAACGTTCCACGAAGTTGAATTCATTTTTTGAAGACTGCTGTCGCTGTTTATTTATGTGTGATTAAGTGAAAGGCGGTGGGATTAGCCCTAAGTTGTGCCGCTAAAACTTGATTATAGTTAGTCGACGTAGTTTTCACCTGTAGCTTACAATATATGCCTCCTTTTGGTATGTAGAAAGTCAAAATGTTGAGTGCTTCTAGCCACTGCTTTTCACGTGCCTTGTTTCCTCTGCTTAAAATTAAATTAGTGCTTTGACCTTCCAAATTCGAATGCGTTTTATTGTGTACCTGAGTAGAGGAGGGAACTCTGCTGCATGACTGCATTGGGCTCACTCACGCAATATATGAGGCTTAGATTCAAGTGCTCCCTAGGGTTGATAACTGAAAACGAAAGGGAGGCATACCTGTACAGTGCGTACATTTAATTCCAGATTTCCTGCCCATGTTCAAGCGCTGGTCCTGTTATGTTTTCATATTATTTAGAGAGCACTGCATGGCGAATAATTTGTTTTAATTCGCTTGGTCTCTAGTGATTTTATCATTTTAAGTTTTATGATAGCACCACCACCTTTCATAACTGCTTTATACTCGAATCTTTTCCCAGTAAGCATTCCCTTCTCGTATTCCACAGAATCCAACTTAGACCTTCCCTATATCAGTAATTGTTCTTGCGTTTTCTCTATCGGGAGAAGGAATTTAGGGTATCTAGCAACGACTGGTTATTGGGGAACGTATTTATGTCTGAGTTGAATTTCTCGTGTACTGTGGACATGCCGAAGGTCTTGACGCATTTTTCTAGTAGTAACCTTTAGAAAACCGTTCCGCGCATAGTAAGTTTCTAGAGTGCACTGGTCGTTTACTACTGTTCGCCATTTTCGGCCATGTGCATTACTTCGCGTGAAATCACAGCATGTAGACAGCGCGACAGAAAACACGCAGGGACACGTGCAAAGACCGCCTTGAATAGGCCCGAACTCATGTTCCTTGTTCAACACTCATAGTAGCAGATTACCAACCAGCCCGGTCAAAAAATCTTATCACTAAGCATCGCGCCTTTTTCCCGCTGCTTACTTGTTTAAAACGGATGGTAAAATTTGCTACTGAAGTGTCACAGCGTGCCTGACACAATAAGGCACCGCAGTGTTTCCGTCAAGTGAAGAAAGCTGCCGCGATCGGCCGGAGCAGACAATCTGCACGTTTCTTTATTTTTCATTCTCGCGTGCTGACAGGGTATTCTAATGCTGTCGGGGATCTTGGACGGTACGTAGTGGTTCACACTTTGCCTTCGAATGGCTTGGAAAGGAAAGCGATACGTTTTCCTGCATTTTAAACTCTTTTTTCGATTGCGGTCCTTACTCCGAGAAACTAAGATTTCTGTAGCACTTCTCTGCAGAACGGCCTGACTCTAGTGAGCTTTAGAAAGCATGTACGGGCCAGTTTATACGCTTCTTGTATCCGTAGCCTCCGTGTCCTGGACCGCCGTATCCCCCTCCTAGGCCGGAGTGGGCAAGGATGGCCCCGCCTCCATGGAGCTTGTTCACGTGGTGCACAGATCTGACCAGGAATGCCGGCCCTGCCACAACTTTGGTGAAAGCCGGACCTCCATGAAGAAGCGCTACGCTGCTCCCGACGCCAACACCGCTGACGCCGTAGCCCACGCCGTATCCACCCCCATAGCCGAGTCCGTAGCCTCCAGTGAGGCCGCCGGCAAGTGCAGCGGCAAGCGCTGAGCAGAAGACGAGAGCGAATACCTGCGCCCAGCGTCACGTAGCGATGCATAAAAGAGCAAAGTCACCTTTCCATTCAATTATCATGAATAACCTCGCAACTATTCTATCATGAAATATGCGCTTCGAGATATTTTCTGCCTTATTCTTTTGATTACGAAGGTTTTAGTTCTGAAAAGCATTACAAACGGTAGAACCCATGGCTGCTATTGTTGGAAAAGAAACAGCCACTCCAGCGCGCACGAAGCACTTCATTCACAAATTCTCCTACGTACGTTTGCACAATGTCGCACTGGAAGGTGATAATAACGGTTGTTACTATGGTGCCGTATTACACACATCCACCAACACGGTACAATGTCCGACGAGTGGGAAAGTGAAGACGTGCGTTCGTTCACGCTTACGCAAGCAAGCAGCAAAAGTAAAGTAAGTTTGATTCGCCATAAAAAAAATTGGGTACCATCAGGTTACCATAAATATTGCTGCGTTCATTGTCACCGCCATAGCATGACTGAAAGCATGGCCGTATTCAAAAGTCTGATGCTAATATGAGCAAACGCAGTGAATAATCAACGATAATTTCATACCAGTGTCGAAGGGTGTGTCATGTGACTTTTGTAGTTCACGCTGGCGCCTGATGGCAACCGCAGCAAAATTAAAAAAGCGCTGGTAATTTTCGAAAGCACAGGTTTTGTAGCATAA
The DNA here is from genome assembly GCF_055824585.1 of Amblyomma mixtum. Classification (NCBI taxonomy): domain Eukaryota; kingdom Metazoa; phylum Arthropoda; class Arachnida; order Ixodida; family Ixodidae; genus Amblyomma; species Amblyomma mixtum. The sequence continues at coordinate 150,091,347 of NC_143013.1, read as the reverse complement.
AAATGGGTTTAAAACATTGTTATTATCACCGTCATCAGCAAAACAACGCCCTCTGCCGGGAATAGGCTTCTCTAATATCTCTCCAATTAACCCTACCTTATGCCATGTGCGGCCACTTTATCTCTGCAAACTTTCTAACCTCATCAGACTCTTTTAACCACAGGCGCAAAGTACTACTCTTTTCTGATCTTGGAATAAATTATTTGACTGCTGACAACCATCGGTTATCGCGTCTTCAAACTACTTGCCCTGCATATGGGAATTTTTTCTTCTTGATTTCGTCTAGAATATTATTATTAACATTTCTTTCCTCAACTACACTGCTCTATTACTGTCACTTAACGTTATACGTATGATTTTCTTTCCTTTAGCTCACTGCGCTGTCATCATGTCAAGTCGATTCCTTTTTCATGTCTTTGAAATTTCTTGTCCATGGATTAGTACCTTGAATATTCAACTCTTTTATAGTTCTCTCTTAAGGACTGCAGCCGTCGCGGTGGATCAGTGGTTATGGTGCTCGACTGCTGACCCGAAAGACGCGGGTTCGATCCTGGCTGCGGCGGCCGAATTTCGATGGAGGCGAAATTCTAGAGGCCCGTGTACTGTGCGATGTCAGTGCCCGAAAAAGAACCCCACGTTATCGAAATTTCCAGAGCCCTCCAATACGGCGCCTCTCATAGCCTTAGTCGCTTTGGGACGTTAAACCCTATAAAACCAAAACCAATCTTAAGGACTACAGCCAAATTGATAGTGATCCCCTGCGTCAATTCATGCGTAAGCCGCCTGCACCAATTCAGATGCGAATTTTATCTTCAGGAAAATTATATCGCTTCGTATTTTCAGCACTACGTAAGGGCGCCCCCACGTTGTCTGACATAAATTCCTTCTGCTGACAGCACGACTTTTTTCTCATTTCTAACAGCTCACATGAAACGGCAGAGTGTACGGCGATCCCACGTTTAATTTTCTTAACCGATCTGACGTATCCCTCATTCCAAAATTCATTTTAGTACCTCCATCATCCACTTCTCTCTCCCCTTTTTTTAGTTTCTCGTGTCTTCAGTATATCCCGTCTATCGAAGTGACTCACTAAGCACAACAGCCGCTACAAACAATTCTCTCCAAGATGATACGAAGAAATGGTTTTCCGCCTCGGCACTGTGCGTAAAAGTTTCACATACATATACGTCTTGAACACCATCTTCAGATAGACCAATGCATCTCCTATACTTACCAATGAGTTCATATTCGCTACTGACTTGGAAACTGCGGGGCTACTGCAGAGAGCCTGTGACCACTTAAAACTTGAGGGTCCATCGCCCACTTATATACCGGCCACCCGCGCTGGGAAGCGTCCAGATGTAAACTAAATCCAAACTCTGATGTGTGGCCCACGTACCAGGATGGCACGACAAAAAAAAAACAAGCCTTTGCTACTTCCGCGTAAAAGTATGCCGTGTATCAGATTAATGAGCTAGAAAAAGGTAGATCTTTAGCGCGGGCCAGCTGCGTAGAATGCTCAAACGCAGTGCGACAGATGCCTATATAGGCGGTGTCTACCGATCACGTTCCGTGAAACCTTACGGAAGACACGCGCGAGATCGCGCACACGATAGTGCAGGTCGGTCGCAGGAACCGCCGGCGGCGCCAAGCGCTGCGAAGCGGGTGTGCTGATATTGTCTTGTATTCGTGACGATACATAGGCTGCGAGGCAAAGCGTAGTGAAGTTCACGAAAGCCACTCCTTCACGGAGAGAATTCGTGCCCAGAATAACTTGTCAGAGACGATAGCCACACGGGTTGTTCTCGCTGCAGGTCGGTAATGACCGAGAATGGCACCAGCGCTCGATTCGCTGTTCGAAAGAAGCATACATAGACACTAGCAATTCTCAACATAGCAAAATTACGCGCACCTGTCTTCGATTCTTCACGGGCCATCAAACTGCATCTACCACGCATACGTAGTATACATCGCCTCGCGAGCCCAAAGCAATAAAGCACCACCCAAAATAATAGGACTGCGCAAGCACAGAAAGTAAACAACACTGACGAGGCACCCAACGCATCAAATTTTCGCCGCATCACTCAACTCAGAAAGATCCATTCACCTCTGGCCGAGAACTAAATATACTCGGCAAACAAATGAAAGGACAAAGTTTGTATTATTTTGGTCAATTAGCCGGCACAGTTAATGTTTTGAATGAGCAAACAGCACAATTTCTTCGCTTCCTCGGCGTAGCTAGATGCTGCCGCTTACTAGCGACGATTTAGGCGAGTCCAGTTCATTGATCTGTCAGATCATGTGTTAAAGTAAAAAAAATATATACTTTAAAAGCGGAAGCTACCAAATACTTATTGAGTGTATTTCTCGGAACACCGCACACGCATATTCATGCTCAAGGATAGAATGACGCACACTGAAAAGCATTACAAGGGTTTACTGACCTTTCGAATGGAGACCAGTCCTCCTCCTAATCATGAATGATTATTAAACGCGAATTTTAAGAGGCTATGGAAAGGATGTTCAACAATACTCCTGGCTTAGGACAAAAAAAATGGAGTACTAGGAAAAAAAAAGAGGAATACAAGACACACAAAAATAAAGAAGAAAAAGACTATAAAGCTTGAGCACCTAATCAGTGTGAAAAGTATACAGCTCGAGAATTTCTTCATGGGCACGGCATGTGGTCGGTTATGCATCCCGCGTTGCTGCGAACCTCTTCAAGGCAAGAAGAGCTCTGATCCAGACCCTTCCTATGGTTAGCACTTCAGCGGGTGCTGCGCATGCCCCAATACACGGCTTAAAACGAAACTTATGTGAGCTGCAAATTTCTGGCAAAGGGTATACTTACATACACGAATATGTAGCTACAATCTAGAGACAAGTCCGCTGTCAGCACTTTGCGTTTGGAACGCACACAAAATCGCACATGCACACATTACCACATCCGCGACTTTCTCGGTAACAGTTCATTTGAGAACCATGTCGTTCCTCTTTTCTTTCCCCGCTTGGCATGCCTCTGTTGAGGATGAACAAAAGGAGTATGTGGGTAAAGATAGTGCCTTTTGGCCTCGTTGAAATGTGTGTGTGCGTGTTTATTATTCCTTGTTGTTTATTGGGTTTTAACGTCCCAAAGCAACTCAGGCTATGAGGGACGCCGTAGTGAAGGGCTCCGGAAATTTCGACCACCTGGGGTTCTTTAACGTGCACTGAAATCGCACAGCACACGAGCTTCTAGAATTTCGCCTTCATCGAAATTCGGCCGCCGCGGCCGGGATCGAACCCGCGTCTTTCGGGTCAGCAGCCGACCGCCGTAACCACTGAGCCACCGCAGCGGGGCATGTGCGTGCGTGCGTACGTGCGCGCGTTTACCAGGTGTTCTAGCTATCAAATCAAATCAAACCAATTTTTATTCAAACATCCTGAGATGCTTAGGGGCACGGACAAAAAGCCAAAGGTGGCTTGACGAGGTCCGTGCCCCTTACAAGGCATAGAGTGGAATACGCGGAATGTTTAATATACAGGCAGTGAATTTGCAGAAAACGTAAAAAACGCAGCTGCCCACTAGGCAGAAAGGCGCACAACATAGGCGCACAGAACATAGAAAGGCGCACAGCTAAATGTAACCAACCTTTTAAAAAAGACGAAGTACGCTTGTCCAGTGAAACCAACTGAGGGTTGTTCACAGCTGCGTGGCCTAGTCTTGAGTATTTTTTCACTCTTCAAAATTAATGAACTAGTTAGGCTCAATCAGCTGAATTTTTAATTAATGAGTTTACGAAAAACGTATCAATGGCTAATGTTGGCAAATAGCTTTTCACGGTCCCTTTAAAGGTAATTTTATAAAATGGCAACCATGAAGTTATCTCTGTTGAAATCTTGGAGGCGTTATTCATCCCAAAATCGCGACAAGATAGTGCGGCACCTCAACTGTACTTTACAATTACAGAGGTAAAAGAGCTTTCGCTCCTGGCCGGATAATCTCCTGCTCGTTGGTTTCTAAGAATACCACCCTTAGCGAAAAAGTGAACGTGCTAAAAATGCACTTTAAAAATATTGTAGTAATTTCATATATATTTCGCATTTTTTGTGCCTATGCTTAAACTGCAATACGAATACATTCTAAGTACACTAGGAATAATATTTATAAGGTTCTTAGCAGTGAAGAAGGTGAACAGCGCATTTTTGCCCGTTTAGCACATTTATAATGCATTAAAAATATACAGAAATATACCTTAAATACATTACTTTACAGTAGAAATCGACTAAAAATATACATTTAATACATAAAAAATATATTCACTTGGGCTCAAAAAAGGTCTACTGGTCGGCTTCACAGAATGCGACGGGTTCATGCTTGAACTGCAGAACAAATTATAGGCGCGTACTTATCATGAATCACTAGGTGCATGACATGGCCACGTGACGGATCAGGAACGGAAAGATACCTACACACACCAAATCATGACGTAAGTGAGGCAGGAAGTGCTCCGAAATATATACCCACAAAGAGCGACCTACTATCCTGTCCGGTGAGGCGTTTTTTGCGCAAAGACTGTGGGCCCCCATATTATTGCAGAAGTGCTCTACTCGTCGCGTTCGAATCTGGGGGCGATCTAGAACCGAATTGCTAGTTGAAACTGGCAACAGGCACAGGTCAGGAGTCGAACTCTCAACCAAGAGATTCACGGGGGTCTAGAGAGCCGGTCGGCCTTGCCAGTCAGAATCCTTTTCACTGGCAGGTTTGGGCCCGGAAGTACCCAAGGCTCTTTTGCCGGTATAATGCTATCACGTTCTCCGCGCGTAGTGCAAATAAGTGGGGATTACCTTCCTGCTACAAGTTACCACAAACGAAAGGACGACAGGAAAGGGAGCCATGTTGATAACGTGGCTCCAGAAAGACGCAAATAGAACTTGAAGAACACATCACGAGCTAGTTGTATTTCCATCACACGAAAACAGCGCAAACTACACAAAGGACGCAGAAAGGGGAGACGAGACACAGGCACTGACTAACAACTGATATTTTATTGCTCTGGCACATCGGTAAATACACACAAGGCATCAAAAACAACAAGAAGCATAAGACATGAAACAGACAATCGTAGCAGGAAACGAGCAGGGAATCATGAATGCCGAGCTGTCGCAAGGAAACTAAATTCCTTATTCAGAAGGGCTATGGCTATGGATGGGGTGCTGACACAGCGGTCTTTTAGTCTTGCGATTTTTTTGGCCTCAATTATCTCTCCTGGGATTTGGTCACTGCACCTGCTCAGCACGCTCGTGTCACTCCAGTGAAGAGTGCATTTACAGCCGTGGCAATGAACGCACAGATGGCCCGAGATTCGTGTGCTTACATTGTATTTGTGTTCTGACAGTCTTTTGTTAAGGCATCCCCTGGTGAAAAAAAGTTCTATGATACAATAACCTCATAGATCATTCATCATAGAATATCATACAACTGTATGACATATCATACAATCTGTATGATATATCATACAATTCGTATGATATATCATAGAGATTGTATGATATGTCATACAGATTGTATGATATTCTATGATGAATGATCTATGAGGTTATCGCATCATAGAACTTTTTTTCAGCAGGGTCTGCCGGTTTGTCCTACGTAAGCATGACCACAAGACAAGGGAATTGAGTAGATTACGCCTTGATTGCAGGCAACAAACCGATCCCGATGATTCGTGGTGTAGCCAACGTAACTGTGACCAATCTGGTTTACACGCTTGCACAGGCTTGACAGCCGATCTGGTGCTGAAAATACGACATATATTCAGCCCCAGATCCCACTCGAAGCTTCAAAGGTTCTTTGCAATTTTTCTAGCATTCTGAGCCCTTTCATTGCCACCCACGAACTACCTTCTAATGGTTTCACACGTTTTTTAGAATTAGGACTCTATTTCGACAACAATCATGTGTGAGCCTTTGAGCCTCGAGCCAAAAAACCCCTTCTGCCCTTTGATTCAGCTCACTCGAAGTTAATTCAGCGCAGTATTGTTAACTCTTGCTTCTATAACGCCGTCAAAAAATCATGCAATCATAAGCTTGAAGGTAGTTTTTTAAACCAGACGCGCCGACTTGTGCAGGCTGGTTACCCTCTCACGCTCTTGTCATCGGTGGCCGAGGCCATGTTGACAAAATATTCAGGGGGCACTTTGACTGTCTAAAGTGGGTAGAGGCGGAAGCGTTTTCCGCACCACCTTCGCTGTTTCTGTGGCACCGGTGGCGTCACATATAAGTGAGTACTAATTACTAAGTGATGACAAATCACTAATTAATGGTTAATTACTGATTCATGTCTTAATACTAATTAACTGCTAATTAATGAGGCTTAAGCTTTGCCTTTAGGAGTGGAACGCGACAGCGCGTTGTAGCGCTGCCAGGGAGTCCAAGGCAACAAAGCGAGCACTGGACCTCCCGGTGGCTACCTCCAACGCCAAACTGAAGGCGTTGGGAGTGGTTAACTCCTATCAGGAGTTGCGGGACGCCCACCTCGTGAACCAATATACGCGGCTATCGCAGACGGTTCATGGGCGCCGCCTGCTAAATTGCTTACACATCCAACACACATGCATACCAGAGGGGACGGAGAACATCCCGGTGCTGTGGCGCCACATGCTCTGGGTCGCTCCGCTCCCGCGTAACATGGACATGGCTTCACATGAAGGCAGACGACAAGCGCGGGTTCGCACGCTTGAGAGGCAATATGGATATAAAGAGGGCGTCTACTACGTGGACATCACAGGGCCGTCGCCCGCGGGATTCTTCACGGCTGCCGTAGTCCACCGGGCAATGAATGTCCATGGGCTATCTTTTCGGGCCCCAAATTCAACACGAGCGGAGGAAGTCGCAATAGCACTCGCTGCCGCCGATCCAAAATCGAAAACGGTTATCACAGACTCTCGCCGGGCCTGTGAACATTATCTTGCTGGCGAAATATCACCTCTTGCCTCGCAAATTCTAAGACGCGCTCTCGCCGATCCAACTCGCACAAAAGTGATCTGGGCTCCTGGCCACCAGGGTCTACGAGGCAATGAGGCCGCTGATGCGGCCGCCCGAGCGCTCACACACCGGGCTCCTCATCCTAGCTCTCCTGGCTCAGAAGCTCATAAACCGCTTCTGCGGTTCCGCGAAATCCTAAATCATTATTGCGACAGCCACCGTCTCTACCCGGCACCTGCCAAGGGGCTGAGTAAGGCGGAGGAGCGAACTCTGCGGCGCCTGCAGACAGGAACCCTTCTCTGTCCTGCCATAGCACAACACTTCGATCCGAACACAGATGGGCGCTGCCCGCACTGTGGAGAGATCTGCGATATCTTTCACATGGTGTGGGCATGTACTCAGAATCATCACCTTCCCCCACCCCCACCCGAGAGGCATGGGAGACTGCCCTCCTCAACTGCTCCACGCTGGAGTCCCAAAGGGCTCTGGTCAAGCGGGCGCGAGACGGGGCCTCGTCGTGCGGTGTCCCGGACTAAGGATACCGACCATGCAGCAGGGTTTTTTAGCCCTGAAGCTCTCTTTGAATGAACGTTTTTCACCACCACCGCCACCACGGAACACCACCCGTTAAGCGATGCCTTGCCCTTTGAAAGCAACGCTTTTTGATGAAAGGAAATGGCGCAGTAATTCTATGTCATCTCGGTGGACACCTGAACCGCACCGTAGAGGAAGGGAGGAAGTGGGAGTGAAAGAAGATAAAGAGGACCCGTAATGAAGAAAATGAAAATTGTATTTGAGGAAAGGAAATTACGCAGTAACTGTCTCACAAAATTCAGGGGGGCACTTTTTTGACCTAAAGTGTGGTCACTGATGCCCCTAAGAGTGGAACGCGACAGCGTCTTGCAACGCTGCCAAGGAGTCCATAGAACGCCATCGCCCATTCGGTTCTACGCCTCGCTCGTCGGTAATTTGGTTTTTGAGGAAAGGAAATGTATCTGTCTCTCATTTGTCGGTGGACACCTAAACCTCGCGGGAAGGGAATGGAGGAGGATGAGAGTGAGTGAAGACACCGTATTCACTAGACGCGCCTTTGTTCATTCCAAACCATCGAGCAGGCATGGCGGAGTGGGTAGCATGCTCGTCTCTCACGCCGAAGACCGGGGTTCGATTCCTGAGCTCGACCAATTTCTTAATCTGCTGTATTTATTTATATGGCTTAGCTAGTAAAGCTAATTAGGCTAATTGGGTAATTAAGCAATTAACTAAGCTCAGTCCCACTTACTTGGAGCACCACTATACGATCCCTTCAATTGGTTGCATGGTTACTAGCCAAAGTACAATTGGCCCGGTTTGAAATTCGCGCACTGTGACGTCACGACCGTTTCCACCAATTGAAAAGCGTGACATTTTCTGTCGACAACTGCTGCTTACAACGATGAGACATTAAAGGCTTCCGCCTTAAAAGAAATGACAAACATGGGCACATCAACAAGGCGACATGCAGTGTCCAAACCCGTCCTAGGGTTACAGTTCTCACACCGCATTCCGCACAGCGTTCGCACGCGCACAGCTGGCAGGTTGATGTCCCGGGACGCACACTGGTCTCAGTTCACACGGCACAGGGACGATGACACGTGCTTCAGCGTCACCCTGTTTATGCCCCTAGGGAACGCTCCGGGTCTCGAGTGAGTCATTACTCCCAACAACCATTTGGGAGACGCGAGAGTGCGTCTGCATTCGCGTGAATTTTACCACTGCGATGCTGGATCGTCACATTATAGCGCTGCAGCGCCAAAGCCCAGCGGGTAAGTTTCGCACCTCGGGGTACGCTCCTCGTGAGGTACGACAGCGGATTGTGGTCGGACACAACAGTTACCTGGGCACCGAACACCCACGTCTCGAACTTCTTTAATGCCCAAATGACCCCGAATGCTTCTCTTTCGATCGTGGCCCACCGCATCTGCGTCGGTGTAAAACGATGGCTTGCGAAGGCGATCGGCTGTTCCGAACCGTCATCGGCAGTTTGCGATAAGCAAGCACCTGCAGCTACAGCTGAGGCGTCCGTGTAGAGTACGTATGGCCTCTGAGGGTCAGGTGTACTTAGCGAAACGGCTGCACAGAGATCTCGCTTGAGTGCCTCGAAGGCGCTATCGGCTTCTGGTGACCACGGCAATTGGGTCGGTACACTTTTTCCCGTCAGCTGCGTTAGCGGGCGAGCTATCTCAGCGAACTTCGGAATGTAGCTACGGTAGTAGCAGCTGAGACCGAGCACGCTCCTCGACTCTTTTTTCGTCTTAGGGACCTGGAGCCTCTCGATCGCTTCCAACTTCTGAGGGTCTGGGCCGTGCTTGCCCGAGCCTACAATATGTCCCAAATACCGGACTGAAGCCTGAGCTAACTGACACTTCTCTGCGTTAGCGCGCAATCCTGCGCTCTCCAAATTAGTGAACACCCCGTGCAGATGCTCCACGTGTTGCTCTAGCGATTGACTGAAGACGGCTATATCGTCTAAATACGCGCACGCGTACTCTTCATGAGGAGCCAACACGTTGTTCATATCCCTGTGAAAAGTGGCAGCTGCATTTTTCAGGCCAAAGGGCATGACCCTCCATGCGAACTGACCGCAAATGCGACACGAAGGCTGTTACAAGTTGTGATCCCTCGTCTAGGGGAACCTGCCAATAGCCTTGTTTTAGGTCGATGAGTGTAATGAATTTCGCGGCTCCTACACGCAAAATTAGCTCCTGTGGGCATCCCATTGGGTAGGCATCCGTCTCGGTTTCTGCATCGAGCGCCCGGTAATCGATGCACAGACGGATCGACCCATCTTTCTTAGGCGCGCATACGATTGGATGCGCGTATGGACTCTCGCACGGGTATATGAGATTCAAGTCTAGCAGCTCCTTAATCTGCTTGGCGACTTCACCTTTCAGAGTCTCAGCGATTCGGTACGGGCGACTGCGTTTCGGCTTGGCGCCCTCCACCAGCTTTATGTGATGCGCGCCCACACGCGCTGCGCCTGGTTTCGCTGCGAAGAGTGCTTTGTGCTGGTCAAATACAGCGCGTATTCTAGTAGCCGTCTCTACATCGAGATGTGCTGTCTTTTCCACCCCGATGGCTACGCATGACACTTCGTCCTCGTTCGCACTCGGGGTATATTCCACCTCCCCGAAATCACTGTCATCATGAAACATGACGCTCACCGATGCTACCCTGCTCACGTAAGGGCGCATCTTGTTAGCGTGAACCAGTCGCTGGTGACCGTCACGCATTTGCACGTAGTCTTTGTGATAGAGAAGCCCATCAACCGTAAACATTCCAGCCTTGCCCCTTTTTGCGCCTTGCCAGGCCTGACGCAAGGAACCCTCGTTCTGCTGTTCATCACGGAATTTCTGCGCGTCGCTGCTTTGTACCGGCTCAGCTTCGCGCGCCTCGCCCCGCACTTCTACCGCTTCTGACGGAGTTGCTACGTTACCAGCGATGTTTTCCGACTCTGCTCTCTCGGGCGTCTCCGGTCTACCGATTTCGCACCCCTTCAGCTTGTTTTGTTCCGTCACTGCTAGCACCCGGGCCTCGGTGTTGGCCTGGCATGCGTCAAACAGTTGCTCCCATGTGTCACCCGATATTAAACAATCGGCGCACTTCAGCTTGTTTGTAAGAGCGCACATTATTTGTGTCTCTTCCGCTACCTCCTGTATTGGTGATTTTTCGCTAATTAAAGCTAGAGGCAGCAGTGCTAGCTTAGCACTCACTTTCTGGCCAAACGCTGACACCAGCTCTTTGCTGCCGTGTGGTGTTACGAGCTCCTCCGGCACACTGCTTTCACGAATCACAGTGATATCGGCGCCGGTGTCGACAATAGCGTCAATTACCTTGCCGATGCAGTCTAGTTTTACCTCCCTCAAGTTAGTACGCAGAGAGGAGGAGTCATCCAGGGCTACTCTCGCTGCTAGCCTGTCTCCATTCGCGGGCCCTACTGATTTGATTTTAGTCTCCTCGCGAAGAAGTGGGCAGTGCGCAGCATAATGGGTGGAGTCACCGCACCGAAAGCATTCGCCCCGTCGAGCTGACTTTTGAGCTGCCTTGACTAATTTGCCCTTTCGTGGCTCTTCTACTCGAGGCTTAACGCTCCCTTGTGCATTGAACGGTTTGTTCAGCTCGCCTTTAGCCGCGCCCTTCTGTTCAATTGGCTTAAGGCCGCTGCTCCTCCTTTGTGCGCTACCCTCTCCCACAGCCTCTTCGAAGGTCTGCAGAAAGCGAGCTAGCTCGTCAGCCTTAAACCATTTTTCGCCTTCTCGAAGCTTAACGTACTTATTGGCTTCTTCATTTAAGCCCGCCTTCAGCTGATCGGCAACGAGAAGCTCCAAAAGGTCTTCAAAAGACTTCACGCCGCGTGCGTCTACGTAAAAGTTCGCGTAGCTGCGCAGACGCGTCGTGAACGCTTTCCAAGTCTCGCTTGCATGTTTGGTAGCTGACTGGAGCCGTCTTTGATATTCGGCCGCAGACAGCTTTAGCTCTTCCAGCACAATTTTCTTCAGCACCTCGTAATCACGGTGCTGAGCCGGCGTGAGTCGCGTTGATAGGTACTGCACCCTCTCCGCAACAAATGGGAAAACAATCTGTCCCCAAAACTCTCTCGGCACTCCGTACGCCTCCAGCGAGCTCTCTGTGGATTCGAACCAAATAGGTACTTCCGCACCGATGGAGAATTTCGGAATGGCACCTGCTAACAATTTAGTGTAATTCCTCAATGCCATCCGGCTGCCTTGCGGTTCTCCTTCGCTCGCATCGTCACGTGTGCGCCTTCCGGTGGGACCATGAAGTCGAGCGAGCTCAACTTTGAGTTCGAAGGCTTTGCGCCTCTCCTCCGCCATTTTCAGGTTATATTTCATTTCCCTCTCAGAGAGATGTGTGTGGGACCCATCACTGTTGCCCTCGCCGCCCTCGCTATCGACCTCCGCGGTGTCAAGTCGGTCGGGGTCTAGCTCAGGAAACTCATCCTCACTGTCCTCCCCACCTGCGCTGTTTCTGCCTTCAGCGTTTCTAGATATTTTGTGAGGGTTCAAGTGGGGAAATCTCGTCTCCATATAAAACCACTGACTCGAGTAACCCTGCGTTCACCCGAACATAAACAAGAGGACTCATTTGGATCCACCGGTGTGAACGTCAGTCGGTCGGAAGTCGCTCGCCGCCAAGTCCGCCGCTTTTCCGTCGCGATGGTGCCGGCTGCCTTCTGGTTGACTTCTCCCCTTTTGCCTGTGTGTTCTTCTTCTGACCGTGGCTGTGGGTTGACGTTCCTCGCCGATTCCGGTGACGACCTTCTCGCAGTTACCCTCAGCAGGTACACCGCCTTTGGTGTCCTACGCTTGGAGGTGCTTGATATTGTCTTCCACTTGTTGTCTTCCGAGTCTCCTCCGATGCAGTTCTTCGTTCTGTCGACTGCGCCAGTAAAGGGTGGTTCTTTTCTCTTCTTCTTTGTACGGAGAGGTTGTTCCTCCGTTCTTCTTTCTTCCGACGAAGTACTGAGCCAGTAGGAAGACAGGGGACTCTTGTCGAGCACTGATATAGGTTTTATGTACACAGACGACTATTTACAAGGAGTATGTACATGACAGCATCATGTCCCACCAGCCGCCCCGTGGACACACTCCACGGCTACTCGAGAGCACGGTCTGCGTGCCTGGATCCGGTCGAGACCAATATCTCTGTCTGTCGCGATGGCGGCAGAGCATCGCGCGACCCCGCGCTCTCTCCCCACGCGAAAAGAAAAAAAAAGCAAGAAGTTGAATTATTCTTAAGCCGCGAGCAGGAGGAGCCTCGTCACTACATGTGTTTTTGCTCTCTCCCTAAAAGCCCCGGCCTTGGCGCCATACACAGCTCGCAACGCGGCGACGAACGCCCTCCCGCAACAGGGACCGCGACACCCCCCTCGGGCCAGGTAAGATGCCGCTAACCGTTCCCAGATGAGGCTAGCAAATGGGCGCGCAGCCACCGGCCCTGTCAGAGAAGGGATGCCTCCGATAATCGCAAGCGCGCCCTCCGCGAGCCTAACCCTTTGAAGAAAGACGCGAGGCGCGCATATGCTGCCCTTCCCTCTCCCCACAACAGACCTGTGGGCGATCCGCATTCGGCCACGGAGGATGCTTTCTTCCCGCAGGCCACGACCGGCCGGAAACGCGACCTTCAACTGATAGGGGAGACCTCTCGTTTACTTTGGGAAAAAAGAACACGGAAACGAGCTTCCAGTGAAACAGCGAACGCCGTCCAGACTAACGACCGCGATGCTTTCGCCGCGCCGCTCGTAGAGCGGCTTTTTCAGTCGTTATTACGGCGCCGGTTAAAATGGAAAGAGGCGATCGAATGGCGCCAACCTTACAGAGCCTTTGAGCCTCGAGCCAAAAATCCCTTCTGCCCTTTCATTCAGCTCACTCGAAGTTAGTTAAGCGCAGTATTGTTAACTCCTGCTTCTATAACACCGTCAAAAAATCATGCAATCATAAGCTTGAAGGTGGTTTTTTAAACAAGACTTGCCAACTTGTGCAGGCTGGTTACCCTCTCAAGCTCTTGTCATCAATGGCCGAGGCCATGTTGACAAATAAAGAACCACGTCAAAAAGACAGAGATAAGAAGATCGCCGTAATTCCTAAGCGACACTAGATTTCACATTCCCTGAGAAAGATCTGGAAAACAGTAGGAATAGATGTCGTATCTCCAGCCCCAGATCGGCTGTCAAGCCTGTGCAAGCGTGTAAACAAGATGGGTCGCAGTTACGTTGGCTGCACCACGAATCATAGGGATAGGTTTGTTGCCTGCGATCAAGGCGTAATCTACTCAATTCCCTTGTCTTGGGGTCATGCTTACGTAGGACAAACCGGCAGATGCCTTAACAAAAGACTGTCAGAACACAAATGCAATGTAAGCACACGAATCTCGGGCCATCTGGGCGTTCATTGCCACGACTGTAAATGCACTCTTCACTGGACTGACACGAGCGTGCTGAGCTGGTGCAGTGACCAAATCCCAGGAGAGATAATTGAGGCCAAAAAAATCGCAAGCCTAAAAGACCGCTGTGTCAGCACCCCATCCATAGCCCTTCTGGATAAGGAATTTAGTTTCCTTGCGACAGCTCGGCATTCATGATTCCCTGCTCGTTTCCTGCTACGATTGTCTGTTTCATGTCTTATCCTTCTTGTTGTTTTTGATGCCTTGTGTATATTTACCGATGTGCCAGAGCAATAAAATTTCAGTTGTTAGTCAGCGCCTGTGTCTCGCCTCTCCTTTCTTCGTCCTTTGTGTAGTTGGCGCTGTTTTCGTGTGACGCAAATAGGACGAGGACCAAAGGAACGCGAAGCAACAGGACAAGCGCCAACGATCACCTGTTGCTTCACGTTCTTTTATGCCCTCTTTACACTCGCACTTTACTTAGTACTATACTTACTTTACTTAGTACACTTTAATTAAATTCATTGCCCACAGCAAAATGCGAGTTCCCGAAACTCGATTTCGAGCATTCGATTGTTCAACGTCAGTTTGAAGTGTGCTGAAAATATGCTAATGCGGTCTGCCAATTTGCTATATTTTAAGCATTCTTTGGGCGAATTAATTTTGTATTTACGGAAGTACACTTCAAATACATTGACAACATGCAAATGTCATTTCCTGAAACGCGATTTCGAGCCCTCCACCATTCAACGGCAGCTAGAAGTGTGCTGCAAACATGTTTAAAAGAACTGCCTGTTTGCTAGAATTGAAGTATACTTCGGATGAATTAATTTTACATTCACGAAAGTACAATTTTAATGCATTGACAAGATGCTAAAACTACATACATGTTTTTTCACGTATTTGAAAAGTGCTCGAAGTTTGCTTTAAATGAGGTATCTTTGGCATAATTTAAAAATATATTTCTAACACCAAGCGCCAAATTCCATGAACGTATTTAGGTTTAAAATTTAAAATACAATTTAAATAGCCCACCATATATTCCAAACGTATTAATTTTCGCTAAGGGAAGAAAACGGCGGCGCTGCTATCACACTACGAGAAAAATAAACAGCACATGTCACCCGTGCGCATTTTCGTTCTCTTTTTTGCGCTCTCGTAGTTGCGCCGCCGTTCTCTTTCATCGTGCACCAACTCGGGCACCAGTCTGCTAGTCATATGGTTTTGAAGTTCTGTCAATTGCTGCGCCTGCGCAGGCCTGTGGTTCTATATACCAAAGGCTTTACCTTCAATAAACCAGTTGCGAGCATCGCTGGTGTTCCTCTTCCTTCATTTTGTGCTCTCCTCTGTGCTAATTTAGATGAATGCGATTACTGAATTTAGCATGAAGAACTGACATCAGATACGCCCTCGGGCACATAAGCAAATTCAGCGGATGCACATGGTAGGGAGCGTACGTGAGGCGTTGGAAAATACGTGCCGGGGATTTTTTCGTGATGAAGCTTCGCGTTTTAAAAAGAAAGATAATTCACGCAAATACCTCGCGGTGCCTTCTTATTCCTTCTGCTTTTTTTGTTAAGGGGAGAGCGGTCAGTACAATATGCATTCAGGCATGCGCTTTGGAAACCTAGGCTGAATTCGGATAGAAAACAAGTACGAATTTGACAACAGTTGTAGAGTACGGCCGGAATGGAACGTGACCACGCATAGGCCGTACTTTCCCACTTTGTAATGAGAAATTCCTTTGCAGCCGTGTCCTTCGGCAGGCCATTAATCCTGGAACCAGAATGAAGCTGGCTGTAGGCTGAAGGTCAGAAGACACAGGTAAAGCAACATGTTTTGCACACACGGGCTGTTCGCGTTTAGTTCCGGCCACACTTTATATGCATTGTCCCCGAATATACAGCACTGTAAATTTAGCGACACTGCTTTTAAACTCGAATTATCAACGAATGCTTAATAAAATCGGTTGGACTGTTTTGGTGTGGTTTTGCATAATTGTTTTTTTTTAGAAAACAAATGCGCCGTAAATAGCTACAGTTAGCGATAAGTTGGGTTTTGTTCTAAACTCTTTTACATCTCTGCCCCCTCAGCGTAATCCTTAACCCTTGCCTTCATCATACGCTCCATGCGCCCACCCAAATGAATACTACAGGCAATGAGCAAGACCTGCCGGTAATGTCCAGCCAAAATTACAAGCTATGAAAGTCTGACAGGACAGGACTATCAGTCAGGCTGAAGGACAAAGGTGTTTGAAGACAGCCGATGGTTCACAAACATTGAACAGCCGCTGGAACGTGTTTTTAGAACAAATCTCCCCGATTTGAGCATGGCCTATTTCATGTTCTAGATGGCAACTGGCCTGATGGGCTCGTCGGAGGGCATCCCTGGAACGAGGAAAGTAATCAACCAGCACTCATTCCTATTGTTTCATCGATCCGTTGACTACAGGCATGAGGTTCATGAACTTGGGTGGTTTCGAAGGCAGTCCATGATGTCGAAGTGTTTGTTCGACAGGACAATGTTGGCCTCTGGCCAATGTAAGTTTAATGTATTGGGCAAAGTAAGTTCAGCGCACGCACCATGCGAGCACACTTCTCCTGTTGAATACGTTTGTCGCATGGAGAGGAAATGAACTGTTTTATGGCAATTCGGCTCCTCTCGAGGTAAATTAAAACTCGCAATATTCGGCCTATTCTACCCTACACTCCTGGCGGCGACATTTTTGTGAGAATAAATGAAATAAAGTTATAGGTAGCGTTCTAAACTTTTTCAAAGCACTTAGTAGGAGCCCTAGCTCTCCAATAATTTGAGCCCTTGCAAAACATTACAGTATATTGTACAACTCCTGTCGGACATAAATGGTTAAAAGCCTAACCTCAGTAAAAACAAACTTTAATTAAAGAGGTTTCGTTGTTTACCGTTCGAATTATAATATCACGTTTCTTTTATGAACGCTGTTTTCATCTCATAAAGGCTTTTTTTAAACAGTGACCTGTATATGCCTCGTCATATCTCTGGATTTCTCTATAACTCGTTTCATGATGAACATCCGAAAACGCCTTCCTCTGCAACAGTACTTTCGCTTTTACCGGTGTCACTTAACACGGTAACAATTATATACACTAGCTCCGCCTTCTTTGACACCATTTGACACCATAAGGGGAATGGGGTGATCGGACGATACCTCTACAAGCTCTCATCAATAACGCTTCCATATACATCCCGGTTGGCAATATGGACATAAAGGACGGCATAGAGGAAGACTTCTCCTCTCAACCTGTTTTTCTACTTTTCACTTCCTCGTCACATTCCTAGAATAAAAGCTGCCGTCAGAGAGTACTGTGCGCATGTGTTGTCCGTTTCTGTTTCGTGTTTTCTTGGCGCTGCAATATTTTCAGTAGTGGAAAAGTTCATAGTGATCACAACTTTCTCTCTTTCTCTCTCAGCTAGAGAACGAGAATCTTTGTTTCGGCTATACATTCCGGACTATCGCTGTGAAGGTGCTACATGTAATCTGCTGCCGCCATAGCTGAATAGTGCGCACTCTAGGGAGTAAACTCTGTCAACGCGGTGTCGTAGCGTGCTCTTACCAGATGCCTTCAATTGGCTGCAATGACTAGTGGTAGTAATATTCGAGGGGATGGATGCGTTAATTCATATGCGTCTGTCTTCTGTTGGCTGTGGAGCGGAAGAGCATGAAATTTCTGACTTGTCCTACCAAAACTTTTTTAATGGTACCGCGTCCCCTCTGACTGATCTTTTTTTTGTATTCTCAACCCTCGTGGGGTCATCTCCGGGCCAATAAAAACATCATGCTCATTGCCTGGGCATTGGCCGAGATGTCCCGTTCTCTCCTGCCTCCTTTCGCCTCGTTAAGTCAGCGATTGGAAAACACATTTGGCCTCTTTCCTCAGTGGGCCCAAGTGATCCCGTGGAGCAGAGCTCTTGTTAGCTTGGCAGTTGGCATTCGCAGACAGTAAAAGAGGAGAGGGTGGAGGGGTGGCGTCAGGGTGACTGGTTCTGCTCTGGAGAGTGCTAAAATTACAGAATTGTTTTTACATTTAATGCGTTTCTCTAACTTTTTCGTTTTATGCAAACGCCCATGCGATCGGGACGCTTCATAATTCCTGGAGGCTGAAAATAGAATATATTTATGTTGGTTGTTGCACACTAACTGTAGCGCACAACACAGTTTGTATTGCAGGAGCATGGCCAGTGAACCTAGCTATGCAATAATCTCATGTCTGTAAAGAGCTTAATTTAGTGGCTCCAAGAGGGCTGACATTGTTCAAAGCCTTTCTGCTCCATAGAGTCTGCAACCCTGCAATCCTTGCATACTACCTCTGTACTGTGCAGTTAAGCTCACTTTGCATGCTAAAGAACTGGTCCTGCAAAATTGATTCCGCATTAGTAATTGGAAAGAAACAAAACCAATGTGATGCTTGCTAGCACAGCGGCTTTACTTTTTTCTCTTTATTCTTATTCGTATTTATGAAATGGGGATTGTTTTAATCATGGGTACAGTGCTTACAACCAATGCTCGGGGAAGGAGCAGAGAGAGAACAACACTCTTGTATTTTCTTTATGTTTCTTAGTCATGTAGCAGCCAGCTGAGGCCCCGAGAGGCGGTATTGAACATTTATCCTCCGCCCCCTTTTAAGCAAATGTCTAAGCAACGAATAAAAAAAAACAGCAAGATATCTTCACTTTCATATGTCAGGTTTTGAAGGGTGAACTGCGGAGACAAAGGATATAGTGCTCTATATAAATGTAGTATAGTTTACGCGAGTGTTCACAATTAGGCCTTCAAAATAAACGGTCCTGTTTATTTCTCCACTCTGCACATACACAAATAATTCATTCTTTCATGACTTGTCACAGTACAAATATGCGCAGACACATCCAGCACATCACTCTTCAATCAAAGTTTGACATCCTACATGAAGAGTACTCATCAAGTACTATAGTAGGGTTGAGTTCCCCGCCAAGCACGCTCTTGAATGGGCTAATTTGTTGCTGCCATACCTGAACTTCTCGCAACCGAACGTGCATTCTCCTTCAAGACTATGAGTCGCAAGACTGCTAAACTCAATGAATGGCCATATCGTATTCAGCTTTTTGTAGGAAGGCTTATCTAGCTGCAAGTTCAGCAAATGTGCCCTCATATCACACAGGACAGGGTTGATTGGAGAGACGCAAGAGAGGCCTCTGCTCTTCAGGGGTGTAGTCTGGCTGCGTTTGTTGACGATGACGATCAGTAAAGTCCTGAGGCCATCAGAACACATTTGCGTCTATATACATCCACACTGATAACGCACCTCGTTTTTATCACTCTTCATAATAGGCGGCATAACCCCCGCCGTAACCTGGGTCGATGACTCCACCATAGCCGTAGCCGTAACCTCCGCCGTAGCCCGGCCCCAAGTCACGGCGGTAGTACCCATCGTACCCTCCTCCGTATCCCCCGCCATATATTCCACCGTAGCCACCTCCATACCCTCCACCATAGTTTGCGCCGTAGCCTCCACCATCGCCTTGGCCATACCGCCCGCCGTTCTTCGCCTTCCCGCCGTTGCCTCCGCCGTTACCTCCTTCGCTGCCTGCATCATTGCCTCCGCCGTTACCTCCTTCGCTGCCTGCGTCATTGCCTCCATCATTGCCTCCATCTTTTCCGTCACCATAACCTCCCCTCTTTCCTCCACCGTATCCACCATCGTAGCTTCCACCATAGCGACCGCCGTTTCCTCCACCGTAGCCTCCGCCGTAGCCTCTGGCATAGCCTCCCCCGTAGCCTCCGCGGTAGACTCCGCCGTACAGTCCACCGTAGCCTCCACCGTAGTCTCCATTCTGGCGTCCGCCGTAGCCGCGGCCATAACCTACACCGTTGCCTTTGCCATCGTTACCGCCGCCGCCTCCTGCGCCCATTCCGCCGTTCTCTAGGGCGTTGCCGTCACCATTGTTGTTGTAGTTGCCAAGAAAGCGCTGGTTGCCACCTTTGCCGTACCTGGCAACCCCGGCTGCACCGTAACCTCCGCCATAACCTCCATATCTTCTGCCGTCGTAGCCGCCGCCGTAAAACCTGCCATATCCCATGTTTTTGTTTTTGCCGTAGCCCAGAACGTTGTCCCCTCCTTGGCTTCCATCATTTCCGTCACCGGCCCCTCCGCCGCCTCCAAAGCCTCGGCGGTATCCTCTGCCATAACGTGCAGCGTAGCCGCCTTTGTAACCTCCACTGGGTCCAGTGGCAACAGTTGTCGCCAGCATAGCGCAGAGGATGACCACAACACACTGGAAATGAAAAGGTAAAACAGAGCACGTTACATGTCGTACATCATTTACGTAATTTTTTATTGGCTCCATCGCATAAAACATCCAAGCATTTAACCTTATCGCCCTTGGTTTTTTTCCGTGACAGCAGCGATGGCGCAGTATTTTGTGAATCCACCTCGCATGCGCGATGTGCGCGGTTCGATCCTCATAGCCGCGGACTACACACCAGTGACGCAATTGATATTGATTTATTTTGATATTGCCTTTATTTTTAGTGCAAACTTTCCCCTTGCCTGGTGCTCGGCTTCCTTGGGGTAAAATGCTAAAGAACTGAGTCCCTGACCCTATCCTCAGTAAACGAAAATAATACGTCGTGCAATTGCACTCTTTGGCCACAGAGGTGTTAGCGCCATAAACATAAACCATATTCACCAGTTTTTTGGAGGTTCTAGTCGCCTGCCATTGAGACCTTAATAATGACAATTAGGAATTTTTATTCAGCCAATAGCCCACGCCGCCTAACCGTTCCTCTAGAACATGCAGTCCAGAAGTACGTATAACAATTTTTGGGCGGGCAGGCAGACTGCAAAGCTTTAGAAAACGCTGGCTTCCAATGGTTATCTCTTATATACTGCTCCTCACTGGGGTTACTTTTGCTAGCGTTTTCATTCAGAAAACCTACAGTATTTTGTGATGGTTTTGCTTCCGCATGGAATTCTTTATTCATCTTATCTCTATGAATATGACTATCTTTAATCAACTTCAGACAATTATATCAACTCTCCAAAAGGAAGGTATATGCAGGGGCGTCAATGAATTCCCTCCGAAATTCTATAGAAATATATGACAATAAAATTGTCAGTTATTATGGCGAAATATATTGACATCATAAACATGAACACACGCTTAGTAACGGAAGCGTGTTTTGCAAAAGCTCAATGCAAAGTCGCGTCTCCTTACATCTGCGAACGAGACAAAATTGTAATGTTCATAAGTGCACAGCTTGCTGCAAGACCCAGGCTTCCTTCAGCGCGAATATTAAATTAGCGCAGCCATCACGTTCACCCGTGACATTGGGAAGCTGCATCTGCCCTAATAGGAGACTGACGGCACAGAGACGCCTTCGGTCACCCGTGAGACCGCATATACGCGATGGCGCGAAACGACACTACATTCGGCAGAGGTAATATACATTGATTCTTTGCAAATTTCAATGACGGAGATGGTTAACGAAAACATACATAATCTTCCGTCTCGACGCCCTCGCACGTAAGCAAGCAATCGCCTCGGCTTCCACCCGATGTCACTCTACACCGACCGCTGAGGCGCGCCGATACTGCCGATCATGCGCCGCTGACAGACCAGACATTAAACTGACTTATAAAGCGCCGGCGCGTTACCTTCTCGAACATATATGCTAGCCATTGCTTATAGTGAAGTTAAATGTGCATGTTCTAAAGATAGCGAACCTGCCTGCCTCACAGCCGCGCCAGAAAAAACAGTGCATTAGGTTAAAAACACCTGCGGGTGTTCAAACGTTAACAAGCATGCTCGGCGCTAGGATGACGATGGCCAGGGCGGCACTCTTAAGAAGGTCAGTGACATACTCGACCACAATACATCAACTACTACACCACAGCACATACGATTGGCTAGCAGAGCCAATCACTTCCAGATGACCGAAGACACTTTTTCCAAATCCCTTCCAGAGCGACGAAGCAAGCTGCCGGGAAACATCTACGCGCAATGAACGAGCTCGTCGCTCACGGCTGTAGTTTAACTGTTTAGTGTTAAATTTGGGCCCATGAATTTCAGCTTCGACTCTTTCTCCGTTCTGGCCACCCTTACAGAATTTAAGGGTCCGCGCAAGAATCTAAATCAACGGTAATATCTGACGACAGTTTCCGTGCACGGACAGCTTCCGATGGATTAACTGAGAAGCATAGATAAATCAGCTCTAATTTCGGCATTATATCACTGTACACAGCAGAGTGTTCCAAATAATGGCATGTTATCGAGCCCGTCAGATGTACGCAGGGCTGTTCGGCAGGCATCCGACATTGGCGCGAGTAAACAGGCTAATGACAGGCTAGTTACAAGAAATATTGAACCATGTGATTGTTTTGGGAGACCCTATAAACGCCCTGGTATCACTATATGAAGTTCGAGCTATTAACATAGACAGTAAGTGATATAGTCAGGAATGTTTGTTTTATAAGAAAGAAACGGTTTATTTGCGATGTTAGGCGAATGAGAAATAGTTGCTTAGTTCGCAACCATTGTTTACAGATGAAAGTTATGCTCGTGCCGATAATGGTTTAATGACCATATAACCTGAACAGCGCATTCTCTGTTTTACATTCATAAGTCCCTGAGAGTCCTAGTACCACGCTTGGCGCAGTGGTGGAATGATGTGCATTGAACTGCTGCGGAATGGCTGCCATGGCCACATACACACGCACACACACACGCACACGCACGCACACAAACACGCACGCACGCACCCACACAGATACACACACACACACACACACACACATAGGGTGTCCCAGCTAGCTTGGACTAAGATTTTGAAAAAACCTAACCGTTTCTCAGAAACGAAATCGCGTGGATGTCTGTAGTGTTTATCTAAGGTTACAGTACCATTTTTTTGCTCGTCGTACTTCAATAATTAGTCGAGGTAAACAAATTAACTTTTCAAATATAGCTTGAAATTTTCAAGCGTACGTCAATAGGAAAGTTGTGGAGCTCCACAAATATCCTCCAACCTAGACACTTCTAGCGAGATAGACTTCGCGTGGCCGTTTTCATTCGGGAAAAACGAAAGTCCGCGGAGTTTAAAAAAAATACCACGTGACAGCACGCCCCGCGCGCCAGAATGTGCCGCGATTACAGCAATCTCATCCGTGCTTTGTAAAAAACATCACTCACTGCGCGCCTTTCGTGCTTCCCAAGACAGAGCTTGGCCTTGTGCTTCGTTCCAAGATAAGCGCCAGTGGTTGAGGGCGACAGTCGAAAAACGCTGCTCCCGTTTTTCAGCGGAATTCACACGACGTTACCAGCTTGTCATAATGCGTCTTTGCTTGTTGGGGTCTTGCTCCCAAATTCGAACTCATGAGATTGCCATTGTTCCTCCGCATGCATTTTGCTAACGTGAGAGCGCAATTATTGCCGCAGAAACGAGAGCTGCGCTTTCTTTCAAATATATATATATATATATATATATATATATATATATATATATACAAACACACAATGGCTGAATACGGACACTGGCCAAACTAAGCTCTAGCGCACTAAAATCATGTATTAAAATGTGCATAACAGCAGCTACGGAAGTACGCACGGCGACTTAAAGCTGCCGAAGCTATTGGTAGAATAGTTCAGTTGACTGATTAAGCACGCGTTCATTATTTCATTGAATAATTGATTGATTACTTGACTGAGTAAGGCATTCATTCATTCTATCTCATTCCTTTCTTGCAACGGCAAGGGACAGAGCTAAGACGCAGGCTGCATTGAAAGTGTTTAGATTAATTTTTACGAGCTGGGCTTTTTACCGCCTGCATTATCATTTACCCGAAAATTTCGGCTCTGGCTTCCTCTGAACTACGGCCGTCGTAACCAAAGTTGTGCTGTGAAAATTCTCTCACACGCTTATTGCTGTAACCAATGATCCTCCGGGGTCTCCACAATATTTATGTTATGTTAACGCAGACAAAATTGTGAATGTATGGGTGGGTGAGTGTATGTGCGCACAAACACACAGTTGCAGGAGTGAATAGGCAGGGGTACGATATTCCTGGAAGAAAAGTCGAAGAAAAAAAATGACGTGCGCGGGCGGTCCAAAACTTAAGGAGGCAACATTAGCAAAATTAATTGCCATCGCTGCCTTTTTATGAATTTTGAAATAAAGACAAGCAGCTTAATGGTAATTTTACATAATACATCATGCACACCTATGCGTCATGCAATATGCTTTTAACGCAAAGAAATAAAATTTATCCGTCAGAGTCGACGTTAACATAGTTTTGACGAAAGGTGTGCGTTGAAACCGTCTGCCGAGCACTTAACCTGGGAAGAGACTATTATAATCTCTGCGAGACGCACTCCGAAAGCTCTGGTCCAGCAGCTTAAACAGTACGAGAGGATTATGGACGTAAAGGTAAACCGTTCTTATTTTATCAAGCCAACTGTGTAAAATGATATAGGCGGAACTTACTGACACCTCGTATGTGGAAACTTTAATATCATCTTGCGATGATCGTGATGAATCATGGTACTAGAGTCTCTGCATAATATATGAAGCACTTCCCAAATTGGACTCATGCAATTATTATTTACACTTCAGCTGTTCCGCCGCTGACTCTGTGTCGGTATGAAAAATTGTATGCTCGTATTAGAAGGAAATATTTATATTTATAAGCCTTTAACGCAGTACTATATTCCCATAGTTATATATTTTATAGAGGTGGTTGGACGGAGGGAGGAGTGTCTGCACTCTAATGAGAGTACAATCGCATGAAACATGTTTCCTCATGACAGAGACACCTAGCGAACTGCGATACAAAGTGAAAACCATCAGTTGATGTCATCCCCGACAGTAGTAACATACAAGGTAAAACTGCTTCAGTACGATACAAACTGGCAGAGACAACATAGCACAAGGGCAAGAAAGTAGGAGTACGTAATTAAAATGTTTAGATGCCTGCTTACACTATGTCACAAATTGTGTGTTATTTCAGCTCCTTTTCCTTTCAGGAACAAATTTTTATCAACTTCTAGCATTTCTATACAAGTGAAATATTTCCAACACAGGCGCAGAGCTGCATTTCATTGAAATCTACGACATTTTTAGGCGATTTCTAATGAGAATACATGAAGAACAGAGAATGGGAGTGGTTCTTAATATACGTTATCGCGAAATCTTTCTTGGTGGAATTCCTGCAGAAAATTTGCTGTAATACATGAACAAGAGTTATTTCCTTTACGTCAATAAAATAAGCATAGCTCAACAAATCCTTGCTTTCACGACAGACACTTCCTTTCTCGGAGGCATGCACAAAGTCTCGATGCAGTACACACAGACGGGACAAATTGTAATTCAAAGCAGCAGGCTGAAATGCCAGCACTTTAAATCTTGACGTATGGTTTCACATCTTCCATAGGATTCGCACTATTTCGACGTATGGGGCTTACTCACCATGACGTTCATGGTTCCGTTAGATGGGGAGCTGGCTTGCTGAAGGACGACGTGCTAGCCTTTTATATGGCACGCTACAGCCATCCTCCTTTCCTAGCATGCACAAAGCAAAGCCTCGTCATTTGCCGCCAACAGGAGAGCCAGGGCCACTCAGCTTGAGCGTAGCCGACGACGCACCTAACACGCTCCGAGGGTAATGAATCTTGGTATTGTTACGAGCGTTTTCCAATTTGTTTTTTGTGCTCTATCTAAGCAACGACAAGGGTAGGCAGAGACTGTACTAGGAGCACTATGCTGGGGAAGAGTGTGATCTAGAGCCCTGACGGGGGACCAACAAAATTTAGAAGAAAGCCCGATAAAGGAACACTTATGTCAAGAAACCTTTCTATATTTTCCGCGGTGTGTGTAGTGATGACATCACAACTGTGTGTGCCTTACAGGGCTAAGACGTTGCCAGCAGTATGATGTGAATGCACTTAAAAGTGCTATAAAACACACTGCATTAGTGGCAGTGAGATGAGATTGCAACCACAACGCTGTAGCTGTCATACGATGCAAAGAGCTTTGGAAACACTAGAAGCGGACGCGTGGTGCAGCAGACGTATTTATTTTTGGAGTCGGCAGGAATGCGAAATCGAACGTGTTGACCCGTCTGCGATAGCACTGCCAATTTTATGTCCCAGCACTATCGGGGTGCATCTTGTACATTTTCGTAACTCTAGGCGGTTTCTACTTCCGGCCTTATTCAAAAAAGGACCACTCAGACAGCTGTTACACTTCTTTGTACTCCATAAGGAAAACAACACTGGCGATCACACTTTTCGATGCGGGTCCATGGATATTCTTATTCTTTATTTGGGTCGATGACAGGAAAGGCGTTAGCTCTTCGGGTCCTGTACTAAACCAAACGGCGTTTCGATAACAGATTGTCCAGCGTTATAGCACTATTCCCTGTTTTGCCTTCAGGTTTCTAATCGAATTTGGAACAAATTTTTGTTTCTTTCGGAAACTGGTTGCACATATACATAGCAGTGTGGACGCTGTTTACGTATTGTTCAAATATTTCAGCTTTTTACAGACTTTTATGCATACGTTTATTTTAAATCCCTTGGAGTCTTTTGTTTAAATTATTTACTAAAGGGCTGGAAAAAATTGAGCTTTAGCTTAGGTATAATATTCACTTAAAGGTGCACTGAAGAGGATTCTGAACTTGTCTTTTTGCCGCGGGAACTCGATCTACACGTTCCTAGCATTCTTAGAAACAGTGACTTATTGCCCTGTGTGGCCGATTTCCCCAATTAAATCGAATTAACGTCCGGCTCCCGCCTTTTTTTTTTAATTCTCCCTCGTACGGTGGGCGGAGGCTACCAACGCGTGGAGCGCCTTTCACCCAGTCCCGTGGAGGCTTTGCTTTCGCTTTATTTTGTTTTTTAGTTTCTCATGAATAAATAGTTTCATTCGCAGATAATACAGCCGCAAAATAAGCCCGAAGAAATAAAAATACTCGCGGACTATTTGCTACTACGGACTACTACGTATTACGGCGCCGATGGCAGAGCGGCAAGCCGCCACGGGACTAGGTGAAAGGCACTCCACGCGTTGGTCGGCTCCACCCACCGTACGAGGGAGAATTAAAAAAAAAAGGCGGGAGCCGGACGTTAATTCGATTTAATTAGGGAAATCAGCCACACAGGGCAATAAATCGAAATTTCTAAGAAAGCTCGGAACGTGCAGATAGAGTTCCCGCGGCAAAAAGACAACTTCAGATTCCTCTTCAGTGCACCTTTAATAAATGTTCACAAGGAAACAATTGCAGATAGCTTTACACTTATACATAGTCATCGGAAAGAGGGAAATGAAAATCTTGCAAAAAAAGCGAATTTTGAACTACACCCTGAACCCTATGCAAACGAAAATTATGGTAAACTTTATTTTTATGTGAAACTGGGAACCAACAATCCTTCGATGCACAGAGAGATATCCACTAGAATTTATCGTGATTTTTTCACGGGGCATGAATGATTTGAAGAAAATAGCGCCAGAGCATGCAAACCACGAAAAGACAAGGACGAGACACAAAGCGCTTTGTGTCGCGTCCTTGTCTTTTCGTGGTTTGCATGCTCTGGCGCTATTTTCTTCAAATCAAGTATGCACCAACTCGCCCAAAAAGAAGTGTTAATGGGGCATGAATGACTGCGCAGCTTTACGGCAAGGCAAACTTGGTCTCCAGCATCTGCTTTTCAAGATATGAAGCACCAGTGACATGAAAAATCTGCCAAGATAAAACTAAATGCATAATGCACAGCTAGCAATATTTACCTTAATCTCACCTTCGAATCGAACATTCACACATCGGCGGGATTTACTCTCGGTCACGCGTTAACGGCGTCGTGTACCTGAACGACCGACTTCGCACTTGGAAACCGGGTTGTATTGTTTCACTTCGCAAGAATCTCTTGTATGCTTGCTCAGATTTTGAAGCAGATGTCGCATAGAGATCGCCGAAAATACGACCGGGGGGCCGTACTAGTAGCCCTGGTAGCGAAACCGCCGTTTGTTCATATTCTGTAGGAATAAAGTTTATTGCGCATTTCTGAAGCGATTCCAAGATTCTTTAACTCATATCGCAAAAATACAGTTTCGCATTCTCAGTGCTAATTTCTCAATAAATTACACAATCGTCGCACTCGAGATGTATAAGCAACGATGCACAATTAGGACAATCGTTAGTAATGAATTCATATCTCAAAACATATGACAGGAACCGCTCTTGTGCGTCGGCATTAAGCTGTTCTCTTTACCAATCGCCTAAGAATATCGTTGCTTTCAAAGAAACGCAGCCTCGGCGCCTAGCTTGGACGTATTTTACTTGTATTGAAATGCTAAAAGTACATAAAAACCTGTTGCTAGAAGACTAACCAGCTGAAATAACACGGAACTCGCGGAGCACATATTAGCGACAGGCGCCCAAATATGTTAAATTTATACTCCTACTTCCTGGAAATTATACCTTGTTGTCTCTGACACTTTGCCATATTTCAACAGTTATATGTTGTTTAATATTGGCGTAGGTGACGAAATCAACGGACAGTTTCCACTTTGCGCCGCAGTTCGAGGCGTGTCGCAGTGCAGACCAAACATTCTTGATGCGATTTCACCGAAGGTTCGAATTGATATGAAGGTTTTGCCACATCTGTGTGACATCCCCGTTTTCGCCAAACTCTGGCCATCCTGCGCAGAGCCTTCAGCCATTTCTTCTAGGGCGACCAGGCGGATCGTCGATGCAAAATCGCAAGGCAAGGCTGCGTCATCAGCTGATCTTAACTTTATATTGAAGTCATATCTGGGGCAAGAGGATGACACGAATTTGGCGAAAATCGGGATGCCCCATAGCTGTGGCAACCCCTACGTATGAATGAACTAATGGTTTGAAGAAACACAATTGAATTTTCCGCATGTTTACGGTTTCATTGGCTATCTATGGTCAGTCAAGAGTTAGCATCGCTTGGGCGTCTCCTCATGGGCTTCATGGCCGCTGATCGAAGCATGACTCACCTGGCCAACCTCATATTCGTCAACAGCGCTTACACACCAAGACGAAAAAGAAAAAAACGACGACAGGCATTTTGTGATTTTCCCGTAATTTCTGTTTCATCCATGTTTCTAAAAGCTGTTTGCAAATATGATGCAACACCAACTAGCCCGACAGCTCGTCATGTTCAAGTCACCAACCTGACGGCGTGTTTTCTCTTGTTTATTCTACCTTGGAGTGCCTTACCTCTGTAACCAATTTGGAGGATAAAGTTTTTTAAGCTTATTGTTATTAATGCGAAAGCAATATGAAGCTCAATTCGGCCCGATGGACTTATCCGCAGAATGCGTCCGCACGATGACGTCACAACAGACGAATGAATTTGTAAAGCGAAATTGGGCACAGGGTGGGGATCGAACCTGGGCAGCCGGCATCCGTGAAATGGATGTTGTCGCTGCGCCACGACACTTCAGCGTTTGAAGCTGAATAAAGGTACGTGTAGAAAATGCACAGTTCTTAAAAACGTATCTAGGAGATACGTAGTGAAGTATACGTGAGTAATTATGAGCATGTTAATTAAAAAAGTCGCAATCAAGCAATTATCAAATTTCTTGCGTTGCCGGTAAATTTTTCTGTGCATGGACGAATGGATGGATGGAAGATAGGAGCGTCCGCTTTGAAACGCGGTAGTGGCAATTGCCACAATAATCGACTTTTTTTTTTAACTGTGCTGTAAATTGTCGTTAAAATAACCATTTTTTTCAATACGGTTTCCTACACTTCTAACCTTATGTCACCTCTCTGCTTTTCAGCCACCAATCTTCCGACCGATTTTTCTTTTTCCATCGCAGATTTATTTATATTACCATTGCTATCTCTAAACCCTAGGGCCTCAGGAAGAGTGTCTGTGCCTGCATCGGCATCTGAATGGATGCCATCATATTTGAGTATGAGGTGTTCAATTGTTTCTACAGGTCTATCACACACAGCACATGTGTCTTCTTCATTTCATTTTTTATTGCGAAAGCAATATTGCTAGCACTTTTCTGCCGTCGGCGGAGGTCGTTCCTTCGCTGTCATGTGGCACGACCACGTGACACCAGAGGAGAGCAAGGCCCCAATTCGTCTCTTCGGCCGCAGTCGATCCTTCGCTCGGCGTGGCGGCTACCACGTGACGGCCTCCTCGGTCCGCCGCGTGAGGGCGCTCGCTAGGAGAGGATACACGGGGTGCCGCAGGCGCGCTCTGCTTAGTCATGTCTGAGGAGTTGCTCAAGGCGTTGCTGGAGCGACGTGCTGCGCGCAAACGCCGGCACCGTGCCGAGGAGACAGATGAAGAAAGAGAAAGGCAAGAGCGGTTGACTAAGCAACGCGCCTATGCCGCAGAATGGCGAGCCCGGCGGCGTTCTGCAAGTTCTCTTTCTTTCAGTCGCAACAACAAGGCATCGCGCCGAACGGGTGGTGGCGTTCCTCCCTTCCTTTACGGTGCGGTTAGGGTGTCCACCGAGATGACAGAGAATTACTGCGCCATTTCCTTTCCACAAAAAGCTGGTAGCCACGCGTGACCTGTAGACGTGGCGCACTGCGTTTCTTCAGTTGGAGGCGCTGCGCGCTTTCGCAACCTACCAGGCTTAACCAAAGCTAAGCCCCCGCCAATTTTTTTGTAGCTACGCGTGGTCAGACACTCTGGCCTAGCTTCAAAAAGTAGGGCACTGCCTCTTGAGTTATCATAAAACAATTCCTTCCTGATCTTCTTTTCTGACATCGATATAGTTTTACACTATGCTTCTTCTCCGTTGAATTAATCAAATTTTTACCTTGCGCATTTTTAAACTCCCTGTTTAATGTTCTCTCTTACTCCTCCCTCGAGTCCGGCATACTTACTGGTTATTTTCCTGGTTCTTTTCCGCCCCTGTGAGTCAACGTTCTTTACGTAGTTAAATACCGTAGCTGCCCACCTGTTACCGTCCAATTTCCTTAAGCGTTCTTCATATAATTTTTTACTCTGAGCTTCCCGTGCTTCGAACGATGCCCAGCCCATATCCCCTTGTACTGCCTCGTTTTGGTTTTGCCATGGGCACCCAACGCTAATCTTCCAACAGCTCTCCGATTTTATAATAATCTCGACTGAACTTCTGCTCTTAAGTACGCAACCGCATTCCCGAAAGTATGCCTCGGCATCATTATTCCTTTCCAAATACCTCGCAGCCTTTCATATTTGCTGAACCGCTAATGCCCTATGTTTCATTATCCCGGCATCTCTGCGCCCGTTTGCCATAACAGACTATTCATTCTTTCCCGTGCATATCTGCCCTTTGTTTAGCCATATCCCGAGAAATTTGTATACGGCCACTCTGGGTAATTCATGGCCTTGTATTGCAAGAATCTGATCAGTTGTATCGTTGAAAATCATCACACCTCACTAACTTATGCTAATTAACCATAGTTTGCAAATCTTCCTGGCTTTCTGCTAACAGTGCAATATCTTCCGCGTATTTTACACCGGTATCCGTTGCTCAACGACATTTCCGCCTAATCTGTGCCACAGAATATAACCTAGATTGTTTCCTTGTAGCCTTCTTTCCATATTTATCACATACAGCATGAACATCAGCGCTGATAGAGGACAACCTTGTCTTAATCCTTTGTGTACCTCTCCACCTGTCGTATTTTTTATCCCTTCCCATGTAATTTAAACTTTATTGTCTCGGCAGATTTCCTTCAGAAAATCAGCTACCTCATGACCGATACTGTCATCTTTTATAATGTTCCACAAGAGTTCCCTGTTCACGCTCTCGTATGAGCCACTTATGGTTAGAAAGCCTAAATAAAGAGGTCTGTTTTCCGCCTTAGCTATTTCTGTGCATTGTGTAAGCACAAACAGGCTATCATCTAAGCGCTTACCCCTTCTGAACCCGTTCTGAAGTTCTCCGAGTATCTTATTACGTTCTGCCATGACTGCATTTTTAATTTCACAGCCTGCATTGGCAGCCTGTATGTTACTTAGGTTATTGTAACATACAGGCTGCCAATGCAGGCTGTGAAATTAAAAATGCAGTCATGGCAGAACGTAATAAGATACTCGGAGAACTTCAGAACGGGTTCAGAAGGGGTAAGCGCTTAGATGATAGCCTGTTTGTGCTTACACAATGCACAGAAATAGCTAAGGCGGAAAACAGACCTCTTTATTTAGGCTTTCTAACCATAAGTGGCTCATACGAGAGCGTGAACAGGGAACTCTTGTGGAACATTATAAAAGATGACAGTATCGGTCATGAGGTAGCTGATTTTCTGAAGGAAATCTGCCGAGACAATAAAGTTTAAATTACATGGGAAGGGATAAAAAATATGTTACTTATGTTACTTATGTATGTTACTTAGGTTATTGTAGCCGCCGTGGTGGCTTAGCGGTTATGGTGCTCGGCTGCTGACCCGAAAGACGCGGGTTCGATCCCGACCGCGGCGGCTGGAATTTCTTTGGAGGAGAAATTCTAGAGGCCCGTGTACTGTGCGATGTCAGTGCACGTTAAAGAACCCCAGGTGGTCGAAATTTCCGGAGCCCTCCACTACGGCGTCTCTCATAGCCTTAGTCGCTTTGGGACGTTAAACCCCATAAACCAAACCAAACCAGGTTATTGTAATCGGTCGGAAGGATCTTATGTTCATCCTATCTCCTTTCCCTTTATAATTAAAATTCATTTTGCTCTGCCTCCAGCTGTGCGGAATTTGAATATTTGTTACGACTGTCTCCAATGTTTTTTTTATCGTTTCTTTTCATCTTGGGCCAAGTTAAGTAATCAGTCTAAATGGAATTTCGTCTATCCCTGCGGATGTGGATTTAGGAATATTTGCTTCCGCCTTTTTCTAGTTAAGATTTGTCAGTTCTAAGCCGTTTTCTATTCGACTGTCTTCTTTCCTAAATGACGCAGGTGTAACTAAAGTAATCTAGTTCACAACGTCGTCTCTCTCTAAATATTTTCCCTGAGCATCTTGAATCTGTTCCTGCTTTCTTTGATTTGTTTTAGCCAGCCAGTTTATATGGTTGCCGTATTTTCTTGGCCCACCTTTATTTGCATCGCTAGCTTCAGCCAGTCAGTGATCAGAGGACTCTTTATTTCAGTCTGGACGAGGATATGCACTTGCTGGTTCTTTTATCGGTAACATTCCCATTTCTGGCTCATTTCTTTTTTGGATAACTGCGCCCTCTTTGCTTCTCTTTGTTCCCTTGAAGCAGCCCGTCGTTGTTCGATGGCCTCCTCAATTTCCATATCCCACCATATTCGTGGCTTCCTCTTTCCTCTCCATCGGTTTACTCCTTTTACTTGTTTCACTTTTCTACTGATGAGCAGTTCTTATTATAATCCCACTTTCCATGGGGCGCTTCTCGATTACTTCCTCTATGCGGCTGCTATTAGCGCTATTTGTTCGTCGTTTAATTTTGCGCTCTCTTTTTGACTTCTCTCCATTTATCTTTTGATCAGGACTCCCAACTGTAGACTAGTAAGTTTATGATCACTCTCTAGGCTGTACTTCCCCTCTTTCGTCTATTTCCATTATTGTGAGCTTGCTATAGATGCCCTGCGACTTTATGCAGTAGTAAATGGTCGTCATAAGAAAGGAGACGTCAAGGACTTGAAGAATTACAGACCAATCAGCTTATTGTCCGTTGCCTACAAGGTATTTACAAAGGTAATCGCTAATAGAGTCAGGACAACCTTGGACTTTAGTCAACCAAATGATCAGGCAGGCTTTCGTAAAGGATACTCGACAATAGATCACATTCACACTATCAATCAGGTGATAGAGAAATGCGCAGAATATAACCAACCCCTATATATAGCCTTCATTGATTACGAGAAAGCATTTGACTCAGTGGAAACCTCAGCTGCCATGCAGGCATTGCGGAATCAGGGTGTAGAAGAGTGCTATGTGAAAATATTGGAAGATATTGATAACGATTGCACAGCTACTATAGTTCTCCATAAAGTCAGCAATGAAATTCCAATACGGAAAGGTGTCAGGCAGGGAGACACGATCTCGCCAATGCTCTTCACTGCCTGCTTACAGGAGGTATTCCGGGGACTGGAATGGGAACAGTTGGGGATAAGAGTTAATGGAGAATACCTGAGTAATTTGCGATTCGCTGATGACATTGCCTTGCTAAGCCGCTCAGGACAAGAACTGCAAAGCATGATCAATCAGTTAGACAGACAGAGCCGAACGGTGGGGCTAAGAATTAACATGCAGAAAACCAAAGTAATGTTCAACAGCCTAGCAAGGGAACAGCAGTTCGCCATTGGTAGCGAGGTGCTGGAAGTAGTAAGAGAATATGTCTACTTAGGGCAGGTAGTGACCGCAGATTCGGATCATGAGAGGGAAATGACTAGAAGAATAAGAATGGGGTGGAGCGCATATGGCAGTGTAAGGGATCGGTAGCGTTCGCGGGGGCACTCAAAGCGGAGCGTCTCCTTTCTTGGAACGCGGCCGCTCGCGAACGCGCCGGGAAGTACGGGTGTCGACCCGCCCCGCAGAACCGATTCGCGCACGTTCTGGCACGAATGTGTATTTGTGTTTGTTTTTATGTTTATTTAGTGGTAGAGAGGGTGGTTTTACCTTGTTGAAGCCGGAGGGCTGGCCATGCCCTTGAAGAACCAAGCATGTTGAGAGCACAACATGATTGGAAGCTACGAAATGTGGGCCGGGCCTTTAGGGCTTTAAAACCGGGCCCCGGAGCTGGAAGCGGGGTTCTGCGCTAAGGTGAGATGCTACGCATCTTCGGCAACGCCGAGTAGGGGCCCCCCTAGTATTAGCCAGATCCACCTTTTTGTTGTTTCTCTTTTTGCCGTTGTGCCTGAACTTGTATATTCTGTGTATATTTGTATATAAACCTTCAGTTATTGCCTTTTTCATCCCTGCGTCTGTACTCATCGAGAGACCGTCTCTTACGGGGCACCCCTGGTGCGAAGAGCTTCAGTCCGAGTTACCAACCGTCTCTGGCGGTGCACCCCTGGTGCGAAGGAAGATAAAGAACCTGAAATTTACTGGCAGGTTCTCTCAGATCATGAATGGTAGCTTACCAATATCCCTGAAGAGAAAAGTATACAACAGCTGTATCCTACCGGTACTCACCTATGGGGCAGAAACGTGGAGGCTAACAAAGAGGGTTCAGCTTAAGTTACGAAGAACGCAGCGAGCTATGGAAAGGAAAATGATAGGTGTGACGTTAAGAGATCGAAAGCGGGCGGAGTGGATGAGGGAACAAACGCGGGTTAATGATATCTTAGTTGAAATCAAGAGGAAGAAATGGGCTTGGGCAGGGCATGTAATGCGAAGGCAAGATAACCGCTGGTCCTTAAGGGTAACGGAGTGGATTCCAAGAGAAAGCAAACGTAGCAGGGGACGGCAGAAAGTTAGGTGGGCGGATGAGATTAAGAAGTTTGCGGGGATACAGTGGCGGCAACTGACAAAGGACAGGGTTAATTGGAGAGATGGGAGAGGCCTTTGCCCTGCAGTGGGTGTAGTCAGGCTGATGATGATGATGATGATGAAATGGTCGTCTGCCTGTTACGAAATTCACACGTGATTTGTCCCTCAAGTTTAGTTCCTCTATTCACAATAACTAGGTTATGCCGCACAGACGTCTAGCATTACCTTCTGTTACAGTCTGTGCATCCTTGCATATCATCGATCTGGTCATTCATGTCACCAAGCAGAATAATATCGGCACTATCTCCAAACCAACGTTTTTAGATCCCTTTCAGTTTGAAAGCTGCGGTGCGCGGATTGTCGCCTTTCCGTTTCCTGCCGCGCGGTGGCGCTCGCCACGCTGTTTGCCCGACCAGCGTGGCCCTTCGCGTCTACGCCATCGTCGCCGCCGCCTGATTTGGAGCAGCCAGCAGATATCAGCACGGAAGATATCAGCTCGCCTGTGCCAGTTGTTGGCAGTGACGCTTATCTTACAGTATACAAAAGCTTCAAGCAAGGGTGCTTAAAGCATCCCACCAAAAAGATGCTAGAGTTTACCAACATTGTAAACAAAGCAATCTCGATTTCTTTGAAAGAAGGTCCCGTTTTTGGGGACGTTTTTTGAGAGGTGTAGACGAGCTGGAATTGCAAAACGTTGCTCGGCTTGGATGTGCAGAGCATATGGCCACTTTTACGTGCCAAGTGCTGCATTTTGTCATAGTGACACGCATGCACTTCTATGCGAGAGACGTGAACCGTCGGCTGGAGAACAGAGAAAAGGTTGTCATTGCAAATAAAAAAGCTCGCCTTCTGTAGCCATTCCCTCCGTGCTTGATGTCGTGTTCGTCGACCAAGCGACGCCAGGCCGCTCCATTAACACTTCCGACTTAGTGTGTCTGCATTTAATGCTCGTCTGTGTTCAACGAAATTAACATTCTAAAAATGAAAGTGCAGGACGCTGCTTTCGTCTGTGCAATCATTGCAAATAAAAAGCTCTTCTATAGGTTATTCGCTCCCTGCATCCAGCTAAGTGTGTCTGCATTTATACTTGTGTTCACTGAAATTGGCATTCTAAAGAATGTGCCAAATGCTGCTCGTTTGTGCGGTGCTTCGTTGATAATATAGCGCGGAATTTCATGATTGATCTAGAAGCGGAACATCGCTAGTTTTAACCTTTCATTAATGTTTCGTGCATTCTCCCGAAGAAATATTGATAGCTTTACTCCAACACACGCATATCATCAGCGCTAAACATCGCAAACGCGATGCGATAAAGCGCAATGCAAACGATTGTTTTTTTGCGAACTGGCATCAGTCTGCTCTTTATCTCAGCCTTACTAGCCAGGCGAAACATTTCTTTAACCATGAGACTGAAGTTTCAATGTGACAGCTCTAAAAGTACAGCAAATTTTAGTTCGACGTGTTCGTTCCCAATGTTATCGCGGATGACAACGGGCTGTCACAGCAACTGGCAAGCGCAAGCGCTCCGGCGGTTCCGGGCCGACAGCGACAGCAGCGCCGCGTGGTGAGTGGAAGCGGACGGGGGCCGCTTTCTCGGGCGCGGCCCCGGGGGAGCTTGCAAACTGAAAGGGATCTCAAAACGTTGCTCCAAACTGCTATGACGTGAAGTTGTAGCGCCACTATGCAGCACCCGCTACAACACTCCCCCCCCCCCCCCCCCCCGCCCCCCCACTCCGTTCCCGCTCCCTTTTACGGCGCTGGTCCACGAAATGGTGCAGGCGGCGGACCACATGCAGCTTTCGCAATTCCACACGTAAGGACACTTAGGTGCTCCTCGTAATTTTACGTACTTTATGGCTGTTGATAAACATTTAGTTTTATTCATTATTAGCCTCCAAAGGCCCTTTGACATTACTTGAGGGGTGGACATCAAAGATAAATATAAAATAAATGAAGGAAAATGATTACATTGATGAATGAACTTCCCCGATGGCAGACTTGAGTAGTTGCTGGTCGGTGGTGGAGGCCAATTCAGTCGGGAGACCATTCAAGTCACGTGCAGACTTTAGGAAAAGAAATTACTGGAATTTTTTCGTATGTGCACGTTCATGGTAAACAGCGTTTGGGTGTATTGTATAATGTAGGTTTCGAGATTCTGTGTATTATGTGCTGCCTTTTCCTAGATATATTACCGGTTAACTATTTCATGGATAGTTTGTTCATGCTATTATTTGCTTAGCCTTAATGTCTTTTATTTTTTTATATGCCACAAAATTGTATTTCTAAAACAATATGTGTAAATTTCCTTTGTATTATAATCGATACTTCGTCAATACTGTTTTCTGTAAAACTGGTGTCAAGCTCTAAAATATCATTCTTGTTAATGTATGTTCTTGTTAATGTATATTTTTCTACTCAGCTATTATCCATGTTTGTACTGATATATTGTGTGTTAAACATATTTTATTCTTCTTCAATATTCTGCATCATACAGTCATCACCTACTGCCTCGTTGGTGGTTTTGTAGGCCTTTGTCAAGCTGTCAGGAACCGCTTTTTGCCTATGAATCCACCAGAATCTTTCTGGAAAATAAAATGAAATAAAATTGAATTGAATTGTTACAGGGTCATATATGACACAATCATCAGCGAACAGCCAGATGTTTGAAGAATTACCAAGTTGTAGGTCATTATTAAATATTGGAAATAGAAGGGGGCCTTGTACAGTGCCTCGGGGGACACTAGAATTAACGCATAAAAGAGATATGATGAGTGATAGCAAAAATGAACTGATGACTGTCAGTTAAAAAGGCATAGATGCAATTGACGATCAAGAGGGGTACAGATTCAGATGGGGTAGTTTGAGAATTAAGTGGCACGAGTGACTTTACCAAACGCCTTTTCAAAATCTAGGAATAGAGCATCAAGTGGTATATTGCGGTCTAAGTAGGAGTGTAAAAAACATAGAAAGACGACAAGCTGCATTTCACATGTGCGCCCGTTGAGGAAACCACGCTGATTAGAATGGAGGAAATTTACAGACGTTAGAAACGTAGCAAGATGCGTATACAAAATATGGTCCATGATTTTGCAGCAAACATATCAGAGTGAAATCGGTCGGTAATTGTACGAGGTTGAACGGTTACTTTTTTGAATGCAGGGATGACTTTACCAACCCGCCAGTCACGTGGTAACGTTCATGTTGTAAGCGTTTGCTGGAAGATGAGTGCCGGATTGGCGCTGCAGAAATTTTTAGCATTTTTCAGTATTTCCGAAATAATGCCATCAATACCAAAGGAAGAAGTATTGGTTAATGAGTCAATAATTTTATCAATGCCATGTTGCTCAAACGAAATGTTTTCCACGACCAGAGGGCCAAAAAATTGTATGCCCGGAAGGCTCTTGGCAAGTTCATTGGGGAAGACCAAAGAAAACACAGAGTTAAGTACACGCTCGGCGTCGGATTCAATAACAAGATTTCCTGAGCTATCAGAGAGGGAAATGACAATAGGTTCGTGAGGTATAATGGTTTTCCAAAACATTTTGGCGTTCTTGTGTAGCATTGGCGATAAAGTGTTGCAAAAAAATTTCCTTTGGCATTTGTTGCTGCTTTGTTTTAGTGTCTTTCGTCGTTTTAATACTTCCTTCATGCTGGGGAAGAGTTCGCAAGCTCGGCAGCTCGAAATAATGGCGTTTTAACGCGACAGGGTTAAGGGCCCCGTGTCGCAGAAAAGGCGGTGTCGTCGTCGGCGGCGTTGGCCGTGAGCGAAAAATCCCGGAAGCTCGCTACTTTTCGTCTGCGCTTAGCGCGCACGCAGCGCTATAGTGCCTAGAATATCCTGCCATTATATTCTAGGCACTATAGCAGCGCCATCAGACGGCGCCCACCATGGAGGAAAAAAAGCTAAGGAAGGAGCGCCCGACGGCAACCTTGAAGGCTAGTCTTAACAAGTAAAAATATAGTAAAAAAAAAGAGTGTGTCCGCCCTTGGTCAAGCCTTGTGATAGCGTGCGGTAAAATCTAGCCCGCTGCGCGCGCGCATGTGCGTATTAGCGCGGGAAGCTGACTGTAGATCAACCTCCCTGCTGTAGACGCCCGCGCCACATGCCGCGCATACGCGCGCACTAAAACATACCAAAGCCAGAACATAAAGGACTAACGCAGAGAGCGAAAAACAAAGGGAGAAAACGGCTTCATAAATACTCGACTTGGAAACGTTGTCCGCGTGACGTCACGCTCCCTCCTCAGTTTTTTTTCCTCCATGGCGTCCACTAAAAACTCCTCCTCGCAATGTAAGCCACTGCATAACCGATAACGTGCGAATGCAGCGCCTCCTAAAGTCACTGGAACGGGAAAAAGTGCCGCATTCCTCTTCTCTCGCCGGCGGGCCCGTGCTCACGCGCACCCGATTGGTTCTCCACGGTCACATGGTCATTCCCCGCCATAAATGGTCCGCTCGCTTCTTTCTCGTGGCCGCCGACCCAGATCGTCCGGAGCATTACGTAGCCCTAGCTTTTATGGGCTTACATAAGCGTGCGCAGCATTTCTAGTCGTGTATTGGTGCTTGCGCATTTGATGCCTGCATAAAGACATCAACGAATGCCTGGGTGCTGCGCTGCGATGAAACAGTGTGTACCTTTTGAATGGGCATACTGTGTGTTTATAGTTATGCATACATGTTATTTCTTTAAGCATGTGCAGGGCCGATAAAAAGGTAAACATTTTGGCGGTAAGAAAAACACAGAAAAGCGCCCATCACTGCGTCGTTTTATTGCCAGCCAGGTTACAATCGTTACGAAAAAAATAAAGATTGCATCTAAGACTCCTTAAGAGCGAAATTGCATCTGACACCTTCCGCTCTCCTCTCTTCTTCGTTCCTTTTTCATTTTTTATTTTTACCTAATTTCTGCTATGGACATGAACCCACGACATTTATGAGACTCGAATCAATGACCTTTTGCTACCGCTGTCATCATTATTCTCATCACAACTGTCATCATCTTTGCCACCATCACCAACCATCAACACTTCATCAGCGCTATCACCAACAATCGCTATAGCCATCGGTATCGCTGTAATCTTTGTTATCACAAACTGTCACTATCGCTCTCATCATCACTCACTATCTATCTTTAACACTATCGCTATCAGCAGCTATCATTATCACTATAACTATTTTTACTACTTATTTACTATCACGGCTACATCACATATATGCTGGTAATATAGCTGTTGCTTAATCAACTTATACATTTCATTAATGCGTAAGCATTAAGAGGCTATTTTGACAGGGTCATATCACCGGAAGTTTTTCGGGAGAATTACGTTTAAAAAACGAAATATAAGAAAACGAATGTGTGTGCTATATAGAGAATGTAAAAATCACGCTGGGGAAACAAATTAGGTTCATGTGGTGTCTTTAGTTAACTAATTAGAGGCACCAATGGGAGTGTGACGTAAAGGTCTGGCCTCACAAACCGGAAGTGTCTTTTTCTTCCATGTCACTTCTTCCTTCCACAAAAAATGCTTACACATTACTCCAATGTGGGTGCCGCGGTGATATCAAATGTTTTTTTTAATTACCATACACCTTATGGTTGACAACTTATGTGCACACTTTTGGGCACACGGTCTTTGTCCAACTTGTGTCCACGCCACTCATGAGGCAAGAAAGGCTTTCACTTTAATAAATGCAGAGAGTGGAGCGCAGAAGCACTGCGCGTTTCACATGCTTTTTTTTTCGCGACAGTACACGTGATGCATACCCAAGCAAAAATTCAGGGGAGCACTTAATTCTCCTTACCTGCGGTAATACGAAAGCATTTGTGCCTTTCTATGCTTTATTTTTGATTCTTTTAGGCGGCCCAGGCCGAATTTGGAGGTCACCGTCGTGTTCGCCGCAGTTGAATAAGGTTGGACATCGGTTTCGCCTATATCGGCCAGGGTCACATTTCTCTCCTTTTGTGCCTTCTAATGTACGAGTGACAAACCCGATCACACAAACGCGGACAGACTTTCGTACTATGAGCCTAGAAAGGGTGCCGCTTCAATTACAGCCATTTTTCGCCTAATAGCAAGTGAACAACGGTATGCTTCATTCATGGCTCTAAAAGCGCGCACAATTCGCAAAACCTAATTTATTCTGTATAAAATGCACAGCGCGTGGCCGTCGCTTCAGCGGCGCTGGACCAAAAAAATTCAGGGGGCACTTTGGCTCTCTAAAGTGCTGCAAGGCGAAAGCGTTTCCTGGAGCACTGTTTGGTTTTTACTTTTTATTATCTTTTGAGCCGCCGCGGTGGCTCAGTGGCTATGGTGCTCGGCTGCTGGCCCGAAAGACGCGGGTTCGATCCCGGCCGCGGCGGTTGAATTTCTTTGGAGGAGAAATTCGAGGCCCGTGTACTGTGCGATGTCAGTGCACGTTAAAGAACCCCAGGTGGTCGAAATTTCCGGAGCCCTCCACTACGGCGTCTCTCATAGCCTTAGTCGATTTGGGACGTTAAACCCCATAAACCAACTAACTTTCTATTTTTCATATTTTTTATTTTTGCCCCTGTTCTTATTTTCTTTGGTTTTTTATTTTTATTTTCATACCTTATATTTATTTTTATTTTTGTTTATTTTCTTTTTCTTTTTATTTTTCATTTTCCTTTTCTTGACATTAGTTTTTTATGCCTTTTATTTTATTTATCAAACCCATGCATTCACTAGATGCGCCTTGTTTCACGCTCGAACGTTGAGCTTCGTGGCGGAGCTTCAACTCCG
Organism: Amblyomma mixtum; assembly: GCF_055824585.1. Classification (NCBI taxonomy): domain Eukaryota; kingdom Metazoa; phylum Arthropoda; class Arachnida; order Ixodida; family Ixodidae; genus Amblyomma; species Amblyomma mixtum. The sequence goes on along the minus strand of NC_143013.1, from coordinate 150,049,250 downwards.
CCACGAAGCTCAACGTTCGAGCGTGAATAAAGGCGCATCTAGTGAATGCATGGGTTTGATAAATAAAATAAAAGGCATAAAGAAACTAAAAAAAAGAAAAAAAAGAAAAAAAAGCTTCGTGGCGGAGTGGTAGTGTCTCCGCATCAAATGCTAAAGGCCCTGGTTCGATTCCCGCCCACTGCGCAGTTTTTGTTTTTATGTAGTCACGCCCAAACGCGGACAAATCGGCCGGCACGGCTGCCGGCGCATCTGCCGACACGGCTGCTAACGACAGTATGAGGCATTAAAGGCTTTGGCCTTATTATGGCGGCGGGTTGGCGGCTCCGGTGATCGTTGCGGCACTTTTGCCGTTCCAGTCACTTTAACGCCTCCCACTTCTCTCGTTCGGGAGCAGTGGGGCAGTGCTGGGACGCAGGAATCACGCGGTGAGCGGCGAACAACGCAGCGCACATCCAAGGCGCGTTCACCACGAAGCTTGCGGCTTGCTGCCCGTTCTTTCGGCGCGGAAGCTTTGCTTGCGTCCATGGCATGGGGTTTGGTGAGAGGCCTCCTAGAGACTGTGAGCGATATGTCCAAATGGCTAGGCGTGGCGCCGAACGGGCGATGGCGTTCTCCGGCCTCCCGTGGCAGGCTGCGAAACGCTGTTGCGTTCCACTCTTAAAGGCGAAGCTTTAGAGTCGTCCACTTTTTTGTTGTTATTTAGTCGTTTTAACGATGGGTTAAATCAAAGAGAACTTGGTTGCTCGGTTATGGTTGTTTTTGTATATGAAGTGTTAGGAGGCGCTGCAGTTCTGATTTGTAAAGGATTCAGTTTGACACGGCGGAGCAAAGCGGAAAGCTTGGTGTGAAGTTATCGAAGAAAGTTCACCATCATCAGCCTGACAATGCCCACTGCAGGGCAAAGGCCTATCTCATGTCTCTCCAATTAAGCCTGTCCTTCGCCAACTTCGGCCACCGTGTTCCCGCAAATTTCTTAATCTCATCCGCCCGCCTATCTTTCACCCGCCCCCTGCTATGCTTGCCTTCTCTTGGAATCTACTCCGTTAACCTTAAAAACCAGCGGATATCCTGCCTTCGCATTACATGCCCTGCCCAAGCCCACTTCTTCCTCTTGATTTCAACAAGGATATCATTAACGCGCGTTTGTACTCTCACCCATTCTGCCCGCTTCCGATCTCTTAACGTTACACCGTCATTTTTCTTTCCATAGCTCGCGGCGTTGTCCTTAACTTAAGCTGAACCCTCTTTGTTAGCCTCCACGTTTAAGCCCCATAGGTGAGTACCGGTAAGATACAGCTGTTGTATACTTTTCTCTTGAGGGACATTGGTAAACTGCCACTCATGATCTGAGAGAACCTGCCATATGCGCTCCACCCCATTTAGTCTTCTAGTTATTTCCCTCTCATGATCAGGCCCAGCTGTCACTACCTGGAATAAATATACACATTCTCTTGCTGCTTACACCACCTGGCTACCAATTGCGGACTGATTTTCCCTTGCTACGCTGTTGAACATTACTTTCGTTTTCTGCATGTTAATGTTTAGCCGCACCGTTCTGCTGTGCATGTCTAATTCATTGATCATACTTTGAAGTTCATGTCCTAAGTGACCTAGCAAAACAGTCTCATCAGCGTTATCATCAGAGGTTGTTAGTTCGCAATTTATGCTTGCTTAATCGCCTTTATCATACAGGGTAATAGTCTTTGTAATTCGTTTGGGATGAAGCATGCTGCAAGAAAACGCAGAGTGAACTTCCAGATCAACGCCGAGGCCATCCATACACGTTATCGAAGAAAAATGGTCAGGAGGAGTAGTTAAAACAATGTCCAAAACACTGGCCTGAGTGATATACTACACGATTAGGAGTGGCAACTATGCTAAACGGAAGGTAAAGCACGTGTCTGAGAATTCACTTGATGGAGTGCACTTCGTTAACGTTCACATGCTTTCACAACAGCTTAGTGAAGGGAAGTTGAAATCGCCAAAAAACAGGAAAGGTGTGTAGTCGTAATGGTACTAAGTGCGTCATGAAACACAGGAGCAAAGAGAGGAATTTTATAGTTTGCAAGGTGTGCGCTCAATGGGCTTTAAAATACTTATCATTTTTTTACATTTTGCTTTGTACCGCCAGGGGACGATCGGTTCATGAGGGGGGAGGGGGGGCTTTGAGCAGCCTTTATAGGTATATAGTTTAAGCTGGAAAACATTCTCTGGATTGATGGGCACGTTCCGTCGCCTCTTTAATCTCAAATAGGATGTCTCGACGCAGCTTTCTTTCGAAACACCCTACTCGCAAAGAGACGCGAGCGCTATCTCTCGACTGGTGACAATACTGCGTAAGTTTTCTTGATTTTCTCTTCGCCGCCACTACGCCCATTGACTGCGCTTGATCACGTGTTCAGTTTGCTGATAAACGATCTGCGCTAGCTCGAGCATCGCAACATCTGCGCTGGGCGAGGCTGTTTCTAGCCGCGCGTCGCTATTCGCCAATTAACAAATCCATGCGGCACCTGGCGGTGCAGGGAAGAAACGAAGGGTGCAAATCCAGTAGCAGATGCCTCTCACCAGCCTAATAGAAACACGTTAGCATAAAGCTCATAGAGCCGCAAAAGCCGAGAAAAGCGAACGGGAAACCAAATAGGCACCGTTTTGCATTCCGTGTGAAAGCAGTGACATATCATTTTATAAATATCCTTCGGCCTGTTCCGATCTGTAGCGGACGATTGGCCGTACTGCGATTCTCCGCGAATATAAAAACAGTCAAATCGGCAGTACTATCCATTTTCACCAGTTCTGGTGGTACAATTTCGCCTCTCCTAATATCTGTTATGCACCTCTCAAGTTATTAAAGTATTAAACTCGTGCGCGGGTATATTTCTCGAACTTTCCTTTGCTGCCGCAACGCGGGCACGCATAAACAACTTTAGCAGTTGGGATCACAGCGCAGTTCACGCTCGTGCTATTAAGTATTACTGAATACTATCACTAGAGACCGCATTTTAGGCAAATGCCTATTTTTTTCAACGCTTCGTAGGCGCGTCATTTTTACATATGAGCATGAATTACGTGTTGACGATATGTTTAATACTCTTTTTATAGTGCCTATAAATGCCTATTTTGGGTGTCAGTGCCTATAAATGCCTATTTCCTACGTCGGTGCCTAAAAATGCCCTGTTTTACAGAAAAGGGGCCTGAAATACGCTTTGGTTTTGCTTTCAGATTCTGTTTGCTTTCGAATCCATTTCGGTTTTGAGCAGAACACACACGTGGCAACATTAGATGACCTCGTCACTTGGCTGTGGTGAACACTGCACCTACGTTGGCTGCGTGCACAATACCAACCACGTCAGCAGAAAATATCGAAGCAACCTTTTTCCTATTTTCTGCCATTTTATCGTGGTAGCTTGTGCGCTAACTTTACTTTTCTTGCGAGCACTATAAAAAAAAACGGAATGGGGGGGGTATAATGCTCGCTACGAACATTGGACTAATTAAGAATATGCAGCAACGAATCGCCTCTCTTCCTCATGGAGAAGTTGCCGAGAAAATCCACGCAAAGTTGCAGTCCGTCCTGAAGAAAAACGAGGGGTTCTGAGTCCTCAAGCAAATTTCAGGAGTACTTACCGGTGAAAATTCTATGATAATGAACAGTGTAAAGCCATCAAATGTTCCTTAGTACAAGCACGCTCCTGTAACGTTGATGTTGAGCGTTCCTTTTCAGCATACAAGCTTGTTCATACAGATAAGAGGCATAAACATAAGTTTGTGTCCATCAACCTGGAGATGGTGCTTGTCTGCTACTGCTTCCATAGCTTTAACAGTGATTTCTAGATGGATGATGTTTATTTTACCATGGATCCTCGTGGATGTACGTAGGCCCGTGCAGAACTATGATTCTTTCCGGCATATTCCGCATCAAGCAGCACTGCGTGTAACATTTTCTAGCATCTCGTATTTATGGTTTCCAGACCCTTCTAATGGCAAGCACCGTTTGATAGTCGCGTGGCTCCAGACACGTGAAGCCACAAACTATAAAACACTGTTTACACAAATGACCACATATTTATTAATGTTGAAGAATCGTATATGCCTGCAATAAATAAGCTCAATTCCTGTGCGAGCGAAGACTGAACTCATTTGTCAGATGCTTCGAATTGACAATGTTTTTATCAATTTCTAAATACATGGCCTCCTGTTAAGGTGTACATTGTTTCTACTTTTGTACACGACTAGCGAATTGTTTGTTTCGAGGTATACCAAAGTGTTTTAAAAGGGTTGGTAACCACCCCTTTTGCTCTGCTGAAGCATGTGTATTGTACGAAAAGTTGCGCGACAGCCTTAAAAAAAAAACTGCTTCTAATGTTCGCACTTTGCTTAAGGTCCGAAATCATTCCTGCTGTGTTTTTGTTTTGTTTTACGGCAGATATTACGCGTTGAAGTTCGGAACTGTGTGCCCTTTTGATAAAGTTTATAGTGCCTATTTTTCTCCGTTAGGTGCCTAAAATGCAATTTTAGCCGCCTATTTATGGCGCCTAAAACGCGCTTTTTAGTCCCTAAAAATCCGGCCTCTAAGCTATCATTTAATGCGTGTAAGGAACCAACGTATCACTGTCGGCTTTTTTCGCTGCATCATTTACTGCGCGTTACTGCGACAAGGGTCAGCTGTGCGATCGTTCGCTTGCGCGGGGGCGCTTGTCAGGCTTCAAATTTATGCACTTCAAACGCAAACCGCTCATCTGTATTGCATGGGCTGTGAGCAAACGATCGGCCGACGCAGGAATGGTTAAAAATGTGCCTTTCTAAACGATAACGTCCGGGAAGGGGCAAGGGTGGACGCCACTGTTTAGCGAGCCGGATCGATTTGAAATTTCCTACTTGAACTGGTTTGTTTTAGGGAGGTTTAACGTCCCAAAGCGGATCAGGCTATGAGGGACGCCGTATTGAAGGACTCCGGAAATTTCGACCATCTGGGGTTCTTTAACGTGCACTGACATCGCACAGTACACGGGCCTCTAGAATTTGGCCTTCATCGAAATTCGGCCCCCTCAGCCGGGATCGAACCCGTGTCTTTCGGGTCAGCAGCCGAGCGCCGTAACCCCTGAGCCACCGCGTCGGAGCCCACTTGAACGGCTCCTCCACCACGCTAATCCATTTTTTCGTCCTTTTAACCCTCATGGCCTCATCTGCTTGGCAGTAAAATTATTATACATGTGGACTGGGCATTGACCGTTATCGGCAATGCGCCCCTCGTGGCCAGTGGGCGGAAAAGGGCATCTGGTATTTGCATACAGTAAAACGAAATGGGAGGAGGGGGGACACGGTGGATGAGTTAACAGGCGAGTTGTCAGTGTCTCTTTTCCAGAATGATTGTGGAAATTCGGCGTATTTTAGGTTTTTATGTGATTCTTATTTTTTTTCTTTCTATTAACAGGTCTGTCCCGTCGTGAAGGTGGTGTTGAAGACTGTTGTTTTTCCCCAGAGGTTACTTCCTTAGCAGTTGTTGAGGCTAAAAAACGCCGAACTGTAATTTTGAAGTGTTTACAGCGCACAACGCATAGCGCACAGTACAATGTGTACAGAAGAGGCAATATTAGTGAAGAGAGCTACAAGCTCCTTTCACGCCATCAAGCGGCTTCATTTACGGCTACTGAAAAGCGTTGACATTCTTTCGAGCCTTTGCATTTCAAGAAATTTACCTTCCCTGCAATCTGTAACAGGATTTGTAATGCAGAGCTGTTAAGGCTCGTATGTGCGCGTAGTGCAGGACATGTTGCAATGCCTTCAGTCTCTTCAGTTTGAAAATATACAGGCAGTTTGATACATGCACACACATTGGTTCGTAATGTTTTTTTCGGTATTATTAAGACTGGTGGGAAGAAAGGAAAATATCAAGGAAAAAACCTGGGCACACGTTTTCAAAAATGGCGTTCCAGAAGTGGTATGAATGATTAAACGCGTGTTATTTCAGCTTTTGCAGCGTTATTGGGATGAGAGAAAATAGATACTGGTGTAAATAAATGTCCAGACCTTTATTCCGATGTTCACGTGCACTCGATTAAAAAAACACTGAAGATTATTTCCACAGTTAACACATACACGACAACACCATTCTTCTCTCACCATGGCACATCATGACTTCTCTCTGTAACATCATTTACACACAGTAAGATCCATCGCAGTACTCATTAATCAAATTTTCTGGTTTTAGGTAAAGAGTGTGGCGCATGAAAGTTGCACAGGTCTAAATTTAACCATGTTGCAGGCCGCTGGGTAGACCAATTAGTTCCTACTCTGCACGTGCCTTTGGCCGCCAGGTCTTCTGCCTGCTTTAAGTCCTAATCAGCAAGAAAACTGCTGTCTTTGTTGAGTGGCCACGCCATTCTCGGCCTCCTACAGGAAGGCTTATCCAGCTGCAAGCTTAGTAAACCTGTCCTTATACTATTAGAGTCATAAGACAACCAACGCACACACGCGCTGTCAATAGCACTGCGTTCAAGCATGCTTCCTTCTGTACACATCCACACTACAACCGCTGGTCATTATAATCACTCTTCATAACACGCGTCATAACCTCCACCGTACCCTGGATAGACTACTTCGCCATAGCCATAGCCGTAGCCTCCGCCATATCCTGCCTCGAAGTCTCGTCTGTAATCACCATCGTACCCACCACCGTAGCCTTCGTCATAAATGCCACCGTATCCGCCCCCATACCCTCCACCATAGTTAGCGCCGAAGCCTCCAGCATTCCTTTGGCCGTATCGCCCATTGCTCTTGGACTTCTTTCCGCCGTTGCCTCCACCGTTGCCTGTGTCGTTGCCACCATCGTTGCCTCCATCTTTGCCTTCATCTTTACCTTCGGTGTTGCCTTCACCGTTTCTACCACGATATCCTCCGCCATTTCCGGCGCCATAGCCTCCTGCGTAGCCTGCACCATAGCCTCTGCCATAGCCTCCTGCGTAGTCTCCACCGTAGCTTCTGCCATTGCCTCCGCCGTAGCCTGCGGCATTTCCGGCGCCGTAGCCGCCGTAGCCTCCACCATAGCCCCCAGTTTTACCCCCGCCGTAGCCACGTCCGTAACCTGCACCATAGCCTTTGCCATTGGTTACCCCACCTGCTCCTGCGCTCACTTCACCATATCCTGCAGCGTAGCCACCACCATTCTTGCTTCTCTTGCCTCCGTCGTAGCCTCTTCCGTAAGGTGCATAATTCCTGCCGCCGTAGCTGCCGTACCCCAGTGCGTTGCCTCCTTCGTTGCCTCCATCTTCTCCGTCACCGTCAACCCCGCCGGCTCCACCGCCATAGCCACGGCGGTATTCTCCGCCATAGCGTCCACTATAGCCGCCTTTGTAGCCACCACGGGGCCCAGTGGCGGAAGCTGTTGCCAAGAAAGGCGGACGACTTTGCACTGCAAATAAAAGCATTAACATGTTATTTCCAATGCTAGTGTCCTTTACATAGAATTTTTTATAGCCACTAAATCACTGACGCTTAAGTGTGAAACATCAAAATCTGCTTCAATGCGTTCAGCGTCGGGGCCACCTTTAACGCTTTTAGCGGTCCACCGAGATCTCTGTATCACTGATTATAACTCGTGAGAGGTTCCGTGCACGGGCCACTACGTTGTGTGTGTTTTTTTTCTGGTTAGATACGATGAAAAGAGACATGAGCTTAAATTTCAGCAACTTATAGCCCCGACGAGCAGAAAAATTCACGATCGCGCGCAACGTAGTGACATGTAGTGCAGGCGGGTCTGTGCTGCATGCTTTGGGCTTTCTCCAGCGTACGTTCAGTTAACTAGCGTTTGGTTACCGCAAATATCGAATCATATGCTTGTTTTGGCAGAATTTAAAAGTTTCCTGATGCCAATACATGAAATATGAAACATAAGCATATGGAATAAGCGACGTACTGCGATAGGTTTTAATGCGATAGAGTTAGAGGTTCCGTTACCGAAAAAGCCGGCGTCCGTTCGTCCGTGCCACGAAAGAGCAGGTGGCCCATCCTTCACGGTGCCCACCACGGCAGGTGACAATAAAATTAATTAAAAAAAAAATCATTTCAATTGCCATATGCTCACCATGGCACGGCGCATCATCTCATTATCTGGTGACACTACATGAGGTAGTCGCGGCGTAAGGAATATCCGAAATACTTTGTTATAAAAATTTCGTTGATTCATTAATAGTAGTTAGATATTTTCTCACAACTCCAAGGCTATTGGCTAAAATGCCGGCCGCTCTGAAAGTTGATAAATTAACTCTCACCATCTTGGATTTTTGCGGGGCTCCATGTAATATACACGAAACTTTGCTCACTGGTCACTAGTGAAATACGGCCGCCCTAACCGAAGTTGTGCCGCTTCCCCTTTCTCAGGAGCCTATAGTGCCATAGCCTCGACCCTCCGTGGCGTCCAAAACAACTTTTCTAGGCTTACGCACCAAGAAATTGTTGATGGCTGCGTGCGTGAGTTCGTGCGTGCCCACACGCACAGACACTGGTTCGACTAGTCTGTCAGGCGCCATCTCTGGTAACACACTCTGAGAGAGGATGCAGATGCCACTTGAAACCGCTGTTGAGAGAGTATAGAAGGGAACAATGGAGAAAAATTTAATTTAATCGACGTTTATTCTGTGAATTCCGGCAAGGAGACGGTCATCGTAATTGAATTTCTAACTGGGAAATGAAATAAACCGCAACCTAATTTTTAAAAAGTGTGACGTTTCTGAAACAACTCATGTAATTCATCATGGTGTTAGTGCGAATGCGTTGATAAGATAGTCATAAAAGACCACCGGCTCACAGAACGCTAACTGCGGGAGTTGTAGGAGGGAGAGAAGGTTTCCGAGGCAACAAGTAAGATTTCTCCAGGTGTGCTGAATGCGCCATTGATCAAGTAGCAATCCTTTCGGCGCGAGTTTGGCTGGATGTCCGAAGCAATAGTTCCTTCAAAGTCAATCCTGTTCTTTCATCCCTCGGAGCGCTCGGCCACCGTGCATATCTATTTGTTCATTTGCGTGACGTCAGCTTTCACTGCTTCATCCTTTCAGCTCTAACCTTCATTTTTTATTCCGAACCAAACAGACCTCAGTGATTTTTTTTTTTCCGCGTGAGCCTTATTGCATTTTTTGATCGCAGTCAACCCATAAATCTCAAGTAATATGCCTTGTGTTCAGAAAAGAAAAAACAGCGCTTAATTCTACACAAACCAGAAATATGCCTTGGATGCAAAAAAGAAAAAATGTTTGACGAAGTCGCCTTCCGTGCACTTTTCGCGGCTGGCGCACATTGAAGATGCCGGGCTAGCGTTTAATCTGGTAAGGCACAAATGTCTTGCAACGTATTTTGAAGATTGCTCGACCATCACTTCAGACACTCCATTACCATTCTCGGTATAAACAGTCCTTCTCTTACTAGCGGTGCTTTGGGAGATGGTATATGCAGGCCCATAAAAATACAGAAGTGTGGAGTGTCCTTACTTTTATCATAGCGTAAATAGGGGGGGAGGTAGGAGGAATCCAAACCCTTGACACGAGTAAAATCACAATGCGAATAGTTTTGTCGCGACCGACAGCCACCGCTACGGCAACGCATTGAAAGAAAATTAGTAGAAATGTTTTGCAAACTCCCAGAGATAACCGCGTGCAGAAGCTGGCTCTGAGGGGCATCAAATCAGCATCTTTGGTCTGGTTCTTTCATGTGGTTCGTGTGATATCTCAGACACCGGTAACAATGATTATACCCGACCAGTTTTATTTTCAAATAAATGTGCGAACAAGGCGCAGCGGCTGCGTTTCTTTAAAATAGCGAATATATTGAGACCTTTATTAAAAAGAAAGCCTGAACTCTTCAGTATCCTAATTAACCCACTCCCCTCTGTAATGCCTATGGCCCTGAGGGTACAATAAATAAAACAGTTCTTGACATTTATTAAAGCAATCATTGTCGTAACGCAGTAGTTACGGCAAATTAATCATAAAATACGAAAAACAATATTTGATTCATGACAATAAAAAAAGCATGGAAACACATATCCTTGCTTTGACCGCGAGCTTTTGACTGCGTAGAGGCATGCATATTATTCCCTTCGCGTTTCGCAACGCTTTTAATGCAATACAGACGTGGAAGAAGAGTAATTGAAAGCTGCCAGCGGAATAACCTTTAAGCTATTTTCACGCACAGGGGTTCCCCACCAGGCCGTTCATGGTTCCGGTGCGTTAGGAGCTGCCACAACAGCTGGTGTGCTAAAGGATGACATTTCGGCCTTTTGTACGCGTGCACACGCAGCGATCCTCCTTTCCTAACGGCCACCTTTAGAGCCACGCCCTTCGCGGCCAACGCACAAGCCACGGCCACTTAGCGAAGACTTCTGCATGGTGACTAAACTGGATATTGTTACGGGCACCTTGTTTCCCTTCCGAGCTTTGTCGAAGCACAGATTGAGGGGTACAGGAGAAAAGAGGTGGAGAAAAGAGCGGGCAAAACTAGAAACGAAGTGCATAAGAACACTTCCATATCAACAAGCAATTCTTGGCTTCTTACCCGCATTGTTCACTTCGTTATCTCTCTCGCGCTGGGTTCAGTATCGCCCTGCTATTTCTTCCCCAGTGGGATGTCAGCGCGGTTTCTAGAAGGTGATGTTACCTCGGTGAATGACTGGGGGGGTACAAGTTGGGAGGAATGCGATGATGTAATAAGACTAAAAAAAAACCGCATTAGTCGCAGGGCGAATAGGTCGGAATCCGGAATGCTGTAGCTCTCGTACGACGCAAAGAATAGTCGAAATACTAGAAGCCCTCCCGCACTGCTGCAGTACTTCCTCTTCAAACGGGAAGGTATGCAAGATCTCACGCGGCTGTGCGTTTGCGATAGCACTGCAAATTTTATGTCTCCGCACTACCGGATCTTACTCCGCGTATTCTCGAATCTCGAGGTGGTATACAGCAACTATTTTACTCAATGAACCAGCACTCAACCGTGTTGCAATCTTTTGCACTCCGTGAGGGAAGCAGCCTCGGAAAACTTTTTATCAAAATTGGTCAGTGCTACTCTTTCTTTCCTTTCTTGCGCCGATAACACGGAAGACATTTTATCTGTAAAGAATGCACTTAACTTCGTTTCTTTTAGAGAAAAGAATTACCAACATCATGTATCTCATCAATCTTTTGTTCTATAGTTTTTTGCTCAAATTTAGAACAGATGTTTCTGTTTTTGTAGTGATGGGTAAAGTTCATTCTCCTGGAATCCTTGGAGGAGGTGTGTGAAACATAATGGCTGTGACGCTGTATGTGTTTTTTTCGTGTTTTACTCTGTTGTTTCAGATATTCAGCGATTCAGTTATTAAAATGCTTTTAAAATCTCTTTTGGTACTGCATTTGCTTACGGAGTGAAAATAGCTGAAGTTTAGATATGAATGTGCATTCAGAAAATGTCAACAAAATGGTAGTGTTGATTATCATCATTTCATGTATTGATATTTATCTGAGACAAATGCATTATACAAGCCAAAATGGTCGAAATTTTAATTTTTTGCTGAAGTGCGAGTTAAAAATCAAACCACACTGAGGAGGCAAACATTATAAGCAGTTTGGCACTGGCAGTAAAACCAGCCCTCTGACGCCAACAGGAGTGTCCAACTTAATTCATGTAGACTTCTCCGCGGTTAATTAGTGCGTTCGAGCTGTCTTACGGCAAAGTGACCTTGAACTTTAGCAGTTTTATCGAGATATATGACGCATGGATGACGTATAAGCTGATAGGCTAAAATTGTATGAATTTTTTTTGCCTACAATGTTTTATTTTCTTTGCTAAAGGCAGATTAGTGAATCCTCACTCGATGTTAAGATTGCCGGGTTGCATGTTAGACAGCTTGCATATCTTTGTCTGTGCCAGTCTGCGTTTGATGTTAACAAATTTTGGGGACAGTTAATCTCCACCTTTAAAGACATGACGCGATGGCTTTAATGCGTGCAGGCAGCGGCTCCTCTCGCCCAGGCAGACACGACTACTGACTCCATAAATGGTACAAAACAATAATAGAAAACCCGCTTTAACGAATCTTTGCGAACGTGTCGGCTGGCCTATGCCAAAAATAAAAATAAAGCTTGCGTGGCCTATGACTTGCATGTTTGACTCTCAAACTTAGGGTGTCGGGTTCGACTTTGAACTAATTACCTCCGTTTTGTTTTTAGCGCAATTCATTTGCTTTGCATACTTGCATGTCCTAATGACGTTTGCGCCATGCTGCTGCTTTCGGGTTGCCGGTTTTGTACTGTTGTCATCAAATTTTAATTCTGCCATTTCCCCTGTAACGTAACCATCTTTTCGGCCAATCCATATATCTCGGCCCCAACAATGGACGCACCCGGATTTTCCGCCGATCAGGATCAAGCTTTTGCTTTGAAATACGTCACCACTGAACTGAAGAGTTAGGTAATGCTCTCATTCTGAGGTAAGCCGTTGTGAAATAACATACTGATGTCCTTATGAAATATTCTCATTCGAGCAACGTGAGGTTCCTCAGGAACCAGCGCATATTTAGTACCAGTGAAGACGAGTGGTCTATGCATGGATTTACTCCTTACCGTCAAATCCCACAGACCTTACTTAGGAGTACAAGTGTTTTATTTTAGCCATAAACCAGGGCTCGTGATTTATGTGATTGACTTCTACTGTCACAGTTCTCCGACTAACCGGAGAGCTTCTAGTGGACATGCGGTTCTGTGGTCTACAATGCATCCAAATTTAAAGAAATGTGTATCACATACCATATGTTAGCTACAGTTCCAAGCCCGAAATCAATCACAATCAATGCGTGCAAGCTTTGGTAGCGACCTAGAGAGAGCTACGGATTGCCTTTGTAAAGCCAAAGCCTAGTGAAAAAGAAAAATTCTTTGCGGTGCAAACAAAAACAAGTTCTTAAGTGTAGTCAAGATAACCGAAAGATAGCGCGCTGCATTTTGCCGTGCTGTTCAGTTCCGTTCCCTTTCAAATTTACCTACAATATTCTCAACCGACGCTACATAGAAACTGCTATACGATTTATGCCTTGCCATTTTCTTTTTTTGCTCCATGTAATATTCTGGGTCTAATTTTTAAGTTCCACAGTTACGTGCCCCGTTTCGCATTTGTATTCTTGTTATAACTTATTTTTCGGAGGTGAGGCGGGGGGTACAGATACCGAGCTGCTGACCTCAATTTGGGAGCACACGCCAAATCCTCTGCAACTTTCCGTGCTGCTAATTATCTTGCTCTAGCAACGTAGTTGCCTCTAGATTTAAGCGAGCCCTCGTCTTCAGCAGAAACCTTTGCCCGTTCCGTAAAAGTTGGCCATATTTCAAACAGCGACACAAACAGGGAAATACGAAAAACGAGAGCAGCGTAGGTTACGTCGGCCAATGAAAAAATACAAAAATTACCCTTCTCTCCACAGCCAAAGGGACAAAAGGAGCGCTACATTGGCGGCTAAACTCTTTTCGAAACACGAGAAAAGTAATGTAGTACATGCCAGGTATTTCAAGGAAGCCCGCCACTAACTTTTCAAAAGTATCTCTTTCCGTTATAAACACGGCTTCTGCGGCTTGGTACTACCACAGAAGGCGGACTTCAGACAAAAGGTGGTTTCTGATACACAGCAAGTCGGTTACCTTTATTCGGGCAGTCAACCTTTTAACTGTTGCTTTTGGGCGCCTTTTCAAATTTCGATATTTGTAGAGAGCTGATAGCAAAAGTCATATCTATTTTTGGTATTTCGAAAAACGTTGTTACTCTCAGCACAACGGCTGGACATAGTTTGGCCACCTCGCGCCGAAAGATGCGTGCTTTCAAAGATAGCAAGTTCTTGGGGGGGGGGGGGGGGGGGGGGGGGCAAAGCGCTACCTGATCGGAAGTCAATCCGCGGCGCACGTTTCACGACGCCCTCTCAATATGTCGTTGGTTGGAGGAGCGTACAGCGGCGAGCAGCACAGAGCGCCCGAGACAAAGCAGGTCATCTGACACGTTGCTAGTGGGCGTTGTTTGGCGGTCGCCACAAACGTGCTCTTTTCAAAAGGCCGCGTATTCGCCACGAAATGGGCGTAAATTGCTTTGCCACCACGACGAGTGTTATTGCGTTTTCGAAATTGCAAATATGATTTCGCGAATGCTAATTAAAGGACCTCTAAAAATGTTGAACTGCATGCAGGTAACTAAATGTAACAGCTATAAAGCTTACTGGCCGGAATTAGTTAACCATCTTGTTAGTTTTTATAATACGATTGCGTTCTGATCTCCGGAAATACCGGTATTACTATGCCGCAGAAAACAACTTTATACTGGAAAAGTATATTTTTAAAAATTAGTGGTGTGCTTCGCGGGGAGACCTGGTATACAGAGTAAAAAACTTACGTGCACAGTATACGGAAGGAGAAACGCACTAAGATTTTTAGAAGTATAGAATTGTGACAACACGTAAGCATATATTATCCATGTGGAATAGGGAAAGGGCACCTGAATTTCACCAAGATCGACCAGTGACTGGCTGACAACGGTAACCCTACATCTAAAAAAATATTTCCGTGACCTCGCTTAGGCATTGACCGTTGCATTGACACAATATTTATATCATATCAGAGATGGCTTATACGAACACCTAGCACAGTGAGCACCAATTTCAGTCGTTGGATAGCCTTTTAAAGAAATAAACTTGGGAACACGCACCGATGTCACACTGGCCAACATTTTGCACTGAATGTAGCACGGCGAAAGGCTGTCGGCATATCGAATAGGCTTATGACCACTTGCTCGGGTTGGCACCAATCTGAACGCTCCCTCACAAAATGGAGTCCGTGACATCCTGTAATGCCTCCTGTACTTAGTAGTCTGATATTCGAACGTCCAGCCATTTGCTCGATATAGTCTCGGTCCCGTGTGAACTGTATCTTGAACATGAACGAACAACTTACCACGTGGCAAAGAAGAACTTGTTTATGGGTTTCAGTTTAGAAGCATTTCTTCTAGGACTGCTCGTTTTTGAAGCGAAAAGCTTCACCACGAGGGTCGGAGCCGAGCTTCGCGTATGCCGTATGCCGCGACCGAGTGACGCCATGTGCAGCGCAGGAGAAGCCGCGCGGTACTGCGCATGTGCACCGCGTTCTCACCGCCGCTACAACTGCGCGCTTCGCCTCCTCGCCCCCCGTTTGACTTTTCGTTGTACAGAAAGGCCGATCTAGAACGTCTAGATGCCAAATTCGCGGCTACACTGGCAGAATTCAAAAGTTTTATCATCGACGAAGTTAAGAAAGAAATGGCCAACCTAGCGGCCAGGATCACTACACACGGAATGCAACCAATTCATGGGCAATATGGCCCCCCGCCCGCAGAGAATTAGCGTATGGCAGTGGAACTGCAGGTACTTCCTTCCCAAGAAGGATCACCTGCAGCTTCTAATCCAGAATACTGAAGAAAATCCGGACGTAATTGCGCTCCAGGAGAATAGAGGAAAAACCAAATTAGCGGGATTCAAAAGCTTCATGCAGAAAGGCGCGGACACCAAAAAAGAACAATTAACCGCTATTCTAGTACAAAGAAACATCACGGCTATCCAGCACGAATTCGATGGCATAGCCGCTAATTACACTCTGTTAGAAGTTGTTCCTCGCAATAGGGGAGACAGAAATATTTTCAGACTAAATGTGTACAGCTCTCCCCAAGATAAAGGGCTAGCCGTTACAAATTTATTGCGTAAGACTATGCACTTCACTAAAGGAGCGCAACTCCTCGTAGTCGGAGACTTTAACGCACCCCATGCTGAATGGGGATACGTTAAATCCACCAAGAAAGGCACGAAGCTATGGGAAACTTCACGCGATCTCGGCCTCACTTTACTTAATGATCCCCACTCCTGCACGCGGCTAGACAACAGCGTCAGCAGGGACAGCACACCCGACCTGACCTTCACCAAGAATATAACTGAAGCCAAATGGCATAACACCAGAAAAAAATTAGGAGTCACTTTGGCGACTAAAGTGGTGCAAGGCGAAAGCCTTAGTACAGCATTCTGTCACGAATGTGGTTGTGAATTTTGATTCAAGTGCTGCCAGCGAATGACGCGTCCATTGGCTGTCTGCGTGTGTTACTGATGTGTGGTTAACATGTTAAGCTTCGCCTGTAAGAGTGGAACGCGACAGCGTCTTGCAACGCTGCCAGGCAGTCCACAGAACGCCATCGCCAATTCGGCTGTACGCCTTGCTGGACGGTAAATTTATTTTTTGAGGAAAGGAAATGTATCTCTCTCGCATATCTGGGTGGACACCTGCACCTCGCCGTAAGGGAAAGGGGGAAGATGGGAGTGAACGAAGACGCCGTATTAGCTAGACGCGCCTTTGTTCATTCCAAACCATTCAGCTGGCATTACGGAGTGGCTAGCGTGCTCGTATCGCACTCCGGAGACCCTGGTTCGATTCCCCAACTCGACCAATTTCGTTCTCGGTTTTAATGATTTATGCGGTCTAACTAGAAAGGTTAATTAGGCCATTTCATATTTATATTATTGTATTTCTATCCATCGTGTTCTGTCATTCACCTGTCAATTGTTGGAACTGTCTAGGATGTTCGACACAACGTATATGAAACGAGCAACGTCGAACTGAGTGGGGAAGTGCGTGGTGGTGGAGCGAACGCGGCTTCGTACTTATCTGTTGTCGCTGCGGCGCGCGTCTTTCTTTTCTTTTCTTCTGACCTCTTCATTCTCTATCTTAATTAGGCTGATTGATTAATTAAGCAATTAACTAAACTCAGTCCAACTTAGTTGGAGCATCACTATACGATCCCTTTTATTGGTTGCATGGTTACTAGCCAAAATACAATTGGCCCCATTTGAAATTCGCGCACTGTGACGTCACGAGCATTTCGACCAATTGAAAAGCGTGACATTTTCTGTCGACAACTCCTGCTTACAACGATGAGGCATTAAAGGCTTCCGCCTTAATACGGCAGGCAGCGATCACTGCATTATAACAATCTCGTTTCATACGTCCGCACACAAGTCAATTCCAACAAGCACTACGCTCACGGATTGGGATAACTTTAGAAAACTTAGCGAAGATACCGCTCCCACCAACATCGAAAACTTAGATAGTTGGGTAGAGCAGCTTAAAAATGACGTGCGCAAGACGACCAAGGAGGTGGACGCGACGGAAGATCAGCCGACGGCTGACTCCAAGCTTCTACATCTCTGGGAAGCACACAAAAGCATCCTCAATAGATGGCAAAAACAAAAACACAACAGGGCACTTAAGCTAAAGGCAGCCAAACTACAGAGGCAGATCGAAGCACATACATCCGACTTATCTAGGCAACAATGGGGCCAGATATGCGACAGCCTAAATGGTCAGTTAGGCAGCAAAAGGGCCTGGCTCCTCTTAAGGCACCTCTTAGATCCCACTCAAACAAAATCTACTACCAGATCTCACTTGAGGTTTTGTCGGCCGAGCAGTGGTTTCTCGTCCAGGGGGATCCGAGATGGAGGCAGTGATTTCGTACCACGAAATTACCCAATTCTACAAACTCTCTAGAAGAATCTATCCTCCCCCGCACAAGTCACTCTCCAAACACCAAGAGGTGGCTTGGAGAAGACTTCAAACCCATTCTTACCCGAACCCGTACATTTACGCCCACATCTACCCCGACCTCATATACCCCACCTGCAAACACTGCGGTAGCACTGCCACCCTCGATCATATGCTATGGGACTGCCCGGAGGATCCTCCTCCGGAAGCTCTTATAGAAGCTCCCTCACCAGACGCCTGGGAAGAAGTGCTGCGCATCTCGGACCCCGCCGTCCAGGCAGGAGCCATCGAGCGCGCCGAAGAGGTCGCCGCCAGCTATCAGCTAACGGCCACCTGGCCCTTCTGCTAAGCGTCCAGGAACCCTTCTTTTCCGACAATAAAGTTTTCTCTCTCTTTCTCTCTCTTCGTTGCCGCCGCGTGTTGCCAGCGTCGCAGCTGGCAACCCTCCTCTCCGCATTCCTGCGGGCAGTTTTAACCGCGCCGATTCCAGTCTCCTCCTCCGTCTCCGTACAGGCAGTGTGTGGACGACCGAACGTCTCCACCCTTATCGTGGTTCTCCCAGTGCATTTTGCGCGGACTGCGACAGCCAGGACGTCAAACCAAGCGTAACTGAAGCTTTTCGCTTCTATATCTAGGCTTAACCAGAGCTAAGCCATTGCCTACTTTTTCTAAGGCGAATGCACAACAAATGCGAGAGAGCAGCGTACTGGTCGGCGAAAACGCAATTCGGAAAGCCATGGCAAGAATCCACCTAAAAATAGTTCCCTCCCTCTCCTCCAAGAACCACTTTGCCTTAATAAGCGTGTGTTCCGTAGCAGGGCTCTGAAATATTACTTTGGCTTCCTTCGTGTTCCCTCTTAAGCATTTTGCTTGAAATGCAGAGAATGCAGAGATGCAGAATGCAGAGATTATAAGGAGCCTACTACTGTATACAGCACATGAAATGAAATTAGCCTTTTCAAAAAGATTTTCTCGTGCAAGACGACTCCGCATAACCTGCTTTATTGCGACAAGAATACTTTTTTTCTCTGAGTTGAACAGCTTCTCTGTGCATAGTCGGGTGCAAATCCCTGCATGCTTCAGAGTGTTCATAAACCTGTTTCTGCGGTCAGACTAGTCATAATTGCAGTTTATTTTTAGACTTGTTACGTGCATCAGGTCGTTCACGGCTTATGTTTTCCCTTTTTCAAGCAATTTGCAGTCATTTAAAATCACCACTAAAAATCTGAGGCCCTGGCGCGCCTGGCATGACCCAAAGACGAAATAGCATTCTGCTTGTATGGTGCTCCAGCTTTTCTCCACGCGGAGCATAGCAGCTAGGACATTGTAAGGGATCGTTAGTGTGCGTGGGGTCATCGGAACGCGGCTGGGGGCGCTCAAGGCGAGGCGTCTCCTTTCTCGGAACGCGGCCGCTCGCGAATGCGCCGGGAAGAACGGGTGTCCCCCGACCCGCGATACCGATTTGCGCACGTGCTGGCACGATGGTGTATTTGTGTTTGTTTTTATTTTTATTTTGTGGTGGAGAGGGTGATATACCCTGCGGCAGTTAGAGGGCTGGCCATGCTCACGATTAGCCAATCATATGAAGAGTGTAGAATGACTGGGTGCTACCAAATGTGGGCCGCGCCTTGAGGTCTTTAAAACCGGGCTCCGGCGCCAGAAAAAAGGGTTCTGCGCTAAGGTCAGATGCTATGCATCTTCGGCTATGCCGAGTAGGGGCCTCCCCTAGTGTTAGCCAGATCCATTTTTTTGTTGTTTTGTATATTTTTGCCGCTTAATATGTCTCTAGTGCGCCTAAACTTGTATGTGCTGTAAATATCTGTAATAAATCTTCAAGTATTCGCCTTACGCCTGCATCTCAACTCATCACAAGACCGTCTCTGACGGGGCACCCCTGGTGCGAAGAAACGTTGCAGTATTCAAGTTAAACAAACCGTCTCCGGCGGGGCACCTCTGGTGCAAGGAAAGAGAACCTGTGAACTTTACTGGCGCAGTCGACAGGATCCTGCGGCCATCGGAAGACGGCGCAGGAAGAAGACTGAAGGCAGGGAAAAAGGCGACGACAAGGCAACAGGTCAGCGTTCGAGAACGGACCTGCAGGGAGAGACCGCGGCAAGGACCACGGCAGTAGTCCAGCGACGCGGGACTGCATCCTGTCAAGGAAAGCAGCGCGTCGAGAACTCGACGGTCACCGGCGGGTCGCAGCAAGTGACGACAGCGGGCACAGGACCAGCGGCGTGCGACAGCTCATCGCAGCGTCCGGTGAAAGTGGCGGTGGACACCGACGCCAAGGAGCGGGCAATGCGGATCGACGCATCGAAACTGTGAGTTTCCTTCGTCGCATTGTTCACGTCCCTGTGCATGTGTTCGAGCAGGTAGGACAGTTGAGGGGTACAGACGGCGGTATGGAGAGTTATCCATGCCGGCCCTCACTCGATGTGAGGTACCGAGTGGAATTGGCGAAGGCGCGCTTAGCTTATTTTCAGGCTGAGCTTGCAAAAGTGAATGGAGGAAAGGCGCCGCTATGCGAGGAAAAACCTCCGGATTTGCAGGTGTTAGAAGCAAGGCGCCAGCAGCTAGAGCTCGAGCTGGCTAAGCTCAAATAGTCTAGGAGAGCTAGTCAACTAGCCAGGGAGAACTGCTCCGAGTCCCGAGTGGAGAGGCCGCCAGTGCTGGAAGGCAAAGGCATATGCCTGTCAAGCACAGGTCAAGAAAACAGCCAGGCAGAAGTAAAAAGTGAGCCAGATTTCTGCGAAGCTGGAATGGCAGTTGAAGAAAGTATCGTGACGGAACGCAGCGTCGCGGTATTAGAGGCGGTGAACGCGCACTCCGACGATCCAGCTGCACAGGTTAGGTCTACCCCAAATGACACCAGGGACGCGGACGCGAGTTCAGGATTGTTGGAAGTCACTCTGACAATTCCAAAAACGAGGTCTCAAGGAAGCCGCGGAAAAGGGCCGTTCGTTCATCATGAAGCGGCCAGTGACTACAGATGTAAGATCGGCGAGCTTGTGACAGGAGGAAGTGTAACGTTGCTGGAACGGCACACTGTGTCGGGCATGGGGCATGAAGGACCCCGTAGCGTTATTGATGGAAAGAGCCTTTCATCCGAGGCAGAGAACGGAGGTGGGCCTGTTGGGCCGACCGGGCAGAGCGCCGCGCAATTGTCGAACGCACCCGATGTGTGACCGGCCAGGTCATTTGAGGACCCGGAAATGAGTGGCGACTTGCCACACGGCAAATTAGGGTCAAGTGACTGCGAGGGATCTCATGCAGCCTCAGAGTTAGACGACGCCACAAATCGGCAAGCGCCGATAAAGCAGGGAGCGGGAATTTCAATGTTTGCCCGTGCAGGAACGGGACAAATGGCTCCAAGCGAGGCAGAGTAGCTAGAGGCAGGAGCGTGGCCTTCACGTTGAAAGTCAGCGCGTGGAGCAGTACGTTCCGTGCTGCAGTACGCCAACTCCCGTGTGGCAAAAGCGGCCGCACTGATATGATTACACTGGACAGGGGCTATGCTCCTTACGCAGCACGCGTCTCCTATTGGTGCGCCGAAGAGAGCGTGCCCTCAAGGGCGTCGCGTGATCAGGGATTTGGACCCATCGAGTACCACGACGTTTTCGATCCTGGAGGGCAGCAACTTTATAGTTATCGCCCCGTTGTGGCACCAGCCTAATGAGTGAGTGACCGTCAGGCGTTAATCGGGTTGATTAACACGTAGTGGCTCGACCGCACGCAGGGACGCTCGGTGCGACCAAGGAGGCTCAGGTGGCCGCTTACGGACCCTATATGAGTGCCAATGAACGCTCCGGTTGCAAGTGTTTGTGTGCATGTGTGCCCATTCGCGAGGACGAGTGTGTACTTGGAGGTGGGAATTGGGTACAACCCACCAACTTGGACGCCGTGTTACGGCGCATGGCAGGCATGCCACTGTGTGTATTTTAGTGTGCAATTTGCTTATGTTTTCTTGGTGCCCGTAAGCATTTCGCGTAATGTTGTGTTGGTGCCCGTGTCCATTATTTTGCTTTTGGTTTTCTTGGTGTCAGTGCTAGTGTAGCTGCGGTATGTCACCCACAGGGTGGTTTTGTGACCCGTACCGATTCCTTTGTTATAATTGTAAAAGTGGCATTTAAGCCCTTTGTAGAATCTTGGGAAGGGCGTGTAAGGGATCGTTAGTGTGCGCGGGGTCATCGGAACGCGGCTGGGGGCGCTCAAAGCGAAGCGTCTCCTTTCTCGGAGCGCGGCCGCTCGCGAATTCGCCGGGAAGTACGGGTGTCCCCCGCCCCGCGATACCGATTCGCGCACGTGCTGGCACGAAGGTCGTGCTCGTCACGGCAGCAGTACAGGCTGCGTGAAATAAGTCTTGCGTTCCGGAAGTCGTCGCATGGTACAAGGCTGGCCGACGCCGTGATAACGAAGGGAGAAAAGTTGAGCGGGTGGCCGAGACGCCCGAAAAACGAGAGGAACGTCACGTGAAGAGACGCTGCCAAGCTGCTGAACGACAACAACGGCGTGTCGCTGCCGAAATCTCAGTACATGAAACTACTTCCTCTACGTATATCCGGGCCTAGCTGAGCTAAGCCACTGCCAATTTTTTTTTATCACTGGTTTGAGCCGTGGTCACTAATTTGGAGCGAACGCACGGCCTTAAGGTCGGGTGCAGAACCAGCGCGTGAGCTCAGTATGAGATCCCTTCATGAGGGAAGGGAGGAAGAAGGTGGGATTTTTACTGCGAGGTCTCAAGTAGCCCCTTTTCGACGGTCTGACCCGCAGCCCACCGGAGACTGTGGTAGAATTAACCACGGAAGCGGCCATCATACAGAGGACGCTAGCAGCCAGAGCTCGCCAATACGACGGCCATCAACGCGTCTTCTCCGGCAGCCACCCCGATACACTGTAAGCACTTGAGTGGCGGCAGCTCTGGTGCAGACAAACACATAAACGAGTAAGCACAACGATAACTTTCATATGTCGGTCTATTCCAGTTCTTCACTGAAGCTATGTACGAACGGGCTCAGATAAGAACAGTTTTACAGTGTCATGGACTAGCGAAATTTACGGGAGGTTATTCGCGATGTTATCCCTCAGAAGCTACTCCGTCTGCCTTCTACTGTCATCACCCAACGTCGCATCTCTAGCGGACGTCATTCGTAGGAAAGTCTATGATGTTTTGGGCGTCCTTTAGGCGAGAGCCTCAACCACAAAGTCCCACGCCACTACTTATATCACCGCGCTAAGTACCCACAGATGGCCAGCCAGCGCCAAGAATCCTATGCTACGCACCAACGACCACAGTCCCAAGCCCGCCCTCCCATGTTTCAGCAAGTTAGGGCAAAGAAAGCAGTCCGCTAGAAGACCTCGAAGCAGCGTCGCCAATCTGCTTCAACTGCTGTGAGTCCGGCCACCTCCACCAGCCGAGGACATAAAGCTTAGTGGGGCTTCGCGGCTTTTCCTTTGACGCTTCAAGACCACGCACAAGCCTACGATCCCTGGTGAGCGACGAATGATCATAATCATTATTACCCTGACTACGTCCCCAGCAGGGCAAGGGCCTCTCCCATGTCTCTCCGATTAACCCTGTTCTTCGCCAGCTGTTCCACCCTAGCAACGCAAACTTCTTGATCCCATCCGCCCACCTAACTTCCTGCCGCGCCCTGCTACACTTGACTTCTCTTGGAACCCGCTCCCTTAAGGATGACCGGTTATCTAGCCTTCACATTAAATGCCCTGCCCAAGCCCATTTCTTCCTCTTGATTTTGACTAGGATATCATTAACCCGAGTTTTTTCCGTCACCTACTCTGTCCGTTTCTGGTCTCTTACCTTGCACCTATAATTTTTCTTTCCATAGCTCGCTGCGCTTTCATTATGTTAAGCTGAGATTTTTCGTTAGCCTCCACGTTTCTGCCCCGTAGACGAGTACCGGTAAGATACAGCTCTTGTATACCTTTCTCTTGAGGGATATTCGTAAACTGGTGTTCATGATCTGAAAGAACCTGCCATATGTGCTCCACCGAAATGTTATACATCTAGGTTTTTCGTTCTCATGATCCGAATCAGCGACCACTACCTGACCCAAGTCGATGTAGTCCCTTACCACCACTTCCAGCGCATCGCTACCAATTGTGAACGGCTGTTCCCTTGCTAGGCTGTTGAATATTAGTTTGGTTTTCTGCATGTTAATTTTTAGCCCCACCTTTCTGCTCTGCCTGTCTAACTTATTGATCATGATTTGCAGTTCTTATCCTGAGTGGCTTAGCAAGGCAATGTCACCAGCGAATTGCAGATCACTCAGGTATTCTCCATTAACTCTTATCCCCAACGCTTCCCATTACAGGCCCCGGAATACCTCCAGCAAGCAGGCGGTGAGTAGCATTGGCGAGATCGTGTCTCCCTGCCTGACACCTTTCCGCATTGGAATTTTTATTGCTGACTTTATGTAGAGATATAGTAGCTGTACAATCGTTATAAATATCTTCCAATATTTTCACATAACACTCTTCCACACCCTGATTCCTCAATGCCTGCATGACAGGTGAGGTTTCCACTGAGTCAAATGCTTTCTCGTAATCAATGAAGGCTATATATAGGGGATGAGTATATTCTGCGCATTTCTGTATCAACTTACTGACAGTGTGAATATCGACTAGTGTCGATCATCCTTTACGAAAGCTTGCCCTATCGTTTGGCTGATTAAAGTCTAAGGTTGTCATGATTCTATGTGTGACTACCTTAGTAAACACATTGTAGGCAGTAGACAGTAAGCTCATCGGTATGTAATTTTTCAAGTCCTTGACGTCTTCTTTTTTATAAATTAAGATGATTTTAGCGTTCTTCCAAGCATCTGGTACGCTCTAGGCCATAAGGCACTGCGTATACAGGGTGGCTAGTTTTACTAGCACAGTCTCCCCTTCGTCCTTCAAGATATCTACTGTGATCTGATCCTGAGCAGCTGCTTTGCCCCTTTGCATTGCCCTTAAGGCTTTCTTTACTTGCTCTTTCGTTACTAGTGGGATCTCCTATTGCTGTGCTGTGCTTCCTCTCTCATTAACGCTGTGATTATATTGGCTAATGAGTAGATTTGTGTAGAACACTCCGGCTACAATAATATCTTAATCATATTGCTAATGACGTTGCCCTCTCTGTTCTCTCTTAGCGCATACATCTGGTTTTTACCTATGCCTACCTTTCCTTTCACTGCTTTTAGGCTACTTCCGTCCTTTAGAACGTGCTCAATTTTATCCATGTTCATCACTCTTATTGCTGCTACCCTGCGCTTATTTATTAACTTTGATAGCTCTGCCATTTCTGCTCTCTCCGTAGGGTTAGACGCTTTCATACTTTGGCGTTTTTTAAACAGATTTTTCGTCTCCTGAGATGGTTTGCCGGTATCCTGCCGAACCGTCCTACCACCTATTTCTACTGCACACGCCGTAGTGATAGCTATTGGATTACCTTTTATTCGTTCAACATTAAGGTGGTCTGCCTCTGTTACAGTCGAATATCTGCTCAGCGGCGATATCCTGAATCCCTCTACTTTCCCGATTACCGCTAACTCGTTAATGGACTTCCGCTTCGCTAATTTCTCTCGTTCCTTTTTCAGGTTCAAGCTAATTCGGGACATTACCATTCTTACGATTATCTCCGTCGAAAGAAATACGCTCCGAGGCGTCAGTCCTGCTCATCATCGTTATCAACCGCACTCTTCACATTTCCAAGCTGCAGCCACGCAGAGCACTTTCGCAGAAGGTCCCGCATCCCGCGTACTTGAAAAAAGAGAGCAACTTTCGTTAATGAGCGCAACGGCGAAAATGTTCCGCTAACCATGCTGCATGAAGGCGCCACGCCCAATACGCCAAAGCCGCATACAACTTTGACCACGATACGACCCGACTTCAGATATACGCCGCTGCCCAGCGAAATCACGATCTACCCCTGCCACGATCGCATCACCTGAAGAAGTCTAAACTGGACTCCAAGGCCAACTTGCAATGCGAAGACACGAACCACCGACCTTGAATCACTATGACCGGCCGAGGACACGATCATCAGTCCAAGACAGAGGAGGCTTCGACAGAGGAAGCATTATCTTCGAAAAAAAACACCGGAGCATCCCGTCGCATTGAGCGTGCTGATCAAGAAGTGAGCGTCCCACCCCACTCAAGTGTCATCGTCCTGGTAGGTCCCAGGTTTACCGAGAACACCGAGTAAATCTTTGTAGGAAGCACCCAGTTGCTCTTAGACCGAGGACTGGTCATTGCTCGAGCCATCACCCTTTTCCGAAAGGGATGAGCTGAGATTCTGCTCGCAAACTTCCGCGATCTAGTGTATAGAGTCTAGGCTAGGCTATTGTCGTATGGCAGAAGATTGTGTAGGCCAACACAACCCTAAAAATACCCACGTTGGTACCGCTTTCTGCAGAATAAATTACCTTCAAATTCAGCATATATAGAGCTAAGTGATATCGAATCAATTCGACTTTCCCTGTCACATTTATTCCACGGTGCTTTTGAAGACCGGCACTTCTGAAGTCTTTAATGCATACTTGCACAACTTACGACACCCTACAACGCACAATGCTTTTTTTACAAATCAGGTTGTGTGTGTACGCACTATTATAGTGTGATGGCATGAAACGCGAGAAATCAATCAGCTTTTTTCGTCAGTAAGTAATAAACTGCTGCTCCAGGTCAGCATCGGGCACTTGAAGCACTATTATCCAAGGGTGCGCGAAGGGCCGGCAGGATACTTTTCCGTCGAGTGTCCATGAAAGACAAGGCTCTGCGCTGCGAAATTCTGGCCAGCTTTCCTTTGGTTTCTTCCTGTCCGTGGTTTTTCCAGAAGCAAGCGGTAGCACTTCCAAAGAACCGCTTCGCGTCCTATTGTCCTCATCCTGAAGAGTCTTGTTGCGAAGATTCGTAACGATTTTAAGTGGGGAATGTCCAAGAAAAGATACTTCTCGGCTTTGGTCATATTCCAGGTTGCCGAAGTCACTGTCGATATGAACGCCACACATTTCATAATCTAACAAAAAAATGGTCCGGAACATCTCGTGGGTCAGTGGCCCTAGTGGTGTCACTGGCTTCATCTAGATAAGAAGACATTGTATAATTTCTACTGATGCAAATACCAACACTGGTAAATACAATGCAAATACACTGGACCTAAACAGTGGGCAGTATGTGAGAACTCACTTACTTTGGCAAACACGTTTTTGCATACTACCCACAAGCGTCACATGCTGCACCCACGAAAAATCACTGTTTACCCGAGGTGCGTTAAGAGGCTTAAACTTTTTCATCATTTGTACTGTACACATATATTGCCTGTCTCATAAAGGAAGCGCCGCCCAGAGTCATTAGCTGGAAAATTGTGCTAGGGTTGCCCTAGCAGACAAAATATTTAAACTTGTTCAGCGTCGAGCACTTTGCACCTCAAAGGCTAAAAGTGCCCCGCTGTCGAGCATGAATGCATAAGTTCCACCAGAGTACTTCAATGTCTTTATGGTGATGAAACATTTCCGTAACTCAATGGGGGAGCTAGGTACGTTGCCCAAAGTGGCCACGTAGTGGCGCTACCCTCAACCGAGGGCTGTGGACTACATTACGTCATTTATAGCTGCGTCTTTTAGCGACGCCAATGGGGTAATCTCCCCAAGTGAGGCGGCAACACAGGACAGCACAAAAGAGAACAACTTAGAACTGACTAGTCTTAACTGGGAAAAGGCGGAAGCGAATATTCCTAAAACCACATCCGCAGGGATAGACGAAATTCCAATTAAGCTGATTAATGAACTTGGCCCAAGAAGCAAGGACGCGCTGATAAAAGCATTGGAGGCAGTCATAACAAATCAGCAAATTCCGCACAGCTGGAGACAGAGTAAAATGAATTTGATTTATAAAGGGAAAGGAGATAAGATGAACATAAAATCCTTCCGTCCGATTACGATAACATCTGTTATGTACAGGCTGGCAATGCAGGCGGTGAAATTAAAAATGCAGTCATGGGTAGAAGGGAATAGGATACTCGGAGAACTTCAGAATGGGTTCAGAAGGGGTAGGCGGTTAGATGATAGCCTGTTTGTGCTTACCCAATGCATAGAAATAGCTAAGGCAGAAAATAGACCTCTGTTTATAGCCTTTCTAGACATAAGCGGTGCATACGATAACGTGAACAGGGAACTCCTGTGGAGCATATTGAAAGATTTAGGTATTGGTGATGAGGTAATTGATTTTCTACAGGAAATCTACCGAGATAATGAAGTTGAAATTACATGGGAAGGGAAAAAAAGTACCACAACTGTAGGGGTGCACAAAGGATTAAGGCAAGGTTGCCCTCTATGACCGCTGCTGTTCATGCTTTACGTGATAAATATGGAAAGAAGGCTAGAAGAAAGTAATCTGGGTTATAATCTATCGTACAGATTAGGCGGAAATGTAGTTGAGCAGCGACTCCCGGGTTTAATGTATGCGGACGATATTGTACTGTTAGCTGATAGCCAGGAAGATTTACAAACTTTGGTTAATTGCTGTGGAGACAAAGGAGACGCTCTAGGATTCAGTTTTAGCGCAACTAAATCAGGTTTGATGATTTTTAACGATACAACTGATCAGGTGCTTACCATACAAGGCCACGAAATACCCAAAGTGGCCGAATACAAATACCTCGGGATATGGCTAAACGAAGGGCAGATATACATGGAAAAGCATGAACAGGCTCTTAGGGCAAAAGGACGAAGAGACGCCGGGATAATGAAACATAGGGCATTATGGGGGTACAACAAATATGAAGTACTAAGAGGTATTTGGAAGGGAATAATGGTGCCGGGACTTACTTTCGGCAATGCGGTTCTGTGCTTAAGGGCAGAAGTTCAGTCGATATTAGACGTAAATCAGAGAGCTGTTGGAAGATTAGCACTAGGTGCCCACGGCAAAACCACAAACGAGGCAGTACAAGGGGATATGGGCTGGGCATCGTTCGAGGCACGGGAAGCTAAGAGTTAAATACTATATGAAGAACGCCTGAGGAAATTGGACGATAACAGATGGGCAGCTAAGGTATTTAAATATTTATACAGAAAGAACGTTGACTCACAGTGGCGGAAAAGAACTAGAAAGCTAACCAGTAAGTATGCCGGTCACGAGGACGGAGAAAGAAAGAGTATTAAACGACAGGTTAAAAACGCGGAAGTTAAAAATTGGATGAATTCAATGGAAAAGAAACATAGTGTAGAACTATATCGATTCTGGAAAAGGCAGATCAGGAAAGAATTTTTCTATGATAACTCAAGAGGCAGTGCCCTACTTTTTGAAGCTAGATCAGGGTGTCTTAGAACGCGCAGCTACAAAAAGAAATTTAACGAAGAAGATGACACATGTGCAGTGTGTGGTAGATCTGTGGAAACAATTGAACACCTCATAATCAAATGTGATGGTATCCATCCGGATGTCGATGCAGGCACAGTCGCTCTTTCTGAGGCCCTAGGGTTTAAAGATAACAATGGTCATGTAAATAAATCTGCAGTGGAAGTCAGCAAAAAGCGATTGGAGGATTGGTGGCTGAAAAGCAGAGATGTGGCATAAGGTTAGAATAGTAGGAAACCGTAGGCAAAGGTGATGGAGAATCTTAATGAGAATTGCCAACAAAGTAAACAAAAAAAATAATAAATAAAGAAAAGCTGAGCATGGTGGCAATTGCCACCACCCCGTTTCAAAGGGGGCGCTCCTATCCATCCATCCATCCATCCGGCTGAGCAGTAAGTATGCCGGACACGAGGACGGAGAAAGAAAGGGCATTAAACGACAGGTTAAAAACGCGGAAGATAATGATTGGATTATTTAAATAGACAAGAAGCATAGTGTTAAATAATATGAATAGCCCCGCCACGGTGGCTCAGTGGTTACAGCGCTCGGCTGCTGACCCGAAAGGCGCGGGTTCGATCCCGGCCGCGGAGGTCGAATATCGATGGAGGCGAAATTCTAGACGCTCGTGTGCTGTGCGATGTCAGTGCACGTTAAAGAACCCCAGGTGGTCGAAATTTCTAGAGCCCTTCACTACGGCGTCCCTCGTAGCCTGTGTTGCTTTGGGACTTTAAACCCCGATACAGCGAACCAAACCAAACAATACGAATATTGGAAAAGGCAGATGAGAAAGGAATTGTTCTACGGTAACTCAAGAGGCAGTGCCCTACAATTTGAAGCTAGGTGATGGTGTCTGGAACGCGCAGCTACAAAAAAAAAACATTACCGGAGGTGTTGACACATGTGCTGTGTGGTAGATATATAGAAAAAACTTCACAGCTCATACTCAAATGTGATGGTATCCATCCGGATGTCGATGCAGGCAAAATCACTCTTCTTGAGGCCCTAGGGTTAAGAGAAAACAATGGTTATGTAAATAAATCTGCTGTGGAGTTTAGCAAAAAGCGATTGGAGGATTGGTGGTCGAAGAGCAGAGAGGTGACATAAGATTACAAGTGCAGGAAACCGTATTGAAAGAAAGTGGCGAATTCATTGACAATTTACAACACAGTTAAAGAAAAATAAAAGAAAAAAATAGCAGCATAGTGGCAATTGCCACCACCTCGTTTCAAAGGGGGCACTCCTATCTTCCATCCATCCATCCATCGGCTATGTTTTGGCAAGCGGGGGAGCGGAAGGGCGGCCGCCTATTTATTTATTTATTTATTTATTTATTATACCCTCACGGTACAAATGTACATTATAGAGGGGAGGGGCGGATGCAGAGTCAAACGCATTGTACACAAAAAAAGTTATTAGTAAAAAATATACACAATCTCTGTAAAACCAGTACAAAAACAAAAGTAAGCATACAAAGAATGAAAAAGAACAAAGGTGCAAAAGTAAATTACAAAATGCGTAGAAAGCGACGTTTTTCGATGTGTCGTTGCGTCGTTTTCCTGTTACGGCGTTTTACGGGGTGCATGTGAATGAATGCCTGTGTTTTGAAACGAGCGCGTGCTGTGAATGATGCGTTCACCTTGTTGCGCGACGCGTACGCAGCCGTTTCAGCTACATGGGCAACGGCGAAGACGTGCTAACATTTTATTTTCCCATCGGTCGCCAAATAGCTCGAAAAGTGGAGATGCGCCAACCTTCGAAACGAAATTTGTGGCTTCTCTTATGATTCACGTGCGCATTAGGGAGAGAGATTTCGATACCACATGCATCGCTCGGTACGATGAGTTCGTTGTGAACGAGCTGCCCAAGCTGCCCAAGCTGAAGCCTGACGCTGTTCCGAGGGTATTCGAAGGGCTTCCACGATGCTGAACAACGAACTACCCACGCTTTCTAGCAGCGAAGCAACGCCGTATAGCATCGGATGCTTGCACAGCAGCGAACGCTCCAAATATCCCCTGCCCTAACTACCCGGACATCGACCGCACTACAGGCGCAGCTGTTGACAGTAAGACTGAATCTCAACACAGATCACTCCTCTGGGTAAGTACGTCATAGATATAAACACTAAATAAAGGCACTTGGTGGAATGACATCTATCCGTTTTTTTTTTCTTTCAGACGTGCTAAGTTTGGACCCAGCCTGTCAAACTGCAAAGCCCACAAGCAATTCCGATCAGCACAAAAATTGCAGCTTTGCAAGAGGAAGTACTAGTAGTTCCAGGAGTGTCAACAAAACGTTCATAAAGTCACAGCACGTGAAAACAAACTGAGGGACTGTGCGTGCGAAATTCTCAGCCAGTGCAAGAGAAAAGTCCAGCCAATAAGAGCTCCTGTGTTGACACTCAAATGTCTTTCTGCTTTCTGTAGTATATGTGAATAAAAGGTACATTCTGTCAAGGTATCGTCTTCCTCATTTTGCGTATGTACACCGGCAAAGAAGGTAGCAGGTAAGTTGCGGAAATAATTCACATTACTAGGCTATAGCAGACCTCAATACAATAGTGTAATGCGCACCATAGCTCAGCAATTCAGAATGCCATTATTCGATCGGGAGCGCGGCAGTTAGCGGAGCTATGCCGTAGCATTTTCTCTATACGAATAGCAGCACTATGCTTGAAAAACAGTAAAGCTATCCCGGTAGAAATTCGCCAGGTACAAGTTCAAAAATGAAAAAATTAAAACACCCTCTTCTGCACAACTTTCGCAAGCGAATTCGAATGCAATGTGCTCCCGAAAGAGGAACCCCGTGATGCCGTATAGTATATAGCAACAGCCAGAAATACGTTTTGAGACGCTCTTCCGCTGCAGATGCCGACGCTAAGCTGTCATGCTTTAAACCATTCAATAAAATTCCGCGCCATCTTGTCCTCAGCGTATCGCTGTATAATCTAGCGAGCTGTTAAACTTGCAGTCGTGTCCATTGAACGCGAGTGAGCAACTCAAGCTATGCATATAATCCAACGAGTGTCGTCTGCTAACGTGGACTTTGCCTCACCGAACACTGCATTCTGTTCACGTGTGTGTTGTAGGTTAATGACCGCAGTGCACTTTGTGGCAGTGTTTTAATGTCATATTCAGTCTCTTCGTAGCAGCCAGACGATCACAGATACAAGTGTCAGCGGCCTAGGATTACGGAACTATAACGGATACAGTACGCATGCTTCAATCAAGCACGAATAATTGAAGACCAAACAACACCACGGTCTTGGAAGGAAGGTTTTCTCGTACAATCAAACCATACGTCCCCGCGCCGGTCTACCTATTGCTCACTCGCATTGCTTGCCCATCACTTCGTGCTTTCTACCCATTGCTGATCCTCGATCGCCGGTGTGGCCTCTAGCGGCCGCTTTTGACCGCAAGCCAATCTTCGGGGGGCGTTTCTTGATCATAAAGCTTTTAAAGGAGGGTGGTTGTATCCTCAGGTTTTTTTTCCAAGTTGTTGAGGCGCAGGATTCAAGTTTACATTAGGTGGCATAGGCTGAATGAAAGCGCGCAATGCGCCTCAGAGACGTAATTATTGTTTTAGTAGTTCCTGTTCTAATAGGGCATCAGAGGACAAAGGCCTGCTCCGTGGTACGCTGCAGTACATGTCCACAACGTCCACAGAAAGGCACACAACCGTTGGCTTTGGTCTTAGGAACTTGATAATGGCCTTAGACGTTCAGACCATAAATGGGTACTGAACCGGAGGGAATCAAAAAGTGGCCCTGCAGAAACCGAAATATTCATTTTTTCCAAGGTCCTTTCTCGTTAACAATAACAAAAAAGACTTGTCTTTTTCGTGCATCTCGATGCTCAAGAAAGGCCTTAGACGGGCTGTCTGCAGTCTTAGTTTTGTTTCTGAAAATTTTCGTTACCTAAATAGCCATAGTTCTTGGCTCTCATTCCGAGTTTTGTCAAATTCTCCAGGCAAATTTTTATAGGCTCAAAATACGTCTGTTCAAAAGGAGAGTTACTCTTGCACTGGATTTTGTGAATAACCACAAACCTGCCTGTCTTCTCTGATATTAAGAAACGAAGGCTTTCTCTTCTCAGAAAGGTGACGGTGCCCTTTATTGTGTCCTTCCAAAGCTTCTAATGGTTCACCTGTATAAACGCTCTGATTGCTTCGAACGCATGCGGCTGTAACGTTATAAGCCTTTCTGTCTGCAAATTAATGAATCCTAGCAAGGTTATCCGCCGGCCGTCATTCGGTTAAAGAGAAAATTTCGGTCTAGGATGCTTCTGACTTCTTGTTGCAGTGTGTGTGCCGACAAGTTGACCACTCCGGGCTCATTAAACAGATATTTTGTTTCTTCTTTAGGAATACTAGCAGAATTCGCTTTCCATAAGTGTTCGTCGCATGCTTCAGCGTGTTAGATGGCCCATAGTAGTGGAAGTGAATCATTCGGTCGTGTTTTGCAGGTCATTTGTTTTTTTTACATTTTGTTCTTTTACCCACTCCGGCATTGGCTCAAGACGGGCCTGTAGTATATGTATGTGTTGGAATTTTCTGTATAAGCCGATAAATACTTATACACCTACTCCGAACTCATTTTTAGAAATTCGATTTTATCAAAAAAAGGTCAGTATTTCTTACATGCACGTCAGAAGTAACTGGCTATTTAGTACCGGTTAACTTAGGTAACAGCAGAAGACAATAAAGTACTGGAATTCGGAACGTGGTGAACCAAAGGTATCTTAGGAATTTAGTACAGTAACTGTGACTTATGAGCCGCTAATCCCCGAACTCAGACCGGTCGGTGCAGTTAGGAAGGATCGACCACTTAGCGCTACCGGCTAGCGTAGTGAGGTCTGCTCATCTTTACCACGACTTAGAGCTGCCGTTCCGTTAAGTATTTTTTCCACTGCGTCTAAGGACATTAAAAACTTTTGCAACCGTAACAAACAACCGTCAGAGGGAAACCATGCATAATGGGCAGTACGAGAGCCACGCGAGCAGGAAGGTGTCGTGTTGCAGTTTTCGCGACGCTTAAGCAGCAGTTCCCTCGCTGCCTCACCATGCGGAGCATTAGATGGGGCTTGGCCCATAGTGCAACCAGAACGTTTCGTTGTATTAACTTATCATTTGTTGTATTAACTGTTGTATTAACAGTTGCATTTGCTTTGTCCCCCCCCCCCCTTATGTAATGCCTCAGCAGAGGCCTTTAAGGGTGAAATAAATGATGATTATGACGTGACATTCAATAGTTGAGAACTACACCTCGACTCACGTTTTGTCTGAAGGCCAACTCATTTAACTTCGAGATTTTTATTTTTTTCCAACTGTGCGACTTTCTTAAGCAAGGGCAGCTCTTCGAACGGCCATTTATGTTTTACGCACTGCTACACAACCGACTGGTTTTAAAAAAAAGGCAATGTGAACTGTACATCCCTTCGGACCGCACAAGGGCATGATATATCTCACGAATAAAAACAGGAAATTCTCTTGCAGAAAATAATAGACGCCGCAAAAACAGCAAGTGCCGTTGAAACTCACTCAGAAAAGCGCGACGAATTTTCAAAAAATAAAAACCGAGAACTTCAGTACTTAAATGTGTGGAAATAAAATAAATAAATAACATACCGTATCGTTTGTCGTCAGGCTCCTTCGTCTGAGGCTATTATACGCATCATGTTGACGTGCACCCTGTAGAGCGTATTTTCCTGCATAATTCTCCCCGAAAAATTTTCTTGAGCCGTATTGAAGTTCTTTCTGCTGGGGTCATACTTCCTAGCATCTCTGTCAAGATTAGGTTCTAAACTCACTGGCTAAGACTTTAGTTGAGGCCGCGGGTGCGGAACCTTTCATTCGCAGTGAGGCAGTCGAAGTACTGCACTTTTAGTAGGATTGGATAAAATCGGATACTTGAAACGCTTTGCACTGCTGACTGATGAAAGGATATAAAAAATTACGAAGATGCATATATCTTCAGCATAGAAGTTGGCTGCTTGTTTTAATCTGCTCTGCGTCCGTTGTCCCCTTTTGCACTCCTGATATTACTTCAAAAGGCGGTGGACGATTCCGACTAGAAAAGGTACACCACAAGCAGTTTGATAAGAAAGAACGTTCACGTTCTAACTGATGCTGTTTCTCTGTTTCAGGTTGACACCCGGGCCTTTCTCTTCTCCGGCGTATACTTCTGCTTCGTTAACACACAATTGCCCTGTTTTGCCCCGGTGAACTGTTTGCCCAGGTGAACTGTTCCGTGCACTAAGTGTCAGTGGTATTAGCGCACAACAGCAATTGCATTAGGTCAGGTGCAGCATGAGACCGTGGCCCAAACATCGCGGTGACATGCAGTGCTGAGCTTCCGCCCTAATCCGCGTGCAACCCGTCATGCCGCAATCACCGCACCCCCCCTCCCCCCTCCCGCACGCGTTGGCAGCCGGCGGAAGGACCGAGTGGGTGGTGCCGGCGGAGGCGCAGACATATGTAAGAGGGCAAAAAGTGACGAGAGGAGAGAGAAAGGCGCGAACACGCGTGAATTCAAATTTTGACAGTAGATAATTCTTGCTGGGGGATATTTGTGAAGCCGCGTCCTTTAACATCCGAAGCATACCACAACTTTATTGGGAACCCCTTCAGAGCCCCTTTAAAGGTATAGCGTTATAAAGTGGTTGGGCTTTAATGTAGTTAATCCGAGTATACCTGTGAAAGCATGTGTTTAATGCGAAAGCAATACTGCTTGCACTTTTCTACCATCGATGGTCGTGGCGCCTCCTTACACAGCGGCGCGTTACGTGACCGTGTGACGTCACGACAGACCGAGAGACGGCGCCCCAGCTCGCGCCATCGATGGCGGAGGTACAGCCTTACACGCCGGCTGCGCCGCTGGCGAGAGAGGGTGCTCGCTAGAGCGGGATAAAATGGGGGGGGGGGGGGGCTGCAGCT
The DNA here is from genome assembly GCF_055824585.1 of Amblyomma mixtum. Lineage (NCBI taxonomy): Eukaryota > Metazoa > Arthropoda > Arachnida > Ixodida > Ixodidae > Amblyomma > Amblyomma mixtum. Next base: position 150,013,413 of record NC_143013.1, on the reverse strand, counting down.
GCGCTCCTCTCGGTGCACTATGTCGGATGATGTGTACAAGGCGAGGCTTGAACGATCTGCTGCGGCCAAGCGATGGCGCCGCGCCGAAGGGACAGACGAAGAATGGGAAGAACGGCTAGCTAAACAACGTGCGTATGCAGCAGCCTGGCGAGCACGCCGGTCAACATCGCTTGATGCGGGTGCATCTACAAGTGCAGGACCAAGTTTAATGAGTGGTGTTTATCTTTCCTCATATCTTTCAACTCTCTTCTATCTTCACGTGGCAGCGGTGGTGGCTCGGCTGGAGCCAGTAAGCAGGCCCGTGCACTTTCCTTTTCATCCTTCTCTAAGTCGCAACCAACCAACCGTCGGCGCGGAGCGGCGGATGCGGGCTGAAGAAATGGATGAAGTTGCTTTCGCAATTTCCGGGCTTAACCAAGCTGAGCCTCTGCCAATTTTTTTATTCTTCGGCTCTTCATTCTGGCATCTGCTTCTGCTCACAAGCGGGCTTCTTGCTGTTCATCCTCGCACCTTCTCTCCACTCGGCGGCAGCAGGTATGACCACGGTGTAAGAATAATATACTGAGGAGTTGACACACTCTTCCCGCCGCGCGCAAGCGCGCCACCTGCTCGCGGCCACAATATGTTCGGGGGAGGAAGGGGATGTTGCCATGGCAACCAGTCGCTAAATTAGAGGGCGCTGCGAAAGGCATGCCCGCGGTTTGCGGCTCGGTCGGGCGTGGCGCGGCACTGCGCATGTGTTTCTGCCACATTTCTGAGTGGGCGGCTGCACTTCTGGGCTGTTTTAAACGCATTCTTTTATTTTGCAACAAGACCTTGTCTTTGGCTATCGTCGGCAGAGTAGCCCACAGCTGGTGAGCGCTGTGCAATGGGAAGAAAGTGCTTCGTGCCGAATTGCAATTCGGGCTACCAGACATGTGCGCAGCGTGTGCCATTATTCAAAGCTCCTTCCGACTATGTTCGTTCGGAGAAGTGGCGCCGTGCGATTCCTAGGGAAGACCGGACATTAATGCCCACTGACCGTGTCTGCGCCAAGCATTTATCAGAGGACGCGATATCCCGGGCATATTACGCGGAGCTCGATAGAAGAGTGCTACTTGACGCTGAAAAGAGGCCCGTGCTTTCAAGAGATGCAGCTCCTACCTTATCCATCTAAAAACGGCGCACAGAAAAACACGCAGATCACTGGGAGAACGAACAGGACAAGAGGAAACTAGCAACTGAAGCTTGGTCGAAAAACACTTCTCACTCGGTAAGCATGCGCCAGGAAATTCAGCACGTGTCAACAAGATAAAAACCCAAATAAAAACGTGACGTTGCTGTACATTCTCCCTGTGTTCTGCGTTTTTTTCTCTGCACCGTTTTTAGATGGATCGATACCAACTATCTCAACTTTCAGCTTTACTGAACTCTATTCCTACCTTATTTCTGAACTGTCCAAAGTATCTCACGCGACTAGAGAGACCTAGAAAACCACATCGGAACCCACCTAGAAAATTCCTTTTCTCCGGAATTGTCATTAATATGTTCCAATATGCCACATTTTTTGCTACATTTGCTGTTTAGGTTACATCGAAAACTGCGCTTATTGCGCAGTGACACTGATTATATCTTGACCGTTAACTAAGTTACTGCATTTTTTGCTTGCACTGTTTGCTTGCACTGTTTTGCTTGCAAAGTTCTGAAATTTTTCATTGTTTTTAAATTGTGGGAGTACAGGACAGTTCAAACATCTGAGATGGTGATTTCCTCATATTTTTTACCTCATGGTTAATTTCTAAAGCGTACTTGGCTGAACGCTGAACCCTGCACACGTGAGTCCTTCAAGAGCCATTTAGCCTCCTGTAGAAAGAAGCTTAATGAAAATTATGCCCTTTATAACGTGCACTGACATCGCACAGTACACGAGCCCCTAGAATTTCGCCTCCATAGAAATTTGACCGCCGCGGCCGGGATCGAACTCGCGTCTTTCCGGTCAGCAGCCGAGGGCCATAACCACTGAGCCACCGCGGCGGCCGATGACAGTGAAGCAAAAAAATTTCCGGTGCGGCCGTTTTCTACCATTGCGAGCGGAAAATGTTACCAGGACCCCCACTTACATTTCTTATGCTTAGATCTATGAGTAGATCGAATGAAACAGGAACTGAGCGAAGAAGCGAAACGTGAATTGGCTTCGAGTGCTGCTCGACCGAGTCCATATCATTAACTGCTTTACACATGATAATTTCATTCAAACAAAGTTTTCAGACTGGCACACTACTGATTTTAATTTCAAGCAAGGAATTTCCTTACAGTTTTGAATTCAATTCACCCCACCATAGCGAGAATCGAGCTGGAGCAGCGGAACTTCAAGGCCCCAATCTTTCAATATGCTCCACAGTAGTTCCCTGTTCACGTTATCGTATGCACCGCTTATGTGTAGAAAGGCTAAAAACAGAGGCCTGTTTTCCGCCTTAGCTATTGCTATGCATTGGGTAAGCACGAACAGGCTATCATCTAAGCGCCTACCTCTTCGGAACCCATTCTGAAGTTCTCCGAGTATCCGATTACCTTCTACCCATGATTGCATTTTTAATTTCACCGCCTGCATTGCCGGCCTGTACATGAGATGTTATCGTAATCGGGCGGAAGGATTTTATGTTCGTCTCATCTCCTTTCCCTTTATAAATCAAATTCATTTTACTCTGTCTCCAGCTGTGCGGAATTTGCTGATTTGTTATGACTGTCTCCAATGCTTTTATCAGCGCTTAATTGCTTCTTGGGCCAAGTTCATTAATCAGCTTAATTGGAATTTCGTCTATCCCTGTGGATGTGGTTTTAGGAATATTCGCTTCCGCCTTTTGGGCTGGGCCCGCTGACACCGGCGCCATCTGTCGGCTTGCCGCCGAACTGCAAGGCCCGCCCCGCGGCGGCCGAACATAATCTGGACGCTTGAGAGGGCGCAGTGTCAACACCTCAGTAGTCTTGCACCGTGGGTACGACGCAGTTCTCCCATGGCCATAACTGACGCGACGTTCCACCGAACTTACCCGAGCTTCCTACCATTGACTGCAGCTTATGCGACGCTCCTACTTACTAACCCTAGTAACTCTGATGCTCAAAAAAAGATTATAGGTTGATTTGAACCCGTTAGCTAGCGCTTTCGCACCAAAAAGTGCCTTCAGGAAATAGCGCAGATATTTAAAGCGAGATATTTCAGCTTTAGTGGGGTAATGGCAGGAGAGAAAATATGTAGTGGCTGCGATAAATGTACAGTCGCGGGTAAAAAAGATTAGCACACATGACGGAACACCAGAGCGCCGCAATGACAACGCGTGGCGCTGCGGGTGGCGAAGAGGCTCAAAACAAGAGTGCCGGGCCGTCCCCATTCTACAGTATTAGGGGGGTTCAGTGGACTGCCCCGGACAGCAAAATTACTGGCTAAAAGCAGCGCAATCATCTATTGTTCCCGCGAGTTCCTTTCGATAGACCATCGCGGACATAAAAACAGCAATACAAAAGAAGCCATCTTTGCTCATGATGACCGAGCCAAAATAAATGCCGCAAGCACACTCACGTAGGGTCGGCACTTCAACGCTCGGGCGTTGCACGCTTGATAAAGCTTACTTCCTGCCGTCCCCCCCTAGGCTGCAAATATGGAAACGGCCAGTCAGGAAGGTCTGCGTACCTCAGCGCCGCTTGGTGAGATATACGAATTCTGATCACCAGTGATCTTTGCTAATATTTTTTGCTCGCGACTGTACAGCCGTTTGCTCCGGTGTTCACGAGAACTCTATCGAAGTACATACGAAAGTTTATTTCCGCCGTGAACACATACACAGATACAGCATTACTTCATGACTGGATTCCATAAACTTTCATGCAGACACATACACATCAAAAGCAGGACTCATTCATAATTTCCATGCTGTAGGTAAACAGTACTGTGAACAAAGGTATCTAACTGCTAAATGGAACCATGGCACACGCCGCTACATGCACTAATTATTTGCTACCGTTCCTATGCTCTTGGCCGATACGTATTCAGCCTGCATTAAGTCCTAATGATCGGGAAAACTGCTGTCATCGTCGAATGGCCATGCCATTCTCCTCCTACCGCAGGAAGGCTTATCTAGCTGGAAGCTAAATAAATTTACCTTTATATCAGTAGAATCATGATGCCACAAACACAGACGCTGTCGATATCGCGACATTCGATCCCATTTGCTTCTATATACATCCTCATTACTGACAAGGATACTTTTTATCACTCTTCATAATAAGCGGCATATCCTCCACCATACCCTGGGTCGATTACTCCACCGTAACCATAGTCGTAACCTCCACCGTATCCTGGCCCGAAGCCTCCTCCGTAATTACCATCGTAGCCGCCTCCGTAGCCTCCACCGTACATTCCACCGTATCCGCCGCCATACCCTCCACCGTAGTTAGCGCCATACCCTCCACTATTCCCTTTGCCGTATCGTCCACCGTTCTTGGACTTCTTTCCGCCGTTGCCTCCATCGTTGCCCCCGTCCATTCCGCCATCGTCGCCTCTATCTTTACCTCCGGTGTTGCCTTCACCTTTTCCACCACCGTATCCTCCATCGTAGCCTCCGCCGTATCCTCCACCGTATCCTCCACCGTATCCTCCGCCGTAGCCTCCGCGGTAGCCTCCACCGTTTCTTGCGCCGTAGCCTCCTTCGTAGCCTCCAGTGTAGTCTCCGCCGTAGCCGCCATCGTTTCCTGCGCCGTATCCTCCTCCGTACCGTCCACTGTAGCTTTTCCCGTTGCTTCCACTGTAGCCTACGCCATCTCCTGCGCCGTAGCCGCCGTAGCCTCCTCCGTAACCTCCACCGTAGCCTCCGCCGTAGTCTTTGCCATAGCCTCCACCATATCCTCCTCCGTAGCCTCCATCGTAGCCTCCATATTTACCCCCGCCGTAGCCACGGCGGTAACCTGCACCGTCGCCTTTGCCACCGTATTCCCCACCCGCTCCAGTCGTCACTCCGCCATATCCTCCAGCGTAGCCACCACCATTCTTGCCTTTCCTGCCCCCGTTGTAACCTCCTCCACCGTAGCCGCCGTAGCCCAGAGCGTTGCCCCCTTCTTTGCCTCCATCTTCTCCGCCGCCGTCACCGGCTCCACCGTCGTAGCCACGGCGGTATCCTCTGCCATAGCGCCCACCGTAGCCGTCTTTGTAGCCACCACGGGGCCCAGTGGCGGTAGCTGTTGCCAGCAGAGCACAAAGGGCGATGACTACGCACTGAAAGTCAAAACGCAAGGAGATTAATTTTCAATTGGAACTTGATATGTTATTTTTAAATGCAGTTTAGTCGATGACGCCTAAGTGTGGCACATCAATTCCAGCTTTGTGCGTTGAGCGTCGCGGCCATTTTTACCGATTTTTGCGCTACACCCAGATAACTAAATCGCTGATTTTATCCCGAGAGAGGTTTCGTGCCACAGGCCACTAAATTTGTTTTCTTTTCTGTATACCTACGATGAAAACAGGAAATTCGTTAGGTTAAACACCCCGGAAGCGGAGGAAACACAGGACAAGCGCTTACTCGTAACATAAGGTTTAATCGAAGGAATGAAAAGAAGATGAGGAGAGCGCGGCCATTCAAACAATTAAATAAGGAAACGTGATGTCAAGATACAGAACCTCCCTGTCATGCCGGAATGCCGTCGGCTTGCTGAGGCACAACCTTGATTTTTTCCTCATGTGATATACCTCCATAATCTCTCGTGGTAACCGGGATGGGTGTCTGAATAATACATCACAATACTGCAAAGATGCAAAACATTAATTGCAGTCTCGGCAATGGTCAACTTGGTTGTTGCTTTTATTTGCATCCAATGCACATGCTTCTTCATTTAAACGCGTGTTAATGCTACGCCCCGTCTGTCCAATGTAAACTGTCCACAGGAGTGGGGAATTTAGTACTCAACCCCTTCAGTGCATGCAGCAAACTTTGTTGCATGCTTTATCTCGCAAGTCATTCGGGATTCATTCAATTTTTCAGCCTTCTTTAAGCTATTGCACAATGTTTTTCAAATTTTGATAAGACCACTTCTATGCCACCCCTATTCGCTACATATTTTTAGATGGTGCGAGAGGCGGGGTATGTACGGAAGGACTGCAAGCTTGTTTCTTTGTTTCCGTTTGTTTCAACTAGGCATCCGAGTTGAAGTCTTAACCCTCTTGGCTATCTCGTTGCCGCCCAGTGTGAGAGACATCATACGGGAGTCCTCTTTCCCTGAGCCCCTTTCCTTGCTGACTGAAGCTCTTGTTAATCGTATGGTCCCATGATTTTGAAAACGCCGACAACAAACAGCAGTTCCGTTTTCTACTGCTTTAGAATAGTGATACTTGCAGTCTGAAAAAGGCTTTTTCGCCGTTGTCAAAAGGCCGAAAAATCGAAAGAATCCCAAATTACCGGGGGGATCTAGCATGTAAGAAAATTTGTACCATGCTCTTAAGAGGTTGCGTACACAATTCCCCTGTCATGCAGTCAAGTCTACTTTGGACACACGGTGCGTTGCATTAGCACGCGACTAAAAGAACAAGCATATGTCTTGGTAATAATTCTACTAATCAAGTTCAGCACTACAGAGACTGCAATTGTTGCTTCCCGTTGTAGCATTATAGTAATATACTATTCACACTCCCAATCCGGTTAAAACGAGAGATTATGAAAGCATATCACATGAAGAAAAAACAACAATGTGCATCAGCAAGCCGTCTATTTTCTTCCATGACAGGGAGGGCAGCACGCAGCAGCACCACGCATTGATTGGCCGCGCCTTCCTTATAATGTCTTGGTTTCATTGATTAAACCAGGATTTGTGAGTCACAGCTTCTTCTGTTTTTCTCTGCTTTCCGTCTGCGTCTTTCGCACTGTTTACCCCTAGGAAATGTTCCACTAACTCAACCGTTTGACGATATAGAAACGAGGAATGATCTGAAATTGCGGCTTGTTGTGGTTCCAATTAGCAAGAAAATTCAAACTTTCGCGTGCCGTCCGGTGACATGTAATGAAGGCGGGGATATGGGGTATGCTTTGGGCATTGACCCGCGTAAGCACAGTTAACGATAGGTTGGTTACCGCAAATATCGAATCGCGTGCTCGTTTTGGCAGAATTTATAAGTGGACTAGTGCCAATAGATGGAATATGAAACATCAGCATATGGAATAAGCGATGTATTGAGATAGCGTTAGAGCTTCCGGTACCGATAAAAGTCGTCGTCCATCCGTCCGCGCAACGGAAGAGCAGGAGATAGATAGTATATGCAGGCCCATACAGATACAAATGTCTGGAGTGTCCTAACTTTTATAATGAGGCAACGGGGTGGGGGCGCAAACTCTTGGCGCGAGCAAAATCCCAGCGCAAACACTATGGCCGCGACCGACAGACGCTTGCAAACTGTGGCTCAAAAGGGGAATTGCCAGTTTCCATTGCGATGGCGATGCATTTCAAGAAATATCACTAGAAATATGCAGCAGTCTACCAGAGATGAAAACGCACAGGAGGGGGCAGGGATGAGTATCAGATCAAAATCTTTGGTTCTCTTCTTTCATGTGATTTGGGTGCTAATTCAGACACCGGTAGCAATTTATAACAACTACCAATTTTATTTTGCTGTAATATTTGCGAACAAGGTGCAGCGGTTGTGTTTCTTTAAAATCCCTGATATATTGAGACGCTTATTAAAAAGAAAACCTTATGACTATCCAGAGAAACGCTTCATGACTCGTATCAAGGCATAATAGTTTGCAAGGAAGTTATTCCAGCCAATTCTTCATAGTATACGAAAACCAATTGTTTCGTTCAGGACAATAAAAGAAGCATGGCAGCACATATCCATGCTTTGGCTACGAACAACGTCGATGTTTGGGCCAATTGGTACCGATCCATATTGAAACACGTTCGTTGCACGAAACAACGGGGACCCGTCCTGTCGTGTGGGTTTTCTTCGTGTCCACTTTTTTTCGTGGTGTGAACGTGCTTCAAGATTTGCCTACGAGCTGTTGACTGCTTAGAGGGATGCTAACTTCTTTCTCCCTGCGTGGCAACACTGTATATTTAATACAGGCGCGCAAAGAATAGCAATTAAAAACGGCCAGGGGTAAACATCTTCCATAGGCTTTACGGTATTTTCATGCACTTGGGTCACTCACCGGTGCGTTCATGGTTCAGGTGGGTTGGGAGCGGACACAAGAGCTGATGCGTTAAAGAGTGCCATCCCGGCCTTTTATACGCGCGCATCCAGGGTTCCTCCTTTCCTTACGTTCACCGCAGAAAGCGATGCCATTCGCGGCCAACGCCCAAGCCACGGCCACTGAGCGCCAGCGTAGCATAACCACTTAGCGAAGACATCCCAGTCTGATGAAACTAGATATAGTTGCGCTCGTCTTCAATTTCCTTTCCGCGCTTTATCGAAGCAAAGCAGGAAGTTTACATTGAGACTATCGTGCGAGTACAACGTCGGGAAAAAGAGTGGATAAAACTAGAAACAAAGTAGATAAAAACATGACTATATGAAAATGCAATTGGCTCCTACTTACCCTCATTGTTGAGTTCGTTATCTCACTCGCACTGGGCTCAGTGTGGCGCTTCTATATTTTTACCAGTAGGATATCAGCGCTGTTTGTACGCGATGATGTCACCTCTGGGAATGCCTGGTGGGGCAAAATGTTTGGAGGAGTCTGATGCGAACGAACGTAAGAGGACTAATAAAAACTGCATTAGTCGCAGGGAGTTGAGATCGCAATCCGGAACCCTATAGCGTTTGTACCACGAAAAAAGTAGTGGAAACACTGGAAGCACTCCCGTCGAGCAGCGGTGCTTCCTCTTGGAACGGGAAGTTATAACGCCGCGTACTTCACGTCTCCGCACTATCAGCGTGTACGTTGTACATTTTCGTATCGCTATGTGCTATGCAGCATCTGCTTTATTCAACAAAGCACCACTCAGGCAGTGTTGCACTTTTACTTACTCTATGAGGAAAACAACTTTAGGAAAGTTATTTTTCGATATTGGGCCATGGTGCTTCATGTTCCTTTTTTCTATCGTTGACACGAACGACGTTAGATATTTCAATGATGTACTCGACCTGTTTTCTTTTTCCGAGAATGTAATATCCAGCGTCGCACAACTCTTCTGTCTCTTTTTCTTCAGTTTGCAAACTAATATTCAGAAGAAATATTTATGCTTTGGTAGCAAGGAATAAAATACATGTCTTTGAATCCTACGAGGAGATTGGTGAAACAGCAGTTGTCGCAGTGTATACGTTATTTTTTTATTCTCCTCTTTTGCGACATATATACATATACATACATCTTTATTAACTCTCGCAAGGTTACATCAGTAACAGAGGAGAGAGGATGCAAGGCAAAAAGCTGCGTTGGTGCAGCTTGAGGGCCACCCTGCGCCCTCTGCCGGCGGTATCGCCTGGCAGCTAATCAGAACAGCAGTGGAAGAGCGCACTCACAAGCACAAAAGAAAATACAGCCACAAAATATATACATTAACATTTGCATGACGTTATGCCTCTGTTATCACTCGACATTATTGGACAAAAGAAACTGCTCAAAATTTTTATGTACAGGAAACGCATTTATAATCAACCGAGATACAAATCAAGTAGAAAGAAGATACACAAAGCTATATATATATATATATGTTCTAATCATGATGTCAAAATGATGCACATTCAAACAAAGGAACACATTCAAACACATTCAAACAAAGGAATAAGTGTTATTAATTTATGCCGCGAAGTCTTTTCAAGTATGATGTTGCTCTTGTGCAGAATATTGAGGTAGTGTGGTAGACTATATGTCACTGACTGCTTACCGTATGTACCATGACATTTTCTTCCGTGTATTATAAGATATGTTCAACCATTCAGTTATTAAAGCGCTTTTAAATTCTCTTCTGTTAACTACTTACTCAGGGGGGGGAGGGGGGAAGAACTCAACTTTGCTGCCGATATGAATATGCGGTTACAAAATGTGCACAATACGCAAGTGCAGATAACCATGATTTCATGTGTCAATATCTAACTAAAGACAGTGTATTATGCAAGCAAAAATGGAGCAAATTGCTATTTTTATGACAAAGTGCGCGTTAAAATCAAAAACACGAGAAGCAACCCTTTCAACTTGGCGTTGGCAATAACACCCGCCCTTTGACAACAACCAGAGTTTCCAAGTTAATTAATGTCGATTTTGGTGCAGGGAAAGTATGCTTTAGAGCTGCTTTACGCAAGGCGATCATGAACTTCAGCACTTTCTTCTAGGTATATGGCGCAAGCATGACGTTATAAAGTCATCGAAAAAAACTATGCAATGATTCGCACACACTGTTCACATATATTCTTTCCTCAAGGATGCATAAACCGTGAGATTATTCATTGCTATGATTGCTTCATTGCATGTCAGAAAGTTTGCGTATCTCTGAGTACGGCAGTCTTTGTTTGATGCGGGAAAAACTTGCGGGACGTTTAAGCTCCGCGTTTAAAGACATGACGCGGTGGCGTCATTGGGTCCGTCTGCGCCTCCCATTTGCCCAATTTTCAGAAATATGCTTTTTGAGCTAGAACAGCGCTTCATTCGGCACAACATTGTGAGCGGTGTAGTGCATCAGAATACAGCTAAGACGTGCTAGCTAGCAAGCTGGTTAACTAATATTGAGTAGTTAACTTTTTAACTATAACTGTTAGGCTCTTCACTTACTGAGGTAGCTCAGAGTTAGCTCTACTAACCCAAAAAGGAACTAATATTACAAGCATTTGAGCAAAAGTTTTTGACACTAGGTGTTTTCATAGATTTTTCAAAGGCCTTTGACACAATCATTCACACCACTCTGCTAACAAAACTTCAAATTTATCATTTCAGGGGCCCATTCCTTAGCTTAATCAAAAGCTATCTGCAGTTCAGGTGTCAGAGGGTTTCAATAAATAACTGTCTTTCAGATAACTTACCCATTCATTCGGGTGTACCTCAAGGAAGCATTCTTGGACCTTTGTTATTTAATATTTACATTAACGACATAATAAATATTGACACCACTGCCCAATTCATCATATACGCTGACGACACTAGTCTGTTTTTTACATCTGGTTGTGCAAGGGACCTGTTGGCTCTTGCGAACGCTGCTTTAAGTGAACTCAATCGATAGAGTTCATTGAATTCACTGTCTATAAATAAAAACGAGACAAAGGCTGTACTTTTTCAACCTGAAAACAAAAATGTCCACATTGACGGCTATTTGCAAATGGGTTCCTCGGTTATCAACATTGTGCCATCCATTAACTGCCTCGGGGTCGTATTGCTAACAAAATCGCTCGTGTTGTGGGAATACTAACGACACTTCGATTTTTTCTTCCCTTGAGCGTGAAAAAGCTGCTTTGCAACTGTCTCTTCCTGTCCCATCTGAATTACTGCCATTTAGTGTGGGGAAACACCACAATGTCTAACATCACAAAACTTTATATTTTGTAGAAGAAAGCAGTGCGCGCTATCGCTAATTCCTCATATGACGCTCATACGCAGCCTCTTTTCAGTGCCCTTAACTTACAGCCGGTCACCTCCATATATCGTAGTATTTTACTCAAGCGTTTCACTACTGCGAAAGAACAGAACACCAAATTCTTCGAGTATTTATCTCTAATGACAATTAGTTCTAACATTTACAACACACGTCACAGAGAAACATGGTACGTTCCTAAAGCGCGCACTAACTACGGTAAACAAATGTTACGCCACACACTGCCATCTTTGTTAAACTGATTAGAAACTTAATAACAACGTATCTCTCCTTTCATGGGCTCATTGTGGATTCCTTTTTTTGTTTTGTTTGCTTTGCTGTAGTATACACTGACGCCATGAATGCCTAACCAATTTTTTTTGCTTGTTAGTCACTTATTATTTATGCTTGTGAATTTGAAAGCGATTTTATTTGTATAATTTTATGCTATACGCTTTCTGCTATTTAAATCCTTCCAGCATTCTATCATTGATTTTTGTTGGCTGTATGCATTTCTGTTATACAATGTTCACTAATGCTTTTTTTTTCGTTTATCCATTATTGTATCTTAGGGTTCTCTTTATTGTGCATAGTGCCATTTCTGTAGGGGGTACAGACCACGTCAAGCCAAAACCATTTGGCTTTTTGTCTGCACTCCCGTCATCTGTACATGTATAGATGCAAATAAACGAATTGAAATTGAATTGAGCTGAATGTAGCCACCGTCAGTATTACCCATACCATCCTATAGAATTTCAAAAACGAGGTTACTCTCGGAGGTGTGGCCGATCAAATTTTGCCTACACCGCTCCAAGTAGATGCGCTTTCGAGAAGCTTGCAGACATAACAACCCATGCAGCTTACGTGACTCGTCGAAATAGCTAAAATTTGTTTGGGGACAGCGCTGATGTAACCGCGTTTTCCAAATTCTATAAACCTATATGGATATTACTTACGCTGAGCGATACGCCTCCCCACAATTAAGGAACGTAACAGTAATAATTGAAAAGGTAACTCTTCAATATAAGTTAACCAGCCTGCTAGTCAGCGCATCTTACCTGTATTGTGATGCACTACAGCGATGAGAATGCTATGCAGAAAAGAGCGCTTCTTTAATTGTAAAAAAAAAAATTAAATTGTGTACAGTCTTAGATGAAAAACTCTGCAGGTGAAAGAACGCACTACATAGATATTGTCACGGCTAGACAGTCGGGACGGCCAGGACACGTTTTACTGTGCAGCGAGAGGCAGCAGCGGACTCCCGAGGGCACCACACAGAAGTGACGACGAAGAAGAAACACTGCCCGCCACCATGGTCAACTATTCTATCAAACACGCTTGGATCCCTTTTGAGTGGAAGCTGGCCAAGGTGATCCCTTTACTTAAAAACCAGGGTGGAGGCTATGAATTGGAAAATATTAGGCCTATTTCTCTAACATCAAACGTGGTAAAATTATTAGAAAGGGTGTGTTACTTAGGCGGGTTTCTGCCTTTGTGGACCGCAGAACTATTCCCAGCCCGTGTCAACTCGGCTTCCGGCCGCGATGTTCGATATGGAATGCACATGTAGATCTTGAGAGTCGTATTCTTCTAGCTCGTCGTCAACGCCTGTATGCTGCTTTGGTTACGCTCGACGTCTCTAAAGCTTATGACAGTGTGGAGCATTCTATCCCAATACACAGGTTACAGTCCCTCCAGTTTCCGGAATATTTAGTTGCTTGGATATCTGCGTTTCTATATAGCAGGGAATTCTTCTGTGTCCATAATGGGGTAAAATCCGAGAGGTACAAACAGACGAGAGGTGTTCCGCAAGGAGCTGTCCTTTCGCCTGTGCTGTTCAATATTCTTCTGAGCTCCATTCCTCTCCACCACTATGTTCGCACTTACGTCTATGCGGACGACATAGCATTTTTTGCGGCTGCGCCTGATATACATTCCCTCTATGATCAGTTGCAATCATATTTGAGTTCCCTTAAGCTCTGGTTGAGCAGTTTACACCTCACATTAAATGTTAACAAGTGTGCCGTCCTTGTTTTTCCTCTACAGGATCCTGTCGTGCTCTCTCTTTCATGCAAATTTCAACCAATTCCTCAAGTTCAATCCCTAAAATACCTGGGCGTCATTTATGACGACAAACTCACCTGGCGGTCTCACATTGACCATGTTGCTGTAAAAGGGACTCGTGCTGCAGGCATGTTACGGAGGTTATGTAGTCACAGGTACGGCATGCGCAGGGATACGCTCCTAATGATTTAAGTTTTGTATGTTAGGCCAATTTTAGAATTTGGCTCTGTGTTATTTTCAGGCTCGGCTTCATACAAACTTCGTCCTGTAATCCTTTTGGAGAGGGAAGTGCTTCGGATGTGCCTTGGCGTCACAAATTTTGTGGCTACAAATGTGCTGTACCTTGAGGCCCGAATTCCTCCTCTGTTAACCAGATTTCACTTTCTAACTGTGTGGACTTTCCTCAAAATCTTTGAATCCCATTTTCACCGTACGCAAAGCATTTTCTGTTGCCAGCCGACCTCCTTTTTTGGTGTCCACTGGCCTCGTTTTCATACCCCACAGGTTGTGTTCGTGCAAAGGCTGCTTGAGCCTTTAAATGTGCAGATTTACAACATCTTTCCAGCATTAAGCAGTGGGTCCTCTGTCCACATTGTTTTCGACAACATTTTTCCTCAAAACGCGAAACTTTTACCACCCCGTATTTTAAATGGTCTATTAGAGGATCATTTAAGGTCCCTACCTACAAATATTGCAATAGCAACCGATGCCTCTCAGTGCAACGAAAAGGCAGGGGTGGGAATTCACTGTCCGAATTTAGACTGGTCCTTTTCGCTGCGCCTTCCGGATTCCACCCCTATTTTTCAAGCTGAGTTTTTGGCAGTAGTTCTTGCTCTGCGCAAGCTTGATCCTTCTATTTCTGCAGTGGCAGTCATTACCGATTCTTTATCTTTGTGTTCATCCCTCGCATCGCATGTTGACTGTCCCACTTTAAGCACTTTTTTATCGCTTCTTCCTTCGCATTTGAGCCTTGTTCACTTGATATGGGTCCCCGGCCACAGCAGCGTGACTGTCAATGAGATCGCGGATAACCTTGCAAAGGCTTCCCTAGGCGGCCCTGTGTTGCCCATCATCCCGGCTACAGCCTATATCACAGCATCTAGGTTCCGGCGACGACCGTTATTAAGCGTGCAAGACACAAGACTTTTAACATCGGTGGAATATCAGCATCTGAAATATTCCTGGAGCAGGAAAATTTGTCCATCTCGGCAGCTAGAAGTATCTCTGACGAGGTTGCGCTGCCGCATCCCCCCTCTAAATTTCTATCTGCACAGATCTGGTTTGGCGTTATCTCCCCTCCGTGCATTTTGCCGTGAGCCTGAATCTATCGATCATTTTTGGCTGCATTGTCGTCGTTTCACCTCTTTGAAAAGAAGACTGCTGGAGTTGCCCTTAAAGCAACTTGGCCTTAGTTTGAGCAGCCCACACTTGCTATCATTTGGTGCCACCACACTTGGGTTCAGCCACAGGTCTGTTTGTGACGCTGTTCAAAATTTCTTGCTGGAATCTCATCGACTACCTTGCTAAAGCTTTCAGTATTTTCTTTTTATGCTTCATTATTTTTCGAATTATTCTCTTTTCTCTTTTTCACTCTCTCTCCAATCCAAACTCCTTTATATATATATATGTATATATATATTTATGATTAATATTATTAATTGTAATTATAATTATTATTATTATTATTATTTGTTTTTTTTTTAATTTTTATTTTTTCATCCTCTCCGTGCCCTTCTTGTGGTAGCCTCCCCCTGTGTACCTCTCCCGTGTGCTTTCCTTTTGCCTTTACTACGTACAGGTGAATACCAACCTTTACCACCCGATTCTTGGCCGATCCCCCAGAGTGGGTATGTGCCATTCTGTCGTAGGCTACAACAACAACAACAACATGGCTAAGGCTAGCCAGAATAGCGGTTAAGGCAGTTCGGCCGGGAGACGGCGCCACGAGAGTGGCCAGTAGTGTGGCAATATCAAGCACTGCTTTAACCAACCTGTACAAACGTGTATGCGCGGAGTGTGCAATTGAGGATAAAAAAAGCTTCAGCTGCAAATTGGCCGCGTGTCTGACTCACAACCTAAGGGTGACTGGTTCGATTCCCATCTAATTACTCGGGTCTTCTTTTCGGCGCAATTTATTTTCTTTATCTACTTATATGTCCTCTTTACGTTTGAGTTAAGCTGCAACATTCTAATCATGAGTTTCCTCATGAGCTGATCACTTTTAAAATCCGTCACTTTTCATGTGACGCAGCCACGTTTTCGACCGATCCGGATTTTCCGCTCACTACAACGGACGCGGTTAGATTTTCATAAGACTAGAAGCTTCCAGGTAATCCCTATAATAGACGTCGATCAGAGAATCAAGCCGCACTGTTATGCTCTCATTCTCATTTAAGCCGTTGTGTGTAATATTCTGATGCCGTTGTGAAATATTCTTTCACGTGTATCATAAGGCGATCCTTGTTGTGACGAAATCAGGAACTAGCACGCATTTAGTGTCAGGAAAGGCAAGCGGTATATACGTGGATTTCTTCCCCGAGGACTCAGCATCTAGGCCTTAGTTAGGAGGACGAAGAGGATTTTTTTTAAGCATAAAACTCTTCTGAGGGTTAATGCGCTTAGCTGTAAGTGAGTGACGTTCAACGCTGCGCTGGCTGCTGCTCGGCCGGTCCTCTTCGCATGTTGTTGCTTGTGATGTGTCGCGTGATTCGCTCTTGTGGTTTACAGTCACGCCCGCCGCTGCGCCGACTGCCGCTCTGGATGCTCGCTCTGGTACTTGTGGTACGTGATGCATCACGTGATTTGCTCTCACTGAAGTCTAAAAAAAATAGATGAACCTAGGCTATACCGTGTCTAACTAAGCTTAACAGAACTTTCTCTTTGTACATCCTGGCTCAGCTGAGTTTAGCCACAGACGTTCTATTTACCTTTTCACTCATGAATCATCAAGAAACAGATCCGCTTTACTGGTAACGACATAGTAACTAGCGCAGAAAAAAACGCAACGAAACCCGAAAACGAACCGTGGGGACAATTGTGTCCCGTCGGTTCCAATTCTCCGTTCATTGGGTTTATTTCGCGCTCGTTACTCTGTCGCAACAATTTACTTAGCACCAACCATCCAACTTTCTTTTTTAAGATCAGGATTTAGATATTTTATCTTCTCTTGCTGTGCTCTACTGCCTCTCTCAGTAACAATCTGATTGCAGTCGCTACTGTATTGATTTGTGTAGAACTTTTCGGCTACTTTAACTATGTTATCCATATTGCTAATGACGTTGCCCTCTTTGTCTCTTATACCATACATCTCATTTCACAGGATGTATTCCGGAGCCTGAAATGGGAACAGTTGGGGGTTAGAGTTAGCGGAGAATACCTAGGTAATCTGCAATTCTCGGATGAGATTGGCTTCCTAAGTCACTCAGGACATGAACTGCAAACATGATCAATGAATTAGACAGGGAGAGCAGAATGGTGGGGCGAAAAATTAACATGCAGAAAACCAAAGTAATATTCAGCAGTTTAGCAAGAGAACAGCAGTTCGCAATTGATGGTGCGGTGCTGGGAGTGGAAAAGGAATACGTCGACATAGGTCAGGTAGTGACAGCTGATCCGGATCATGAGAGGGAAATAACTAGAAGAATAAGAATGGGGTGGAGCACATATGGCAGGTTCTCTCAGATCACGAATGGCAGTTTGCCAATATCCCTCAAGAGAAAAGTATGCAACAGCTGTATCTTACCGGTACTCACCTATGGGGCATAAACATGGAGGTTAACAAAGAGGGTTCAGCTTTTGTTAAGGGCAACGGAGCGAGCTATGGAAAGAAAAATGATAAGTGTAACGTTAAGAGATCGGAAGCAGATGGAGTGGGTGAGAGAACAAACTCGGGTTAATGACATCCTAGTTGAAATCAAGAGGAAGAAGTGGGCTTGGGCAGGGCATGTAATGCGAAGGCAAGATAACCGCTGGTCCTTAAGGGTAACGGAGTGGATTCCAAGAGAAGGCAAGCGTAGCAGGGGGTGGCAGAAAGTTAGCTGGGCGGATAAGACTAAGCTTGCGGGAATACGGTGGCCGCAGCTGGCGAAGTATAGGGTTGAATTGACAGACATAGGAGAGGCCTTTGGCATGCAGTGGGCGTGGTCAGGTTGATGAAGAAGATGATGATGATCTGGTCTTGATGCCATTAATAAAACCCACTGGTTATTGGTTCGATGAACAATCTCTCATGATAGCAAGGTCGTCGTAATGAACAAATCGTACACAAACACCGAATATAGGCACTTAAGGTTCCTCAACAATTTCAAACTTTATTGATTGTTTCTTTACGCTGTAGTTTTTGATGAGGAAGTGAGTAGACAAGGTCTAAATTTGAAGACATGCTGCAGTAGCTTATTTCGTGTAATTATAAACCGGCTTTAGTTTTCACGACAATTTAGGATGTAATAAGTGCTTTCATGGTATAGTATTTAAGCAATTTAATGAATTTCTTTGCGGCAGTAATTTAATACAAGAAGTAATTATATACTTTTGAAATTCCTTTACTCTCTCGCATGGCGGGCAGGACATCTCGGGAGCAGGTGAGACATGCGGCCTGCCAGGACCAGTGTAACGAATAGGCAGGTAAAGGTCAATGTTCGACCATACGTTCGTTGAGGGTTTTGTTCGTCCGTGATCACCGGTGTCCTTTGTTGTCCGGTCTCTGGGTTCGCGGTAGAGCAGTGCATGCATGACGAGCAACTGCCAAGCAGCAATACGCGCCACTGTGCTTGTGCCTTTGTATAGGCAAATAGCGCATTTCAGGGTTCGAGACTACTTTTAAGACCGGGAATTGCTATTCGGATGGCTAGCTGTGTTACTGGCAGTTACTGCCTAGTTAGGGCCAAGCCACAACAGTGGGTTGTCCTTGCTCTGGAGCCGTCATTGGATACAAGAAATCGCTGCATCACCAACATGTGAAGCACTCAAATAATTCTTCGAACTCAAACGATCGCAATTCCATGGCATATCTAACGATGAAACTGATTCCATGGCATATCTAACGACGAAACTGACCGCCTGATACAGAGTGAGTTCAGGGATTTTAAGGCTTTTTAGCGGTACCAAAGAATGAAAACGCTTTTCGTATACTGCACTCAGATGGCCTCACCTGCAACAATAGAGCGGCTATTAAGCACTGCCAATTACGGTTGTACAGCATGAACTGGTGGGCGTGTTGGTCTGACATATCTAGTGAAGCAGCGCTACGGCACAGGGCCAAAGGGGAGAAAGGGACGAACACAGCGCTGAACTGACAACAAATGTTTATTCCGGATGCTAACAGCATATATATACTGTTTTGCACCTTAGAAAAAACAAAGAAACAGAGAGCAACAGAAAGTATCAATCCCAGTCACTATGCGCATGCAGCTGTATCGCGTGTACATCGATCATTTGAAATCAGGAAGTTGTGCTCTTTCACCGAGATGGCAACGGAAGAAGTGCTGATGCCATCTCCATCCGTTTCAGTTTCAGTGTCAGTGCTTTTGAGCATGACTTCTAACAATTACAAGCGTCTTTTAATTCTTTTCATGGTCCCTTTAAATGACCTTTGTTTTACAGGGAAAATAAGCTTCTGGTTTTTTCGAAATGGAACAGTGTAGAACTTATCTGCAGGTTCCTCTCGAATCATTGACTTCAAGTGACTTTCTTGCGCACGAAGCAGCGGCAGATGGAGCGAAAACTGCATAATTACGCCCTGCATTTAAAACAGCGACTTACCTTCTTTCTAGATAGCGGCTCTAAAAAGGGCGGCACCATGCATTGTTTCTACATTCAGCCCATCTACAGAGTGGGCATCTTTTCAATGACAACGCCACATGCATTTTCTATCACAATTTTATTGTAGCCAATACCACATTCCTTATTCCTGATGCTCCATACAAAACACAGCGTCAGGTGATCAACGCACGCGCAAGTCAGCAGATCGGTCTTGTTTTGTAGCGACAACAGTCTCCGCAATCTCTATCTTTACAGTATGATAACACTTCATTGTCCAACAATAGTTCTTTGATTTCACAAAGAACGACCATGGAAGCTGTTCTCGGTGTTCTCTGTCAGAGTTGCGTATGTTTTGCGATGGTTGCAGGCTCAAAATTTCTCAGGTTGGAAGGCTTGATGCTCGCAAAACACTCGTACTGTTAGCACCATGACTTGACTCTATCAATCTTCATCCAATCCGCCGTAGCCTCCTCCGTAGCCTTCTCCGCCGCCACCTCCAACGTTGCCTCCGCCATACCCTTGAGCGTATCCTCCACCGTAACCTCCGGCAAAGCCTCTGCCGTAACCATAATTCCTTCCTCTACCATAGCGTCCACCATATCCACGGCGGCTGCCTCCACCGTACCCGCGTCCGTAGCCTCCGCCGTATCCTCCACCGTAGCCTCCACCGTATCCGCCTCCGTATCCACCGAATCCTCCATTGTTTCCTCCTTCTCTGCCTCCCTCGTCACCTCCGCCGTTGTCTCCACCGTCGGCTCCTCCGTCGTCCCCTCCGTCGTCCCCTCCGTCGGCTCCACCATCGTCTCCACCGTTGTCCCCGCCTTTATCTCCACCATAGCGCCCTCCAGCGCCCTTACCATTGCCTCTTCCATAGGCTCCATTGTAACCACCACCGTACCCTCCGCCATAGCCTCCACCATAACCGTTTCCGTAGCTGCGGCCACCGTAACCTCGACTCTTTTCTCCGCCATAGCCTCCGTATTTGCTGGCACCACTCCTTCCCCCGTCGCCTCCACCGTCGCCTCCACTGTCGCCTCCGCCACCACCTCCGCCGTCACCTCCATCGTTGCCTGCATCGTTGCCTCCACCGTATCCCATGTAATAGCCACCTTTGCCATACCGTGGACCGGCAGTAGTGGTCACCATCACAGCACAAAGTACGGCAGCAATACACTGAAATGCAGGAAAGAAATTTGTAAGCTTCTGCTGTGCTCGCGTAAAGATTTGCATCAGAGAAAAAAATGATGACCGGTTTGCGCAATTGGGCCGAATGCGAAATAGGTGCGTCAGCAGTTCGCTTTCGCGTTTTGTTCCGGTGTTGGGATGCAGTGTTCACAGATGGCGTTTGTTCCGATAGCGACAATGCTTTAATTTCGTATTATTGGCTGCCATGGGCTAATGGCCGTGGCTTGGTAGCTTATGCCGTTTATGCGGAATGGGGCATTCTCAACACTCATCCATCTCCGGGTGTCTTCCTACCAATCCTGGCACGGTGATGCAGCGGTCAAGCGATGTGCCAACTTCTCTGATATGGCAGGTGCTGTGATCGGTCAGACTTCGCGAGCAGATTCGCACGATTAACTAAGCTGCCACCTGAAACTGTGGGCAGGTTGCTCACCCACCTGCCACGAAACCGGCTTCAAATAAGCAGACAGACAAACAAGCAACGGCTAAATGCAGGTACTGGCCACTATAAGTGCTAAGGCACTAAGGAAGAATGTTCAACATATAGCAGCCCGAGTCCTACATGACAACTTCGGTTAAAATGTCTAATTGCGCATTATGGTGTTAAAATCACAAAGAAAATAATTCACTTCTTTGTCTATGGCATGGTAGCTTATGCCGTTTATGCAGTAATAATCTCAAATAACGCACTCGCTAAACAGCAACCCATCATTACACGGCAAATGCCGTCTGGCCAGTGTGTCTGCATTAATAGAAACATGCAATCCGCAATGTACAGTATCCTAGAAGTTGCTCGCAAACACTACGGGTTCTCACCAGAGCATTCATGGCTGCTGTACCAACCTCCTGAGGAGCCGCAAACGATACTCTGGCACCCGGCTGCCTCAGCTTTTATACCCTCACAAACAGGAACCTCCTTCTCGGCCTGTGAAGGCCTCCTATCCGCGTTGAACCCATATACTGATCCATTTGACAGAGGCCCCATCACATGCAAATTTAACCAAACCGGATATTGTAAAGTGCACATTTGCTCCTTGTATCCTTCCTGTTGCGACGAGTAACAAAACGACACAGTTAGGAAATGTGGAAGTGCGTTTCAAAGATTTTTCGCTAATGGACGTCCACAATATCTTGTCTAGCGCAGCGGGTTTCTATGCGGCCACTAGCACATTTTATCGCTTTGCCAGATGGTCGGTCACGGCGACGCCAACTGATGTCGCTGTCGTCGCGGTGCAGTAAAGAGAGATCAGTCATGGCGTTAGGCGGCGGATCAGAACGGGCTCTTCACGGATGACACGGGCACAAAGAAAGAAGACGTGCTATGTGCCATGAAGGCAAGTACCTAAAGTGGTCAGAGGAGATTTTATTTTCAGCAGGCAGCAATGCACGTCGTATGTCCCCTAAGCCTGTGTACTATACTGCTCGAGAAAAGAAAGCAGAAAATACTATGCAGGAAACGAGCACGTTTTTTTTTTTTTTTCACAGCTTGCGGACGATGCGGGAAGTAATGTCAAAGTGTGTGTGCTTGCGACTGCGCCACTCAGGCAAGAAGATTTGAAACACGATAGCTTCGCGTACCGTATATTGCTATTGTCGGAGTCGTGTGCTTCCATCATTTGTCTTTAAGCAATAATGCTATGCCTTTTTGCGACTTTATCTACAAGAAATGCGTAGTTGGAGTTTTGAGTGTTCTTTGAAGCAAAGTAGTCTTTCTTGGTGAAGTGGGCTGCAGACGCGGAAGTTTTCATTGCTTTTTCTTCTTACAACAGCTGCTAGGCTCCGGTTACTAGGAATAGCTCGACGTAGGTTTTATCGTGTTATTCACGATGCGTAGTTGGCGTTTTGTACTCTTATGTTAGTTCGAAGGCCTAAGTGTAATCGCGCAGTGCTGTTTGAATTTTGATTCATCCAACCGCCAGGTTGTGATGGTGCTGCTCGCTTAATTTGTGGCCAGGCTGTAATGAAAGTGCGCATGAAATTTGCGGCCAGGCTGCGTCGTAGCTGCATGGGCATCCTGCGTGATAATAATCGTGGGAGTACTAAATTTAAGAAAAATGAACTGTAAGTACTAAACTACCCCTCCAAACCTACTGCATTGATGCTCTCTTTCGGAGATGCGAGATTACTCATGTCGCAGTTTGCGGTGGCAGTATGTTTACCATTGTGCTAATTATGGCGGAAGTTGCGTCTAAGATGAGAAAAGTCATGCATGCTGATAACGTTCAAGAACAAACGTGATTAATGCGGCATTCCGCGCTATAAAGTTCTGCGCACTTCAACACCACGAGCATTCTTGTGAAAAAGGTATTACAAAATTTTCATCTATATAACGCACATAAAATTTATATTGCACATAACCGTTCTGCCTAGTGCCAAAAATCATTGTCAAACTGAAAAGGCTTCACTGTCTAGCTATCGGAGGCCTGTTCCTGGGTTCAGTAACTGGAGTGGTGATGTAACTATTGAGGAGTATTCAGGGAGAGTGAGATGCAGGGGAAAAACACAGAAGGTTCAGTGAGGTAGCTGAGGGCGGCACCGAATGAGCAGCAAAAACTCATCGGATCTCTACCTAGCTCAAAAAACAACTTATAGCGGTACAGCCTTTATATCCTTCTATAATGGCTCACCTACGACGTGACCTCGCGAATCTAAGGCAGAAAGCACGAAGGCCAATGTTAACCGTGAGTACCCAGTCATGTTAACTGCACAACCTCGACTGTACACGCGACGTTTAAATTTTTTATCTGCCAGCGCTTTTACATTTCAGCTGTTTATGGCAAATTCCAAGGTTTTAGTGGCGACCGCGATGAGGACTCCGAGAGAATGCGGATCTGAAATAGCTCTAAAATATTAAAAAAAAAATATCTTTTTATATAAATTCGACCGCAGGAAATGCCAATAAAAATTGAAGAAAAAATTTAGGGGACACTTAAGCTTTACCTTTAGGAGTAGACCGTGATAGGTTTTATTTTCACATAACTACCCAACTCAAAATTCGCATACTTATAATTACTCACGTACGCACCTTGCATGTATCTAAGTATAAGATCACAACGCGTTCATTATGTCCACATTTATTCAGCTTCACCCAACCAGGCCTTATTACGAGGCGGTTTCAGTCTCAACCTCGGCTGTCGCGTTTCGATGGAGGCGAAATGCCAGAGGCCTGTGTACCGTGCAATGTCAGTCAACTTGAAAGAGCACCAGTTCATCGAAATAGCCTGACTGATAGCCTGACTTAATTTGGGACAATAAACCCCCATAAACCATAAACCTTACAACATAAATTTTGATGTCATACTAACCCACCCGGTTGCGATGTTTCCATACTTGCTGCAACAGGAAATAAAGAAAGAAATCCTTCGTGACTTTTGGTTAGGATGCCGGTCTCGCAACCTCAAGGTCGACGGTTCTATTCCAACCCGAACCCAAAATAACCGAATTTAGTTTTCAGCTCAATTGCTATCATCGTGTTATGGTAACCTGACTGAGGAAAATAACGCCAATCGTAACATTTTCCACATTTTTTTTTTAGTTTTATTCATTATCTGCTCCATTGAGATTTTTCGCTCACGGCCAACGACGAAGACGCCGGCTTTTCTGTGACTCGGGACCTTTAACGCTTTAGAAATATTAATGCCCCCCAAACGTGTTCCTGTCAGCACAAGCTCAAGGCTTAAACCAGGAAAACGTGGTTGAGCCAAACACGCAGCATGTTCAGCCAAACGTTTAGAGCACCATCGCTCTGCGCATGTGCGAGCGCGCGAGACACCGTCTGCGCAAGAATGCAAGCTGTGGTCTGAGTGCGACACCAGTGACCACCAGAGGCTTCCAGCCCGGCTATGCTGTAGATATAGTTATAGGTGCTGAGGACGCAGCCTAGGCCAGCATGACCGTTGCCCGGGCACGAATAGCCTACCCATGTGCACTGTGTTCCTGGCGGCCGCGGTCGACCACAGGAACGACTACTCAGAGCGTCTGCCCCAGAGCAAACTGCCGAGAGCGACCCTCGATTCCGAGACAGTGTTATTTGGCGGTTGGGGCTCTCAACTTCCAGAGCAATCTCTGTCATGAGTTTGCAGTCTAGACACCTAAGTTCGGTGGCATTTTTCCTTCTCTGGTATGCCGCGAAAGGCACTACTCTCTATGGATCACCACGTGGTATTCACCTACGAGCCCTAAATAATTTATAATCGAGTTTTCCTGTTAGGCTGTTTCGGTTTCGGTTTCAACTGCCCAGTGATGACTGGCATCTACGTGCGCTTTTATGTCACCTGAGGCATGACAAAAAAATGCAATATAATACCTGCTTCAACATTCGTTGTCATTCAGTTTCTTGATGCAGGCTGGCTTTAGTGTTGTGAATTAAAATGACGGAGCAGTTGATGTACAGCTGTTTTTGCATGTCTCACGTGACGTGGACATCACATTCATCGTTCGGCTGTTGGAACCTAAACCGAAACAGCACTACAAATAAATTCAATTAAAAAAGTATTTAACGCCCATAGGAGAATACCACGTGGTACTCCATGTATAATAGTGCCAAACGCACCATTACAACTAACAAAATATGCACCCAATAATTAGATTCCTGTACTTCTTTATACATTTTCCACAACCACAAGATTCACCTTTGTTTACATCGCGAGTATTCAGTTGGGCGCATAGATAAACCAACACGGGGCAGCAGGTTGTAAGAGCACCATTTACTAACTCTGAATGCTATTTGCTACCTTTTTACTGAATTGTTGACACCCTGTTCTCTTCAAAGTAGTAATAGTCACCCCTGCCTATTTTTTTTCTACTTTTGATCGCGAGTTAGTAACTGGTCAGAAACCGTTCCTTGAACCCTGAAAAAAAGGCGTATAAGATAACAAAGACTAGTGAATAAATTGAATCAATTTGGTGTTAAACATCTTTGAGCCCAATGCAGTTTCGCAGATTAACTTGTTTCTGCAATCGTAAGTTCATAATTAAGTCTCGTTTATTGCCTCTAGGGGAAGAGCGCCCAGCCACGAATTGAGAGTAAGATGGGCGGAGTATATAAAACACAGAATTATTCGCATATGCACGCGCAGTGAGCGTGTGGCGCTCCTGTGATCCTTTGCGACTTGTGCTTTTTTTACTACTTAACCTAAGAGTTACCAGCAGAGTTTTTTGATGCCATCGTCTCGCATGATTCGCAAACGTAATGCCAAATGTGCCGAAGCTCAAGCTTTGATACATTTACGGTCAGCACGCTCTGGTAGCTCTCATTGTGTCGTGTAGTGGTTACATTGAAAATGTAACTTTTTTTTCGGTGCACCGCTATTTAACAAATCACGAGAATGCACCATAGTATGAACCGAGCAACGCATGCGGAAACAGCTACTACCTATTTTGTTTGCAAATATTACTAACATTGCGTATATTACTCTTTACAAATGTACTCCACCTGGGGAATTCCCCTAAACATTGGACTAACACTTTTTTGTTTTTGACCGTACCGCTCTTCACTAGCTACTTGAAGCAGTGACTTTGGCTAGCTTTACTTTTAGTACTTCCCGTTACTATGAAGGTTGTACTTTGTACGACATGTATCACAATAAGAAGCCTACATAGGAGTAAAACGGCAGTTAGCTCTTCTCTAGCGCTCCCCCTTTTAAGCCCACAGTACGCTACCCAACTTCCGGAGTAGATTTCGACCACTATATATAAAGAAAAATTACGCTTGGCAGGGAGGTTTATTTTCACTGCAAAACATAGCAATTTAATGGACTTAG
Organism: Amblyomma mixtum; assembly: GCF_055824585.1. Taxonomy (NCBI): domain Eukaryota; kingdom Metazoa; phylum Arthropoda; class Arachnida; order Ixodida; family Ixodidae; genus Amblyomma; species Amblyomma mixtum. The sequence continues at coordinate 149,987,125 of NC_143013.1, read as the reverse complement.
CTATGAGAGGAGGCATTTAAACGCGGAACCAGAGATGTTTAGGTCAGCAAAGAGAGGAGGTAACAATCTCGGTTAAAATCTTCTGCGGTGCTAGAACTTCGCACGGTTTGAAGAGGCCATTTGTTTCTGGTGTAGGCTCTACTTATTAATAATTTCTAGGGATGAAAATCTACCCCAGGGCTTGAGCCGCATACCGTACCCTTTAAATAGAGTGCGCTAGATTACAGCTTGCTTCCTCTTCCTAAGCTGCACTTAGGGAGCAGAATACGAGTTACGGGCTGAATTCTCCCACTTTTTCTTATGACACACCAAAGGTTTAAGTGCTGTCACTCTAACACATGGACTGAAGAAGCCAAGTTATTTTTATATCTCAGCATAAAGGTCTGCAAGGCGATGTTGCATTTCTAGCGCATCAGCAGTACCCCATGAGCCATTTCTATCGATGTCCATGGCGTGTAGTGTTGCGTGCGTTCTGTCGTGTAGAAACATCATAGATGCCAATCTAGCCCTCCTTAGTGCCCTAACCAAACAGCAGTGCCTTCGCAGATACGTTCCTATCGGTCAAATTGTTTTTCACAGGTCAAAAATGGAGATAAGATCTCTCCCCGATCAAGAATCAAGGGCCGCCGAAGTGATACTAGACTAGAGTTGATGAGAGTTGCCAATGAGCTTTACGGGAAGGTCGACATTAGGTACCCTGCTGAGATGTTGAGCTAGTGTTTGCGTCAATGCCTGACGACACAGGTGTTTTTGTTCTGTAACAGTTCGTTCATAATAAAAACAACAGGGAACTTGAACCATTTTGGTTTCGCGAAAATGAATTATAATGAATGAATTTCTATATGGTTAGCTTATGCTGTTACATATTCTGTATAAATTTTAGGTTGAGTGTTTCGTCAGGTGGTGAGAAATAGAATTTTTTTCTAGTGGCGTGGTTGGATCTAATGTCCAGATATAAATAAACCTAACGCTTGCGTTTGCACCGTCTCAACCTGAAAATATATTTTATGCGTACAAAGGCCCCATAAAACGAAAGCATACTCCCACTTCCATCTGTATGCCAGAAGCTCGGGTTCAGTAAAACACCTCTCAGCTTAGGTACCGCTTATAAAATTGAGAGGAACAAATATCCGCATTTTAGGATACTCATGTTCAGCTGTTTGTCAACCTTGTCACTCCATATTTCTGATCTGTAACATAAATGATACAGTAATTTGGTGTGTTTGAAAAAAAGTCTTAATTTATTTTCTGAAATTGTGCGGGAACGAAAGTTTCTTTTTTTTCTGTGGAGCAATATATGTTTTTGACTGTTTAAATGCCAGCTTAACTAGGCACTGATAAGAACAGGCCAAAAAGAGGGATGATAGATAATGCCTACATATATATCAAGCGAACGCCGAAAATATTTTCCACCAAATAATACAATGAAACATGTCTAGCTCACGAAAGCATCATCGCTTTCTTTGATGTGGTACGCTTCCAACACCTCACCGGGTGCAGTGTTTCTGCTTGTGCCTGTAATATCGGGACTCTGAAATGCTTGCTAGCAATATTTACATGCAATGCAGACAGCCGGCATGTTCGGTCCGTATTGAATGGGGCTAATGCGGGCCGTTTGGTACACATTGACGAAGAGGATGCAACAACGCTTAAGACGGGGCAAAGAAAACGAGACAAAATTGTGCTGACTAGCAACCGAGGAATGTATTGCAACATATGTATTGCAATGTGCTTAAGTAGAGTTAGTTCTTGGGAGAGTTGGTATACTAGATTTAAACTCATAGTATACTTGATTTAAACTCATAGGAAACCTGGCGAGAAAAAAATAAAAGGCAACCCGCACAACCAGACAATCAGGAGGAATTATCGAGCATCGCTGACTAGGAAATGTAGTTTCTTAACCAGTGACGCACAGTAATTCCTCTCAATTGTGCGGTGGTGAGCTTCTTTCTTGTTATTTTTGCTCACCACGTTTCCTTCATATGCTGCCTCAGGTGCAGAAATAAATCCTTTGGTTACTATTCAGTGCAAATGTATGTCTCGCTCCCATAGCCTCGCCTTAAGCGTTGTTATCCTCCCTGTCGCTCCTCTTCCTTTTTATATGGATAGCGCATGCTCCTTGGCGCGGTCAATAACGCACTGTACCGCAGCGGTGGCATAGTGGATTGAGCATCCGCCTCCCATTTTGGAGATGCGGCATTCGATTCCCAGTGCAGCCGGGGACCCACCGGTGATACAACGGGCACAAGCTTACCCTGGCCTGATTCTCGGTTTATCCAGGGTGAAATGCTAGGGAAATGGGTCTTCGGCCCCGCCTTGAGTAAATGAAAAATTCCTTTTGTCATGGAGCTCATAAAAAATCATCATCAATACCACATTGTCCCGCCTGGTCTATGTACGCGTGTTAGTAGTCCAGCGAAATTGTGTGACAACATTGGCCAGTTTGAGCAGTTTCAGTATGCTTGTGGTTTAAAGCTTAGCGCAGCTTTTTGAAAACTCGGGGCAGTAAAATCGCTGTTTTCGCCTAAAAACTAATGGTACAATAAAACTACGAGCGTTATCCTCAAGGCAAAAAGACACGTTCTGTCTATTACTGTGATACTAATGTTTAAGTGCCACTGTAGATATTATATTCATGTTGATACTTTATTTATTGTTTTCGAGTGCCTCACCTGTAGCTGCCTTGTAAACTAACAACTGAGGCAATACGTTGCCTCAGCAGTGTGGGCGCAGGGTGCCTCTCAAGCTGCATTCAAGCAGCTTTTTTCCCTGCGTCCTCTCTCTCCCAGTAATACTTGTACTTGTACCACTGTAATACTTGTAATACTGTAATACTGTAAGTAATACTTGTACCACTGAGAGCGAGAAATAAACTTCAACTTCAACAACTTCAACTTCAACTATTCACTGTGTTTACAGCAGGTTTTAAGAGATCAGGATTAGGGAGAAATGGGGTTACTGGTTCACGGAGGGTACCGTCGCAATGTGCGATTAACTGGCGATACTGCCTTCGTAATTAACTCACAACACATCGCGAGCTAGTTGGTTTCGCATCACAACAAAAACAGCTCAAATTTCACGAAGTTTTAGTCAGCGCCTGTGTCTTGTCTCCCCTTTTGCGTCCTTCGTGAAGTTGGCGCTGTTTTTGTTGTGAAGTAACTCAAGTGACGAACTTCAAAGCACGAGCGTTGACCTTGAAAACGCGAAGCGCAACGCGGGTCCCAGAAATTGATATGCTGAAAAATAAAGTAACTTTGCATTCTTTCCAAGGGAGCACCATTTTACAATGGGGAGCGAAGCGTTGTAAGTGGAAAAGGAGACATCTACGTCGGGTAGGCAGCGACCGCAGATCCGGACTACCAGAGTGAAATAGCTACGAGAATAATAATGGGGCGTAATGCATTTGCGGGGCGATCTCAGGTGATGAGTGGCTGCCTACTAATACAAAGCTTGACGGCCAAGGAAAGCATTGAACGACATTGGAGGAGCGATGTAATTTTGGGAGATTTAAGGCGGCAGTACAGCTGGTGACCAGTCCCTGCTAATTCATCAACCAGGTCCACGGCATATTAATTACACGCTGCTTCTATAGCCGCAATGAAACCTCAATAGGTTGTTTAAATATCACTCAAGCAATACCACAAGATACCAGCTGAGGTCAGAGAAGATACAGAATCATATTTTTGACTGCCAGCTATTAAGCACCCATTCCTTCGATCAAGCTTCGGTGTCGGCGGCGTTGGCCATCGTGCGAGCGCAGGAGAGTGGTTACTGCGTCTGCTGAGGACCGAGAGGTGAGTATGCATACAAGTTCGGTTAAGGTGATAGCGAAGGAATGCGGAACGCAACGCCTGCGGCGGCTTCTCGGTCCCGTGCGTGGAACAGTGGACTGGTGAGGAGTGCTACTCGAACAGCGAGTAGTATGTGTGGAAAATAGAATGTGGTCTACAACGGCACATATATGCATTTCTTTTTCAAATTTTTCGGCTCGGTATGTCAGGAAATCAAGATATCTCAACCCCTGCGCTGAAAATTTGCATTGACGAGAATCGCAATCGTCCAGTGGGTGACTCTTCCCTAATTGGACATAAAGTGCTCTCCCTAAAAGCTGATAATTCTCCAGGTAGCTGCACACACTAAAGTGTGCGTACAGGATCAGTTGTTGGTATACTGGCGCAGCGCCCGATCCAGGTAACTTTCCTTAGTGAGTAACCCGCCATACCCGCCGGTTGCAAGAGGCCCCCACCGTACTGTTTGACAGTTCAGGCAGTCTGCACATGCCCTGAACACTTCCGTAAATAATTTCATTATCTGTTTTTGTTATGTTCATGGTGCCTTAGCATTTGCGCGTAAGTACGCAATCATAGGCAGCGCGTAGTATTCGTTCCGAATATTCTTTTTAAAAGATGTGAGCGCAGGAAAAATGACTTCAAAGCAATACGAGCTTTAAGTGCTTCGAATTAAAAGAATTTTTTTTCCACCGACTCACCGATGTCTGCCACAGTGAAGGAACAGAAAAACATTAGTGCACTTAAAAGTATGCTGCGTGCAACATTTCCACTAAGTTTCTTTTTTCAACTGGCAATAATAACAATGATATTGAAACCGCCGCTCTTGAAACTAGTCTCCATCATCAGCCTAACCAGGTAAACTGCTGTACAAGGGCCTCTCCGTATCCCCAGAAAACAGCAACCTCGCATCCATCCGCCTAAATGTCGGCCGTCCTCTGCTACTGGGTTAATTTGAGGGACCACAGGCTACCTTGCCTTGGTGCAACACTCCGTACCATGCAGTGTTCCCTAACCCACTCTGATCTCGACCCGTCTACAAGGGTGGTCCTTCGGGCTAGTTGGTGCTTAAACGTCATTTCGGAAGCCCTGAAGCTACTCAGTGACCTTGGAAAAGAAAATGATAGGTGTCACGCTAAGAGGGAAGAGGGCAGGGTGAGTCAGGGAACAAATGCGCTTTATTATATCCTAGCCGAAATGAAGTGAAAAGCAATGGACATGCGCAGGGCACGTAATGCGAAGGCAAGATAACCGATGGTCCTTAAGGGTAACGGAGTGGATTCCAAGTGAATTCTAGCGTAGCAGGGGGCGGCAGAAAGTTAGGGGGGAGGATGAGATTAAGAAGTTTGCAAGGATTGGGTAGCCGCAGCTGGCACAAGACAGGGCTAATTGGAGAGATATGGGAGAGGACTTTGCCCTGCAGTGGGCGTAGTCACGCTGATTATGATGATGGCATGTGCTTTATACGCATCCCCAAGCTGCTAGGACAATGCCATCTTTTAAAAAAAAGAATAACATATTAGTACACTACACTAAGCAACAATGGGTCTTTTCTTGATAACGTTGGACAGTGGGCCGACGCAGTTGCTGGCAAATAGGGCTGTTTTTGTGCTTCAGGGAGTGAGTGAGTGAGTGAGTGAGTGAGTGAGTGAGTGAGTGAGTGAGTGAGTGAGTGAGTGAGTGAGTGGGTGGGTGGGTGGGTGAGTGAGTGAGTGAGTGAGTGAGTGAGTGAGGAGTGAGTGAGTGAGTGAGTGAGTGATTGAGTGAGTGAGTGAGTGAGTGAGTGAGTGAGTGAGTGAGTGAGTGAGTGAGTGAGTGAGTGAGTGAGTGAGTGAGTGAGTGAGTGAGTAGTGAGTGAGTGAAGTAACTTTAATTCCGCCAGATGAAGACCCGTGCCCCTCCGGGTCCGCACGCAGGCGTCCGGGGAGGGGCAGCGTCGCAGCTGGAAGACTAGCAACGGTATAGTCGCGCAGCTTCTGCTGCCAGGCGGGTAGCGTATCGTTGTATGCTAAGGTCGGCACTTCTGAGTATGGTCTCCCATTCCTCTGCATTATTAATTCTGCCATATCCTGGGGCACTGGGGCATCTCCATAGTATGTGTTCGAGTGTAGCGGTATGCTCGCAGAACTCGCACACCTCCGCATCCTCCCTCGTGTGACCTCCTGTCCAGCTCCTCCAGAGCGGGGATGCGAAGTTTCTAGCTTGGAGTCTTCTCCAGTCACAGGCCTCAGCCGAGCTAAGCGATCTATCCGGAGGAGGATAGATCCTTTTGTTCTTTTCCTGATTGTCTGTGATGGTATTAAAGGTATTGGTTTCCTCTTTAGTGCTGAATTCGTATGAGGTGTCCACGGCTCCCCGGGGTAAAGAGGAGAGGGATCTTTTGTGTCACTTCTTCTTCAGGCCTTCGCAATCAGTGCCAAAGGTTCCCATCATGCATACTTCTCTGCAGCAATATGTTTATGGCTACATGGACAGCTACGACTTTGGGGTTTACTAGAGGAAACGGGAGTTTTGTCTACTGGTTTGCTACATATTTTAGTTTTACGGGTAAAATACGCTCGTAACATGGAATGACGAGTACCACCTGGAGAGGAAAAGGGCGTGTATTGGGCCATGATTGGGGCCTGTTCTTAGTTACTTTTTTAATTCACCTTTACTAAACAGTCCTTCGTCACTTGGGGGTTTGAAAGGCGAAAATAAATGTTTTAAGATTTCGTTATTCACTGATGACATTTTAATATTCGCTTTTGCCTTCCTATAGATATTTCTTTCGTCTATTCATAGTCTATAGAGTGTCGACAGGCAAAATCTACTAGAAGTGCGTGGCCATAAATCTGTAGATTGGCTATATACTGTCTATATCATTTGTATTGGCTATAGAATGTTGTCTAGGATTTGCCTATAGAGACTCTTGTTAGGTCACCCAGGCCTCGTATCCCACCGCTGGCAACCAGTTGTTAGGAGTCGGGCAAGCGTCCTTCGCCAGGATTGCTCATCCCCAACCAGCGAAGCGTGAGAAATTACCCCAGGCACTTTCTCAGCGCGGCATCCTTCTTTGCGGTCGTCGTCTGGTCAAACGCAGGTCGCAAGCTGAGTCATGGCCCTCTATAGACTTCATAGAAGTCTATGGGCATTCTATAGACTGTCTAAAACAATTTTGTAAGTGGCACTGCTCCGTCTCGCGCCACTGCCAGCTTCCTTTTCGTCATAATATGAACAGGGCGGACCGCATCCAGCGCAGGGTAGGCACTCTGTAGTATAGGCCTGACCTGAGAAGGATATGTGGCCTCTTTCGCCGTCTTACTTATGTTCTTAAAATTGCACTGTAATAAGCTGGAAGATCACCCAGAGCTATTAATTACACTATTAACGTGAGTGGTCAAAGAACTGCCTTCTGAAAGCATTACTGTGAAATTATTGTACGTAGATTCTTGTTTTAGGAGCTCTCCGTGCAGTAAATATTGATGTATTTTTTTTCCTGTGAGTGAGACATCTAAGGATTTTAAACGTTCAAGGATATCTGGTATGTGGATATTTTAATTTTTTAAATGCTCTAGAGGGATGAAGAGAAAATGAAATCGGGGCTGTAGGCCCTAATCGTCAAATTTTTTCACGAACACTAAACAGAATAGCAAAAACCGAACCTGAAAGTAGCGTTGACTGCTCCTCATAAGCTTAACAACTTTCCAGGCTCACGAAGCCCCACGCTTCTTTCAAACAAAAAACAAAAATGCGGCACGAGACACCACACAGCGTACGTTCAGTTCACTTAGGATGTTGTCTATTGCGTCCTGCTGTCTTGTAGCAAGAACTGCGTGGGATATACCGGGTGTGGTATCACTGACCGGTTGCGCAACAGGAAAACAACGTGAGAAATTTGCGCGGTGGTTTTGTACTCATTCGCTGGAAAAACAGCGCTACAGTTTTCTGTTTCTAAATCAGTGTCAGTGATCAGCTGACAGGTTAAATCACTGAAGCACAAGAAGTAGCATCACATGGGAGTAACTCTATCACCCCCCATCTCTGTCAAGTAGTTCACCCCCCATCTCTATCAGCAACATAGCTTGCGTTTTTGTAGCGAAATCTACACTAGGCTAGCAGAAGCGCATTTCGTAGTGACTACTGCGCATGCGCCGTTACCATGGCAGCCAAAACCATGGCAAAAAGGCGCCGCAGCCACTGCGCATGCGCAGAGTAGCGCCACGCCGCTGGGATATAAGCCGGAAGCGATGCGCTCGTTCCTCAGACGCGCACCATGGAAGAAGGAGAGCGGCCGTGCTCTTCACCGCAGCAGTACAGGCTGCGTGAAATTGTGCCTTCGGATCCAGAAGTCGTCTCATGGTACACGGCCGGCCCACAGCGTGAAAACGAGGCGAGAAAGGCTAAGCGGGCGGCCGAGACACCCGAAGAACGAGAAGAGACGCCGCCAAGCTGCTCAAAGGCAACAACGTCATGTCGCTAAAGAAATGTCAGCAGACGAAACTGCTTTCTTTCTGCATATCCTGGCCTAGCTGAGCTAAGCCCTCTTCCATTTTTTAGTATGGCCTAGTCATCATCATAATCTGTCATCATATATTCTTCTTGCTGATTCTGTAATTCCAGCAGTTTTAGGGCGCGCATAAAATGAGTGGAGGTTTCACTGAATAAGTCGGCTGCGAGCAGTGCTCTTCTATATCTGTGTCCCTATGTCCGCGTCAATTTTGCTCTTTCTGAATGACATATTTACCGGTCTCTTGACCTTAATGCTAACATATTCCTTCATATAGGTCGCTGCGTTGTCTTGAATTGAAGTTTAAGCGTATTCGTTAGACAGCAAGTTTCAACTCGACAGGTGACGTCATGCAAGACGCAGCTGTTGTATACGTTTCTCTTCAGGTATACCGACAATTTGATCTTCATGACCTTTGAGTCCCAGCAAAATTACTTCATGCGCCCTGTTCTAGATCTCTTATTGATTTCCATCTTGTAGTCCGTATCTGCGTCACTGCCACCCTTAAACAAATTTATTCACTTACCAGTGCCAATACTTCATTGCCTTTTACAAACTGATGGTCATTTTCCAGCACCCTGTGTTCAGATGTGTGAGCTTGAAAAACAAATAGAGAATTTTCTAACTTCAGTTCCATGAGCACGCGCTGTTTCAGAATTTATGGTCCTCATGTCTTCATGATCTAATGCAGTTTGCGACGAAATGCAGCTCCGTACCGTTCACGCTGTAATGCGACATCTGCGCGATTTGATAATAGATAAGCGTATCTTGTTGTTTATTTACAATCAGCATTGAGATTTTGGTCTTCTGTGTCTTTTTGGATGAGCTCATGTACGCACACACAGCTCGTTTCTGCAAATTACGTATAATGCACAAGTAAAAAGGAGGTTAATTATAGTGCAAGTAGCATTCGTTAACTCTAACGGAACTAATATATGAGAAAAAAAAACAGGTTTTGAAGCAGTTATTAGTGAAAGATTCGGCAGCATGACCGTGAGCGAAATGGATAATACAAAACAAAGTTAACAAGGCAGGGGAATGCCTGAGGTTGCCCGACTTAACTTTTCGAAAAGACGACTTGCCTAGGCCCGTCTATGCATTACGCTCCCTTCACTCAATGTTGGTAAAGCGACGGATAGTCTCATATTCATTTGAAACCACATTAGCGAAATCGTGTTGCCACTGAGCACCCTGATTCTCCCCTCCCCCATCGCAACTGTCTTAAATTGTCCAGAAACCGACATTCCGGCCCCCTTTTTACCATGAACATGATACGAACTAGGTTTTTTCTAAACTGACCAAGCTAGATCTCAAGACGATCCAGAAGTAAATTGTGAGCATGCTCAATTCAAACTCCCAACCATTCCCACCACCTTGTGGGGATTGAGCTTCTTGGGCTACCCGAGTGTGCGCCCGCTTCTGCCGTTTCGTTCGTTAGAGAGACCCCCCGTGGGGTGTCCGCGAGCGGAATGGGGGCAGCTGCGCTGCTTGTCCTCCCTTGCAAGGGAAGCTCTTCCGAGAACCGCAGTAAATCACCCTCCCTTCCGTTCTTTCCGCTTCGACCTCGCTTCCCCATTGGGTCACACCGAGTGACAGTTGGGCGGCGTTGTTTCGGCGAGAGGTCTCGAGCGGGAAATGAACGGGGAGATCGCCACCGACTCGGGCAGCAGAAAGGTGCGTAGAGTTTGGCTCCCGGGTGCCTCGGCCTTTGCCGGGGGCCCAACAACGCGGGTGCTTTAACGTGCGCATCTAGTATGTATGCTTGAGTCCAGGCCCGAACCTCCGGAGTCGTGTAGCCCGCCTGTGCGGCGCCGACGCGCTCCGGATTAGGGAGGGCCTGATTTGGCTGGTTCTCCGTCATCGCCGGCCATTGCTGGTGACGACGCGCGATGAGCCATCGATGTGCGACCTGCGTCGTCAAGATGTGCTCCGCGTATACCCCATCCTTCCTCGTGTTGCGCTGCGCGTGATTTAACCCTTTGGCTGGCCGCGCGGCATGCGATCGCCCTTAGCTGTGCTGTCACGCGCGTTTGTAGTCTTTGCTTTGCGCGCGCGGCTCCGCGGGCCCGCTTTCGGGTGCTGCGGCGGGGTTATGGGTTGCACCGAGGTCTGGGGATTAGTGCAGTGTTATGCAATGCAGCTTACTGTGTAATAAACACTTGTGCTTTCGAATAACTGCGCCTTCCTTCCTTCGGAGCGAGAGCGCAGGCGCGCACCAAACGCTGGCAGTGCCCTCAGCTTGCTCTGGCCCGAACCCGCGGTATGTGGGCAAAGTGCTACCTAATTAGCACACCGTCACTGGATGGGTGCTGACGATCCCACAACCTTTATGACAGCATACATGCACTACGTTGTGCGTGGCGCGTGCTGCCGCTATGCAACTCAGAACTTCTATTCAATTGAAGTTAACGGAAAAACCACCGAAAACGTGAGGTTAGCAGTCTGCAAAACACAAAATGCATTCTTTGAGTCCCATCACCATCACATTGCTATTTTTAAAGTATGTTTAGTGTGCTATATTAGGACAAAGGTAAGTGCCATACTTTATTGCTACAGCACTAATAATCGTGGAATGTAAGTGTATCATCTCTCCGGTGCAACAAAATTCAGTTTTATAGGACTTCTCACAGCCAGAAGAAAGCAAGCGCTTTCTGTCCCTAGGAAATGCACTATTCGCTTTTTTATTACTCCGACGAGTTTTATCATCTCCACTATCAAAAGGTGGGAAAGTGCTCGGCACGCAAGCGATAGCGAAGAAGATCTGATTGCTGCCAGTAAGAGCGCTCAAAATCGATCGCTCCGCCGATTGTCGGCGAGACTTAGCAGGTCATCGCCTTAAAAATTTCGTGCACTGATCGTAAAGTAGGAGCTAAAACAAGAATTTACTTACGGCCCCTGAAATCAGCCCAGCGTCTAGTTTGCAACCGGTGACAAAGGTAGGCAATAAAAGGGGCGATCACACATACATCAAGCTGTTTTTCCTGAGGCGGGCTCTAAAAGTGTCTACCCATGGCTTTCTGCCTCTAAATCAATTGTCCTTCCTACTCTTGATTATGCATCTATTATCTGCCAGCCGTACACTAAATCTAACCTTATAAGTTACAAAAAATAAAGAGAAAAGGGGTAAGGTTTATTTATAACAACTTTAAGCGAGCAGCAGTTAGTGAATTATTAACAAGAGCTAACTTGACATCAATAAGTCAAAGCAACAGTCTGAGCCGTCTTAAGTTTATACTTTCATTAATTAAACACCACTATAAAACCGACCTTTCAGAAATATTCTATTTCTCAACCGGATTCTCCACTACCCAATGGCATTCTTTAGAAATAACTCAATTCTAGCATCACAATAAATGTTACAAGCATTTTTTCCCAAGAAAAGCAACTTACTCGAATAGCCTTAGTGACATTGAAGTTCTGGTTTATGGTTTATTGGGGTTTAACGTCCCGAAGCAACTCAGGCTTTGGGAGACGCCGTAGTGAAGGGCTCCGGAAATTTCGACCACCTGTGGTTCTTTAAAGTGCACTGACATCGCACAGCACACGGGCCTCTAGAATTTCGCCTTCATCGAAGTTCGGCCGCCGCGGCCGGGGTCGAACCCGCGTCTTTCGGGTCAGCAGCCAAGCGCCGTAACCACTGAGCCACCACGGCGGGTACATTGAAGTTCTGCGACCATCACTGACATCATTTGCTTCCCTGTTTCGGTAATGTTCTTTGGTACTATGTTTTCATTTGTTATATTTTGCTTCAAACTGCCACTGTTAATTTGTGCTTTGAAATTTTACTGTGTTTTAGACTGTTTTTCTCCCACCCTGCTAAAATGTCCAAAACGAGAAGTTGCAGTATATATATAAAAATAACAAACACATGCAGAGTCAAAGCAGCCGTCCCTTGCGTCGGAATATAGTAACGTTTAAGTGTGAAGATTGAACAGGGAACTTTGAGTGCACTTCCCCTCTTTAATCTTCTGAAATCACTCCAGCAGTTAAGTGTGGTCATTGGATGTGCTCAAGAGTGAACAAGAAGTACAGTTTCCGTGCACATTTCTTGTATCATGCTTCGCAATTCTCGAAGTCCTCAAGCGGAAAGCATCAAAGCACAGGTGCCAAACTTACATGACTAGTCAACCATGTTTTCTGCGACACAGTCATCCTTTCTTTTTGTGGAGACCATGAATATGCCAAATTCTCTTGCCCTCAAAAATAAATAAAACTGCAGTATTTAGTCTTGTGGGTAACGATTCAAAGTTCTCCGTACCGATATATACGATGTTAAAATTTGGAAGGGCAGTTGAGGGAAGACTAAGTATTCTTGGTAAAGGTATGTACTTGCGCGGACAACAAAAAAGGACAAAAAGAAGAAATACATACGACATGTGCGAGGCGCAACTTGGAACTGGTTTTATTTTCAAGACGGTAGCTGCATATATAACAGTGAGGGCAACAACAAAGATGATAATAATTTAAAACGCGTGCTCACTTTGTGTCAGTTATCCATCGCCAAGAGTGTCCCCAAAATCATCACATCTAAATATGAAAGACATAGACCCCAAAAGCAGCAGGCAAAAGCGATGAATCATGAGGCGAACAATGAAGGTATGTGCATTAAAACATAACTAATAAGGCAGTGTCAAAAAACCTGTTTTAGCAAAAGCATTGTCGAAAACGTATCGTAGCAAAAGAAGATAATATATCCTAGCAACAGCAGCGTCAAAAACCCTGTCGTAGCAAAATGAGTGTAGAAGACATATCTAAGGAAAAGCAGTATCAAGAAACCTAAAAACACGACACACGCTAAAACCGGTAAATGGTTAAAACCAACTCTGCGTAGCAAAACCAAACTTATAAAATGTGGAATTGTAGCAGAACTTCTTCGAGCAGCGCACGACAAAAGCTGCCCGCACTTCATAAAGAATAGTCTTCTGGCGGGCTAGTTGGTTCTTTTCGTTCATGGTTAAACTGCGCGAAGGAAACAAGGACAGAGACAGAAACACACGTACACACAGAGCGCAGAACTTCCAACTTTTATTCGAAAAACGCTTCTGGCATTACCTTTTATACGCTCTAAACAACCACCACATAACACAGCCGGGATAAAAAACCGATAAGTATTGACAGTAACGTGTCCATGATGCGCCGACCCGCCAGAGCGCCAATCTAAACTATACCAGTGTGTGCAAGCTTATGCACCATTGATACCTAGATACAAGGAAAAAGAAAAGGGAGACTGGAAGATTAAGAACATAAAAGTGAAGATAAAACCAATACCACCAAAGAGGTCATCAACAAAACGCTGTAATACTAGGGCAACCTACTCAGCGATGGGATGAGCCGCGGAACCAACAGTAATAACAATAAACGATGAAGGTGCAAAGCCACTGAAACACGTAGGCTGAAAAGAACTAAGAAAAAAACACGAGAGGCTAAAACTGTGAAACTGAGAGTGAAGGATGGAGACAACAAACAACAAAGGTAAAGGCGACGCGAGCAATGAAAAGGCGAAACCAGGCTAAAATCTATGAAGGATGGCAAAAAAAACAAACAAACAACAAGAGTACAGGTGCAGGGTTAAAATGGACGGTTTAAAGTGTTCCCTTCTAAAAACGAGATTTCTTTATCAGAAAGCATAATGGACGGTGTGCTCACACAGTTCTTCGAATTCTTTGCGATTTGGAAGGCCTCTATTATCTCCCTTTCCGTTTTGGTTCTAGCCGTAGCGGGGAACTCTGCGCTTTCGAGAAACGGTTGACAATCACTTTTCTCGCACTTCTTACAATGTAAGGCTAAATTTAATCCTGAGTTGGTAGAAAGATTGCGAACATGTTCAGCCGCCCTCTCATTAAAATATCGCCCAGTTTGTCCGATGTACATCTTTCCACAGGATAATGGCACCTGATAAATAACTTCTCTGGCACAATCAGTGTACTCAAGGCTGTGATTTGAGGTGCACCTTTGCTGCCTATCATCTCGGTTCATGAATGCACACAGTTTAGCTAGCTTGCACGGTGCCGCAAATACGAGTTGGACACCGTATCTTCCTGCTACTTTCTTTAAATTGTGAGACACTCGGTGCAGGTAAGGCATGACACACACTGGTTTTCGGTCTTCGTTCGTTTGGCGGTTCGTATTCTTCATCCTCTGTAGCAGACTCTCACAAACACAGGCTATCAGTTGCGGCGGATACCCGGCAGCATACAACCTCTCAGTCTGACGGTTAAGACTTGAACTCATTCTGTGTTCACATGATTTTTCTAGGGCTGAACGGCAGGCAAGGTGAACAATCGCTCTTTTAACCAACTTTGAATGCGCACTGTCAAAGGGTAGTAACTGCTTGTTCATTCTGGGGTTGTAGGACCAACAGATGTGTGAGGGCGTAAATTCCAGACTAATATCCAGAAACTGGATTTGGTTGCCTTTGGGCAATTCATGTGTAAAATTAAGCCCTTTTCCTTCACGCTTGAAAACATTAAGGATAGTACCAACTGACTGAGGCAGACTAGAGTTAGAAGAAAGGTTTAACATCACGAGATAATCATCAACGTACCGAAAAATGCGCACAATGCTTTGGTCGGAGAGACAACTTTTTAAGCGCTGGTCCAAAGAAGAGAGAAAAATACTACATAAAACAGGTGCCACAGATGACCCTATGCAAATACCACTTTTCTGAATGTAAAACTGTCCTTTGTGGCAAATCGCAGTCGACGCAAGGTAAAATTTCAACAGTTCAAGGAATTGTTCCAAAGACATGCTAACAGCGTTGCGGAAGCTGACTTCACCGTATTCTTCTACTTGCTGTTTGAGTGCTGCAAACAAGGCTTCATGCGGAATAGAGTAGAACAGGTCTTCTATGTCTATCGAGAACGCCGTGGTGGCAGAGGTAATGTCACCTAGAGTGGCAAGAAATTCCTTCGAGCTCTTCACTAAAAACGGGTCCGGTCCCACTACTTCGTTTAGGTGCTTCTTTAGAAAATCCCCTACCATTCGCTGCCAACTGTCCTTCTCTGACACAATGACGCGAAGAGGGCAATTCACCTTGTGGGTCTTTCCTGTGAAGAAAACCTGAACGAACCCCTTTTGCTCTTTCTTGACGTCCTTGGCCATTGATTCGAGCTGTACCTTCCTGAGAAGCTTCCTAGCAGCCCTCTTTTGTCTTTCTTCACAAAATTCTATCGGCCTGAAGTTCTTCGTTAGTGCCTGCAGAGCCTTTTCGTCATACATTCCAACAGGCATAACAACGAAGCCGCCTTCTTTGTCGGCTTGGATGACTGTGAGGTCGTTTTCTTTCAAGTGGTTCACAATTTTTTTTAAAGGGGGGTTCTTAGGTGGCTGTTCACTTACAGTACTGATGAGGCTGTCAACTCCGTCGCCGATAACACGTCCTTTATCTTGGTTTGTTGTGCTGCGGGCAATTTGTCGCACCGTAGCTAGAAGCTCAGAGCGGTTGGTCCGAGGTTCAAAGGAGAATTTCGGACCCTTCTCCAGGATGCTCTGTATACCCCCAGGGATGCTGATGTTGCCTTCCACGAAGATGTTCCTGGCTGCCTTGTCGACACGCTTCCGAGAAGGAAGCTTCGGCCTTACATGGTGCCAAAGAAATTCGGTGCAACTGGCAGCAGTCTTCTTCAGTTCTGAAAATCTTCGGTTTGCCAAGGAGGGATCTTCTTCTTCATAGACAAGGGCGCGTAGCCAGTCCGTGTAGAAACGGACTTGTCTCCAACATTCTGACTTCATTATTTTGCTGATCCTTCTAGCGTGTCCCCATGACGGCTCTTGCATACTACCTGAGGATGAAGATCACCCCTCCGCTGGTTCAAGTAATGTTGGGCACGCCGGAGCCGTCATGGGGACACGCTAGAAGGATCAGCAAAGTAATGAAGTCAGAATGTTGGAGACAAGTCCGTTTCTACACGGACTGGCTACGCGCCCTTGTCTATGAAGAAGAAGATCCCTCCTTGGCAAACCGAAGATTTTCAGAACTGAAGAAGACTGCTGCCAGTTGCACCGAATTTCTTTGGCACCATGTAAGGCCGAAGCTTCCTTCTCGGAAGCGTGTCGACAAGGCAGCCAGGAACATCTTCGTGGAAGGCAACATCAGCATCCCTGGGGGTATACAGAGCATCCTGGAGAAGGGTCCGAAATTCTCCTTTGAACCTCGGACCAACCGCTCTGAGCTTCTAGCTACGGTGCGACAAATTGCCCGCAGCACAACAAACCAAGATAAAGGACGTGTTATCGGCGACGGAGTTGACAGCCTCATCCGTACTGTAAGTGAACAGCCACCTAAGAACCCCCCTTTAAAAAAAATTGTGAACCACTTGAAAGAAAACGACCTCACAGTCATCCAAGCCGACAAAGAAGGCGGCTTCGTTGTTATGCCTGTTGGAATGTATGACGAAAAGGCTCTGCAGGCACTAACGAAGAACTTCAGGCCGATAGAATTTTGTGAAGAAAGACAAAAGAGGGCTGCTAGGAAGCTTCTCAGGAAGGTACAGCTCGAATCAATGGCCAAGGACGTCAAGAAAGAGCAAAAGGGGTTCGTTCAGGTTTTCTTCACAGGAAAGACCCACAAGGTGAATTGCCCTCTTCGCGTCATTGTGTCAGAGAAGGACAGTTCGCAGCGAATGGTAGGGGATTTTCTAAAGAAGCACCTAAACGAAGTAGTGGGACCGGACCCGTTTTTAGTGAAGAGCTCGAAGGAATTTCTTGCCACTCTAGGTGACATTACCTCTGCCACCACGGCGTTCTCGATAGACATAGAAGACCTGTTCTACTCTATTCCGCATGAAGCCTTGTTTGCAGCACTCAAACAGCAAGTAGAAGAATACGGTGAAGTCAGCTTCCGCAACGCTGTTAGCATGTCTTTGGAACAATTCCTTGAACTGTTGAAATTTTACCTTGCGTCGACTGCGATTTGCCACAAAGGACAGTTTTACATTCAGAAAAGTGGTATTTGCATAGGGTCATCTGTGGCACCTGTTTTATGTAGTATTTTTCTCTCTTCTTTGGACCAGCGCTTAAAAAGTTGTCTCTCCGACCAAAGCATTGTGCGCATTTTTCGGTACGTTGATGATTATCTCGTGATGTTAAACCTTTCTTCTAAATCTAGTCTGCCTCAGTCAGTTGGTACTATCCTTAATGTTTTCAAGCGTGAAGGAAAAGGGCTTAATTTTACACATGAATTGCCCAAAGGCAACCAAATCCAGTTTCTGGATATTAGTCTGGAATTTACGCCCTCACACATCTATTGGTCCTACAACCCCAGAATGAACAAGCAGTTACTACCCTTTGATAGTGCGCATTCAAAGTTGGTTAAAAGAGCGATTGTTCACCTTGCCTGCCGTTCAGCCCTAGAAAAATCATGTGAACACAGAATGAGTTCAAGTCTTAACCGTCAGACTGAGAGGTTGTATGCTGCCGGGTATCCGCCGCAACTGATAGCCTGTGTTTGTGAGAGTCTGCTACAGAGGATGAAGAATACGAACCGCCAAACGAACGAAGACCGAAAACCAGTGTGTGTCATGCCTTACCTGCACCGAGTATCTCACAATTTAAAGAAAGTAGCAGGAAGATACGGTGTCCAACTCGTGTTTGCGGCACCGTGCAAGCTAGCTAAACTGTGTGCATTCATGAACCGAGATGATAGGCAGCAAAGGTGCACCTCAAATCACAGCCTTGAGTACACTGATTGTGCCAGAGAAGTTATTTATCAGGTGCCATTATCCTGTGGAAAGATGTACATCGGACAAACTGGGCGATGTTTTAATGAGAGGGCGGCTGAACATGTTCGCAATCTTTCTACCAACTCAGGAGGAAATTTAGCCTTACATTGTAAGAAGTGCGAGAAAAGTGATTGTCAACCGTTTCTCGAAAGCACAGAGTTCCCCGCTACGGCTAGAACCAAAACGGAAAGGGAGATAATAGAGGCCTTCCTAATCGCAAAGAATTCGAAGAACTGTGTGAGCACACCGTCCATTATGCTTTCTGATAAAGAAATCTCGTTTTTAGAAGGGAACACTTTAAACCGTCCATTTTAACCCTGCACCTGTACTCTTGTTGTTTGTTTTTTTTTTGCCATCCTTCATAGATTTTAGCCTGGTTTCGCCTTTTCATTGCTCGCGTCGCCTTTACCTTTGTTGTTTGTTGTCTCCATCCTTCACTCTCAGTTTCACAGTTTTAGCCTCTCGTGTTTTTTTCTTAGTTCTTTTCAGCCTACGTGTTTCAGTGGCTTTGCACCTTCATCGTTTATTGTTATTACTGTTGGTTCCGCGTCTCATCCCATCGCTGAGTAGGTTGCGCTAGTATTACAGCGTTTTGTTGATGACCTCTTTGGTGGTATTGGTTTTATCTTCACTTTTATGTTCTTAATCTTCCAGTCTCCCTTTTCTTTTTCCTTGTATCTAGGTGTCAATGGTGCATAAGCTTGCACACACTGGTATAGTTTAGATTGGCGCTCTGGCGGGTCGGCGCATCATGGACACGTTACTGTCAATACTTATCGGTTTTTTATCCCGGCTGTGTCATGTGGTGGTTGTTTAGAGCGTATAAAAGGTAATGCCCGAAGCGTTTTTCGAATAAAAGTTGGAAGTTCTGCGCTCTGTGTGTACGTGTGTTTCTGTCTCTGTCCTTGTTTCCTTCGCGCAGTTTAACCATGAACTTCATAAAGCAGAGCTTCGAAACCCAGATCCCCCGAATGAAGAAAGCAGGACACCCCAAAGAAGTCATCAGCAGTGTCACTGTCAGTTCTCCACAGAAGATACGAGTAAAAAGCAAAAAAGAGACCTTCAGCCTGTCACTTCCAAGACAGACATGAAAGTCATTCAATATGTCTAAAATCTCGCACAATTTGGGTAAGATAGGCCACATATATAATGTAAAGATCCTTTTATGCGAAGCATATTACTAGAGGTACACTACAGCCCTTCGCCGTGGTTACACGCCGTGCACACCACGTGTTACAGTGACGTCACACCACGTGACATTACACGTGACACATGACGTCACGACAGAGGAAGACGGGGTCCACCTCGCGCCGTCGCTGTGGTTGCACGCCGTGCAGACCACGTGGTACAGTGACGGCACACCACGTGACATACCACGTGACCCATGACGTCACGACGGAGCGCCGTCACGCGCTGGGAGAGGGAGAACGATGCCATCGCACAGACGCCGGAATGTCCTCGAGCGGCATTCCCGCGCATTTCGAACGCGCGTTCACACTCGGTGTAGGTGAAACGCTCGCTCCACCGGGCAGGCAGACGCGGCTTCCGTGGCAATCCAAGCGCTCACCCAACGCGCGTCTCGGGGTTAGTCGGCGTTCCGCTGTAGCCATGCCGTTGTCTTCCCCCACGACGAAGGCTTCTAGTGGTTGACCAAGTATTCAACCAAGGAAAGCCATGTATTACCAAGCCTAGCCACCAATATGCTTCGCATCTGACTAGGCTTAACCTTAGCTAAGCCTCGGCCATTTTTTCTCCGCCCCCAGCAGGCTATCTAGCATTAGCGCTGTCCATTGCACTAACAGCGCTAAAAATGGCTGGAGAATGTTTTCGTTTCCTAGAGATCAAAACCGACGTCTTCTATGGACTGTGAAATCGAAGCGGGACAAGTGGCAGCCGGCGAACTACTCTTGCATATGCAGCGTAAGAACCCGACTTATCAGCAGTGCTAAATTCATTTTTGGGCTTATGTCAGGTTGTCTGTGCGGCTGTTTCTGATGACCATACGTACGATTTCGTGTTCGTGCCGGAGGCGTTATATCATGCTTTTGCAGGTTTCTGATATTTCATCGCTGCAAACGGTCATAGTCTCTTAGAGCTTGGGGGTGATATGAAACCTCCGGCGCATTTACATCTCCGTTAATTCCACTTGGCATCACGGAATAAGGCTCAGCCTTGTACAAATGTTGCGATCTTTCTCAGCCACGAAGCTTGAAAACCAGTGCATAACGCATACTTCACAAAAAGCCCTCGCTTCCCGCTTAATTTCGAGAGGCGCATATAGCAGCGTGAAAAGTGAATCCCGGAGTGCAAAATAGCATGGGACGCGTCAGGCTTGTGTTTCTGAGCGTTGCATGAAATTCAGATCTTCTACACTTTTGTTCTGCGCGAAAAATATGTTGTTCAAGACATTTATTCTACCTTGTCCTATGACATGGAAGTAGCGCATACAAATGAAGAAAAAACAAATTAGTGTGAAGTACATCTCTATTTTGTGCATGTGTGCGGATGTGGGCTCATATGCGTGCCGGTGTGCGTTTGATTTTTTTTATTTATCGTAACTTAATCTTATTTTTCGAGGAATAAGCCTTTTGTATTAGCAACAAAAATTTTTCCTGTAGGCTCACTTTGAAGAATCATGTTCTGAGCAAAACCGGGCAGATAGGTGAAAAAAGCTGAAGCCGAATGCTGTACTAACGGTTTTCCCATCCAGGGGTAGGTATTTCCGGTCTGATTCACTGCCTGATTCTGTATAAGTGCATACATTGGTTATTTTAAAAATTGGTGGAATTTGAGCCGCTTGTTCGGCATGGGTCACTTATTTCGCCTTTAACAGGTTAGGAGTGCATGTTTGCATATATTAATTCTGCTTCCCACGATCTTATCGAGAAGCCTTCCCATTATTCAATTCTACTGTCGATCGGCTCATGCAGCAACCTTCATCTCCAACATCCACTTCACACATTTACACTTGAAAACGCAGAATCGGTCGCCTTCTTTAATTAACACAAATGGATTTAACCAAGGCGACATTTGAATTAATACAGGGAGCGCGGACTCAGCCATGTACTTATATGCATCTTTCGGCCACTGCCTTTACATTTTTTTGTGGAAAACTAAAAACTGAAAAAAAAATGTCGAGACGCTGGTCACGCCTTGTTTTCGCTTTGCTCTTTGTCTTGATTTTCCATATTCCGTGATTCCCGCATTTTTCCTTTATTTAGTGCTCAGTTGGATCATTGGTTTGTACATCTTTCTGCTTCCAGTCGTTCTAAGGAAGCGAAAGCCACCTAGAGACCGAACGCAGCCTATGCCCGCACCCGCCGATGAAGAGGTGAACAACCCCGATGAATACTTCACACCGCATCAGAGGCAGATTTGCTCCCCTATTCACCTCAAATGGTGTCACGAGATACGTCATCGGTCAGCCTCCAAGTCAACAGATCAGATGTAGAATCTTCGAACGCCGGAAGTCCAAGCTAGGCACATGAAACACTTATAGCTAGTGAGACAAAACGGATTGCGTTGAGTTGAAAAAACAGTTGGTAGACATGGAAAGGAAATAGGCCATGCTTCAAGAACATCACACAGTTGCTAAGTACAAAATCCAAAAGCTCAGAAAGCTAGTTCAAAAGCATGAAAGCAAGGCTGATAATTTTGCAAAAAATACACGGTTTTTGGATGCAGACCAAATTTTCGCTCTTTCTAAAATATCACTCAGGGTCACACGTGGTCTGCGGAGACGGTTAAAAAGGGTTTAAAACTAATTTGTCTTGCAGAATCACCGGATATCAGACACTGAGCAAGTTGGGTTACCCTCTTCCGTCCAGCAGAACGTTGGCATGGATGATCCAGGGTGTGAGGTTCCTTCCAGGAATTCTTCAAGAAGTTTTTGATGTCATGAAGTGGAAGGTTGAAACAAGGAAAACGTGGAAAAAGACTGCGTGCTGCTTCTAGACGAGATGGAAATATTACAGCGTTTGAACTGGATCGAGGTGAATACATTCTCCTTGGAAATGCAACACTTCCTTCGAAGCCAGAGGAGCCCACCAATCACGCTTTGGTATTCATGCTGGGAGGAATGAATCATAGGTGGAAGCAGGTCATCGGGTATGAATTCACTGGCCAACACGTGCAAGGTGCCCTGCTCAATGACTATGAGCTCGACACCGTCCGGCGCTGTGGCCAGATTTCCCTCAGGGTCCGTCCTGTCACATGTGACATTGGATCAGCAAATCGGGCGAATTAGGACTTTCAAGCCGTAGAAGTTCTACAGCAGAGTGCTCAGTACCGCAACCATGCTTGGACGGGAAAGAGCCTTTTTCACGGCTGGCGCAGCACATGTGTTCAAAAACCTGCCAGGGCAACTTTTCAGCTAGAAATTCTTTGCACTGAGCGATGCCACCGTGCTTAACAACCTCCCGTCACCAAACGTGAAACTGGAGCACGTCCAGGCAGTAGTGGACTATGAAGCATAGGGGGAACTTAAAGTAGCCCCTACCCTATCGGAGGTTCACGTCAGCTCTGGCCACTTTACAAAAATGAAGGTTGGAGTAGCTCTTCAATTCTTCAGAGAAGTTGCACCGGCTATCCGATTTTTGGTGAAAGAAGGGCTGCTTGACCCATCGGCCGAAACGACAATATGGTCCTTGTATCTGATGTCAAATGTCAAAGTAGTAAGCCCTGATTTCATCACGCCATCCCACTTCAGCTTTAAGCTTTAAGCACCGAAAGGAGAAACATTACGCTCCTCTGAAAACCTCGCGCCTTGCAGCAGAAACAATACAAGGGATGAATATGGGCGCCACCTCACAGTGGAAACCATCCCAAGCTGGGCTGCGTATTTCCACGACAGTTGTCCTTCGCCTCCAAGAAGTTTTCCGGGGCAATGAACGCTGTCAGTTTTTAACAGGCAGGCAACTTCAAGACTGGCTAGAAAATCTTTTTTCGTAGTGCGGCTAACGGAACCAGTGCCGTCGACAGATGATTTAAAATGTGCTCTGAGGCTTGTGAGTGCGGGCCAGTTTCTACATACACCGCCAACAACAAGCTGTGAGCTGAATGGTCGAGAGTACTTAGTCGACCTCCTTTCCCAAGCAAAGAAGCAGTGTTCAGAATGTTTGCCTGAAGAAAAAGACGACTTTGCGATTTTGTTCATTGATGAACTGACGTCAACGCAATGACACATTTTATGCTACCTTGGCGGCTTCATCCTGAAAAGCGTCTTAAAGTCCATATCTTGCTCCCAAGGCAAAGATGCACTCGTCGGAACAGCAAGTAATGAATATGCCTCTATGACAATTCTCAAGAAGTATGTGCTACGCACTCTCAAGAACTAGGAGCAGTACCTCACCAGGTGCTGTCGCGTGGTGTGCAAACAAAATACACACGATGAAGTTCCCTCTGAAATCGCTCACAGAATAGTTTGCGAAGGTAGACCGGCCATGTCTTGTGTAGGTGGCTACAAGCATTTTCCCTATCGCTTCCTTGTCATCTGCAGATCTGTTCAGACATGGCCGGTCTATTATTTATTTATTATTATTTCGTAAATACTGCCGACTGCCCTTTGACGGTCAAGGCAGGAGTGCGCAAAGAAAGAAAAGAAAAAATTACAAAGTAGTAACAACAAAATAACAGCAACAAAAGGGCGATTACAGGATGATTTGCCTGTACTGTTTTTGCTTATTGCTTTTGCTTATTGCGTTGGTCTTATTGAATTTTGTTCTCGAACTGTAATCGCCCTTTCTTGCTGTTATTTTGTTGTTACTACTTTATAATTTTTTTTAATTTTTTTCCTTTGCGCACTCCTGCCTTGACCGCCAAAGGGCAGTCGGCAGTATTTATGAAATAATAATAAATAAATAATAGACCGGCCATGTCTGAACAGATCTGGAGATGACAAGGAAGCGATAGGGAAAATGCTTATAGCCACCTACACAAGACTGCGGCTACGTATCCATCTATGTCAGTACCCAGCCACACGTGCTGGCGGTCACGGAAGCAAAACATGTGCTGGTGTTTTCCTTCCTTAAAGACGCTGTAATCAGTGGGAACTTTTCGTGCACATGCACATAAGCGTAAGAGAAATTAAAGCCTAAGAATCATAGGCTGCATTATGCTTGCAGTTAATCGTCGTTCGTAATGATTTTGTAGATGTATTTGTGCATTAAGGTATTCAATCATTGTTCTTGCGTGCGCCTAAGTCTTTATGTTTGGATTGCATAATGTATGCATGCCACAGTTTGCCACCATGGCATAATAATGTAAGTGGACGTAAGTATGCCATGCATTCGTGCTTCAATATGCAGCGGTTCATTTGGCGTACTTCACCTTCTTCCCGCTATATCCACACGTAAGCGCAATGATAGCAGCTTCGCGGCGCCGGTATTGCGACGGCGGCTAGTAGCTGCCCGCCGTGATCACCGATCGCGAAACAAAGATATCCGCTATACTTTCGCTAATCGTCTCGAAATAGCGAATGCATCACCGAATCTTTTTTCTTACTTTTCATCTAAACTAGAAAAGGAATGATTATCAAAGGTAAAGTCAAATTCAAGCTCCCAGTGCAAACGGGGCCATCAAATTCTACGCGCGTCACGCAGCAAACGCGCGCCTCGCGACCAGCAGATGCAAGAAAATGGCGGTTGCGCTAGCAGTCATGGAGGAAAAAAAAACTAGGAGAGAGTGCCCTCAGCCTCTGCAAGCCATCCTCGTCTGACGCCGCTGCCGAAGGCCCTTTTGCGCACTGACTCTTGGGAAATAGGCCCCCCACAGTTACCAGACTGCCAACCAGCGGTACTTTTTAATCAACGTCCGTGCTCCGATGTAGCGCAGAAGCGCAGCGCCTGTGTTGCAGCTTTGGCAGAATGCGTACCGAGCTCGAGGTTCTCTGAAGGCTCCGCATCTCAACACTTCTGTTGATTATACATGATTTTAGTTTCGATACCTGGGCGCCGCCATGTTTGTTTTACTCGAGCGCCGCCTACCGCCGACGCCATCTTGGGCTGATAATTTTCAGCCGGTGGGCTGTAGACGAAGCAGCGTGCGATCTCTGAAAGTGTCATTCGCCCGTTTTATTCCTGCGAAGCCTAGAAATTTTGGATGGGCGTTTGCCTCGTGTCCATCCTCGTGTGTGCTATGCCATTAGCTCCTGCAATAACCAACTGGGAGCAAGCGACCATTCCTCGACGCAGCGAACGGTCAGCATCGGTGAGTGCCATGCTAGCAGTTCACGCGTGCTTTTTGGTCGCCGGTTGCCTCAAGGGCGAATGCGGCACGGTGTTGCATGTTAGAAAAACGAAAGCAAAATGTGTTGAAACACAAGATCGCGGAGAGCAATGAATATCTAGTTTTTCGTGGAGCGCAGTTTTTCATGAATGCTTTCGCTGCCTGCTTGGACATGGCGAGTGTGACAGTTTAGATGCTGAGCTTGCGACAGAGTACCCCGTTTACAAACTGAACATTTTGGAAACAGCGAGTACATGACCGAAACGAATCCACTTCTGATGATTAGAATGTTTGTTTGCGGAGATACGCGCGATGAAATTGAAATTCGGCCCCTCCTGCCGTTTGCGTAGGGCTGTTCGTACTACGAGCGATACAAGCCAGTTGACTGAAAGCAATTCGCATTCTCGCCTTCTCCGCTCCCGCCAGTACTCACTGGTGCACAAATACCAGAAAATGTGCAATTACACGATCTAATAGGTTGGTACGCTAATGGAACGCTATTACCCCTTACTGACAGGCAGAATCGCCGCACCTGTGTTGAGAATTCCAATCTCAATCGGGTCGGGGCACTGCTCAAGTCGCTGCGTTTGTTGTATCTCTGGCACGGTTATGCATAGTGTGGATTTTTTTTGCAGTGCATGCGATGCGGTTTCAGTCGAATAATTTATTACAATGCGTGGCAGAGTTTACCGTCCTGTGCATGCCGTGTATTTTTTCATCTTGCGTTGCCATGGCTGCATTTTTCCTCACTTTGCAGTTGGGTCAAAGTTCATGTCGCCGCTTCTATTCATGCCATTCTGTGCAAATTAGTATTTTTGTACTAACGACATCTTTATTTTTTTCAGGTGGCGATGCCCATACCCTCCCGATATTGACGATCATGTGGGGCGGCGAAACGAAGTTGTGGCCAAATTTGTGAAGTCCTCACATAGTGTACTGCTGAATTAAAAGAACTCTGCCAAGGCCGTCCAAATACTTGATCTCTTAAAATTCTGCACAGATTATAGTTTGGTAATCCAGGCGCTACGCTTCGCTCCGCGCCCGATATTAGGCACAGGCAGTGGGTTTGTTTCTGTCTGCATTTCGTTCACAAAGTGCGCTAACGTTTAAGCTTTTTGTTGGCGCAAGTATTTTTTGTTCCACAACTACGCCTACTGCCAATGCAACTCGGGACCGGCGGAAAAGCGGTGAAGAAATGGACACCGCAGACGTGCTGAGACCTTCGCATAACATGGTGCGCGTACATACTGGCGGCGTTTGTTTTTTTCTACTTTCGTCGACTATTTCCGCAACCGACAATAAAACAATGATGTCTAGAAGACGTTGGTGTTTCGTAAAACATTGCTGCTTTTGTTGTACAGACGCAAACACGCGCTTGACCGGTAGCTAAGCAGCCGCGGACGTTGCTCCGCGCGCCGGATTATCAGCCCAGGGGAGGACGGCAACAGTGGGGTGTCGCGCCGCGCACGTGTTTGAGAGTATTTCTCCCTCTCCTGCCCGCTCCTCGTAAAATGGTCTATACTCTTTAGTTTTTGGGGGCACTGTAGAAAACTGCAGGTAAACCCATAAGCCTAAGCCTCCCACCTGCACCCGTTGTCTCGCTTTTGGACACCGCGCCCACCAGTGTCCACAGCACAGCGTTCCGGCAAGTGCCGTCGCTGTGCTGCTCCTCTACCCGCCGAACCTTCCGCTCATGTATGTGCCCAGCCCTGGTGCGTTCATTGCCAGGTAAACACCCACCCCTCCCTCGACCCCACTTGCCCCTTTCTCCTCGGTAAACAACGCGAGTGTGCCAAAGCTGCGTACCTACGACGCCTAGCTTTGCGCCGGGCCACGCAACCCACCCCGTCCTCCTCCTCTAATCATGAACCTCCGTCAGCTCCGGTTACGTCACCACCAGGCTCGTATGCCGCCAAAGCTAAAGGCTCCTCGGTTCCAGCGTCCCTTTCCAGCGTCTCTTCCACTGCACCACCCTCTCCATCCCTGACTGACGAGAGCCGCTCCTTTGACCTCCGGCTCGCTATGCTGGAACGCCAGCAGCGAGAGCAACAGCGCATTTCCCACGACCTAAAACAACAGATCCACGCCTTGACCCAAACCCTCCAGACAACCACCTCCTCTCTTACCTCCCAGCTTACCAAGCTAAATGAGCACCTTGCCACACTCACCACTCCCTCCTCCACCGCCCAGGTCGCCCCTTTGGCTGATCTTCTCGAAACCACCACACAGGCACACCACACTCGCTTGGTTCAGCTAGAGACATCGGTTCTGCAGATTCTTACCACCCTCCAAGCACAATCCAAACAATTAAAATCGTTCACTTCTACGCTCCAATACCTGCATGAGTCACTGCCCCCGGCCAAAAAGAAGGAACGCGTACCCTCACGAAGTTCTACCTCTACACTATCATAATGGCTTTTGACGAGGACCTCGAGATTGTGCAGTGGAACTGCCGAAACCTGTGCCATAATAAGACCCCCCTCCACCAGTATCTACTCGCCCGCCCCTCCCTGCCCCATTTTCTCCTTCTCCAGGAGACGCGGACGGCCCGCACTGTCCCAGGCTACCGCGCCTACCATGCCGCTACGGCCACACCACTTGCGTCTATTTATGTACGTAGCGACGTGCTCGTGGAGCCACTTGATATCCCCTCCGTCCTTCTTAAATATTTAGTTGGTGTGGTCTATTACCACCCTTCTTCCCGGGTCTCACTCGCCCTTTTGTCTTTCTACAACCCCCCTGTTACCTCCTCTTTATTTTCCGCCCTGGCAAGTTCCTTCACTCTCTTCCTTCTAACTCCCATCTCCTCTTTGGTGGTGACTTTAATGCCCCTCACACACTCTGGGGCTACCCTCAAACCCTCAAACCCGGCCGCCTCCTCCACTGTCTGGCCCAGGAACGCCGCCTCACCCTTCTCAATACTCCTGGCTCCCCTACACGAGCGGGCACTGCCTCACAGCGCCCCACGACACCCGATCTCACTTTCTCTCGGGGTTCACTTTCATTTCACTGGCAAGTGACAGCCGAAACTCTTCTCAGTGACCACTATCTTGTCCACATTTCCACCTCTCTTTCCCACATCCCTCGATGTCATCCGGTCACTCATACTGACTGGAACGCCTTCCGCGCTAATCTCGCCTCTGACTCCTTTCAATCCTACGACGACTGGACGTCGCGCATCACTGCAGCGCTCACGTCCAGTAGCCGTCGTGTTCGCTCTTGTCACCCAGTCCCAGACCCAGATCCTCACCTACTCCGTTTATGGCGTCGCCGTAAACGTCTTCAACGCTCCTTCCGCTGCCAACCCCACAATGCCCAACTTTCTTCCCGGATCACTGCTCTGCGGGCCGAGATCGTCGCCCACTGCGCCTCACTCGAGCACTCTCGTTGGAGTGCTCTTTGTGACCGTCTTGACTCTGCATTGCACTCGCGATCCACATGGTCTCTCCTCAAATCCCTCCTTGGCACTAAACCTGCCCTTGCTCCCACTCTAGCTAAAGCCCTCACTCAAGGAACTCCCTCCGATGTTTTCCATCAGCTCGCCTCTCTCTATCTCCCGCCCCCTCTGGCACGCTCCTACCCGGTGTACTGCGGTGGACCTAACCCCGATCTGGACCAATCCTTCACTCTCCGGGATCTCGAATCGGCTCTGGCTGCTAATGCTACACGCTCGGCTCCCGGTGAGGATGCCATTACATACACCACACTTCGCAACCTTCCTGACTGCGCCAAAGAATTCCTCCTTAAAACCTACAATGATGCATGGGCCAGCGGCTGCCTGCCCAGCTCCTGGACCTCCTCCCTCATTTCTATGATTCCAAAGCCGGGCAAGCCTCCCTCTCTCTCTAACCTCCGCCCAATCTCCCTGACATCATGTGTTGGTAAGACCCTTGAGCGAATGGCCCTGACTCGCCTCTCTAATTTTCTCGAGACGAGGGAGTTCTTTCCTCATTCTCTCATCGGCTTCCGACGCCAAGTCTGTGCACAGGACATGTTTCTGGTTCTCCAGAACACGTTTCTGTCACCTACCCCCACTCAAATTCACGCACTTGTGACCGTCGATGTTCGCAAGGCCTTCGACGGTGTTTGCCACGACCACATCCTTTCCCAACTCGCCTCCCTAGACTGTGGCTCCCGCATGTACTGTTATATCCGCTAATTCCTCTCTAAACGTGTCGCTCGCTTTCGAGTCGACACCTATCTGTCCGACCCCCACAACCTTACCCGAGGCACTCCTCAAGGTGCTGTTCTCTCTCCTACCCTTTTAAATCTTGCTATGGCCCCTCTCTCCTCCCAGCTAGCTGAAATTCCCGACCTGGATCATATATTTTACGCCGATGACATCACTCTCTGGTGTTCGTCTGGCTCTCCCGGTCACGTACAGGACACCCTGCAACGTGGCCTAGATCTCATCGACTCCTTTCTCACCACTGCTGGCCTCTCTCCTGCTCCTGAAAAATCCGAGCTCCTTCTCCTCAACCATTCCTCATACCAGCGCTCACACAACCAATTCGTCTTTCTCTACCTTTCTGGCTCTCCCATTCCTGTCGTCACGCAGTGCAAAGTTCTTGGCTTTCCTTTGCATGCAGCCAAGAACGTGCAAGCCCTCCACCGTGCTGTCACCACCTGCCACTCCGTAACTCACCTCCTGCGGCGCGTGGTCACTCGACGCTCAGGTCTCCACGAGGCTCATGCCTGCCGAGTTGCCCACGCGCTGGCCCTCAACAAGGTCTTGTACTTTGCACCCTACGTTTCCTTCAATCAGACTCAACGCTCTTGAGACTGCCCTTGTGGGCCTCTACAAGGCAGCTCTCAACCTCCCTATCACTACCTCTACTGCAAAGATCTTTGCAACAGGCCTCTTTCATCCTCTCCGTTCTCTGCTCTCTCTCCATCATGACTCGCAGATTGCCCGGCTTTCCCTTACCCGTCAGGGTCAGTGGTTACTGACTCAAGCGGGTATCTCGCCCCTTCCCTGCGCCCCGTTTACCTCTCCTATTCCCACCCCGGCTCCCAATCTTCGCATCCTCCCCCTTCCGTCCAACATGTCCCCCGTTCTCCACGCCGGCCGTCGTCATGCGGCCGCACAGCACCATTCCCCTCTCTTTGATACCCAGGGTGTAGCTTACACGGATGCCTCCTTCGTGGCTCCTCGAGGTTCCTGCGGCTACGCCCTGTACCACCCCCACCTCCCCGCTCCTGAAACTCACACCAGCGGGCCGTTTCTACGCCCTCCGGATGCATTGTCCCTCGAGGTCCTCGCCATTGCGCATGCATTCCAGTCATTTGCCCTCCTTCCCTCTCTTCAAGAGTACACAGTCTATTCAGACTCACAAGCCGCTATACACCACATACAGAAACGCACCCTAACCCCTTCTCTTCAACAGGAGGTCGAACGAGCGGTCTCCGCATTGCAGCCTTCCATCGTTTTCCTCCGCTGGGTCCCTGGGCATTCAGGGATTGACGGCAATGAGCTGGCTCATCAACTCGCCCGTGACACACTTTTCCGGGCACCGTTGATCCCCTGGCCCAAGCCCTCGGAGGACGGTGGGAAACTCACCCTTCGCCGCACCATAAAAGAGGTCTACCTCGAGCTCCGCCTCGACAAACGCCTTTACCCTCCCCCTCATCCATCACTCACAGTGCCGGAGGCTCGCCTTCTGCGGCACGTTCAAATGAATGCAATCATCACCCCGTCTCGCCTCTTTCTCTATCGCTATCGATCGGACCCTTCCTGTCCCAACTGCCCCTGTATCTATGCGGACCTTGCCCATTGCCTCTTCTATTGCCCGGCTGCTCAGCAGTCGGGTTCCTACCCCCCACCTTCTTTATCCATCACCACCTGGCTCGACTGGCTTGGCGCTGAAGGGGAGGAAGAACAGTGACTTCTGGTCGCCCAGGCGGTCGACATGCTCGGCCTGTAAATTTTGGCCGAATAAACGTCTTCTACTACTACTACTACTACTTTTCATTAAACGGTGCGGCCGCGACCTCGTCACTGTTCAACTGTGGTTCATAAAGAGAATGGAGAGGAATTCCTTTCGTCGTTATACACACATACGGAGCGTTTATTTCAGCGCATGCTATGAGCGGAGAACTTGAGAGTAGGCGAAGAAAACGAGCCTCTTAAAAAGGGCGCAGTGGCTTCCAAGGCGCTCACGGCGGGCGGACGAGTGCTCCGGCGCACTGCGCAAGATTCTATTTCTCGGGCAGGCGGACTTCGGCCCGCCCATGGGCCCGCCGTTCTCCGCCATTCTCGAGACACAAGTCGCGCCGCATATGCTCGCGCACATACACGGTTCCGACGTGAAATGCAGCAGTGAAGTATTTCTCTCTCTCTCGCTGTCGAGAGAGAGTGCCGGCTTGTTTACGTCTGCCCCTGCGCGGGGTCACCCGGCCACTGCGCACATCATCATCAGCCTGACTACACCCACTGCAGGGCAAAGGCCTCTCCCATGTCTCTCCAATTAACCCTGCCCTTGGTCAGTTGCCGCCACTGTATCCCCGCAAACTTCTTAATCTCATCCGCCCACCTAACTTTCTGCCGACCCCTGACACGTTTGCTGTCTCTTGGAATCCACTCCGTTACCCTTAAGGACCAGCGGTTATCCTGCCTTCGCATTACATGTCCTGCCCAAGCCCATTTCTTCCTCTTCATTTCACTGCGCACCATTACTTACAAAAAGAAGAAAACTGTATGTACCACAGAGCCGCGCGCATGTAGCGTCCTGTCTCGGACTAATCGCGCGCGACACACTGCACTAGCGGCCGGGGTGGGGCGCCCGGCCGCGTTCGTGTCACGCGTGCACTACAGGGCCAAGAGCAAGCGGGAAGTCAAGTCCGCCTGCTCGATGAACACACAGAGGCTCACCATTTTTCTGCCACGGATGCGCGCACTGCCGCGCGGCCACAGGAGCGCTTCGAGACTTTCCGGGATGATTCCCAGCGCCCTGTAGGCCGCGAGAATCTCGCGACGCGGCACTGCAGAGGCGGCACAGCGAAGGAACATGTGCTCCAATATCTCCACTGTGCCGCAGTCAGCGCACGCGTCGCTCGGGGATGGTGGCCGCTGCGGCGAGAGAGCAGTTTGGGCTCTTGCGATTGCTCATCGCATGCTTTTGAGGATTTCTTGAAGCTTACACAGTGCACCGAAGGCACACGCTCGCGTTGTCGTTGCCGATGTATACGAGTGCGAGCTTGATCAGCTGCATGTTCTGCAGTCTGCGCCACGCAGCCCTCAATAACTGCAAGTCGTTGTTTTCGATATCAAGAAGCCTATTTCTACCGTACGCGTGCTTAGCAATGAGACGCAGAACGCGAAGCTAGAGAGAGCATCTGCCCTCCGTGATCCGCGCTTGCTTGCCGCCGTGATTGCCGACCGGCTGGTTCCGGTGGCCGCCAGCCCACGTGACCATGATGCGTTTTGATGCGCTCGGGCCGCCAGCGGGCTGCCCGAGAGCGGTTAATCGAAGAAGCCCATTGACCTTGAAGTGAGATCACATGATGTGACGTCACGTGATGACGTCACACCGGCTGCAGATGGGGCCTCATATCGCGCCGTCGGACGTCGCCCGGCGGGGGCCTCCACTACCTCCACGCTTCGGTTCGCGCCGTCGCGCGCGACGCGGCGGCGGCGCCACCATCGCTGCATCACGTGATATGTGACGTCACGCCAGGGATGAAGCGGCGCGCGACCGCCGTCGCGTCAGTCTCTGTGCCCGCAACCGCGCCAGCGTCTTTGCGCCGGGCGTGTATGCGGTCAAGATACCTCCAAACGCTAAGGACGTTAATAATAAGAATGCAAAACGGAGGCTGCTTCGCATCCACTGGGCTTAACCTTGATAAGCCTCTAACTTTTTTTATGCGAAGCATATTTCTAGAGCTACCACTCACGCCGTCGCCGTGGGACCCCTAGCCGTGAAACCACGTGACACCGCGACATCGGATGAGAGAGCCGGCCTCCACCTAGCGCCGTCGCCGTGGGACCCCTAGCCGTCACGCCACGTGACACCGTGACGTCACAACACGTGACATCGGATGAGAGAGCCGGCCTCCACCTCGCGCCGTCGCCGTGGGACCCCTAGCCGTCACACCACGTGACATTATGGCGTCATATTGGAGTATATAAGAGGAGGCGGTTGCGCTCCCCCTCAGTAGATACACGAAGCCTCCGAAGAAGGATGCAGTCGAGCGGTGGAATCAAAATCACAGCTTTACAGATCTCAAGAGTGTATTCATTGGTTTGCAAAAAATAAACGATGATGAATGACATCCTGGTGTTGTCGTGGATTAATCTAGCTACAACATAACTAAGGTAAACCAAGCTAAGCCCTAATATGCTTCGCATTCCCAAGGCTTAGCCAAGCTGAGCCTCAGCAATTTTTTTCCTCCATGTTCTACAGTGACGCCGAGCAGTCGCGAAGGTTAGCCGACGCAGCTCCTCCTCTATTTTTACAATGCCAGCCGCATTGCCCGCTTCGCAATGGGAGCCGTCGGTACGAATCAATTCAGTTACTTGCCGTTCTGCGGCGCTAGCCAGATGGTAGCACTGCTTACGTCATGCTTGCGTCTGGGAGCGCGGTGGTGATAGCGCGGTCCTACTCCTACTCCTGGCGCCTGTCATATTCTCGCTTCCTACCCCTTCTTGTGTAGCTCTCGCTTCAACCGCGGAGCGTCGCTTTTTCCAACGGCAATCGGCTGGAGCGGCAGCTTTGCTCGCCGTTTGCGGAGGTGGCGTTCGCTCCGCCTAGCCCTTGAGGATGGCGGCTGGCATACTTGATGAGCTGTTCGAGGTGTTTGCGCCGCTTATTGCTCTTCCTTGCAAGATGAGTAGAGTATTACAAGTTTTAAGGTTCGTTCGTTTCGTGGCACCTTTGTTAACGAAAATTGTTTTGCGCGGGTAAATGGTGTGGTCCGCGACGCTGACGAGGTGTCCTCGCAGCAGCAGAAAAATGGCACCGGTCAATTATGTGCAGTAGGGGTGCTGCTTTCTGTTTTGTGTGAAGAATTGGAGATTTTAAGCTCGTCTATATGGAGCTGAGGAACTTCGCTGCACAAACAGTACAAAAGAAGTTGACGGTTAAGTGCATTTATTCACATACATTTACAACAATTTACAGTAATAGTATATGCTACTCTTTGTATTTATATCCATTTACATATATATATTTGGTGTCTATTTGCTTGTATTAGCAGGTATTTAGAGTCTCAAGAAGTTTGCATTGTAGCGCAACCACTTTTGTACGCACGAGGACGACAAATCATCTTGTGCACGAGCGGAGCTCAGCAACAATCGAAACACACCTAACGTGCAAGGGTGGAAGAGCGGGCTAGTTGGTAGTTCATCTTGAGGAGGTGTATCGTAGGTGCAGCGCTGTATCGTCTTGCCTTTCTGTGTCCGTGTCTTAGGAGTGCGCTGTGTTTTTCCTCAAGACACACCTAACGCCCGGGTGGACACGCCAGTTCGCACGCCCTCATGTGTTTGGTCGCCCTCTCTTGCGGCGCCGAACGACAACGCCGGTAGAAGAGACGCTGACGCGGCGCCGAAGAAACGCTGCCTTGGGGTTCGGCCTTTACGGTTACTGCCCCTGAAAATGTGCTGAAGTGGACTTGATTTCCGTTTTTTCTGCTTCTTTTTCTTCAAGCACTTTTTTTTTAGTTTTGCATCGTGTTATTAGCACTTGGTTGTAGTCAGGACCACGCAGAACTTCCGATATGCTTTGGCAACAGCTGCTGCGCCGTGTATTTGCGAATGAACTTCATTTTTCGCTTCTCAGAACATACCTGCAGGCTTCCAAGGATACAGAACAATCTTTGTCTAGTTGTCGTACCAATGACAGCTTATCCTGACAAAAGTACAGCTACGACTTGAAAGCTATTGCTATCTGGTAGTTTCGAAAAATGCCTTCTCGGGAAGATTTATTACGCCTTCTTTATTTCATTCTCCAATTTTCTAGAGGCCCCTGTGCTGTCGGATGTCAGCGCACATTAAAGAACCCCAGGTGGTCGAAATTTCCGGATCCCTTCACTACGGCATCTCTCATAGCCTGAGTCGCTTTGGGACGTTAAACCCCCTAACGTACTACGAGGCGGTACCCAAAAGAAACCGGACTAAATTTTTTGTTCGGCAAAGCTTCTGTGGTACCGCGTTTTGCCACCAGGAGCGCATAGAGCGAACATTCCAGTGTCAGTAAGCCGAGTGCCGTCGTTGAAGGAGGTCAGACTAGTTTAGGCAGAATTTTAGAGTGACGACTGTTTTGTGTGAACGTCGTTTTTGCAATGGCTGATTTTCGTGAACAGCGTGCGCCGGTGAAATGCTAATTTTTGCTCGAAAAAAGTTGTATGTAAACTCTTGAAATATTCAGAAAGATGTACAAGGACGATGCTATGGGGACAACTCAAGTGTTCCTGAATCGAATCCTGA
The DNA here is from genome assembly GCF_055824585.1 of Amblyomma mixtum. NCBI lineage: Eukaryota > Metazoa > Arthropoda > Arachnida > Ixodida > Ixodidae > Amblyomma > Amblyomma mixtum. The sequence continues at coordinate 149,951,482 of NC_143013.1, read as the reverse complement.
ATCAAAGCAACAATCATGCCAAAGGAAACCTTCAAATCCACCTCGCCTCAAGAAAGCTCGTCAGGTGAAACCAAACCTCAAAACAATGCTGATTTGTTTTTTCGACGTGAGAGGAGTCGTCCATTGAGAATTTGTTCCGCAGGGTCAGAAGTTAGCCAGGCTTTCTACTTGGATGTTTTTTGAAAAGATTGGGCAACAGTGCGCGGTGGAAGCGGCCAGATTTGTGGCGGTCGGGTGACTGGTTTTTCCATCATGGCAATGCCCCTGCTCACACAGCCCTGTCTCTACGACAATTTTCGACCAAAAATGGCATGACCCCTATTCCTCAACCCCCATGCTCTCCCGACCTTTCCCAGTGCTACTTTCTTTGTTTCCTAGAATGAAAAAAATAGGTGAATGGAAAGCTATTCGCTGATGTTGCTGAGGTGAAGAAAAAAACGACGGAGGCACTGTCAAGCATTACAAAAGATGAATTTAAACAATGTTTTGAAGAATGTAATGAAAGATTCGACAAGCGTATCATTGCAAGTGGGGAATACTTTGAGGGAGATTGAAGGTCTGTGCTTAAAATGTGAACAAATAAGTTCAAACAAAAATAAGTCCGGTTTCTTTTGGGTACCCCCTCGTAAACCAAACCAAACCAAACCTTACTGAACATTATCGAATCCAATGCCAAAATAGCATTTTTTTTTCGTTGTTTACTGTTGACAAAGTACTTTGCAATTGCATCCCCACTCCTGCCTTGGCCACCAAAAGGCAGCCGGCAGTATTGAATAAATTAAATAAATAAAAATAACTTATTTCTAAATACGTTTGCCATGTGATTTCTTATTTTCGCCAAGCAGATTCAGTGCCTCTCCCGGAATGTTTCAGCGCTGTAGCTTAGCTAAAAGACCGACATGATTCGACCAAGCCGCCACAGCTTCTCGTCGCAGTGCCAACGCCGCACTCTCTGTGACTCCTTTTAAAACCAGAGCCAGCAGCGGTTCGCGATGACAGCGCCACGGTGAGCAGCGCCACGAACAGCGCGCTCAATGACGCGGCCATACCTGACAGGCAGCCGGCTGACCATGAAGAGTGCAGAGCGCCGCCTCACGAACAAAGGTAAAAATGATAAAAATATGGTCTCGTCCGCTTTCCGTCGTCCGGCGCCACCCAGATGGTACTCTACCCCACAGACGCATAGCAGGCGCGAAGGCTAGCCGACGGCGGAGAGTAGGAAAGGGGGACAAGAGAGGGTTTCCATTGGACAGTACCGGAGTAACATAACTGTGATAAAAGCTGGAGTACCTCAGGGATCAGTATTAAGTCCGCTCCTTTTTAATCTATGTAAATAACCTCGCCGCTGCCATTCCTACCCATGCTTTTCAGTACGCAGACGATACAGTTATCTTGTCTCAAGATTCCCGTTTTTCTGATGCAATTTCCCGTCTGCAAGATGCAACTTTCAGCGTTATGAACTGGTTCGTTAAAAACGTAATTCAAGTGAATGTCTCCAAAACGCAGCTTATTTGTTTCCGCAATCCCCTGAAGAAAGTTAGCTTAAACCTTCCTCTGCTGGTCCACCATTTTTCTTGCTCTCCTTGTACCTGTTCGCCAGTTCCATATGTTTCATCCGTTAAATACCTTGGTGTCTTACTTGACGGCGGCTTCGCCTGGAATTCCCACCTGGCTCATGTATGTTCAAGGCTTCGTGCATTTTCTGGAACTTTATACAGTATTAGATATTATATCCTATTGTCAGTCCGTAAAATGATTTTGCATGCTTTGCGTTACAGCATACTCCGTTATGGCATTACGGTGTTTGGTCAAGGCGCGATTCGCTGGAAAAATAGAATTAACTCCATCCTTCGATCTATTCTGAAGATTATTAGCTATGATTTAGGATTACCTTCCAGCGCTGACCTGTTCAAAGCCTTTAGGTGTTCGAAATCTAAAGTTCTTCTCACTGAAACGGCTATCCTGAGACATTTCTGGTCACACACATATCAAGTTGAATATGTTCCTGCGCGTTGCCTCCGGCCTAAACACCGTTTTCGGGTGCCTCGCTGTTCAACCAGATACGATCAGCGCACCCGTAATTACGTACTTCATACCATTTTGCCTCAATTGTATCTCTGAATGTAGTTTGGCAAGAAAAGTATACTCGCCAAAGTCATTTCCAACACGTGAAGATGCTGACACTTCGCTTTCGTTCGAGTCATAATCACGGCTCGCGCCAGCATCATTTCTTTCTTGGAGAGGTTTGCTCTTTGCAATCGGTTCTAACACGTTTTGGCGGGCTAGTTGGTTAAGCATCTTAAATAAACAGCGCGAACGAAGACGAGCACAAAAGACAAGAAAACGGACGACACAGCGCTGTGTCGTCCGTTTTCTTGTCTTTTGTGCTCGTCTTCGTTCGCGCTGTTTATTCAAGAATCGGTTCTAACATGTAGGGGATGACGCCAAGATACTACGGGTAATCTTCGATGTGTTCCATCGTCGTATAAGAAGCAAAATAACAACCTCGAAACGCCGAGCGCCGCGGTTCATATGCAGCGGCGGCGGCCAAGCCGACCGAGCCAGCGCCATTGTTGACGTCACGAGGCGCCCAACCAATCACAGGCGGCAACGAGGCGCGCGAGCTCGGCCGAGGCTGCTGCTGCACTTCTCGCAAAAATAAAATAGATTTGCGCTTTCCTTTGCCTAATTTCGACGAGAAATTCGAATTCCGAGGGTGGAATACTGTAAAGTGCATCTCTCCACTCAATTTTTCTGGGAAACCTTTCAGCATCCCTTTAAGGCAAGGTCGTCCTCTATCACCGCTGCTGTTCATGCTTTACGTGTTAAACATGGAAAGAAGGCTAGAAGAAAGAAATCTAGGTTATAATCTGTCGTACAGATTAGGCGGAAATGTAGTTGAGCAGCGACTCCCGGGTTTAATGAACGCGGACGATATTGTACTGTTAGCAGATAGCCAGGAAAATTTACAAACTTTGGTTAATTGCTGTGGAGACAAAGGAGACGCTCTAGGATTCAGTTTTAGCGCAACTAAATCAGGTGTGATGATTTTTAACGATACAACTGATCAGGTGCTTACAATACAAGACCACGAAATACCCAAAGTGGCCGAATACAAATACCTCGGGATATGGCTAAACGAAGGGCAGATATACACGGAAAAGCATGGACATGCTCTTAGGGCAAAAGGACGAAGAGACGCCGGGATAATGAAACATAGGGCATTATGGGGGTACAACAAATATGAAGTACTAAGAGGTATTTGGAAAGGAATAATGGTGCCGGGACTTACTTTCGGCAATGCGGATCTGTGCTTAAGGGCAGAAGTTCAGTCGAGATTAGACGTAAGTCAGAGAGCTGTTGGAAGATTAGCACTAGGTGCCTACGGCAAAACCACAAACGAGGCAGTACAAGGGGATATGGGCTGGGCGTCGTTCGAAGCACGGGAAGCTAAGAGTGAAATACTATATGAAGAACGCCTGAGGAAATTGGACGATAACAGGTGGGCAGCTAAGGTGTTTAAATATTTTTAAAGAAAGAACGTTGACTCACAGTGGCGGAAAAGAACTAGAAAACCAATCAGTAAGTATGCCGGTCATGTGGACGGAGAAAGAAAGAGCATTAAACGACAGGTTAAAAACGCGGGAGTTAAAAATTGGATGAATTCAATGGAAAAGAAACATAGTGTACAGCTATATCGGTACTAGAAAAGGCAGACCAGGAAAGAATTTTTCTATGATAACTCAAGAGGCAGTGCCCTACTTTTTGAAGCTAGGTCAGGGTGTCTTAGAAAGCGCAGCTACAAAAACAAATTTAACGAAGAAGATGACATATGTGCAGTGTGTGGTAGATCTGTGGAAACAATTGAACACCTCATAATCAAATGTGATGGTATCCATACGGATGTCGATGCAGGCACAGTCACTCTTTCTGAGGCCCTAGGGTTTAAAGATCCAGCTTCGTTCGTTTTTTGTTCAGACCGCTCGGGACTGGAACAAACTGCCTGTCGACGCTGTGCACCACTCCGACCCACATTCCTTCAAGACTGCCATCGAACCACTCTTCACTTGAACATTATGCCCATCCCTCATGTAATACCCCACACCAAGGGGCATTTGAGGTACTAATAAAAGAAGAAAAGATAACAATGGTCATGTAAATAAATCTGCAGTGGAAGTTAGCAAAAAGCGATTGGAGGGTTGGTGGCTGAAAAGCTTAGATGTGGCATAAGGTTAGAATTGTAGGAAACCCTAGGTAAAGATGATGGCGAATCTTAAAGAGAATTGCCAACACAGTAAACAAAAAATAATAATGAAAGAAAAGCTGAGCATGGTGGCAATTGCCGCCACCCCGTTTCAAAGGGGGCGCTCCCATCCATCCATCCATCCATCCATCCACCCATCCACACACCCACCCACCCACCCACCCACCCACTTACCCACCCACCCGTCCGTCCGTCCGTCCGTCCGTCCGTCCGTCCGTCCGTCCGTCCGTCCGTCCGTCCGTCCGTCCGTCCGTCCGTCCGTCCGTCCGTCCGTCCGTCCGTCCGTCCGTCCGTCCGTCCGTCCGTCCGTCCGTCCGTCCGTCCGTCCGTCCGTCCGTCCGTCCGTCCGTCCGTCCGTCCGTCCGTCCGTCCGTCCGTCCGTCCGTCCGTCCGTCCGTCCGTCCGTCCGTCCGTCCGTCCGTCCGTCCGTCCGTCCGTCCGTCCGTCCGTCCGTCCGTCCGTCCGTCCGTCCGTCCGTCCGTCCGTCCGTCCGTCCGTCCGTCCGTCCGTCCGTCCGTCCGTCCGTCCGTCCGTCCGTCCGTCCGTCCGTCCGTCCGTCCGTCCGTCCGTCCGTCCGTCCGTCCGTCCGTCCGTCCGTCCGTCCGTCCGTCCGTCCGTCCGTCCGTCCGTCCGTCCGTCCGTCCGTCCGTCCGTCCGTCCGTCCGTCCGTCCGTCCGTCCGTCCGTCCGTCCGTCCGTCCGTCCGTCCGTCCGTCCGTCCGTCCGTCCGTCCGTCCGTCCGTCCGTCCGTCCGTCCGTCCGTCCGTCCGTCCGTCCGTCCGTCCGTCCGTCCGTCCGTCCGTCCGTCCGTCCGTCCGTCCGTCCGTCCGTCCGTCCGTCCGTCCGTCCGTCCGTCCGTCCGTCCGTCCGTCCGTCCGTCCGTCCATCCATCCATCCATCCATCCATCCATCCATCCATCCATCCATCCATCCATCCATCCATCCATCCATCCATCCATCCATCCATCCATCCATCCATCCATCCATCCATCCATCCATCCATCCATCCATCCATCCATCCATCCATCCATCCATCCATCCATCCATCCATCCATCCATCCATCCATCCATCCATCCATCCATCCATCCATCCATCCATCCATCCATCCATCCATCCATCCATCCATCCATCCATCCATCCATCCATCCATCCATCCATCCATCCATCCATCCATCCATCCATCCATCCATCCATCCATCCATCCATCCATCCATCCATCCATCCATCCATCCATCCATCCATCCATCCATCCATCCATCCATCCATCCATCCATCCATCCATCCATCCATCCATCCATCCATCCATCCATCCATCCATCCATCCATCCATCCATCCATCCATCCATCCATCCATCCATCCATCCATCCATCCATCCATCCATCCATCCATCCATCCATCCATCCATCCATCCATCCATCCATCCATCCATCCATCCATCCATCCATCCATCCATCCATCCATCCATCCATCCATCCATCCATCCATCCATCCATCCATCCATCCATCCATCCATCCATCCATCCATCCATCCATCCATCCATCCATCCATCCATCCATCCATCCATCCATCCATCCATCCATCCATCCATCCATCCATCCATCCATCCATCCATCCATCCATCCATCCATCCATCCATCCATCCATCCATCCATCCATCCATCCATCCATCCATCCATCCATCCATCCATCCATCCATCCATCCATCCATCCATCCATCCATCCATCCATCCATCCATCCATCCATCCATCCATCCATCCATCCATCCATCCATCCATCCATCCATCCATCCATCCATCCATCCATCCATCCATCCATCCATCCATCCATCCATCCATCCATCCATCCATCCATCCATCCATCCATCCATCCATCCATCCATCCATCCATCCATCCATCCATCCATCCATCCATCCATCCATCCATCCATCCATCCATCCATCCATCCATCCATCCATCCATCCATCCATCCATCCATCCATCCATCCATCCATCCATCCATCCATCCATCCATCCATCCATCCATCCATCCATCCATCCATCCATCCATCCATCCATCCATCCATCCATCCATCCATCCATCCATCCATCCATCCATCCATCCATCCATCCATCCATCCATCCATCCATCCATCCATCCATCCATCCATCCATCCATCCATCCATCCATCCATCCATCCATCCATCCATCCATCCATCCATCCATCCATCCATCCATCCATCCATCCATCCATCCATCCATCCATCCATCCATCCATCCATCCATCCATCCATCCATCCATCCATCCATCCATCCATCCATCCATCCATCCATCCATCCATCCATCCATCCATCCATCCATCCATCCATCCATCCATCCATCCATCCATCCATCCATCCATCCATCCATCCATCCATCCATCCATCCATCCATCCATCCATCCATCCATCCATCCATCCATCCATCCATCCATCCATCCATCCATCCATCCATCCATCCATCCATCCATCCATCCATCCATCCATCCATCCATCCATCCATCCATCCATCCATCCATCCATCCATCCATCCATCCATCCATCCATCCATCCATCCATCCATCCATCCATCCATCCATCCATCCATCCATCCATCCATCCATCCATCCATCCATCCATCCATCCATCCATCCATCCATCCATCCATCCATCCATCCATCCATCCATCCATCCATCCATCCATCCATCCATCCATCCATCCATCCATCCATCCATCCATCCATCCATCCATCCATCCATCCATCCATCCATCCATCCATCCATCCATCCATCCATCCATCCATCCATCCATCCATCCATCCATCCATCCATCCATCCATCCATCCATCCATCCATCCATCCATCCATCCATCCATCCATCCATCCATCCATCCATCCATCCATCCATCCATCCATCCATCCATCCATCCATCCATCCATCCATCCATCCATCCATCCATCCATCCATCCATCCATCCATCCATCCATCCATCCATCCATCCATCCATCCATCCATCCATCCATCCATCCATCCATCCATCCATCCATCCATCCATCCATCCATCCATCCATCCATCCATCCATCCATCCATCCATCCATCCATCCATCCATCCATCCATCCATCCATCCATCCATCCATCCATCCATCCATCCATCCATCCATCCATCCATCCATCCATCCATCCATCCATCCATCCATCCATCCATCCATCCATCCATCCATCCATCCATCCATCCATCCATCCATCCATCCATCCATCCATCCATCCATCCATCCATCCATCCATCCATCCATCCATCCATCCATCCATCCATCCATCCATCCATCCATCCATCCATCCATCCATCCATCCATCCATCCATCCATCCATCCATCCATCCATCCATCCATCCATCCATCCATCCATCCATCCATCCATCCATCCATCCATCCATCCATCCATCCATCCATCCATCCATCCATCCATCCATCCATCCATCCATCCATCCATCCATCCATCCATCCATCCATCCATCCATCCATCCATCCATCCATCCATCCATCCATCCATCCATCCATCCATCCATCCATCCATCCATCCATCCATCCATCCATCCATCCATCCATCCATCCATCCATCCATCCATCCATCCATCCATCCATCCATCCATCCATCCATCCTACACACCCAGAGGGCCCCACCCTCGCATAGGCGCTGGGTTTCACAGCTCATGACGGCGTCGTGCCGGCCAGGGAGGTAGCAACATCCAAAGAGTGACTGTGTCAGTGGGGATGGCTGACTCTGCGATCTTGTCATTATGGAGGTCGCGACAGACAGGCAACGACAGAACGAAGCGAGGAGGAGACAATGCGCTCAAAAGCCTCTGTAAACCATTCGAAAATGTGCCACTACAGTGTGCGTGGGGAATATGAGCGCGGAAGCAATCGTACGTTCACCAATATCTACCAAGAATCTTGTCACAGTATGTTCACCGTACGTACGAGAGAGAGAGTGAGATGTTAATGAATACAGGATCCCGTAGGATCTTGTGCTATTGCCTATAGCAACCCAAGTGACTACCAGTGTTTACCCGGGTAAGCTCGGTTAAGTTCGGTGAAGTTCGTAGCAGCGTCCACTTAAGGACCACTTAAGGTCCTTTCCTTTTCATATTCTCCTTGCTACCGATGCCTCGTAGGATCGTGAAAAGGCAAGTGTGGGCATTTTTTCACCTACATTGGGATGGTCCGTTTATCTCCGTCTTCGTGACTTCACTCCAATTTATCTGGCCGAATTATTAGCAGTAATTTTAGCCTTACGTAAATGAAACCCTGCCGTTTCCCATGTAATGGCTATGACGGACTCTATCTATTTGCTCTACATTATCATCACCCACTGAGTCTCGGGTATTGCGCCTTTTTAAGCAGCTGATTCCGCTCCATCTAACTTCGGTGCGGTTGCTTTGGGTACAGGGGCACATGGGCATTCAATTGAATGAGGTTGCCGATTCCTCAGCAAGGGCCTCTCTCTGCGGCCCAATAATTGCTGCCCTGCCAACCTGCGCATATACAGCTGCGGTGAGGTTTCGCAGTTTCACATTATTTCAGGGATTCTCAGCCACGGCATTTACTTCATCGCCCAAATATTATCATCATCTGCATCCTTGGAGTAGCAAAGACGGGATCTCGCACAGACTGGAGGTCTCTTTCACGGGTTTGCGATCCAGAGTTGCTCTGCTAAATTTTTACCTTCACAGATCTGGCCTGGCGGTTTCTCCACTGTGCCATTTTGTGCCGAGCCTGAGACATTGGAGCACTACCTGCAGAACAGTGTTCTGCCGCCGCTTCTCTCCTTTGAGGAGGCGCCTACTAGGAATTCCGTTTCATCACCTGTGTCTGCCTGCGTCCACTGCGGTTGTTGTTTCCTTTGGCGCTCCATCACTTGGACGAAGCAACAGGAGTGTGCGCAGTGTTGTTCAAAATTTTCTTCTCGAAACGCAGCTACTCCCATGCTAATTTTTTTCTTTTTTTCTGTTTGTTATTCATTACTATTATTATTATTATTATTAGTAGTAGTATTATTATTATTTCTATTCATATTTATTTTTCTGACTTTCAAGAATTTCTTTCATCATTGTTTTTTAGCTCTCTTTCAGTCAGTGCAAAATTGAACCATTACATGCATTGCATTCGAATTTGCACAAAAAAGCCATCATCCCGTCTTCGATCTCCCAGCTAACAGGTCCCCTGCCGTTGCGCGGTCCATTCTGTCAGCCTATACCCTATTACTACTCCTTTTCCTCCATAAATCCTACTCTTTCCATCAGTTCACCGCCTGTGTCTTGGCCACTCCCCCTTAGTGGGTACGTGCTATTTTATTTCAGGCCAACCAACAAACTATCGCATTTCTTTCCATCGCGCCTCTGCTTGCGTGGCAACAAAAAGACGTTAGAATCACTCATGATTCTCGGTGGGCTCGGTGGCTGTGCAAGCGTGCACACCACTAATCCGTTTGTCTACATCATGCAGGGGTTCGCCTTCGTCGCTAATGCCTTGCTTCCGGCATTGTTGGCCCTTCCCCCAGCAACCACGTCATCCACTGCAGTTTACTGCAGTGACGATCGCATCTTCGCATGACCCCAACCCGACGTCATCACTTCATCATGCCCGGCAGCGCCTCCCCCTGGATACCATTTCCCCGGCCCATCCTGGAAAGCCTCATCACCAGCAATATTAGCCACAGGAAATATAAGAGACGATCGACCGCCTTCACCGCTTTGCGGGCTCGGTGGCTGTGCAAGCGTGCACACCACTAATCCGTTTGTCTACATAACGCAGGTTAGTTATCCTCATTCCTTGCATGCTAAAAAAAGCAGCAATTATTTCTTAGTGCAGCTGCCGAGCCCGCAATGCTGCATTTTTCTTGTGTTTGAATGCGCTCATGTTGTTCCTGCTTGCTGATCTTGGCAGGCGATACTGAAACCAACCCAGGACCTAACAATCTCGAGGCTGTATTCGCAGAACTAAAAAACTTATCCGCCGGTCAAACTCAACTAATCTCCGAAGTTCAAGGTCTTAAAAACCAGCTTATATCCACTGACGGTGCTATAGCTGGTTTAAGTAAGCGCATGACCGATCTTGAGACGCATTTGGAAGCCATCACAGCCATAAAATCTGAATTACAAATTATAAAATCTGAAAATACTCGGCTAGCTCGTGAGATTGAAACCCTCGAGGCCCGCATTGACGACAGTGAGAATAGATCCCGCCGTAACAACCTCATATTTTATAGAATTCCCGATTCTAACCACTCCTAAACGTTTGCGGACTCTGAGGGAGAGGTCATTCGTCACTGCGCTCAACACTTGAGCTTAACCATTCATCCTGAGGAAGTAGAACGTGCCCACCGACTCGGCCGCCATGAACCCAACCGCTCTCGACCAATAATAGTCAAATTTATTTCATACAAAATCAAAGACACAATACTCTCTAACGGCCGCAAATTTAAAGGGACGAAATTCAGCGTCGGCGCAGACTTCTCCCACAGAGTTCGTAACGTCCGCTAGCAGCTAGTCACCTTTGCTAAAGCTAATTCCGACAAATTTGCCCTACGCTACAAAACCTCGTATAAGGTCCCAGGCGCTACGTTTTTGATGAGATCTCGCAAACTGTGAAAGAAATAACAATCGCTACACCACAAGCAGATTAGCAATCATCTCTTCGCAAACAACTAAAAATCCGGCCCAAAAATGTTCCCCTGTCTGCTGTGTTCACCAACATACGTAGTTTCCTTACGTAGGCTCCCAACATACGTAGGCTCCCAAAACGCTACGAAGTGCCTTTGCGCCATGCTCAGTCGAGCTCTGTAACCTCTGAGAGCTTAAACATGTCCTTGTCATTCCCCTGGAAGTACAAGTAGACATCTGGGCGCCACTGCGTTGTCTACGCATGCATTAACAGCCGGAGGGAAAGAAGCAGCTTGGTTGTGGAGCGCTGTGTGCGATGTGCGCGATGTGTGGCGAGAGCTCTGCCGCTGCGGAGTGTTCAGCCTCTATTGTTTCCCATCTGGAGTTAAAAATCCCCACCTGCTTCAAATATGGACTGCTGCAGTGCATAGAGCAAAATACGAGGCAAGTACGAAAGCACGAGCAAGTACTGTGCTCTAAACAGTCGACCTAAGTGCGTGGCCACCGCAGTACATTCAGCAGTCAGTTACCGTGTTATGTGAACATGCTGGTATGGTCGGAGCATTAGGGACTGGCTGAATAAGCGTCTCCTTTGTGGAGTTGGAAGCCTGTATTCTTGCTGCGGGTCGCTCTGCCATTCTCCTCCCTGCGGAGGTTACGTGCGCCGCAGCAGTTCCCTTGCAGCCGGAAGCTAAAGCGTTTATTCTTCCTGTTTGTTCCTTAGCGCCATCGATTTATGCGGTAGCGCTGAAATAGCGCAGTAGCTTGCAGTATGACAGATAGAATCCAATGAATTTGGTATAGTGAGCGACACTCCGCGTGCCGATTTTGGTCGTTGGAATCGGATCGCATTTGTAGCTCGAGTGCTCAAGTGCTATTAGGTGGACAGCGCTTATTCAGGGTCCCCCGAATTGTATCCAAGATTTTTGAACATCGCGGCTACGCGTGTTCGGAAATTGCAGCTCGCAACAACTGCCATCCTCAGAGGGTTTGCGACAGTGGCTTTACCAAACCATATCAGACTTGCTATCTGTTCACGTAGTCCCGCATTACCGCGCAAACGGCAAGCATGCAGTTCGTAACTACGCTCGCTGCGTTATTAAACACTGCCTCATTGTTCGGTTTGGTTGTGTGTGGGGCTTAACGCTCCGAAACGGCTAAGGCTATGGGGACTCGTCGTCCATCGGACTTACAACACATGGTTTGAGAAAATCGCATGCGAAGTTCTTGCATTCATCGGAGGCATTTTTCCCGGTGGTGGACGAGCGGCTTGCAAAACCATCGCTAGTGGGACACAACGGCCTCCCCGAAAGTCACCAGAAAACGATCTCGGTCACTGCAAGTTAGGTTTTCAATTACGCCGTCGTGCAGCGTTCGCGCAGTGCCGCTAAGCCGCTGCTTCCGTGTGCGCCCTGCGTCGTCTCGCCTTGCATGGCAGCCTGGAAGTGCGCGTTGAATAGATGGCGCCACAGCGTTTTCCAAATGGTGGCGCTCACATTTGTTTCGTGCTCTGATCTATATGCTGCGCAAGATCGACAACCTGCTTCTCTGTCTTTCCCCGATCCAAGTGTATGTCTCCAGGAATTTGGATGTGCAGGCAAAGTGGCAGCAGGATGCTGATGCGATTGTGTATGACTGGCTGCGGAATGCGACCTGGTAAGTCGGCCTTTATGCCTCTCAGTGTTGGGGCGCTTTTCTGCAGCAAAAAGCTCCCGTAGCGTAGTAGATTAGTACTGCATGTTCCACTACGCAGCGCAGTGTTTCGAATGTTGTACTTTTTGCAAGTACTTTTTCCCTCTCTTTTTTGACCAAGCTAACAGCACGCAAATTTATCATGGAGCCCTGTGGGTAAGCTGGTAAAGATGGTGTGGGTAAAGGTATGCGCGTTACTTTTCAGGTTGCATTTTCAAATATCTTCAATCAAAATTTGGCATTCAAAAAGCTCTTACAGCATCCGGAAGGCGAAAGCCCAAAATTGCTGCACTGCACCATTCAGCATGCGCAGAATGCAAGAACACACATCAGCGAATCTCAGGTAGCGCGGTGCGCATCGTTACACTGTGTGAAAGAGAGCTCGGGGTTATCACCCAGTGTGTCGTTTTTTGGATCTTAGGGTGACTATAAGCAGCCGTGGTGTGACCTCCTGACGTGAGAGCCGTGGCTGCAGTGTCATACGACTCAGCAGTCGCATCCAGTACCTTCGTGAGCGGGAACACTGTTCTTACGTCGCTGACTCCCGTTACGAGTACGAAAAGCGGAGCAAGCGTTCATAATTAGGCCTACGTACTCGTTGGTTAGGACTCATCCGAGAATGAGCCACACAGACTCTAGGCAGTGCTTGTAGCTTCTCTCTGAGCTGTCTGCTTCACTGCTGTGGCTGCTAGTTTCACTTCGCCGTATTCTTCCGTGTACGCGCTGCGACTCGGCACTCGCTTCCAGTTTCTTGGAGAGTGGGACCACTGTTCTCATGTCGCTGCCCCCCGTTCCGAAAAGCAGTGCGAGCACCGGTTTTTGCTTATTTTAACTTCACCAGCTGGAAGCGATTCCAGTACAGAAGCACTGTTCTGCAGGTGGGACAGACTGGGATGCATTGCTGCTGCGTCGGCGCCTCGCTGAAGCCATGTGAAAATCAATGGCAACTCCATAAATCGAGCCTACTACTGCGGCGGTAGGTCACATCTCTCGAGCAGGCTTGGTGGCTAGCGACGCCTAGTGGAGACTCAAAGGCACCAAAAGTTCACACGTGCCAGCACCTATATTGGACAAAGCAATCTTAAGGGACCCTAAATGATTTTGATGCTCGTATTCTAGCGGGACAGATATGTAGGGGTGGTCATCTTGAATACTGAGTGGGAGAAATTTAAAAGCTCTGCGTGCACCGTCAGATTTACAAATAACATAAAAATTTCTCCCCACCGCGCGGTCTTAACAACCCTGCACTAATGACGTCAGAGGGCAATCCCGGCGATTCTCATTGGTCATACGCAACTGGAGCGACCGTAATGAGGCTGGATTGAGCGCCGGGGGGTGCACTCATAGCCTGTTTCCCTATTCTTTGAGGCTCGTCGGCGTGTATATGAGTTGAGAGGGGCGTGGAGAGTTGCGATTGGTGTCATGAAGTTAGCTTCAAAAATTTTTTTCGGAGATATGACGAGTGCTGGAACACTCATTGCTTATGCGCTTTTCAAACCTCAGCAAATATCAGCTCATGGTCCCTTTAATGGCAGGGCCACCTCCGAATGCTCTGACATATCTAGGCTATGGTCTGCAGATTCCGAAATGTCCGCTCGCTGGAAAGCATGCATCTTATAATCTTCATCAGTGCAACATCGACGTCGATAGAATGCAAGGCAAGCGGAACTATTGAATGATCCTCCTAGTTGAAGGCCAGCATAAGCACGTGGCGATTTTCAGCTGTCGCAGGGCTCGGCTAGGTGGCGCTGACACGCAGTTTTTCCTCATTCGACCTGCTCCATTTACTTTGTGTGGAACTGTACATCCGACATAACAGCTGCAAGCACTTGGAACCGTTTATTCATTCTAATACCAGCAGATTTAGATCAGAATAATAATGCTCTTTTTTATTTCTCTCGCATGTAATTTTTTAAAATCTCGCTTTGGCAATGGCGCTGCGGCAGCGTCGTCATTGTGTCAGAGGGGCCAAAGCAATTGTACTTAGCTAAAGTGTTAATTTCTCTACGAAATCTGACGGAGGAAGTCAAAATAAATTCGCTATTCTAATTTTGCGAAACAACACATTCGAGGCTGTATTGCACATGAAAACATTCTTCGGTTAAAATAAATCTAAGTGGCAGGCGGCACGATCAGTTTGCAAATAAACAAAACTGATCTTGTACATATGAAACAGTTATGGGGTAATGCACTGATATTGACATTAAGTCGGTTATCAATCTCATTATTCGAACGCGAGCGTTCTCTCGTCCGAAGTAAACATCGCTCCCAGGACGTTGTCGATGATGACGAGCAAAATTTTGTCTTGGAAACTGTCGAAAATTATCCATATTTCAGTGGTAGCACCTTCAGGAAGCAATATCAAAACACAAGGGAGCACTCTTCAGGGGCAGTACTCTGTAGGAGGCTCACGTCAGCACCGGACACTCGCGGCCGGTGTACATCTGACTGCCCTGGTGGCAGCCGAAGGTGCCACCAAAGATCCTGAATGCTTTCAGTGGAACGTTGCACTTGTCCCGAGCGTTGGGTGTGCCGCACTGAGAGATGCACCAAAAGATGAACATCAGCTGCTTCTCTGTGATTAGGGGATGCCCTCTCAACCGCATCTGCGCCGTGCGCCTGTTGAGAGGCCAGAACGAGCTGTACAGCATCCGAACCGCCACCGCCCGCTTCACCAGCTCCAAATTGGTCCCATCTAGAAGGGTCTCATTTGCCCCCGCCTGGAGAGATTCGTAGAAGCATGAAGACTTCTTTTCAAACTCCATTAGCGTTTCGCTGTCTGCCGTGATCAGAGCTTCGAAGAGCAGTTCCGTGAACGCCATGGCGATATAACTGCCGAGAGAACCGTAGTTTGTACATAACAGGGCTTGATCGCTGTACAGGGGCACCTCAAATGCGATCGGAAGCAGTTCGAAGCCTCCTGGGTTTAGGTGGAATACGCTTGGAAACCCACCGCTAGCGTAGCCCTTCATTCTGATGTCCACTTCTGATCGGCGAGCGGCCGCAGTCGCGCGAGCGATGTTTTCCACAGCGTAATCCACCATGTCGGGAAAATGCTTGTAAGTCTCTTCCAGTGTTTTTTCCTCGACGTCCTTTTCCATTCGCAAGGCATCACGGGGGTCGTTCTCTGCTTCAAGCAAACGTATGTCGAGAAACAGCGCCCGTGTCTTAGGATCATTGATTTTCGCCCGGAACACGTCGCGGATGCTTCGAATCATGCTAGCGGCGCCTCTCATTGCCGACGGTGCAATTTCTAGGTTTATGTAGTCGGCATAAAACGCGAGACCCATGTAGTGGCGGGAGAGTCCGTAACAAAAAGTGACGTGGCCGGTTTGAACCTCCTTGTCGCTGAGGTACGAGGAGCGGAGCAGGTCATGGTTTGCCAGTTGAGAAGCTGCCAGTACCACACACCAGCCTACGTAGTAGGCCATGCGCTGTTCACCTTCACTCTTCACCAGGCTGAAGAAGGCGCTGAAGAAGTCGACGTTGGAGATCGTGAACTCAACACTTCCGCAGTCTCCCGTTTTGTTGCAGAGCGTGGAGAGCTCTTGTTCCCACGAGTTCCTGGGTAAGGCGTCCTTCACCAAGGCCATGACGTCGTACAGGCTAGCATTTTGCACCGACCTCCAGGTGGCCAGCCGCATTGGAACCAGCAGCTTCGATATAACTCGGCTCTCGATCGCGGACAAATCGGCGTAGGGTAGCGGCTGCAGAGAACAGTACGTTTTTATGGACTGCTGTTCAACGTAATTTCGACATGCTTTCTTTTAGGGTTTTTTCTATTCTTTAAAGTGCCACAGCTATAATTCCCCTGAGTTCAGCTACAAGCCCCGTATGTTTGTGAACGAAAAGTTGCCCCTCCGTTAAAAATTTATATTATTTTGACGAATCAGAACTCTCGTCTCTTCAAACCCATCACTAGAAGAAATTGTGGACTGCTCTGGCTATTTCCTAAGTTTAGAATATGGGACAGAAAATGTAACTGTCCCTCTGTTCCTCGTCGTTTTACCGTGAGGCGCAGCTTTTCGATTAAGCGCGTATTTGCGTGTATATTCTTTACTTCTACCCGGATAAAGAAATTTAAATGAGCCATGCATCTCAACTGTATCTGAACTGGCAGCCACTGAGGCACCGCATGTTCTTCGGAAATCTCGCAATTAAAAATCGAGTTCCTGACGCTCATGACTGCTGAGTGATAGCACGGCGCACGACAGCCGTGATAATGATTAAACAAAGATCCTTCTAAGCGGTTATCAAGCTGAAGAATTCGGCCCCTGATTGTACTGTTCAGGCCCTACAGACTATTTTCGAAAAAGTATTTCAGCACCATAATTTAAAATGCAGCCCTGGACTACTTTTTCAAGAATACATTGTATCACCAACTAGCCATGCAACGTGTTTTGTTAAGGGCCTGTAAGTAGCTATAAGGGTAAGAAGTAACCCGTGCCTTAATATCCGGCCTGGAGAACGCTTGCACCAGCCTCTGGTAGTATTCAGCGTAGTACGAGTCCTGCCCAGTCGTCTGGAGCATCAGCCTCCTCTTCTCCAGCCCAGCTGAGTACAGCGCCGTGGGCTTCACCTCCAGTTTTCCTGGCCGGTATAGTGCGAAGCTAATAGGGCTGGCCCAGTTCCACTCCACCATCAAGGAGAAGAGCATGCGCAGTAGGCTGGCGTTGCTGTTCGCCTCGGGCCAGAGCACGTCCGCCGAGAGGAGGGAGCTCTTGAGCTCCTCCAGGTGGTCTTGCTTAGATTCGTACACGCCGTAGCAGGACTTGTAGAACATGGCCCCCTTCTGAGAAGCGCTCTGACCCGAGCTTGGAACGGCCGCTTTCCAAGCGTGCATGGACACTTTGCTGATGAATCTGAAAGCGGTAGAAGCACAATAGGGAGCATAGAAATAAACAGCATGGCACTTTGCTGTTCCCTGTACATATGGTGCTGAAGACACATGCGAGTAAATTACAGCGAAAAATATGGTCCTAGCCAAAATACATAACTTTTAATCCTTATGATATTGACCCTACTCACGGTTTACAATTAATTTACAACTAAACAGGAGTCCAGAAACTCATTTATCGCTTACGATTGGGAACAGCCTACACGAGCAATTTTCTGCATAGAATTGGGCGCGCAGACAATCCACTTGGTCACGTGGCTGAGGGTGCACCTCATCTGCTTCTGGATTGCCTAGAGCATTACGGTTTTAGGACTCGACTGAAGAGGGGCTTGACCACAAAAGATAGAAGACCTTTCAGCCTTCAAAAGGTATTATGTTCATAGTCGACGCATGCGCTAAAGAAATAGGCGATCATAGCACTGAAATCTTTCCTTGAGGGCAGTGGCATCCCCGGGAAGTACTAGATGTTACTTGTGTAAATAACGGTGATTGTTCGCCTCGGCATCTAGTGTCCAGTCATCATTTATATGCAATATAAATCATTTATATCACATCATTTATAACATATGATCACATATCATTTATAATTGTTCCTATTAAGAATCTAGTGTTTGTGATATCTTTATCGTTGCGTCTCTTTAATGCTCTGGTTATCATTTATGTCTTGCTATTATGTACTTGATATATGCGATAATATTATTGCCGCAGCTCACATTTCCTTTTCATTTCTTAAATTTGTGGCTTTTATACCGTTTACTGTGATTAGTCCATATCATTGCTTATATTATGCCTACGCAAAGTTTATTCTTCTATTTTATGTTAGCGTTTCTGGAGCGTCCATTTCATTATTTGTCTTGTTGATTGTACATGTTGTAGCTCATCTTTGTTGAACGTTATGTCGCCAGTTCCAGTGTTTTTCTCCAGTTATGTGTAAAGCAGTAGCAGGCGCCACCATAAGGCACCAAAATCTCCATTTATGTCCACGTCAATAAAAAAAAATTGACGACGATTACCTCACTTCCTAATGTAAAATTTGAGCGCAGTTCATCAGCTGTTTCAGCTTTTCGATGGACGGAGGCAAAGAATTCGAGCAAGACGTGTGTGTACAATTACAGACAACTTGTTATTTATCACACATATTCCTTCTTCAAAAAACACTCCACTAACAGTTCTTGATTGTCTGACGGAATCTTTGTGGAAGAAGAAAAAGATGGATATACGCTCCACTTGCTGCATCAATGCCTGGTTCTCAAAGACGAGGTCTGCGCAAGTATTTCGCGAGGTTGTCACAGCTGTGGGAACCGTTACGAGCGAGAGGAACGGGTTCTCGCGCATAAGTGGTAAGAAATTCCCGCTTGTCTTTATATCTACATTAAAGTATCCACCCACCCTACCACCTTGGCAGGTGGCAGCGTTTATGGCACAACGTTGTCAATGCGAAAACATGCAGCGCACATTTGTCACTACCGCCACGTAGCTTAAAGCACGATTGAGGTGTCAACTGTTACAAGAGGACCGTTATGCGCCTTCCGTCTGGTTCAGGTGTCCACGGAGATGTGTGAGACGGATACTGCGCATTTCCTTCCCTCAAAAAACAATTTACAAATTTTACACTCTGTCTTCCAAGCCCCCGCTCTATTGATTTCGCAGCTGTGGGAGACAGATACTGCGCATTTCCTTTCCTCAAAAAAATACCGAAGACACTTTGGAAATTCTAAAGTGTGCTTGGCGAAAACCTTGTCGTCAGCCCACTGCCGCTTCCCCGAACCGTATGGCGCGGAATCACTGGGTCGCTTCGGAGCCATGCGTCTCACTCACTCGACTGCAACGAGACGTCTGGCGAAGGAGCTGCGGTGTAGCTGCCACTGCCGACGTGCGCGCGCTCGTTCTACCGCTACTGTGTGACGTCCCGGCTGCTATGCACAGCTCCGCCCCCCACCGGCGCACCGGTTGCTTAAGAGGGGACGAGGTTGCACTTTTACTTTCTCATTTCTAAGCTCCCACTCCATTGCTTTCGCAGCTTAAAGGGTGTCCACTGCAGGTTGCAACGGACAACGGCGACGCCGCGAAACGCAGAAACGGGTGCCTAAGTGCTGCGCTCTATAAAGGGAAAGAGACCCAGTAGTTCACACGAGCACCGGCATTTAAGGCAGGCTATACGAGACAGTGCAAGGTAACAAAACTATCGCACGAAGAGAAGAAATGCGGACACTACAAATATGTTCCAGCACAGACAAACTCCCGCAGCGAGATCACGAGAGGCCGCAAACGCGTTGTTGAACACCGCAGAGAACGCATAATACAGAAGCGCACTGTTCCCGTTCAAAGCTAAGTTGTAAATTCGAAGAGATACATTGGCTGACGTCTTGACGTCTCGAAGAGATACATTGGCTGAGGCACGCCGCATTGGACTGCTTCCGACACACTTAGACCACCTGTAAGATCGCGCCTCGTACACGACCTCGCTGGCTCTCCCCTTTGTACTTCCCGCGTGGCTCGCGCAGTGCAGCAAAAAATGCGGAAGCAATTACCGGCATGGGGAGGACGCCACTTTGGAACGCAGCCGTGACGCCTCGGGCAGAGGGCGCGCGTACGGCGTGGCCTTGCCGTCCCGAAAGGGGTGGTCTCCCTCCCACCGCGACTGATCAAAGGACTGATCCGCTGACTGATAGCGTTGTAGCCATGCGGGGAGGTAAACAAAAGTCTTCCGGTTGGACGCAGCACGAGAGGGTGGCCGCCTTGAGGCAGTTACGCACGTGCATGCACTTAAGATGAAAAGTGCGTTCTTGGGGAAAGGCGAGGGTGTTGCGTGGAGAGCGTTTTACGAATGTTTTCTTGATTTGTATGTTTTATTTATTCGAGCCCTGGTTTCGAGGCTATGCCCAACCCACAGGGCCGTGGCTACTGCGAAATTAAGTAGCGATTGGTTGATCAAAGACTGGGGCGGGTCAAGAGAAATGACCGCCCCAGCGCCTTTGTTTATGTAAGAAATAAAAACGGAAGGAAAAGCCAGGAATGGCAGTCCTAAACAGGCTCCGTGCTTCGCACGTACGGAAAACTTCTAGGCTCTAACCGAGACCGCCGGTCGATGAGTAAGATTTTCCGAAGTCGTATCTCTGTGTGAGATAGGTCCCAACCAGGCTCCCTGCTTAGCACGTAAGGAAAACTTCTAGGCTCTAACCGAGACCGCCGGTCGATGAGTAAGATTTTCCCGAAGTTGTATCTCTGCGTGAGATAGTATCTCTGTGTGAGATAAGTGCCTTCTAAGTTACAGTACTTGAACGTCTGTGTGACTTCACGCTTCTGCAACTGAGTTTGCCTTGTATATACTCTGTAAATATAATTTCCCTTTCGTACCTTCTGCTTCTGGACTCCTGTGCTTCAAAACACCACCGAACAACTCACGTTTGGAGGAGGCTGAACTCCCCCGAAGAAAAGCAAACGAACCTGAAGAAAGAAAAAGAATTTACTCCACCTGAGGTTGTATAATATTTCATGACATCACACCAGAAAGAGGTGTTTTGTTGTCTGTGCTGCACTGAAACAGAACCACGCGGTCGAGATCAAACCTCTAAGGCTACGACCATTGGAGTCCGGCAATAAGGACAACACCCGCAGGAGAAAACTTCGGCTTTATTTTGAAATACCGAAAAATGTTTCGACTTCTGATTTCGAGGAGAACGCCACAGTCTGAAAGCCATCGCGCCAGTTTGCGTTTTAATCGATAAGCCGCGACCTTTCGCTCTGTTGAAAAGAGCGTTAAAGTATTGTTATCCGACCTCCAAGTCAGTGCAAGAAATTACGTTCGAATGTCAGTCTCCTCAAGCCGCGTTGTGGGTGTGACGGGATGCTGCTGTCGAGGGTAAGAGCGGTGATATGAATCGGAGGAGCGGAAGTTGGCTACACGCTCTAAGCAAAAGATGGACCAGTGAAATGCCGCAGCTACTGCTCGAAGCCGTATGGCGCTGCCTCAGCACCGAGTAAGGCCACCCTACAGAGCGCGGTCGAAAGCATCGCCGTGCTCGTGCCGTTCAATTTCTTCCCACTACCGATACTAGCCCAGATCTCACGCTTGGAACAAATGTGTCCCACCTGCAGTGTGAAAGAACGCAAACCACACTAAGCAGCGACCACCTAATTCCCATAACACTAAACTATCGTCGCCCTCAGCGCAAATTTACCGTTAGAGAAACTAATCGGGACCAGCTGCAAAAATTTCGCCAAGAACCCTTTGACCTAGGCACATGAACTACCTAGTTACAGGAGCACATTTGCCAACATACCCAAACGCTAGACATTACCCCAGACACCCCCGTAATTGACAGTAAGCTGGCGCACCTCTTTCAAGCTCAAGAACGCCAAACACAAAGGTGGAAAACTCAGAAACACAACAGGAAACTAAAACCGAAACTCGCACAGCTTCAGACCCCCAGTTAGAACACCACAGCGCCACTCTTTCCAAAGCTAACTGGAATCAGATTTCTTACAGCCTCCGCGGCAATCTCTCCACAACCCGTGCTTGGCACCTCTTTCGCCGCATGCTAGACCCAACAAAATCTTAAACCCAGACACGCCTTAGAATTCGCCGCCTTACTCATAACTACAGGCAGTACACGAACGCCTTCCTCGCGCAGGTGAAATCAATATATACAGCCCCAGGTGACCCTTGCAAGAACCCCGATTACACGGGTCCACCTCAACCCCAGCTTGACGCCCCTATTACAGAGGAGGAATTTAGCACAGCCCTTTTGAAATTACGCAATACTGCATCCGGGGAAGATAAATTGTATAATGCTGCCATCCGAAACCTTAACAATGCCTCCATATCTCAATCTAGTCACCCACTTTATCGGGTGCTGGAAATCGGGTACCCTCCCTGCCACCTGGAAGCATGGAAAAATCATCTTTATTCCTAAACCCCACAAACCCATCAACATAGAGGATATCCGACCAATTTCTATGGCATCTTGTCTCGGCAAGGCCTACGGACACATAATTCCTGCTCGACTAACCATGTAGATGGAAGACAACCACCTTTTCCAGCACAGCATGGTGGGCTTTCGTGCGCATCTATCTGCACAGGATGCCCTACCACAAATTACACATGACGTGCATGATGACACGATCCCCCACCTCAATAAAGCTATTCTGGCAGTTGACCTCACAAAGGCATTTGACAAGATTCGACATGATGTCGTATTGCGAGAACTACAGGCACTACAGGTAGGCTCTAATACCTACAACTACGTTCCCGCCTTTCTCTCGGGCGGCGCTCCCTCCCTGCACATAGATGAGCTGAGCACACCACCTTACACAATCGGCGAGCTTCGAACCCCTCAAGGCGCGGACCTCTCCGCCTTCTCTTTAATATTGCTCTCATCCCCCCAGCTTATAAACTCGCTCTCATCCCACACCTAAGCCATACCTTGTACGCTGATAATACTACCGCATGGATCACTCATGGATCTGATGGTGAAATTGAGGAAAGTCTTCAATCAGCAGCTGACACCATCTCCGCTCACGCGTCATCTATTGGGCTCGAATGCTCCCCCTCTAAAATCCCCGCTCCTCCTTAAAGATCCAAAATCGGCCGCTAACTTGCCCATTAAAATCGCTTTACAAGGAACCCCTATCCCCGTCACGCCCACCCTCCGTATCCTTGTCCTTTACTTGCCGGATTCTGGACGCAACGATCGCGGCCTCCACGCAATTCGTGTTTCAACTTCTACGCCACACATTCTCCCTGCACAAAGGTTCAGACGAAGCGGAGAGCATGGAAGGAGGGCATTTTACATTTAGCCGCATAGCACCTTTCAGGAACTAGTAGACGCGCACCTTCAGACGCAGTATCTAAGACTTGCCGCCAGCGCAACTGGCAGGCATATCCTCGCTTCCCTTCACTTCAACATTCCCGCTAAATAGTCATCCCTTATAGCCATTCCTGGACATATTCATGCCCCCCCCCCCCGTTGTCAAACCCCTTCTTTTAAACGCTCATCCCCAGTACCATATCCCTTGCCGCACTGCTCGCGCTAAGGCCCTTCGCAAGTATTGCGGACAAGCCCAGGACGCCATTTCGGTAGAAGCCGCGTGCACTACGCATGAAACTGAAGCAGTTGGCTACCATTCAGCCCTAGCACAGTACCTAACACACCGCCTTCCCTCGGGCTCTACATCTGAAGAGGCAGAGAAAACCGCCATCGCCCTATTCCTTGTACATTCCAATGCAAGCTACATCTTGAACGACTCCAAAACGGCTCTGTTCAACTTCGCGAGAGGCAGGATTCACGCCCCTGCTTGGGAGTTGTTGAACACCCCCACCAAAAACTTACCACGCAGGGTAGAGCTCCGGTTGGTGCCGGCACACTCTGGGAATTCAGGAAACGAGGCTGCCGATAAATTGGCCAGAGGTTTGATTTGCCGGGTTGAGGACAGCCTCGATCCGGGCTTCTCGAGAGAACGGGCTCCCACCTTTGCAGAGCTCGCGCAAATGCCCCGTTTGGACCATTAGAATTACTCTCCTCCACATCCCTCCCTTACCCACTCCCAACAGATCCTCTGGAGACGCCTCCAGACCCGCCCTCTCTCATCCCCTCAGCTGCTATCTCTCTACTGTGGCACCTCCCTATGCTCCCTGTTCGGCGACCCTCATGCCACACTCTTCCACATCCTTTTCGGCTTACCTGCTGATCCTCCTCCCCCAGGGAAATCCCGCGTTATCAAGTTGGGAGGACTGGGAGATCGTGCTCTCGTCTCCGGACCCGACATCACAGCTTGCTGCGGTGATTCGGGATGCCGACTTCATAAACAAACGCCAAATGTTTCACCGTAGAGTGGGACCGTGCGGTGGTCCAGGGACCCAACGGGGAACGAAACACACTTGCCTCAATGCTCTCTCTCTCTCTTCCACAACCACCACAGGCGCGCAAGCGCTTTTGTACCCCCTGCTTCCTTTATGTCTTCTTCGCTAGCCACAGTCACTCTGAATATTATCTCCTTCTTCATCACTTTGTTTTAGTCACTCTGAATATATCTCCTTCTTCATCACTTTGTTTTAGTCGCTCATCTTTTGTTGAGACTGCTTTTAGTTGTTTTTTGCTCAATGTCACGTGGCTGTCCGTAGAGCATCCACTCAGTCATCATTGGATTATGTAAAGGAAAATATCAGTTCCAAACATTCGGAATAGGCTTGCAGAGATAGACGACTTTTTAAAAACTCTGGTTAGATTCGAAGGGAATCCCCTACGGAGCGACAAGCGCATGCCACTTAAAGCTACGCTTTTAAAGCTAAAGCCTTTTATGGCACACGCGAAGAGAATGTATAACGCTTTCATATACCCATAGCCATTTCACGAACCAGTCAATGGACATGGCACAAGCGAATACATGACTACGTGCAACCATAATGTAACTCGCGAACTCATAATCCACGATCCAAACCAGAATTCAGGATGAAGAACTGTCAACAAAGGAAGGGAAGAGGAGGAAACCAGGGTTTAAGCTGGAATCGAACCCTGGCCTCCGGTGTGCGAGATGGGAACGATTCCACTGCACCCCACCGGTTCGACGTTAGGAGCTGAGTAAAGGAGCGTCTATTGAATGCAGAGTTGTCTTAGAAACGTATCTTCGAGACATGTACTGAGGTGGACATAAGTAATTATGAGGAGATAAATTACAGATATCGCAATTAACCCAGTACAGAAGTACGTTTCTGGAAAATTTACATCATACTTGGCTTATCTTAGCGCCATCGCGTGGAGCCTACTGAAAACCGCCCTCCCAATGTACGACACCGGCCCAGCAGATGGCGCGCGCGTTAATAACGCAGCGTACGCCAGCTCGGCCACTTAGGAATGCCCGTGGCCATGCCCCAGGACGTAAATTAAGATGGCGGACCGCGCTCAGCTTTCGCGTTTCCGCACGTAAAGAGACCTGAGTGTACTTCATAAGTTTTTATTCGGTGTACATTCCCTGAACATTCTAGCGTTTTAGGTGGACAGAAAAATTTTGAGACAGGACGAACTGAAAATAACGCCCTTGAATGCGTTCCTGTGGTACAACGTTTACGTAAATAAGTAAACAAAACTACGCTACTCAAGCACTGTCGTGTGGGCAAGTTGGTTCATTTTGTCAAGTGTATGTGTATGTAAACTCGAGGTTCCAGTCTGTGATCGTGCGCTCCAAGTTTGGAAGCGCGCCGCGCTGCATGCGGCTGCCACCTGATGATCGATGCACTCCTGGTGTCAAGACCGGTGCACTGCACCCGCTCAGACACCAGGAGTGCACTGCACCAGACTCGACACCAGGAGTGCACCGTGAGGTGGATCCCACATGCAGCGCTACACGCTTACGAAATTTGAGGAGTTTCAGTGACTTCTGACTCCGATGGCGCTCGCTGAACAAATGCACGAACAAAGGAAGGATCACAAACGACATTTACAGAGCGTAAACTTGACGTATGCAGAGCTCAAAAATATAAATGTGATTTATGCTGTTCCGTTTGTCCCTTGTTTCCTTCCGCAAGTACATACCTCTGAAAAAAAAAATACGTCCCGGTAATTTTGTACCTTTAATTAGAGAAACCACAAAAGTCGTCAAATAATCGAGTGTGAAAATTACACACCAAATAAAAATATGCCAATATTAAGAATTTCAGTTCGACATGCGCTGATTGAACTGCCATGCTCCCCTTGCATAGGAATTAATCTGGAACATGCTTTCATCAAATTTTTTGTGATATATGACGAGGTACAGAAACTACATCGCCAGGTTTCGTTCCCTTCTGAAACCTGAAGGAATTCTGCCGAACTCCCCGTAGGAGTTTATTCAATGGCTGCTCGTCAGGATTACCTACTTGAAGCTGGTTAAGCTCTATTTACGCGTTATTAAGTGTGAAAGAACTGGGAGCGTACTTAACTAACCAACGACGGCTATCCGTATGCTTAATCTAACAGATTAGAGCACTTCACTGTGTTGAGAATCTGGCTCGTGTAGTTTGCGCCGGTCGTTGCACAATCGCGTAGTTAAAACTGTACCAAAAGATCGTTTGAAGATCTTGCGAACCACCAGCTCAGAGTTGACTGCTACCTTTATTGGACTCTGATCGAGTTTCCGTTAGCTGCAACCATACCTATTAAGCAGCCCGCTTAGTTTTCTCACTGCGAACCAGCTACTGATTGCTGCCTCGGTATCCTTGCAGTTCGCAATATTCATGGAGGAAGGAAAACTCAGGAGAGGCTCTCGCTATCCATGCTGCACCAGCTGCACCAGCTGCATGCCAGATAGTGCGCCGGAAGTCAGGCGCTTTCACAAGGATTACATGGAGTCCTTGGCCGCCGGTGCAGCCAATATTAACGCTGAGCGCAACGCAGGCGTCTGCTGCATTCCCTGCGGCACATGCGCAAACGCGCTGTGACGGCGGCCGAGTAGAAAGGGGGGAGGGGAGGGGGGGGGGGGGCAGACCGGGTGGAGCCAGCTTGAAAAAATGCGACGAAACCGCCTTTTATCAGTTCTTTCCATCCTCCATGGCAATATTGTTTGTTTACATTTCTCGAGTGGCGGCTTGACTTCAAACTTGTCTTGACCTGAATTGCGCGAGCAGTGTCTCAAACAATAAAATCATCCTGCTAATATGAAAGCTGCATTCCACACGAAGCTCTTAAACAAGATACAAACCTTAAATACGCTGCGAAACTAAATTTTTGGTATGGTAGCTACAACTAAGGAACAACGGCGTGCAGTACGGCGCTGAGACCGCGGCTTGCTCCATATCTGCTCCGGGAGGCCAGTATGGCTGAATAGCTGCTCGCGGCGTAGCTGTTTGTTCGACAGCTTTCGACTGCGCTTTTTGCTGTGGCGGTGTGAGGTGTGGTGTGTTTAGGTTATAGTTAAACCGGTGGAGTCGCTTACTTCTGTGAAGTGCAGTATATGACGAGAAGGAACCAGTTCCTACAACTTTCATTGCAACCGCGCGATCTGCTTACAAGGTAAGGAAGTCTGTGTGGGTACGATCGGAGTTCTGCGCCGTTCGGAAGCAAGTTTGGAAGAGTGGTGCCGTAAAGTAAATTCGTTACAACAGTCGTGCTGTGCATACCACGGCTGCCAGCCTTTCTCTCAACGGGCCCGCCTTCCTGCGGGGTGGCGGACGGGACGGCGGCGCCTGCCATTCTTTCCTCCTCGCTTGCTGCTTCCCTGCTCGTGCCAGCCATGACGCCCGCACTCATCGGAACCCATCGGCTCCCGCGCAGCTTCTGCTCCGCTGAGCCGTCTTTGAGGGCCATTGTATGTACAGCCTTTGCCGAAAGTAACCACGGTGCATGGTCTGCTTCTCATGCGAATAGCAGAGCCCTTAAGGCTTCCCTAGAGATCAAAAAGTTCTTGGAAAGTGAGGACATTGGTTCTCCTTACTATAAAGACATTTAGAGCCTGAGGGCTGGCGTAATAGCTTTAATATACGAATGAGAAGCGAACCGCCTAGCCTGGTTACATTTGACAAAGACTGTACATTAGCGCTGCCCTGCACGCAGCGGTCCTTCAGCGGCCCGTTTCCCTGCCACCGCGCTGCTCCTCAACTCTGCGGCGGCCACGGTGAGCACGTCGCGCTCGGCTCTCTTCCCGCGGCTCTGGCGCCAGTACGCTGCAGCCTGCATTTGTCCTGCGCAGACTGTTTGTTCTGTACGCCCCGCTCCGTTTCACATGCACCTCGAGGCACTCGTTTTATGGATTACCTGGCTCCGTCAACAGCCTCTCGGTTCGGCGGCTCCGCGCGCTGCGGCCGTGCTGCGCGGCCGCCGTGTTCGGTGCTTGTGGAAGTTGGTGCAGCTCAGGTATAACCGCAGTCATGGGTATTTAGCTGCGGGTGGGAAGTGACTGCTTTGTGTGCGGTGACGGCAGTGTGTGCAGATGTGTCCACCAGGCCGGCGCTGCGATTTCCCAAAGCTGCTGTAGCTGCCCCTAAGTCGTAATTCGTAATACTTGCGCAGCGGCTCATCGTCGCCCGATCGCTTTGGCCATAGCGTGCAGTGTTCCCGTCCTGCGTGGGCTTACCTTTCTGGACTATAACCTCTGATCCCCAGGGGACATCTTTAACCTAGTTTTATTCTTTTTTACTCTTTCTCCATCCCCGTGAGAGCAGGAAATCTGGTACTGTAATTCGTACCGTAACTGTACAACATATATTGGCACTGCAATAACATTTTTACATAGTGCCACTTCGTCTGTTGCTCAAAGGATCTCAGACTGCAGAAAGTCCAAGCGAAGCTAGAACGAGAGCAGAGGACCCCAAAAATATACGTTTGTAAGTAAAGAAAAAAATTCAATAATTTCGTCAAAAATGCCTAAATGGTTCCAAAAGTAATTCCCGGAGGATACTCTTAAAACCTCCCTGTGGGCAAGAAAACAATTGCTTCAGCACTCTGTCCCAATTAATTTAAGGCAGCAACAAATATACACATCGCGCCCGGAAAAACCTTCCTCGCCGGCTATAAGTGAATTTTCAAAAGAGAATCTGCTAGAGGACGAGCTAGTTTATGCCCATCTAGGCATATATACGGTAGGTTCGTGTTTAGTGTGCACAGCCTCGCAGCCTAGTGTGTCACCACAGTGGCTCAGTCGTTATGGCGCTCGGCTGCTGACCCAAGGATGCGGGTTCGATCCCGGCTGCGGAGTCGAATTTTGATGGAGGCAAAATTACAGAGGCCCATGGACCATACGATGTCAGTGCACGTTAAATAACACCTGGTGGTCGAATTTTCTGGGGCCCTTCACTACGGCGTCCCTCATGGCCTAAGTCGCTTTGGGACGCTAAAACCACCCTAAGCCAAAACAGCCGAGTGCTTGGCTTTTTCTTCACCATAATGTTGGGGAAAATGTCTGTGACTTTGCTTTTTGAATATTATTCTTTTTAGCCTCACTGCTTTTACAGCACAAAAAAAAACATCATTGTCCTCGAATTCGATAATGCTGAACGCCACCGTATTTTGGCTTGCGATATTAAGACAACAGAGGAATACTCTGCCTAAATTTTTTCACAGAGTAGTCTACGCTGCGGCAGGACACGAGCTTGCGGCGACGCATTCCACAAGCAGGCAATTCCAAGCTCTCGCAAAGCAGCAGCGGAAGTTAAGAATTCGTTGCCGTACACTAGCAGTTCAACTCGACTGCGAGCTTTTCGGAACGACTCTTGAAAAAATGGCTATCATTAATCACGTGGTACCAGTTACGCTTGTAAAAATTTCGTTCATATAGCGGAGTACCATCTCATCGCTACTGCCAGTCTTCTTTCAACGGGCCAAAGATTTGCCGCAATGACAAAATCACTGGCCATGCGTTTTACATGTTTCCTTTAACGCAAGAAATGCGTATAAATGGTAGCTCTCAGAAGCACGCTTTCTAGAAAAACAAAGAGGACACAGTGTACCGCTTGTAGACGTCCACAACCAGCGGCTTGTTCTTGCTCGCCTCCCAGCCGGAGCACACGAACTTGTGGAAGTCAGTGCAAGGGTCGGCGGTGGGCTCCAGGGACTCGCTGAGAAGGTTGCTGTAGTAGTCGCAGATGGCGCTGTGGCACACCAGGGGCTGTTGGTAGCGAATGACCAGGGCCACGGCTAGGGCCAGAACGAACAGGGTGCCTCCAAGCACGCCTGCCATGAAGAGCGTGGTGGTACGCCCTCTTCCTTCCCGGTTGCTGACCCACGATCCCTCCATCGTCCGAAGCGTCCCCGTACCGTACTTTAAATAGGTATCCATCTGCAGACATACAAGTGACTTTTTAAGCAAATGCACATGCAGAGAGCTTCAGGATAAGCTCGAATGTTTGCGTGATTCTCTTTGAGGGTGAAGGAGAGAGAAAATCCGTTTTGTTTCGATCGCTTATTAGGCGTCGAGAATATTGACGAGATTCGTGAATCCTCAACGCTAACAAATATGGCACCACGAGCTCGTTATGTGCCCTTTCTTCGTGTTGCCATCCACCAGCATACACCGCCTCTGCGTTAAGGGAAGTATAGAGGGGGCTGCAGCTTATGGCATGAGGGTGGTGACAGAAGGCTCATTAATGAGAACAGGGTAGAGCAGATGCCTCTTGCAGGGAAGATGCCTGGGAAGCACAAGAATCGTTAGCTAGCAATGTGAGCGCCGTGCTCTTGTCCGTAGCCGCTTTTTTGCGCTGAGCTTGCAAAACAGAGAAAAGACAAAATAAGATAGACTGCAATCAATTAACTGCTTCAGGCTACGATTCTTGTTTGCATTCCAGACAAATATCTTTCGGCCTAAACCAATTATATACGCCACTCCAAAGCTGATTCCACAACTTCAGAAAGCAAAACGCCAAAGAATAATTTCGCACAGGTAAGTAGAAAACTTTGTACGAAGTGCCACATTTGTTAATATGAACGCCGAAAATCAAGGATTCCCCACATAAGCAATAAAGGGGTCGTGGGAAGACTTTGCTTTGAAGATGTATATGGCGATAGCCTGCGAGAAATTTTTGGCGGTAAATTATGTCTGTACGAAAATGGTGAAAGCCGTGATAAAAACTCACTGCTTTGAGAAATTTTACTTTACTTCACGCCACTTAGAAGGAAGCAGCAGCTTCAAACAGCCAGCGCTATGCGCAGCGTGACCAGGTGGGTGTCCCATCTCACGATGGAAGCAGAGGCACACTGTGAAAACCGTTGTTCACAAAACTACAGGTAAAAGTGCAGAGATGTGCCGAAGAAAATACCAGTGGCAGCTTGAAATGAACAGAAAGGCACCTCAATCTATGCCTTCGCACACTGCATCCACACTGTTATTGTAATCACGTCAAAAGAGCATATTCTTTAAAGGTTTTTACAAATACAATTTGTTGGGGAAAATTGGTCAGCAAATGGGAAATGACTCAGGAGCGTAGTTGTTAGAGGGCAAGGTAGGTATGTACCACAAAGTGGGATGTCACCTCTGATGTGTATAGTTATTATAGAAACAATTATTGTTTGTACAGCTGCGCAGTACCATCCAGCAAGTTAGATTTCTAAACTAAAACCCAACCTTAATCACTGCCAAACATTTTGCAGAGGAATGGGCGAGACTTATGCGGCAGATTATATATTATTGTGATTACTTTAGTTTGTGAAAATTGTTTATTTTGGATACTTTTGGCTCTTTTTGCTGTTTTATCTATGCCGTAAGGTCATATGTTAGTTGAGGAATAAGACGTGCGTTAAAAAGCGTATATATGCCGGTATACATGCCTACATTTGTTCATGATGTCATTACTTCTGCAAACGTTTATGTAGGTTTTAATACCATTGTGATCCGAAGTTAAACTGCTGGGAAAATAAACGCAGAGAACCTGCATACTATCTGCCAGTTCAATCCGGCCCTTACCGGGAGTAACTTTTAGCCAGGAGTACGGAAGCCAGTTTTTTTTCTGCGTTTATGTTTAAAGAATGTTGTGTTGTCTGTGCTGCCAGCAGTGGTAGCGTATGTTCACGAAGTATTTCTGCATCTTGGGCTGTCTTTCTTGCAAATAGTAAACTTGTGCCGTCCGCACAACGGACTAAACAAGGCTCAGAATTAAGTCAAATATACAATATACAGTATATTGTATACAGTATACTGTATACACAGTATACAGTATAGAATACACAGTCTGATATACAAATAGAATTAAGTCATCCTAGAATACTTTGTATGGCAACGGTTCTATTTTTATGTCATTATTATAAGGAGAAAATCAACAGCTGATACTAATTTTTCGTTGACTTAGATAACAGGCATGTAACTCATACGTGCCGCCGTGTACAGATTACAATCTGTTTTAACGAGTTAGCGTTAGAGTCTTTTACAAGAGATCTATATATATTACGAGAATATTTACGTGAAAGAAATTTCAAAATTATTTCCTGTTCCATCGTAAACGCTGTTTCTGTTCAGCGTAGACTGCAAAAGCGATGCAGAAAATAGCGCAGTACGGAGTACTTATTAAAGTAACCGGACTACCTGTAAAGAATCAGCTTTTCCAATGTCTTAGGAAAAGAGCAAGGACCCACGTACTTCTCGAATTTTTCATGAAGATTCTGTCACAAAATAACTTTTGATGCATGCTATGATTTCGGAAGAACACAGGTTGACCGAGCAGTGTTGAATATGTACTGTAAATATTATTTTATTGTTGTATGTACGATGTCTTATTTTCAATTGTTCGCATCGCAGGCATTGCAGCTATTTAAGTTATTGTAAAAGGCACCTCGCCTTCGCCGATTTCAAACGTTGTCATGATACTAGCGTTTCGTGAAATAAACGGTAGCGATTCTTCTTGTAACTTTATACCAATATATAGAATACTTGTACAAAATGCATAAAGTGTCATATAAAATATGCCTAAAATACAATTAAGTACAATACATGAAATTAGGCTTTGCAAGGATTTGTTATGAGGTTTCCTAAGCTGCGTAAGAAATATTTATAACTTGATGAGAGACAGAGCATATTACATTAAAGCAATGATTACGACAAAACACTGCACCAAATTTCGTACAAGTTAAGTCACATCGTTGCTATCATGCGATAATCAGTTAGTAAGCTGACCTGGCGCTTTGAAGCAAGTTACAAGGCTCTTTTAATGGAATTTGTACTTTCTGAACAAAATTGCGTCTATTTCTTCAAGGAAGTTATAATCAGTGTTTCCTTGGTGAACGTTTTTTAGGGTGTATTTCGTTATCCGAGCATTTTTAAGTCGGCTTTCCAGGCTTTCAATATCCCAAATGGACGCATTAAGTACCGTGGGAAATATTTTGTACAAGGTTCTGCTTTTAAGCCATGAAGTGGGGCGTTAACTAATGCACATGAACCTCAAAATATACGCAGCACGTAGAAGTAGCATTAATCTCACCCGTCAGTGCTCTGATAGCTTCGCAGGCATCTAAGGTGCCATAATAAGATGCTGGAAAGAAGACCGTGTAGCGTGGTAACCTTTGACGCTTCCTGTACACAGTTTCTGTCATACCGCCTAAACTCATTAATACCGGAGCATTGCAAGTTAGCACCAATAGGTGTTTTCTCTTATAGCCGACAAGATTTATATCACAGATCTTTACGAATCACGGAATGAAGCAAATGATTCATTCTTATATGTTGGAAATCGCAAATTATAGGGTTTTATATTAACATTACAAGCTTTAAAATACCAAGTTGAATATCCAGCTAGTGGATTCCCTTAGCAAGTCGAATACTGCACATTTAGAATTACGACAAAAACTGCTTAAATACTTTCTCAACTTTTCTAACAATCTGTAAAAAGAAAAACGCTAGTTTTAAGGTAATACTTTTTTTTAAACAGAGCCGTGCAGCACAGCACGCTGTGGCAATCGGACTGCATGCAGAGGAAGGGTCATCACTGCGACGTGGTCTGTTCGCGTGACGACGTATACCGGCTGTTTCACCTAAGATTATCTGCAATATTTGAAATTATGCTTTATTTAGTAGTGCATTTTTGGCACAGCATTGTCAGCGGCGTATCTCATCAGAATAAAGCAAAGATGCGCGAACTACTAGGGTGTTTCACTAATATTCAACAACTAACTTAACTGGTACTGTTTGTCTCATTTATTGAGAGGCGTGTACCACTCCTTAAGTAATGTCCATATCTGCTTATACTTACGAAAATACAGACTGACCCTCTGTGATGTGGCAAAACAAATTTTGCCTCATCGGACCAAAATACATGCGCGTTGTAGATAATTCCAGGCAAAGCAAGATCTCCAGTACGCTAAAAATAACGCCTTAATCTCTCCGTCTTCATAAAATTAACCAGATCTGTGAACTTAACATCCTCTGCATAAGCTGGACCCGCCAGCCGCTACTTTACGATGATTGCACCTTACTTGTACGAGGGATTATTGCATACATTATTTTCTCATAGCCTTCTTTCTATATTTCGCACCTAAAATTAATTCATTAACACAAATATCACATGTATTATGACACGGCGCGCCACCAAGACTAAATATCTCTTTCAAGTAAATCGCTCTGAAATATTGTTCTAAACCGTGGTACAAAGCGAGAACAATCCATGATGATTGTAGCTGGCTGGTTACAGAAAAATTCAGGGAGGCAATTTGTTGACCTAAAGTGTGGTGAGGTGAAAGGCTTTAGCGCGGTGTTGCTAATTGTGCCACTGATGTGTGGTTAAGATGTTAATTGAATACACAATTGTTTATAAATCTCAAATGCTGGAGACACTGGAGGGCGTTTGGGAGGTATCCGTCTGATTCGACGCTTTTCTTTAAACACTCTCTAGCGTCCTAGACAAGGAGAACTAGATGTGCATTGGCAAGAAGTAGCGTAGCCATTAGCACGCTCGGCTGCGGAACGGATGGAAGGTGGTTCAAATCCCATCGTGCAAAAAGATTTTTTTTCTGGTCTGACTAAAGAAGCGTGACACCTCTGCTGCTTCTGCTGACAAACTTCTGTCGACAACGATGAGACATTAAAGGATTTCGCCTTAATATTTCGATGCTGCGGCTCTTCCCTCTCCTAAGCATGAGACCCTCACCCCGATAACGCAGCACTTCGTATTACTAATCAAACCGGAAGCCATTTCAAAGCGGCTCTTTGTTACTGTACTTCAGGTTGGGTTAGTTGCTTGCTTCTCGTTTTCTGGGTGAAAAAAAAGCACCTGTTTGCAGTGGCTTCTTGCTTCTCCTCTCAGGAAGGCTGGACCATTCCACTGTAGCATTGAGCAGGATAGTAGATTTAAACTGGATCGTAGAAGCAGCTGCTGGTGTTCCTAAATGACATCCAGCTTTGTCCATCGCCTTCGGGTTTATTTATTCCGCTCGGAAAGCCAAATAACAAAGAAGGAGGCGGTGCGTTCGATGTGCACGGCTCCAAGGCCGTCAGCGCTCACCGTTGGCTTTTTGTCTGTCTCGAGGGCGGTCAAACGGGACAACACGACGGGTGATCCGTGGTGGCTTTCCTGTTCTTCGGCTGCTGGCTGCTGGAATCGTCAAAGGAATTTTAGTACCATTGAGAGGGAACTAAGCTTTGAATTACAAAGGGGTTATCGTGCTTTTCTGGTTATTCTGTATTGAGTTTGAAGATTGAAATGTAAACTAATAAGACTACTATTTCAGGAACAAAATATTATTTAGAATTTTTCGACATGGCGTCATAATAGCCGTAAGCTAATAAAAACAAGAGAAGCTAAAGAAAAACATTGGCCTCCCATGCTGTGCATGTCAAAAGGCAATTTCTTGTGGCCGGAGCGTTATATTTAAATTATCGCCGTGTGTGTAATCTTAACGCGAGGGTTCTTGGCCTCCCGTCTATGTTGGTTGGTTGTTTTATGGGGTTTAACGTCCCAAAGCGACTCGGGCTATGAGAGACGCCGTAGTGAAGGGCTCCGGAAATTGCGACCTTGGTATGCGACATAGAAGTACTGAAAACATTGTGAATAAAAAGATAGTGCAGCCCCTTTTCTTCCTATCAGTATTTTAACATTTTATCGCGGATTGCTATGATAGTTACTTTAGATTAAGAATCACTGCAAAAAAAAAGTTCATTTCTATTCTGAGGCTCACATACTGGCAGATGCCTGCCGCACCACAACAACGCATATTCCAACAAGTACGCTAAGGTTGGCCACTTGTCCAGATTTAGTTCGTGCGCTTTCTGCACGGGAAAGACCGTTTACTACTGACACTTTTTGACTCAAAGTGTTAAACACCAACTGCCCTTGATATTCAACAAGGTCGAGTGAAGTCTATGATGCTACTAGGTGTAGCATCCTTACATTACTTCCAAAACGGCCAGTGCTTACTTTCGCCCGGTGTTTTACCTAACAGACTACTAAAAAAAAAATGCTGCAGCCATCAGGCACCAAGCGACCCCGAGTGGCACTTTAGTTTAGCTTCAGATGTTTATAGCTGCTAATAGACCGCATTAAAACTTCCTGTTGGGCGAGTTGGTAGTTCATCTTGATGCAAAAAGGTTCATAGTGCAAAGACACGGACAAGAGAGACGAAACTCGCACACTAGCGCTTGTGTGTGTGTTTCATTCCTCTTGTCCGTGTCTTTGATTGTGCTATGAACCGTTCTACATAATAGACCCCACCCCAGCTTCCCGCATGGGAGTGTGTAATGCACAATTGATTACATGTGTCATACTATTGTCATGATTTTTTTACGATGCAAGGGAATTAAATGCTCTGCTCATATTTTAGTGTTATGTCATACGTATTGCGTAGGTGGTCACTAGGCAATGAAAGGTTGACCACACTCTGTCGTCGGACCATGAGATTCGTCTTTGAATAGAGCACACTTAGTAAAAGGGGTCTGAGCTTCAAGGCGCAATGGCCGGGTCACTCAACACGCAGAAAAGCACTAGCAGCAGTGAGAGTTTTCTTTAAAAATAGCAAAGGCCATATCGTTTTGAAGCAAGCGTGCTTCGGGCCCGAAGTGTAAAAAGGAATTTCCAGTGAAAATATGGCCAGCAGTGTGCTTAAAGGATTTTTGCCAAGAAATTCAGACACCGGCGTAAATAGTGCCGTTGATATTCAGCTTGCCCACATCTCTTTGTTCACTGTTACTTGTACACTCTGTTAGAGACAGAGCCCACGGCATCCCTGCCGACGGAGTATATATTTCCATTTCGTTTGGCCTGCGTTCATAAAAGATGAAAATCACGGATGTGTTCTCTCGTCTTCTTTTCGTACCCTATTGAAAAAACTCTGCGTGAGTTTGCACGAGAACAGTGATTTTTGTACGATCACGTTCATTTTGCACACAAATGCGCAGAAATTGTGCATTACCTGTACGCATTCTGTGCGTCCTGTGTGTACATATGCACGTACTGTGAGCTGATAGACGTTCACGCACACTCTTTGCGTGTAAAAAATCGTGGACTCTCGTGGAGAACTCTCTGTACGTGGACATCTGCGTGCTGAGAGGGGGCTTGCCGAAGCTGTGCGTGCTTATGTGCATACTGAGCAAGCTCAGTGAGGCTGCGTGTGGCCATGTGTGCGTTTGCTTGCTTAGTAGCAACTTGTCGAGACTGTAAAGGCCCATTTAGGGTGAAAGCAAACAAAGTTCGAGCATTCAGTTAATGATTACTTCTCAATAATGAGCAATAAGCTCACGTTTCGCTGTTTTATAATTTTCGTCTTGGCGTAAGTACCCATTAATCATTTTCAACTTCAGCAAACAAATAACCAAAAAATTATCTTTTAGTGCAAAATGGTTTCCTTCGATACTGCAGGGACCTGTACATGACAACATGCACACTGAGCAAGAACTTGTCAACATTGCAAGTTCATAGTAAAATAATGCAAAAAACAAGCTGCTAATGACTCTTACAGCATCCTTCAGTTCTTCTTTTAACCAATTCTGAAAGTTACAGATACCTTATAGATGCATGATGAAAGCCATTCAGAGCACTTATGTTGTTGCCCGTCATGCAGACAGCCATATTTCGAAATCAGAAGCAACACAACCATTTGTTGCTTGCACTCGAAAGGAGTCAATCAATGGAATAACTCTGAAAGGGCAACAGTGTTTGTTAGGTGCAACAAACAAGCTTGGGGATATAATCAGGTTCAATCAAAGATGACGTGCAGAAAGCGAATTGTGAGCTGTAACAGGAATGTTATGAGGCAATTTCCAAAACCATTTCCAAAGCAATTTCCAAAGTCATTAGCATAAATTTACATACACGTAAAAAGGCCATGTAAGCCTACACGAAAAGACAGTTTTGAATTCACAGTTGGTGTCAAAAGTTCAGAAATTAGTGCCCTCTCTCAAATTCAGTGACAATTGATCGATTATAATTCCCAGTATGGCTCCAGAACAAATCCAATGAATCTCAAATGTGCGAAGTATATATACCACACATGTTGCCTGATTAGCACCAGCATTGCATGATGCATGATGAAGTATCACACTCTTCATTCTTCTTCAATCTGTTTTGAAATTTGCACTACCACAAAGACCATCTGGATGGACTATGATTCCATCATATTGCTGAGAGTCACATTCGGAGACCAAGAGCAACACAACAGTGTGCTGCACATGAGTGGATATAATGCACTGGGACAACTGTGCACAGTAAGGAACGCTTGTAAGGCGTCAGGTATTTGCTTGGGGAATGTAATCGAGTTCAGTCATGTTTCATGTGTAGAAAGGAAGGTAAAAGTTGTAGCAGAACTATGAAATCCAACATCCAATACTGAACTTCCCCAGGTGATCTACACACACATAAAAAGCACGAAAGGATAAGCTCAGCGGTACTGTTAAGTTTGATGCCCTTTGAGGTTTGACTTGCGCGTCTGTATGCAACCATCAGATACCATCTTGAAGTTACCAGAATGCCCAAAACAACTTTGTTGAACTGTTCTACTCTAAACTGAAATACTTTTCCTTAAAACATTTTTTTTGCGACATGCTGTGTAGCTAATTATAAAATGAAGAAAAGAAGCTGATAAAATTTTCTCATCTCAAACGTACTGGTAAGTACACAAATCTGAGTGCTTTCAAGAGAGGTGACGCACCCGGTATTCAGTGTCCAGAAGCATACATAATGCTGCAGAATCCTATAGCAAGAAAATTTCTTTTAGTTGACAGATGGCTATGTCTGGTTACAAAGTCAATACCAAGTAAGGCACATATCCTAACCTGCAATTACATGAAGCTGCACGTGCTTCATAGGCTGTAACTCCGCCAATAACTGCTACATATTTCCCACCTCTAGCACGAGTGCGGAATCAATATACAGCATGGAAACAGCAGTTTTGTTGCTTTAGCTTCTTTACTATGCTGTTTAGGCAAGGGACGAGTTGAAATATTTGCATGGGCAGTTCTCGATTGAAGTAACGTAAAAAACATCCGCACTCCTTTCTGCTGAAGCGACTGGTGGACCACTTTTGCATGTCGCATCTCGTATGACTTGCTAAGGGTCCAGACTGACACACGCACCACGTCAAACCTTCACACAAAACACTCTTCGCTTTTGCTATAAGCTCCGGCCACAGGCAGTAAGTGTCCCGTCACCGTTCACATCGCAAAAGAAGGCAGCGCTCGCAGGCGGTCAGTTTGAGCTGACAGCGACAGGTGTTGCAGGCACACCGCCGACTAAGTTTCCAAGGAAGCCACACTGTAGAAGGGCGCCGTCTTGTAATCGAAACACACCACAGAAACAATGGCCACTGTCGCTGCTTATGAGCCAGGCATTTTTGCAACGAAGTTAGCAGTGCAATAGGCCGAAAGGTTCGACTCATCAAACGACGGCACCGCACTGCTGACCTCATTATCGTTGTCGACCAGACATCCATAGCACATATGCCCCGACGGATCGCTTAATTGGGAGCTGCTACTACTCTTGGATGAGAGCGCGCCCACCGGCAGCACACACCGGTAATCCTCCTTCTTTTGCGATTCCAGCACAGTAACAGCGGCGCGCAAGACAGCCCAGCAGCAGCACGAGAAAACAAGCGAAGCTCACGGCAGTGATCTCAGAAACCATGCAGCATGTCGGATAGGCTTTGGATTTGACGAGCTAGACCATGCCCACTCACGCACGCACGCACGCACGAATGTACCGACACGCATATTAATTCGTCCATGCGTCACAAATTTCTCCAGTTTTTAATGCTAATATGTGCACAAGAACTTAATTATTTTTGTAACGAAAGTTTCATTTGGTTTTAGTTCTTTGCTATCGCACTGCCCAAAAGCATAGAGCCCGAAAGAAACGACCTGGAGGAATGCCTGGAGGCAATGCCTTTCTAAACGGGCCGAAGGAAGCCGGAACTGGCCGAAGCGCTAGCCAACGAACGCAGCGTCTGGGGAGGGACAGCATGGCGGTCAGCGTTACTACGTTTGTCGTGGTCCTTTGTGGTGCCGAGGGCGTGAACCATCTCTGGCATGAGCATTTGTCACTCTTCCGATATGTGATGTGCCGACAGCAGTGAAATTCGCTGGTGCGATGTACGAAAACGTGGTAAGGTGCTGAGTAAACCTGTGTTTATAGCGTGCGTCAGCGGGCTCGACGGATAGCGCGTCGTCCTTTGCGCGCCTTCACTGGAAACGCTATGCTGACGGTGGGGCTCATTTCCTCCATGGCGGAGCAGCTGGTGGGAGACCACTACCCGGGTGACATCTCGCATCTTGGGGGTAAGTTAATTTTCTTCGAACCTGTTCATTATTTCAAAGCCTTTGCGCACAACTGGCCACGTCAACACAGCTAGTACAGAGACGCGAAGACGCAGTGCCTATCGCGGCAGCACGCAGCGCTGAAAGGTTGTTTGCTGGCGGCACACGGGCATGAATGCGCGTGTAGTGTCAGTGGTCACACAGTCATGGTCAGTATGCCATGCAAATATGCACAGCTGATCCGATCGCGGGGTGCACGATATCGGCGCCGTACTGCCGCCGTACTGCCATTCATCTCTCGCCGATAATGGAATATGTGCCCACCAATAGATCTTCGGCCCGGGCTTTACATTCTCGCCTCATGTTACGCTGGATGGATGGATGGATGGATGGATGGATAGGAGCGCCCCCTTTGAAACGGGGTGGTGGCAATTGCCACCATGCTCAGCTTTTCTTTATTTATTATTTTTTTGTTTACTGTGTTGGCAATTCTCATTAAGATTCTCCATCACCTTTGCCTACGGTTTCCTACTATTCTAACCTTGAAGTAATTGAAGTAACAGCGCTCGAGCAGTTTAACTACGTAGACTGCGATTCAGCTGCATGTGTTTGGATTGAGCTTCCTCCTCTTTCACTTGTATTTCACTTGTACTTTTATAAATTGTGTATTTAAGGTACGAAGCTCCATATGATCCAGCTGCGTTCGTACTTATAGCCGAGCCAGTGTAGTCGAGCCTTGAATAGCAGAACGGTGAGATAAAAACAAATTGCTCTGAAGTTTTTCGCCTCTATTTTGGCATTCGCTTTTTCATACTTTGGCTCGGAGCTGAAATGGTACAAACAACTGCAAAATGCACACAGGTGCCCTAGCTCCATTTGCCCTAAATCCCGAAGTTGCAGTGAAATTTAAGGGTAATTGAGCCTTTAATATGTACGAAGAATAAACTTGATTGTTTCATGATTATAACCAATGGCGCAAATAAATCTGACTTTGACTTAAATATGCTGAGGTACCTCTCCAATACCTTATTTGATGTTAAAGGAAAAAGTGTGGTTTTTCTGCAATTGGCACTATTAATTCATCATACCTGTGAGAATGTGAAATCAGTGCTAATCATGCCAGATTTCAAATTGAGGGACGCATGCAGAATTTGAAGCAAACCAGCCTTCTACTGAAAATATCGTTCTGCTGTGGTCTGTTCTTTTGAATGGTGGCATGTATTGTAGAAACGATGCTGGATATCGATATGAAAGTGATGTCTCGTCTGAGGCTAGGTTGTGAATGACTGCCGTGGTTATGAATTTCTTGTTGCCTGGCCCACTTCGAAATGTGGTTAAACAGTTGTGTTCCATTCTGCGACCGGCTCCTTTTTGTCCCTTGCACTTTGCCTTACATGCTTGATTCTAGTCCATTTTTTCCACTGTGCTGCTGTTAATGTGTCTTTTTACCTTGCAGCAATCTCCACATAACTTTACCAGCAATGCCTCTTCCAAGCTCTCCAGTATGGCTGTGCCAGCCTTTCACTTGGTGCTAGGATTCCCAGCAAGCAAGCAGGCTTTTGAGGTAAGCACTGAAGACATCTTCCGACACAAGTAGCTTTTATTTTCCTAGTCCACTGCTACTTGTGTGACCCCTCGTTAGGTTGATTTTGGCAAGTTAGGTTGCCTATTAAGGGCTCTCTTTTGTTTTTCACCTGCTGCTGTGGCCTACTGCATTGGTGTTCGGCTACTGAGCCCAAAGACGCGGCATTGAATTGTGGTGGCTTCGTTTCGACAAGGCGAAATGCATATTTGCTCGTGTGTTATGCAAATGTCAGTGCATGTTAAAGAATCTTTGGTGGTCGAAATTTATGCACAGCCTTCCTCTATGAATGGAGCTATTGTTCAACTTTGAGGCATTAAAGGGACACTGATGGCAAGCTGAAGTTGACCTGTGATGATGAAGTTCCGCATCCTAACCACAAAGACGACACTTTTTCTGAAAGTGGAGCTTTATAAGCCAGAGAAAGCAAAACATACAATTTTCATCAGCACCGGCTGATTTCGGAAGTAAATTGCGATGCGCTAACTCCGTTTTTTTTTTTGGCACAGATTCCAGAGGCTAGGCTGAACTGCCATTCACCTCAGAACGGTTATCATGGAGTCCTTTGTGTAGACTTCATGAGTTCAAATCGAGTGGCGGGAAAATTTTTAAATGTAATTTTTGCGCCAATCATTGTGTTGATGGCCTTTGCACTGCTGTTAAAAACCGGGATAGCAGTATGGTATC
Source organism: Amblyomma mixtum (assembly GCF_055824585.1). NCBI lineage: Eukaryota > Metazoa > Arthropoda > Arachnida > Ixodida > Ixodidae > Amblyomma > Amblyomma mixtum. The sequence continues at coordinate 149,908,571 of NC_143013.1, read as the reverse complement.
CCATAAAACTAGGTTCAGGACTTGCAGGAAGTGGTTTATCACATTCCGCTAGCTTGTGCAAGAAACTACTTCAGGGATATGTGCAGGTGTCTTTAATGTGTTCCTGAGTGAGCACTAACTCGTTAGGGGGAAGGCAGCTTCTAATCTGGCACCACAGTGCCAATGTCGTGAGTGTAAATCATAAGATGACCCATCAGTGTGTACGCCTGATTTCTGTGACACTTCAGTGGTGTATAGAAGTGGTAAACAAATCTGTAAGGTATTTGATGCATATCTCCAAGGCAACGGCTGTATGAGTAGCGAAGCCATTAGTCAATCTTCAACGGAAAGAATTTTCTCTTTTAGATGACGTGCTTGTATATCAGTGACAGTTATTTGTTGTCCTGCCTTTCGCTGGTGTGGGTCATGTGTGGCGCATCTTCATGCGAGCCTTCTTTTCCTTTACAAAAAATTCAATTGATAGTCCAACCTGTTTTCTTCTCTTTTCCTGTGTTGCATCTTTTGGCTGGTTTTAAATCTGTAACTGAGCTCAGACCGTGATAATTACAGCCGGTAAACAGGGCTACTGAATGTGAGCTTGGCATACATGCGCACTGTATGTGTGAAAGTGCAGTTCACAATATTCAGAAATGCTTGATAGCCTTACAAGAATCTAAAATTTTGTTGGAATTCCTATTTGTTCTCTGTTCAAGTGTCGAGAGTTTTTCCGCTTCATCGTGTGATTAGAGCCACTTTGGTACTTAAGCTGAAATCTTTTCTTTAGCCTGCATGTTTCTCACTTTTGGGACAGAAACGTGGAGGCTAATGAAGAGAGTTCAGCTTAAAATAGTATAGACACCTAATCTTGGTGGCATGTTTTCTTCTCTATAATGATGCGGAAGACACTACTATGCATGAATCACCATCTGGTATTCGCGTGAGACCGCTAAATAATTTATAATCAACTTTTTCTGCCATCCTGTTTCGGTGAACAATTTGACTATGGCTATGACATCAAAGAGAGCTTATAGGTCACGTGAGGCGTGGAAAAACTGCACTTATAATCGCTGCTTCATCATTTTAATTCGCTACAGCGCTGACGCCAGCATTCCTTAAGAGCCAGAAGTACCAATTGTATTGCAGTTTTTCATGCCTCACGTGACCAATAACCTCGCTTTGAAGTCACAGCCATCATTCAGCTGTCGAAACCGAAATAAATACAGCAGGAGAAAGAAATTTGATTATAAATTATTTAGCGGTCATAGGAGGATGCCATGTGGTAATCCGTGTATAATACTTTATGCCTTATTACAAAGATAAAAACACGTGCCAAACGATAAGGACAGCAAAGTGAGCTATGGAAAGAAAAATGATAAGTCTAACATTAAGAGACCAAAAGGGGGCGGAGTGGGTGAGGGAACAAACGCGGGTTAATGACATGCTGCTTGAAATTAAGAGGAAGAAATGGGCCTGGGCGGGGCTTGTAATGGGAAGACAACATAACCGCTGGTCCTTAAGGGTAATGGAGTGGATTCCAAAAGAATGAAAGCATAGCAGGGGGCGGCAGAAAGTTAGATGGGCGGATGAGATTAAGAAGTTCGCGGGGATATGGTGGCCACACCTAGCAAAGGACAGGGTTAATGTGGAGACATGGGTGAGTCCTTTGCCCTGCAGTGGGCCTAGTCAGGCTGATGATGATGGTATGTGTCGCACCTGCTGCTTCGTGCTATCAGCTGGCCCATGCTTGGCCGACCAGACTAGCCAAATTTGTGATGTGGGTTTTCTATTGCACCTGCATTTGTGTACACAGAGGACTTGAATGGTAGCAGGCGATGCTGTGCATGTGTTCACGCCACAGCACACGTGACCCACACTGAAAGCTTCTCTGCCTTTAGTAAGACAGCTGCATCAGTCTGGGGCATAACGTATCCCAGTGCTAGAGTATGAGTAAATTGCTCTGGAATTTTAATCTGGTATCAGGTAGCATAGCGCAAAAGAAGGCTAGCGCGGCTGCCTAATATTCTCTTGGGCAGCTGTGTTGGATTTTCAGTGCCTGTTAGTGTAATCCGTGAAAGTTCACTGTAACCCATTCGTTTCGATGTAAATTAGGAAGTCCTTAGAGCCCTGTACTTTTTAATGATAATAACAAGGCAATGCAGTAATTCAATTGTACCTGTTCTCTTTCAACACAGTAAAGTGCTGCTGGGTCGAGATCACAGTTTTACTTTGTAGGTGTGCTCAGGCTGTCATCATCATCATCAGCAGCAGCAGCAGCAGCAGCAGCAGCCTGACTACACCCACTGCAGGGCAAAGCCTCTCCCATGTCTCTCCAATTTTGTCTGTCCTTTGCCACTTGCGGCCACTGTATCCCCACAAACTTCTTAATCTCATCCACCCACCATTTTTTCCTGTGTGTGTGTCTTCTTCGCCATTCTGAAATTCAATCATACAAATGGATTGATGCACGTAGCGTCAGGTGCGTAATGTGATACCAGCAGCTCACCCCAAGCTGTGCTCAGATTTGCCTCATTGCTGCAGGAGCAATAAGGCAGATTTGAGGCTGAGTGGTGCAAAAACATGATTTTTCAAGAATGTCTTTGTGGAAATTGCAATTAATCATGTGAATTTGCTTTCATTTTAGGAGCTGCACACAAGCTGTGCGCCTTTCCATGCTGATCATGCTGGCCAGGTACGCTTATGGTTACATTACTAGGTTGTTTTCATAATGGCAGTTGTGGATTTCTGTGTGGTTTTAAAACATAAATTGTATAAGTATTTGGCCTGCCACAAAAGTATTGTGGTGCATTCAAGGCCAGTGTTACAAAGGGATGTTTTGATTGCTGCAAGAACTTGAAGGCCCCTGTGTGGTCACTGTGGAAGGCCCCCTCCCTACTTAGGAATTGCTATTTGGGTTACTCAGTCATTTGGCAGAGGAATAGTGTATAGAGATAAAAGATGGAAGAATGCTTCCAACTAAAGAAAAAAATCCAGCAAGCAGTCATAGAAGCAGAAGTACAAAAATGGCAAGGCTTTCTCTAATTTACATCGAATCTTTTTCACTTAGACTTCTTATTGCATAGAACGGCTGATGCTTGGCTTACACACATATTTTCTTTAGGTATGCAGTAGGTCTCACATTCTTGTATGATATGGTCACGGTGCCAAAAAATGATGGTGGTGTTAGAAAACTCGGAATATAGAGGAATTTTATTGCTGACCTTATGGAGAACTATGGTAGCTGTGCAGTCGTTATAAATATCTTCCAATATTTTCACATAACACTCTTCTACACCCTGATTCCGCAATGCCTGCATGAGAGCTGTGGTTCCACCGAGTCAATTGCTGTCTGGTAGTCAATGAACGCTATATATTGGGGTTGGTTATATTCTGCCCATTTCTCTATCACCTGATTGATTGCATGAATGTGGTCTCTTGTTGAGTATCCTTTACGAAAGCCTGCCTGATCATTTGGTTGATTGAATTCGAAGGTTGTCCTGACTCTATTAGTGATTACCTTAGTAAATACCTTGTAGACAATGGATAGTAAGCTGATCGGTCTGTAAATCTTCAAGTCCTTCACATCTTCTTTCTTATGAGTTAAAATAATGTTCGCATTCTTCCAAGCTCCTGATACGCTCGTGGTCACGAGGCAAGCGTGTACAGGGTGGCTAGTTTCTCTAGCACAATCTCTCCTCCGTCCTTCAACAAATTTGCTGTTACCTGATCCTCACCAGCTGCTTTACCCCTTTGCATTGCTCCTGAGGCTTTCTTTACTTCCTCCCTCGTTACTGGCGGGATGTCCCATTGCTATGCTCTACTGCCTCTCTCCGTAACGTTCTGATTACATTCACTACTGTAGAGATTTGTGCAGAACTCTTCGGCTACTTTAACTATCTTATCCATATTGCTTATGACATTGCCCTCTTTGTCTTTTAGTGCATAAATCTGGTTTTTACCTGTGATTAGTTTTCTCTTCACTGATTTTAGGCTACCTCCATGCTTTAGAGCATGCTAGGTTTTCTCCATGTTAAACTTTCTTATGTTGGCTACCTTGCACTTATAAATAACTTCGATAGCTCTCCTAGTTCTATTCTATCTCTGAAGTTAGACGCCCTCATGTTTTGGCGTTTCTTCATCAGACCTTTCGTCTCCTGAGATACCTTGCAGGTATCCTCTCGCATGATCTGAGCACCTACTTCTGCAGCACGCTCCAATGAATTTAAATATGTATTTAAAGATAACAGTTAAGGTGGGAGATTGAGCTTCGAGATTTGCACTTCAACTCGGGAGTTATGCCACTGCTACACAGAATACTTGATCGCCGTAGAGATATTTCATCATCTCGCACCAAGCTGCTGTGGCGCCACTGTCACAGTTGATAATTTTGCTGGGAAGCTGTTGTAGCGCTCACACAGTTTTGAAAAGGCGGTATTCATTGTATTTGTGCTATTGGCAACAGTGATAATATGCTTGCTGCAGTGTTTTGTGGCTAGCCTTCTTTTTTTTTAGTGAAATAAGTTGTACATTTCATGTTGAGTATTCTTTCAGCGATTAAATTGCTTTGATTTTATTCCTTAGTGTATAGTTGCGAGTGCTTCATGTCTGAGTGCAAATTTCTACCACTGAAAAGCCTTCAAAATCTTAATAGATGTCCACACTGTTCTAGGGACTCAGTGGCTATTGGAAATGCCCATTTAGCTGTATTCAAGTGCCGTTGAGTTAATAGCCATTTGAAAGCCTTCAAAATGCCTGTGTGACACGGTTTTGTGCAGGTTTGATGCTGAGCAGTCTGCGTGCTTGAGTCGGGTTTTCCCACTGTCTGTATTTCAAACCTGAAACTTTTCGAAATCATCATTGGTTCATTAATGGAAGAAGTACTTGTGCCCTTTTCTGGAATTTCCAGAAAACAGATTAACTGAATTTTTTTGTATACACTCCTACCTTTTTGCAGGTGCTGCATAGTGAGAACCTGTATCAAGACGCCAACCTGCTGGACTTGGAGAAACTGAAGAAATTGTTTAGCCACTGTGTGGCACCCATCATGAGGGATGTGGCATTAATAAAGCCAGTTAAGGTGACCTTATCTATGTCCTTTTGCAAGCATGCTACACACATGAGAGCCATCCCACGAAGCACCGTTTCTGCAAAGCTTGTTATCTCACAACATGCATGCTGAATAGGGCAGTGACAGACAGATGAGGAGGCCTTAATGCAGTACATTATCGTACCGTGTTGAGCAGTGATGTAGGAGCCTTGCAGCCATGCAAGGTATTATCGGTATCATGATGGTAACTCCATTAGACACTGTCTAGTGCTCTGTGAGCCAGACTCGGCTCTTGAACATTCTGGGACTCACCCTTGGCTCTCGGACATTCTGGAAGCCTCACCCGGCTTGCGCATATTACGCGAGGATGTCTCCTGCTGTACGATCCTTACGCAGCTTGCGCACTTATGTGAGAGATGTCTCGCGTTTGCGAGCTTGCTCGGCTTGCGCAAATTATGTGAAAAATGTCTCGCGTTCTGCGACCTCATTCAATCGTCGCATTTTGCGTGGCAATAAACACGCAAAGATAGGCACGCAGAATTCACGCTCAATATTTTCAATAGGGTAGTCTGTTTTCAAAAGTTGAAGATGGCGTAATGTTCAAACAAGCTGGTCTTTTGTTGCATTCTTTTTTGCGCAAGCGTACTTTATATTTGTGTTTAATTCTAAAAAGGGTACTTCTGGATCGAGCTTTGGGATCCCTGCACGGCGGCCGAATTTTGGATGAAGGCGGAATTTTAGAGGCCCGTTTATTGTGCGATGTAGGTGCCCTTGAAGAAACCCCAGCTGGTCGAAATTTCCGGAGCCCTTCACTACGACGTCCCTGATAGCCTGAGTCGCTTTGGGACGTTAAACCTCCATAGACCATAAACGAAACTAGCCTTCGGGAAAGAAATCTACGCTATTTATCGTGTCATGCATAGAACATTTCTTTTTGTCTCCGCAGATACATGCATTTAAATGACAAAAATCTACCTCGAAATGAAAAGTAGCGGTGCAAAGATAGGCATCAGAATTAAACAAAACACCAGGATAAACAAAGGGTCAGCTAAGAGCACGACCATGCACCGCGATATCCGTATGTTTCTAACTCTGTCCTCATAATCGTGTACGCAAAATGGTGGCGATCAGTGCAAAACTCCTCCGCGGTATGAAGTAGTTCCGTACGATTTTCATCTCCGAATGGCTTAGAACAGAGGGTGAAGCAATTGCCGCGATCCCGCGTAGTCCAAGCTACGCCATAAGCAACATCTCCTCCACGCAAGAAAAGTTGTGTGAGTCGTAACTTTGGAAGATTTTGTGGTAGTCCAAAAAGGATTCCTTCAATAACATACTTTGGTTCACGTACGCCTCTAAAATTTCAGTGTAAAAAGTTCAGAGTAACGTGAGCTGGCTAAGTTTGCAGTAAATAAATTTTATTTGTTTAGGGTTCGAAGACGACTCTTCTGTCATCTTCTCGTGCTACCTTTGGAGAGAACAACTGTCAAAACTGATTACTTTGGTTTGAAAAAAAAAACATTTAAAACCCAATACTAAGCCCCCTGCCGGCACAATCTTAGAAACAGGGAATTCGCTTCTACTAAAATAACATTTCTAGCTGCAACATCTTGTAATGGCCTGGAGCTGGGCGCTTTTGAAAAAAATGTTAGAAATTAGGCCATTCTCACTGCGGGCCCCTTCGCCAGCTGGACCGCGCTGTCGGCAGGCCTGGAATCCGTAGCAGGTGCAGCAGTCGGTTCAGCTTGGGCGTCAGCATCGGCAGCGGTGGGTTCCTGCAGGAAACACATTTAAAAGCCGCATGCGAATTGATTTCACACACACACCACGGTCACCCAGTACTGATTTCCAACCCTCCCTGCGCTTTTATTCAATACTCTAACACAGGGAATTAACGTCGACCATGACTGCATTGGAGAGGCGGTGCCTTGCAATCAGCTACAATGAAGCCATAAGTGAAAACCAGGAGATATGTCACGGCGGGCGGCGGGGGATGGTCATTTCTTTCAAGCTTAATGACAAAGGGATCTCTGTCTCCTCACACTCCTCTTCACAACTGCGCATGACCATGGGGCTACTACCGTTTTTGCGTACACGACCGTGGCGTATGGTGAAAATACTACTGCCCTCCGAGGGCACGATTCTAGTGGTGGTTTCAAAAGGCTTTTCCCGTCTGTTTTACGCGTAATGCATGATTACCCCGCGTCTGGTCATCTCAGTTCGGCCCGAATACTCCCCGTGCGCAAGAACGGTTTCACCGGCTAAAAGTGCGCCCCATGACTGCATGGTAAGCCGGCAGTTGCACGCAATGCCAGCACAATAAACGCCCGCAACCGCCACAGCGGGTCTGCTGCACACTGTTACTCATCGCCGAGCTCCGCTCGAGCAAGTCAGCATAGATCTGCCGGGTACGTTTCCGAAGTCTTTCAATGGAAATCTCAGTACCATCTTCTGTGCAGATAACCTCACTCGTTACTGTGTACTCCGTACTCCGAAAATCCGTAACTCGCCCCATGGGCTTCGGCTCTGCCGGGGGAAACCTGAAATGCCAGGAAGTCTTCAAGCCCTGTCAGCGTACGAAAGGAAGACACCATCCCAGCTCTTTTGCGCTAGGCGCTCAAGTGACGTGACTCCAAAGTTTTTAACGACTCTCACCGCACCCCTTCGGTCTTGAACACTTGTTCCCGTAACAATTAGTTCGCCTTGTTTTTAGAACGTGAGCTCCACTTTTCCTTGCAAGCATTGAAGTTTACGTAAGAGCGCAGATATTACCTTGAGACGGCCACAATTAGCAGAGAACATAAGAAAATCATAAGAAAAAGAAAATAAGAAACAGAAAATCTTGGTATAGGTGGGAATCGAACCCGAGCTTCCGGCACGCCAGACGATTACGCTTACACTCCACCACGCCCGTTTTTTTCTTTATTGCCTGGCTTTGATAAATAACATTCAACAAAACAAACAATCAACAAAACACACTAAACGCTATGTACATACACACGGCACTGTCGTGTCAGCCAGCATGAATCTGGCTAAGTCAGATTAAAATTCATGCAAACTTCAGAACGGCGCTAGTTTCGAGAGCCACTTCGGAGGCTCCGCAGCGGCTTTCTGGATGGCCAGAAACCAGTCCATGCATTCCGGAAAGTAAGTTCGGGCCTTGCGTCTTTGTCACAATGGTAGCCTGCCATTCTGGAGCGCCATATACAGTGGAGGCCTATCTGCATTATTATGTCAAACTGTACCCCATCCTCATTTTCTACAAGTAAGTACCGGATGCCTTAGGAGTCTAGTGGTAATTCTTTCTTTAGGGTTCGCTGCAATACATCCAAAAAATAAACCCCTTCCAAACAGTGTAAAAACATGGTCTATTGTTCCCGGCTTTCTGCAAATGAAACATTGAGATCACCGGAACATTATATGTTAAAAAAATTTATAGGGAAAGGAATTATTGTCATCCGCCACGCTTGTTCCACTCTTCAAAGTGAACGAAGGCGCGTCTAGTAAATGCACAGATGTCTAAGAAACGTATCTTCGAGATCTCTACTGAGCCTTTCATGGTTAATTTAATTATTGCCACGTAAATTACACATATCCTAATTAAGCGAGTAGCGAAGTATACGTTTCCAGTGAATTTCCTTCGTACCTGGCATTAAAGCCCCTGGAAATTTTTAAAGTAGCGACAACCTTTGCAGAACGCCGCCTCTCCCTCTCCTGCGCCCGTCGCCTCTTCCCATTGGTCGATGGTTTCGCGCGCAAAAGTCCTTTAAACCCGCGCTTTTCGCGGCCGCAGACGCCATATTGTCCGCTACAACCGCGCACTGTAGGTTCGGCGGGCGTCGTTGCGGACACTGCACTTTTGCTTGCTGTGAAGAACAGCGGCTTTTGTTTTGCTCGGAACGTGTGTCAGTCACCTAACTTCAAGCCGTCTATCTGTGCGGCATGACGGGCTGCTGCGCCTTCGGGTGCAAGAACCGTCACGACGGTGAAAAGCGGTTCTTCGCGATCCCATCATCGAAAACCGACGCGGGCCGGAGGAAGGTTTGGTTACACAGAATTGGCCGGGCGAAATTTAACGCAACGCCATCAACCAGACTTTGCGAGGTCAGTGACGTGCTTTCAATAGCTGCTGAGTTTTTCTTTTTTTTTCAAGCTACGCTGTGCAGTGGTTTGTTCGCAATCGAGCGTATGGCCGCAGTAAGCTCGACATAAGGGCGCTTGCGTTGAGCGCATCGTGATTGCACGCACGCAAACGTGTAACTGACGCGAGGCACACGTCTAACTGTAGAGTGACGTTCCTTAAATTTGAGCGCATGCCGCAGTTAGACATACGTGCGTACTATAAGCGCAGATCAAACTGCGCTCTGACATGGTGAAGCGCACGCGTGACATTCTGCAGTCGCGCGCGTGCGCGCGTGCGTGCGTGTATATTATATATAGATATATTGCAGAAAAAGACAAAAAGAGAATTATCGCGCCGATATGCATCGTCAAGGCACCGTAGGCACCGTTGGTGGAAACACCAGCTAGCGCACGCTGGCTTGCGTTTACTCTCGAAATATGACCAGTAGCTGTGGGTATGCGTGATAGTGCCCACCGTAAGTGGGTCGCTCGTTTTCTGTCACATACTTTGTAACATCACTTCCGCGTTCTCGCTTCACCTTGACGCCTAACTAGTTAGGAGAAGGCTACGAATGCGAGCAAATCTGTGATAACCTCTTTTATTAATGCTAAAACGTTTTTTTTTTTTGTTAACGTTGCCCACAGTGAGGCCTCCATTATCTCCGCTTTGTGGCCGCTTTTTTTTTTAAAATGATATCCGTATAACAAAAGGCTTTGGCTTTACCGATGTGCATTTAGTACTCGGACTGTTTCCGAACCTTAGCCGGGCATGTCTACCTCGCGGGCCGGGTCGGGTTCGGGCCTCTATCGAAAAAATCGGGCCGGGCTGGGGCGGGTAACGAAAAAGGTTGACGGGCTCGGGACGCGTGTATAATTAAGGCCCGTGCAGTGCTCTAATAACGACTATACGAATATGAAATATTATCGGACAGATATGTTAAAATCGAGGTAGGTTTTGCTTCTCACTAAATGCCTGATGCCGATGAAACATTTACGTAGAACTTTATTGTCGCTTTGCTGGCAGGCGAAGGATATTTGCGAGGTAGGTTTTGTCCTTACTAAGTAACTATTCCAAAGAAAATTTTAATGCGGAAGTCTATATCGTTACAGTTCATGCACGCGAGAGAACATTAGGGGAGGCACAGATAAGTACAGACGTAGCGTGGCCTTCATACCGTATTTCGAGCACTCCCTCAATCGTCTAACCTGGTCCGCGATACACTGCAGCAGACCAAAACCGAAAGGCACTAGAAGAGCGGATGAACTACAGGCATTTATAATGCCTTCACTTGCAGGTGTCTTTTCGAATGTCAAACCTCTGCATCCGTAGTAGCACGCCCAGCGTTCCGGCGTGGACAGTCGTTTTGTTTGCATACCCCTCTTCACCAAAACAGATCACCGCAAATTCGTTCTACGGCCTCGTGATTCACGGTTACGTTCAATGCACGCTCCACTCTCGATATCAAACTTGGCACGCCCGGCGCTCCAGAACATGGTGCGCGTGCGGCTCGACCAAAACAATCCATCTATGCGTGCTCATTTTTGCCTTTAGACGATTCAGTGAAGCATGCAAATGTTTCTCCTAAGTCACCGGTGTATTTATGCAGCGGAACGCACGGTTAATGCGGAGACAGAGAGAAGAACTCGGCAAGCACGGGAATCCAGCGCAACCAATTGAAAAGCGGCATTAGTTCCGTCGGAGCGGGCTAGAGGTCACCATCGCAGTCATATGAAATCACAACGAAAACAAAAGTCGTTCGCCCGGCGCGCGGGGGAGGAGGAGAGAAGAGGGAGGGCGTCTTGTCGCTACTTTAGTTTTTTCAGGGGCTTTACCTGGCCAGCGCCTCCTCTATTTTTACAATGCCAGCCGCATCGGCCGCTTCGCAATGGGAGCCGTCGGTACACCTGATTTCAGTTATTTGCCGCGCTGCGGCGCTAGCCAGATAGTAGCACTGCTTGCGTCATGCTTGCGTATGGGCGCGCGGTGGTGATAGCGCTGTCCTGCTCCTACTCCTGGCGTCTGTCAGGTTGTTGCTGTCTACAACTTCTTGTGTAGCTCTCGCTTCATCCGTGGCGCGGCGCTTTTTCCAACGGCAATCGGCTGTAGCGGCAGCTTTGCTCGCCCTTTGCAGAGGTGGCCTGTGGCTATCGCTTCGCCTATCCCTTGATGATGGCGGCTGGCATACTTTATGCGCTGTTTGAGGTACATGCGCTACTTATTGCTCTTTCTTGCTAGACGAGTAGAGTATTATAAGTTTTAAGGCTCGTTCGTTTTTTGGCACCATTGTTACCGAAAATTGTTTTGCGCGGGTAAATGATGTGGTCCGCGAAGCTGACGAGGTGTCCTCGCAGCAGCAGTAAAATGGCACCGGATAATTATCTGCAACAGGGCTGCTGCTTTCAGTTTTGCGTGAAGAGTGGGCAATTTTAAGCGCGTTTAAGTGGAGCTCAGGAACTTCGCTGCACAGACAGTACAAAAGAAGTTGACGTTTAAGTGCATTTATTCACATATATTTACAACAATTTACAGTAATAGTATACACAACTATTTGTATTTATAGCCATTTACATTTTTAGAATTGGTGTCTATTTGCTTGTATTAGCAGGTATTAACAGTCTTAAGAAATTTGCACCTAGCGCAACCACTTTTGTACGCACGAGGAGGAAAAAGCATCTCGTGCGCGAGCGGAACTCAACAACAATCAAAACACACCTAACGCCCGGGTGGAGACGCCAGTTCGTACGCCCTCACGTGTTTGCTCGCCCTCTCTTGCGGCGCCGAACGACAACGCCGGTAGAAGAGACGCTGACGCGGCGCCGAAGAAACTCTGCCTTGCGGTTCGGCCTTTACGGTGACTGCCCCTGAACACGTGCTGAAGAGGTCGCGATTTCCATTTTATCTGCCTCCTTTTCTTCAGGCGCTTTTCTTTGTTTTCCACCGTTTTATTAGCACCTGGTTGCAGTCAGGACCAGGCAGAACTTCCGATCTGCTTTGGCAACAGCTGCTGCGCCGTATATTTGCGAATGAAGTTCATTTTTCGCTTCTCAAAACAATAGTAGCTGCAGGTTGCCAAGGACAGAATAATCTTTATCTAGTCGTCGTAACAATGACAGCTTATCCTGACAAAAGTACAGCTACGACTTGAAAGCTATTGCTGTCTGGTAGTCTTGAAAAATGCCTTGTCGTGAAGATTTCCCATCCCTTCTTCATTTCATTCACCAATTTTTCTTACTGAACATGATAGAATCCTAATAGCATAACTTATTACTAAATACGTTTACCATCTGATTTCATATTTTCGCCAAGCAGTTTCAGTTCCTCTTCCGGAATGTTTCAGCGCTGTAGCTTACCTAAAATACCGACATGATTCGGCAAAGCCGCCACAGCCTTCCGTTGCAATGCCAACGGCGCTGCGCCGCACTGTCTGTGACTCTTTAAAACCAGCGCCTGCAGCGGCTTCGCGATGACCAGCGCTCCACGGTGAGCAGCGCCACGAACAGCGCGCTTAATGACGCGTCCATACCTGACAGGCAGCCTGATGGTCATGAATAAAGCCCCTCAATGAAACAAAAGTAGCGAAAAGCTTTGAACTTTCCGACACTCCTCCTCTCCTGGCGCGCCGCCGGAGAATCGAGCCTCCCATTGGCCGAGGCGTCGTAGTCACGTGTTAGCGCGCTTTTTGGCTCCGCAGCAGACGCCGGCGCCATTGCTGGGGCTGGGAGTCGCGCTTCGTTTTCATTCTGTGCAACAGTTTTGGCGGGAAGCATTTTTTTTTTCATCTTTGACGGCGTGTACGTGTTGCGGCGATGCCGAGCTTATGTTGCGCGTATGGATGCAACAACCGAGGTGGCAGTGGCAAAAGATTTTTTGTAATTCCTTCCAGAAAAAGCAAGGCGGCTCGCCGAAAGGTTTGGCAGCACAGGATCGGCCGGTCGGCCGGGCAAACTTCGATAATGTTGTGGATCCGCGTGTTTGTGAGATAAGTGGTCGTTTTTCAGTTGTTAGTCGTGTTTTTTCGGATGATTTGGTGTGAAGCGCCAGCGGCTGCAGTCTTCCTTCGCACTAAATGCCGTTTGGCATGATTCTAAATAGACTCGTTCGCTAGCGGGTACGAAAGCCGTGCTGAAGCGCAGGTTTAATGTTGCTCGCATTGCGCGGCGCGTCGGCTTGGTTTCAGTCGGGCTCGTTCGCATGTTGTTTGAGCCCGGCCGTTTACCTTGCTCGCTATGAAGGTCCAGGCTTGATGTTGCGCGCATTGCTTGCCGTATTTATGTTGCTGCAGCGGGACTCCTGGGCTCACGAACTCGATACTAAAGGGGCGGTACTCGCTGTTTGAGCCTATACGCTGCTCATGCTGCTCGCGGTGCAGGTCTAGCTTTCATGTTGAGCGCATCGCTAGACGTATTTGTTTTGTTACAGTTGCACTCCTTCGCTCACGAACTCGACACCAAAGGTGTGTTACTTGCTGTTGAAGCTCCTCCTGCTCATGCTGCTTGCGATTAAGGTGTAACTTTCATGTTGCGCGCATTGCTGAACGTATTTTTCAAGCTGCGTTCTAAACCGAAATCGGGCGTTACTGTGCCTAGGCACATTAACGCACCTGTCGCTTGAATACTCGATATCTGCGTGGATAATACTTGAGAATGCAAGCAAGGACCTCTGTATAACATAGTTTCAGACATTTTGGGTTCAGGCTGTCGTCGCTGCCGCGAATTCCTGCGAAAATCACGCTGCGTGGAGCTATGTAACGTGGATAGGTGGTGTCAAATGAGCACTATGGGCGCGAGCAATGATCCAGACGATTTCCAAAGTTCGACATTGGAAAAGCTCCTCATGGCTTTTAATGTGCAGTGGTGACGTGTTAACACTTGTGTATTCTTTTTTCAGTTATGAAAGGTCACGCTCTATATTTTTTTTCGTGCCTTGTATCTCCCACGCCACAATCTCAATGCGGCCGAATCGGAGGCAGAAAATGCAACAAAAATCATGCGGGTGCGCGGTCCGCTGCGCGCCAAAGCGCGAGTGACGAGAAAGCCACTCGTCGAACGATGGTAGTCACTCTAGTGCCGCGAACTCGCTCGCGCGCACCACTTCCAACGTGTGCTCCGCAGTCAAAGCGATCGAAGGACAAGAAGTTTCTATAAAGGAATCCAACGTTGGTCTGGGCAGTTATTACAGTAACTGATTTTTCAATCTCTCATTTCATGATGTCATTTTGACCGAAGCCAAGTCACAAAACGCAACACGAAGTTCATTTGGGTGCGCGGTCTACTGGGCGCGAAAAGGCGACGGTTGGGAGCGTCTGCTAGCTGCTCCCGACCTAGGTGCCGCCACCGTCGGCGCCCGGGAGAAGCCGAGAGAAGGAGCGCCGGCATAGGAGGAGGAGGGAGGAGATGTCGCTACTTTTAGTTTATTTAGGGGCTTTAGTCATGAAGGATGCAGAGCGCCGCCTCACGAAGAGAGATAGAAATGATAACAAAGTGGCCTCTTCCGCTTTCCGTTGTCTGGCGCCACCCAGATGGTCTTCTCCCCCGCAGACACACAGCAGGCACGAAGGCTAGCCGACGGGGGAGAGTAGGAAAGGAGGACAGGAGAGGGGTTTGGACGGTCGGATCGGCCCTACTCGGCAGGCATTGTAAAAATAGAGGAGGCGCTGACCTGGCATGTAGTCGTAGCGCCGTCATGCGGCGCGCAATGAAACACCCAACACACGATGTACGGCGATGGTTCAGCAGATGGCGCGCCTAGTGAATGTAAATGTCATAGCAACTTATCTTCTGGTTATGTGCTGAGCATTATGGGTGTCCAAATTGCAGATGTTCGAACCGACCTTTCTCTCCAATTAACCAGGTTCAGCTATTCTGATACCCTCATGGCCCGGGTCGGGCGTTACAGAGGGGAGTGGAATACATAACATAACATGAATCAGAGAAAAGCACAGCCATGCAAATAGCGATGTCAGTCGTGAAGAATTAAACAAAGCAAAAATGATTAAAATAAGAAAACCAAAATATAACGGCTAAAGTCCAAGAATATAATACAATTAAGAATACGATGGTAAGAATCAAAAATAATAAATAGCGCGTATGCTATTCATTTAGGGCAATAAAATTAGCTGTTAAAGCATTTTTGAACAAGGTAACATCTGTAATAGACGCAAGAGCGTCGGGGAGGTGGTTCGACTCTTTTATTGAAAGCAGGAGGAATTAATTGTGAAAGGCATTTGTGCGGCATGCAAAAGATTTAATTTTATGACGATGGTCTAAGCGACGTGACGCATAAGAGGGCCTCTGGAGCAAAAGATCGTGAAGTGTATCGTGGTAGTATTTTTTATGTAGCAAACGAAGTCAAGTATCTGACGTCTCACTGGGAGCGGTGGTAGGTGTAACGAGTTTTTCATGTTAGTTGTGCTGGCAGTAAGAGGGTTATTACTGAATATGTAACGAGTAGACCGATTCTGAATAGCTTCGATGGTTGTTGCTAGAAAATTAAAGCAGGGATCCTATACAGAGGCAGCATCCTCAAGCTTGGGACGGATAAGTGTTTTATAATGTTGTAGCTTAAGGGATGAAGAAATGTTCGCGAAAATACGTTTGAGATAGCCTAGAGAACGATTAGCGTCGCTAGTTATGTAGTTTATGTGCTGTTCCCTTGATAACCTGAATGAGAAGAATACGCCCAGGTGTTTGTAGGACGTTACCTGTTCCAGTGGGGAATTCTGTAGGACATACGATGAAACACTGGGGTTAGGTCGAGATACATGCATCACTTTACACTTTCCAGAGTTAAGAGTCATTGGTCAATACTGACACAATGCAGTTCCTGAGTTCCTGATTGAAAAATCCTTTCACCATTAGGATTGGTTATTTCGTCATAAATTACACAGTCGGCTGTAAAAAGGCCAGCGCGAGATTGAACTTTGGTGGGTAAGTCATTGATATAGATTAGAAAGAGTAAAGGAGCAAGAACAGAGCCTTGTGGCACTCCAGAATAAACGGGGATAAAGTTGGAGTCATTTTTCCTAACTGTTACGTATTGGGAGCGATTTGAAAGAAAACTTCTCAGCCATGCAAAAACATTAGGATCCAGACTAATATGTTAAATTCGAAGAGCAGTAGACTTTGGCATACCTTGTCAAAACGCGTAGAACAATAAAAAAATATGCAGTCGACAATACCGCCGCGGTCTAGGATGCAGTGAAGGAAGTGAGTGAATGATCCCAGTTGCGTTTCACATGAGTAATGCTTTCTAAAGCCATGTTGAGAACTATGGAAGAAAGAATGACAATCAAGATGAGCATCGATTTGGGATAAAATGATATGCTCAAGGACTTTGCACGGGACACTTGTCAAAGAAATGGGTCGATAGTTTTCAACAACATGCTTGTCACCATTTTTATGTATGGGAACAACCCTCCCGACCGTCCAGTCATCAGGTATCAAGCCCGTGGATAAAGATTGCTCGAAATGTTTTGTCAAATTGATAGAAGAGTAAAAGTTGGTGTCTTTAAGGAATTCTGAAATGATGCCATCAGGACCACAAGCATAAGACAGCTTCAGGGAGTCAATAAGCTTCTCCACACCAGCTGGATTAACTGTTATAGGAGGCATCATTGTGACAACGAGTATATGTCGAAATGGGGCTTTGGGACGTCTTTATGACTGGAAAACCGACGCTGCGAAAAAATAGTTGAATGCAGTGGGACATTGTTGATCAGTAAACGGTACACCATCACTGAAGTTAGCAATCATGCCATCACTTTCAGGGCCTTTTACCGTTTGCCAGAACTGTCGAGGATTAGAACGTAGCAAATTGGGGAGGGCGTGTTTAACGAAGTAGCGTTTGGATTCGCGTAAAGCGTGAGTGTAAGTACCATTTGCGGTTTGATAGGCATGCCATCGCTCTGACAATTTTGAGGTTTTAGCTGGGCGGTACACACGCTTGGTTTTATTGGCTAGACATCCAAGAGCTGCGTTATACCATGGTGATTTGGTGTATTTAATTACTCGCATGGAAGTGTGCTTGTTGATGAGCTTGAATCCTATGTTTTTGAACAAATCCCAGTTTTGTTATAGGATACGATTTTCAAAATTGCGCAGAAATTTGTCACAAAAAGGCGATAACACAAAATTAATTGCTTCGTAGCTTCCTCGGCTGTAATTCCTAACAATCTTCACTCTTTGTCAGCATTGGGAAAAGAAAATCTCAGCGTAAATACAGAGATTGAATGGTCGCTAAAGCCTGGAAAAATGCTGAGATTTGACAAATTCTAGACACGTTGCTGAGATAAGGTCAAGTGTGTTTTCGGAATGACTCGTGCATCTTGTAGGCAGAGTGGCAATTTGAGAGGAATTAAACGTTGAGCACAAGTCGATAGAAGATTTAGGTTTCCGAATCTGTGGGATGATTACTTTAGCTTTCCGCGCTCCAAGAGATATTAGGGCAACTGAAATCGCCCAGGAGAAAAATAGGAGATCCAGGAAACTGAACAGAGACTAGATTAATGACGTCATGAAGGTTATTGACGAATTCTAGGTCTCTGGACGGAGGAGGATAACATGCAAACAACTATGAGCTGTGTTCATTTTATGTTTAATAAAACCCATGCTATTGCTAGACCGTTTGTCACCTGAATTGCGCATGAAGATATATTATAGTCTACGGCAATTAGTACTACGCCACCTGATCTGTAATTTCTATCATTGCGGTAAAAATTGCTGTAGAGTTTGCTACATTCTAAAATTTAATGGTACTTTATTTGAAAGCCACGTTTATGTTGGTACTACTATGTGGGATGCACAAGAATCAATAAATGTACTTACACGATTTTTAAGGACACTCCGATATTAGTGTACACAACAGAAAGCTCGTTAAAGGACCCGCGACCCCTCTGTGATCGCTACGGTGAAAAGGTAGACGGTTGGTCGATGCTACTAGGAGCAGCGGCACAGGATAGTGTGAGTTCAGCGTCAGGTTTTTCGGTAATGGCAGGTTTTTTTAGGGGAGATGCAATAACCGTATTGGTGGCAGGGTTGTAGGTTTAACATTTCCCGTTCATGTGGAGCCTGTTATACTTGAGCTGGCATGACGTACTGCGAAGCTTTGCAAATTCTAAAAGGGTTTTTTTAGCGAGCCTAGTTGAGGGGCAGAAGTCTTCACCGAAAGAAATATTGTTCTTTTTTAATGCGGTCCGATTGAACAGAATTATTTGATCTTAGAAAAGACAAACTTGGCGTTAATGGGCCTGCGCGAATTTCCACTGGCACGTCCGAGACAATGCGAACGCCCAGTGTAATCAGAGCTCAGAGAAGAGAAGGCGGGTAGCTCATAGAGTAGTGAAATTATCTATTGCTCGGTGTGCATTGGGTTTTCTTGGGGCACTACAGGTATGTCATAAAAAATTATATTATTGTCCCAGGATCTATCCTCGGCGCCATCCAGGCGCGCGGGAGTTAGTACATTATTGCCGGAGGGTTTCAATGCTGTCAGTTTAGCGAGCAGGCAAGCTAGCCTACCGACAACTTCTTTCAGGTCTTGGCCTAAGCTATCTTGCTTATTACTGATTTCATTCACCGAAGGCTGAAGTAGCTCTGGGCCGCTTTGTTCCGCGACAGTTCTAGAGTGTAAGTCATGAAGCAGCTAGGTTATTAAGGCGAAAGCCTTTAATGCCTCATACTGTCGTTAGCAGACGCGTCGGCAGACGTGTCGACAGACGCGTCGGCAGCAGTGTCGACAGACGCGTCGGCAGATTTGTCCGCCTTTCGGCGTCACTGCTTAAAAAGAACCTGCGGCGAGGGTGCGAAATCCCTTTTAATAAATTCTGGTATACACACAGTTTGCCCGAACTGCGCGTGAAACGACACAGAACACCGGATGCGTTGACTAATAGGAAGCCCCTCTCTAGGGCTGCACCTTGGCACAGGCTGGAATCGGTCGTTACTAAGGACAGTAGCCAATCGCAGCGATTCTTACCATTGTAGGCTTTTGCAGCTCGCCTGTCCAATCTACAGGCTTGGTGTCCTCGACCTGAACAAAAAGAACATTTGTGTCATGCACGTGATCGATTTCCTTCAAAAAGTGGGCAGTAGTAGAACGAGATAGAATTTTGCCAGCAAGGGTTTGCAAGATACAATGAACTCCGATCTGTTAATAACATTCTTTCTCGGTTAGGTTCACTGCCTCCAGGAAGGGCGCCATGTTTTTCTTGAAAGCTTATATTCCCAAACGTGTCTATGAGATGCAGTTGAAGAATTACATTAGGACATTAACCCGATCAAAATTTCGTGATTTTACACCAACCCACAAAGCTTGAAAGAATTGAAGCTACTACCGACTTTTCAAGTCTTTTTCTAGTTACGTCCTCTGCAGCCTCTTCAAAAGTGTATTTTTTCTCCATATTTCCACCGCCAGTCAAATAGTCTGTTACAGTGCCATTCTAAATGCAACAAATCTCCCAGCCTGCATTTCACTTACGCACCTTAAATGCACTGCTTCTCCTTAGGCAGTGCTTGTATACGACTCAATACCCCCTGTAGTAACTAATAAAATAATATCTTTGCGCTAATAATGCATAGATTTCTTCGTTGGTCGGTGAACGGTGGTCGCAAAGCCCACTGTTGACGGATTTGTTGAATTTACTGGCCAAACTGTGCTCTCAGCAACGAGGAAGTAAAGCTACCACTATTGTTTTCACCGTTCTCGTACGTTCCATGTACTATGAGATAATAATGCATACATTTTCTTGCTGATCGTTGGACTCTGGTCGCACAGCCCACTGTATACTGATTCGTTGAAGTTACTGGAGAAACTGTGCTATTTTTTACCATTATTTTACGCTCCAAGTACTATGCGCTAATAATGCATAGATTTTTTGTTGATCGGTGGACGGTGGTCGCATAGCCCACTGTGGACAGATTTGTTGAACTTACTGGCCAAACTGTGCTCTCAGCAACGAGTAAGTGAAGCTATCACTATTGCGTTCACTATTCTTCTACGTTCCATGTACTATGTACTATCGGCCGGAAAATAAAACTGACCACCGCTCAGGGTAGCGGAGCGGCTGGGGGGCCGCACAGGGGCGCTGTTATCTCGCGCCGCTCGCTGGCAGCCAGAGTGCCCCGAGTGACGACAAATTCGCCCTCGCCCTCGCGCGGGGGCTTGTCGCGCTTGATAAATATCTAGTGTTGCGTTCAGCTGCCCTGCTGTTGACGGTCCCGACGAAAGGGAGCGCGCATCGCCTATTCATCGAGCATATCGGGCTGTGGAAGATCAAATGGACAGCCGCAGTCCGTCAAACCGCGGCTGTATGAAGAAACGAGTCGGAGTTTTGTTTTTGGTTGTCCTTTTATATTGCCCTCATGTTAGATGTTACTGCTAATCCGCTGCATCCACCATAGCCGGATTTTAGGCAGCGCGGTTGAAGAGGCCGCATCGGCAGCCACCGTGACGGGCGCTTTTTCACGCCAGTGAGTAACAGAGACGACGAACCTCTCTGCGGGCGCTGCTTCTCTTTCGAAGCTGTCGTATTGGCACTGTGTTCGCAATAAGCTCGATATTCTGTTCAGAAATCATCTGCAATTTGTTTTTAACTAGGGTCTACGATACGTAGTCTTTGACGATAATTTCTTTACAATAGTTCAGTCCCGAAGAGATTCTAGGAAGACGAATCACAAAAATTATTGTCAGTGATGAAATTTATTTGCGAAAGCAGATTAAATATCTCATTGGCAGTCTTCAGAGTGACCTTAGTGAGACGAGAAGTTGCCGTCTGCCGCGGTGACTTGACTTAGTCGTCTTGGCATAGTCATATAGTGCCGCCACTAGGTCTGGTCGTCGGCGCAGGGCTTCCCATTCCTCTTTGACGGCATGCCAGAGCTGGTCAGCTGTGCCACCACAAAGGCGCCGTGAGGAAAGTTCCTTCTTCATGATTCCCCATATGTTTTCGATGGGGTTGAGGTCAGCCTCATTAGGCGGCCACGGGAGCTGACGCACGGCGCAGCGCTCAAAAAGGTCGTTTCCAGCACGCGCCTTGTGCACGGGCCTGCGCTCGTGCTACAACACGTAGCAGACATCCGAGAACGGTCCGTCCAGGACGTAGGCAATCATGTTGCCGGTAAGGATCTCGCAGTACCTCGGCCCGGCTCGATCCGTACGAGTGGGCTGAGGCCGTCCCTACTGAGGGTGTCCCAGACGCTGACTGAGCACCAGCCACTGCTGAGCACGCTGTGGGTGTAGTCAGGGAGATACCTGTGCATAGGGCAGCAAAGATGTTCTAACAAACATTAGCATATGTCGGCTCCCAAACTTAAATCAGGTAGCGTTAATATAACAAATCCAACACTCTGCTGAAACTTCTGCTCGGCAGGAGAGAATAACCTACTTCGTATTCAATACTTAATCTACGTCAAATCGAACAAAAGGGAAAAACAAGGCTGCGCTATATTCTCAATACTACGATGTGTTGCAAAGCATACTTCATTAGCTGTAAGAATGACAGGTCATAGCTGCTGTTGAGCGGGCACCACAAACGTTGCTGCTGGTCCCAGCGCGTGCAGAATGTGGACTCATCCGAGAAAATCACTTCCCGCCACTCCTCTGGAGACCACTGCTGGACGGCTGTGGCGACGCTGAGTCTCTCTCCTCCCTGTTTTCTTGTGAGGTGCGGCTTTTGAGCTGCAACGCTGTTCATTAGACCTGCTTCTCGCCACCTGGATCTAATGGTGTCGCAGGAGAAGCTCATCCCAATTTCGTCACGAACCTCCCTGGCGTTCAAGAAGGGGTCTACAACTACTGCAGCAACGATTAACTCATCTTCTTCAAGCGTAGTACTCCTTGGCCGTCCACTGCGCTCAGCATCGGAAATTCTGCCGTGATCATCCCTGTATGCTCTAAGAACACGGCTCACCGCTGTTCTTGTCCTTCCGGTACGGCGACAGATTTCACGCTGAGGGACGCCTTCTATGCCCAATCGCACGATCCGCCTTCTTTCCTCGACTGGAATCCTTGGTGGCATTCTTGCGTGGTACTGAAGCCGATACAACCGTTCTCGGTTTTATAGGTTCAGTGGTCCCTCAGTGACCAATGACCAGACAGAATGTTATCAGGATAGCAGCGCGCACTGTAAAGGCTCTGGCCTATAACGTTGACAAAAGTAAAAAACGAACATTCAATCCAGGTTCACCATTAGATAACGGGAAACCGCGGAACGTATAAAACCGAGAACGGTTGCATCGGCTGCAGTACTTCGCAAGAATGCCACTGAGGATTCTAATCGAGGACAGAAGGCGGATCGTGCGACTCGGCATAGAAGGCGTCCCTCAGAGTGAAATATGTTGCCGTACCGGAAGGACAAGAACAGCGGTGAGCCGTATTCTTAGAGCATACAGGGACGAACACGGCAGAATTTCCGATGCTGAGCGCAGTGGACGGCCAAGGACTACTACGCTTGAAGAAGACGAGTTAATCTTTGCTGCAGTAGTTCTAGACCCCTTCTTGAACGCCAGGTAGTTTCGTGACGAACTTGGCATGAGCTGCTCCTGCGACACCATTAGACCCGGGTGGCGAGAAGCAGGTGTAATGAACTGCGTTGCAGCTCAAAAGCCACACCTCACAATAAACCAGAGAGGAGAGAGACTTAGCTTCGCCAGAGCCTTCCAGCAGTGGTCTCCAGAGAAGTGGCGGGATGTGATTTTCTCCGATGAGTCCACATTCTGCACGCGCTGGGTCCAGCAGCAACGTGAGTGGTGCCCGCTCGACAGCAGGTATGACCTGTCATTCTTACATCTAATGAAGTATGTTTTGCCACACATCGTAGTATTGAGAATACAGCCCAGCCTCGTTTTTCCCTTTTGTTTGATTTGACGTAGATTCAGTATCGAATACGAAGTAGGCTATTCTCCTCTGCCGAACAGAAGCTTCAGCAGAGTGTTGGATTTTTTATGTTAGCGCTACTTGATTTAAGTTTGGGAGCCGACATATGCTAATGTGTTGTGTTGTGTTGGGTTTATTGGCGCATAAGCAGCTAAGGCTATCATGCGCCAAGAACAAGGTATGGAAAAAATATGCTTGAGCAGAGTTTGAAAACAAAGTGGATAAAAACGTTGGTGTAAAGGGCCTAAAAGTTATTTTACTAACTAGCTGATAAAAGACAAGAATTTTAAAAATGTCTGATAGAGAAACTTTTAAAGGTTGGGTTACCTCCGCAGACATCCTTGGCTCGGCAAGGATTTCGAGGCTCCCAACAACTCAGAAAAAGACCTCAGCTTCCTTCTCATGATTGAGAAAGTGGCTGAGGTGTATAACTGTATGCAGTGAAGAACAGGGTGAGTAAATTAGAGTTGATGAAGAATACTGGCTTCCTTTAAAAAGCTAAAAACACAGGGTATACTGACAAGTGCATCTTCGCCTAAAATCAATGCTGGATGAAAAGGAATGTGTTCTTTGTAAAAGGTAGTAAAATGTTTTTTCCTTAGTGATTCAAGTTCTGTACATGAGAATAATATGTGGTTTATTGTTAGATCATATCCGCACTTTTCACAAAGAGGTTGGTCTTCTTTTGTAAGTAGGAAGTTGTGTGTGAGATGTGTGTGTCCAATACGGAGGCGGCATAAAATAACTTCGATGAAACGTTCTTGGTGGGAGCATGACTTCCATTCTTCTATAAATGGTTTTACTAAGTGGAGCTTATTATTACCTTCAATATTCCATTCAGACTGCCATTTATCTCTGAGCTTAAACTGTACTAACTTCATGCCATCTTTGTAGGGAATGTTCACTTTCTTTATTTCTTTGTTGCGAGCTTTTCCAGCACATTCATCTGCTTTCTCATTGCCAGCGATTCCAATGTGGCTGGGAACCCAGCAAAATTTTATGTCTTGTCCCTGTATTGTGGCGCTCGTTATGTTATGTATGATATCCCCGATTAGTGGTGTCACTGCAGTTCTATGGTGAAGTGAGGTTAGTATGCTCAGAGAATCAGTGTAAATGATACTGCTCTGAATGTTCTCATTTATTATTTTTTCTAATGCCAGTAAGACTGCGTAACACTCGGCGGTGAAAATGGATGCACACTCAGGTAGCCGTACTATTTTTTCCCAATTATTCTGAACTACAGCACTTCCCACGTAGTGCGCCGATTTTGATCCATCGGTATAAAATGCTTCGTATTCTCCGTATTTTTCTTTGAGTGCTAAATATTCTTGTAATATCTGTTCATGTGGTGTATGTTTTTTCTGAAATTGTGTTAATGTGAAGTCGCACACAGATGGTAGGCAGTACCAAGGCGGGAGTGGATCAGGTTTGCGGGCAATATTAGGTAATATGTTCATTATGTCTAGTTCTTGGCATTTCTCTTCAAAGCGGAGAAGAAGTGGTCTGATTGCTAGAGGTTTGTTGGTAAATAGTGTTCGAGATGGACACTTTGTAACGAGTGGGTAACAGATGTGTTTAGGCTGGGAACGGATCTTTAAGATGTATGAGCATGTTAGCATTGTTCGTCTGTCTGCAAGTGGTGGTTCATTAGTTTCTACGTAAAGGCTTTTTATGGGTGATGTCCTGTAAGCACCAGTTGAAAGACGCAGACCCATATTGTGCACAGGGTCCAGTCGCTTCAAGTACGACGGCCTTGCTGATCCATACACTATGCAGCCATAATCTAAAACGGAACGTACTACAGAGCGATAAATCTGTAGAAGGCATACCCGATCAGAACCCCAGTGTTTGCGTGAAAGGACTTTAAGTATGTTCAGTGATAGCGACGCTTTCTTCTTTAGTGCGTTTATGTGAGGCAGGAAAGTAAACTTTTTATCGAAGGTGATGCCTAGAAATTTGTGTTGTTTTTTTAAAGGCAGTTTGGTTTGGTTTAGGTGTAATGTGGGATCTGTGTGCAAGCCTCGTTTGAGTGAAAAAAGTAAGGCTACTGTTTTCTGTGGTGAGAACTGGAAACCATTCTTGTCTGCCCATGTTGCCAGTTTGTTGATTGTAAGTTGTACCTGTCTTTCACATGTAGATATATTGGAAGATGTGCACGCTATCTGAAGATCGTCGACATAGACTGAATGTGTTATGGACCTTGGTATAATTTTGTTAAGAGAATTCATTTTTACAATAAAAAGAGTTGTGCTTAAAATACACCCTTGAGGCACTCCATTTTCCTGAATAAAATCCCTTGAAAGGGTTGAGCCTAGACGAACTTTAAATGAACGGTTAGTCAAAAAGTCTTTAATTGAGTTCAGCATTCTGCCATGGATGCCAAATTCAGCTAAGTCCTGAAGAATCCCGAACCTCCAGGTAGTATCATATGCTTTTTCTAAATCAAAAAAGACGCTAAGACAGTGTTGCTTGTGTATAAAAGCTTCTCTGACCGTATTTTCAAGGCGGACTAGGTGGTCTGTAGTGCAGCATCCCTTTTTAAATCCACACTGATGGATATCAAGAAGTTCACCAGATTGAAGAACAAAGGTTAGTCTTATATTTAGGACACTTTCGAAGGATTTGGCAAGGCAACTAGTCAGGGCTATGGGTCTATAACTGCTAGGAGAAGTTGGGGGTTTACTAGGCTTAAGAAGCGGTACAATAATAGCTTTCTTCCAGGCTTCCGGTATTCTGCCAGTCATGAATATTGTGTTAAAGAATCTTAAAAGTGCGTCCACGGCTGGCTCCGAAAGATGCGCAAGCATTTCATAGTGTATTTCGTCGGGTCCTGGAGCAGTTTTTTTGCCGGCAGATAGTACTTTATTGATTTCTTGGAGGGTAATTAGACAATTGTATTTTTCATTTGTGCCTCCACTTGTTGGGAGCCTCTGTTTTTCAGCTGTGTTTTTGTGTTTTAAAAAAGACTGTGTATAGTGAGATGAACTTGAAACTGCAGCGAAATGTTCTCCTAGTATGTCTGCCTGTTCCTCTATGCTTGTTTGTGTGCCGGGTGTTGTTAAAAGCGGAATTGTGAATGGTGAAAAGCTACCGTTTAATTTTCGAACCTGCTCCCACATTTTTTTAGATGGGATCTGACTGTTGATAGATGAAACATAATTCTGCCATGAAGCTTTCTCGGCACTGCGACGGACGTACCGAGCTTTAGCTTTTGCTTTTTTAAAAATTAAGAGATTTTCATGTGTCGGATACCTACGGAATTTACCCCAAGCTCTGTTTTGTTGTTTTTTAGCTTCTTTACATTCTTTTTTCCACCATACTTTATGGTTTTGTCGCGTCACTCCTGACGACTGAGGAATAGCTGTGAGTGCGGCAGTTATGATACAATTAGTAAACTTTTCGTTTATCTGGTCGATAGTAAGATTTTCTAAAACTATATTTTCTAAAGTTGCCTTTGCTCTAAAAAGTGACCAGTCGGCGAGGTGAAGCTTCCAGCGCCGTGGCCTTGTGGGGATTATTTCCGGTGGGGATGTTAAAGTGATTAGTACAGGGAGGTGATCGCTGCCATATGGATTGTCAATGACGTCCCAGTTAAAATCATTAAAAACAGAAGGTGAGCTAAAAGACAAATCTAAAAAGGTCATTTTCCCCGAGGCAGGGGAGCAGTAGGTGGCTTTTCCTGTATTTAAAAGACATACATTGTTTGTGAGGATAAAATCTTCGATTATTTGACCCCTAGAGTCACAGTGCTCGCTTCCCCAAAAAGGGGAGTGAGCGTTGAAGTCCCCAACTACTAGATACGGTTCTGGAAGTTCATTGATAAATTCTTGTAAATCACGGACTGTTAATGTAGAATGTGGAGGAATATATACAGAACAGAGAGAAATTGTTTTATGGCTGACGACACTGACCGCAACGGCTTCAAGTTTTGTTTTGAGTTTTATTTCTCGAGCAGGAACGCCGCTTTGTACGATAATCGCGACGCCTCCAGAGAGTCTATTTGCCTGCTCACGATCGCGTCTAAAAGTTTTATAATGCTTCAGGATATTCATATGTTGTGGACCTAGATTGGTTTCCTGGAGACATAAGGCTACGGGTGACATTGATCCTAAAATGTTTTTTATGTCATCGTAATTTCTCAATATTCCTCTACAGTTCCACTGAACTAGAAAAGCCATGTTTATGTTTTGGGGTAGGAGCAACGAGAGGTTTACTTATGTTCTGGGGCCGTTATGGTAGCCCTGCCTTTTTTTCGCTCAAGAGAGCTGTTCCGCCGCTGTAGAGCAGGCGGGCTGGGAGTTTGGTCCATCACATCGGAAGAGGTGCTGGACGACCGCGAAGAAGCCGCGGGTGTGTGGGTGTCAGGCCTCCCCCGACGGGGGGAAGTCCTGCGGGATGCTGACTTGTGGGCCGGCACTCCCTGGCTTGTAGTTGGCAGAGCAGCTTTCGCTGTCTCAGCCTGGGGCGTGGATGGCACTGCCACAGGCGCGGTGGAAGTGGCCGCGGCAGATGCCGGAGCGCTGTGTGGTGCTACGCCCCCGCGCACCACATCAGCGAAGTTTGGTTTTGCTGTAAAGGAGAATGAATTGGTAAGCGCAAAACGCCTCCTCGCTTCTTTGAATGAAATGTTTTCTTTAGTCTTAATGGTGATGATTTCTTTCTCCTTTTTCCAGGACGGACACGCCCTGGAGTATGCAGCGTGCTCTCCTTCACAATTTGCGCAGCGTAGGGCTGCGTCGCATTCCTCAGAAGGGTGGTCCTTCGAAGCGCATTTCGCGCAGGTTTTGCGGCCGCGGCAACTCAGTGAGCCGTGGCCAAACTTCTGACAGTTGAAACAGCGGCGGGGATTCGGTATGTAGTGTCTGACGGTGATTTTCAGGTATCCAACATCGATCGTTTCGGGCAAACTGCTGGTGTTAAACGTGAGGACCATGTGTTTGGTGTCTATTTCTTTGTTGTCTTTGCGGATTTTGATTCTGTGCACGTCAATTACATTTTGATCAGAAAGTCCTTCAAGCATTTCGGTTTCTGTTAGATGGATGAAGTCAGCCTCTGAGATAACGCCTTTAACTGTGTTAAGAGATCGGTGGGGAGTCACGGAGACAGAGATGTCCCCTATGGAAGCAATGTTTGAGAGTTTTGAGCATTGGATGCTCTCACGGAGTTCGAGGAGTAGGTCGCCGCTGGACATTTTGGATACCTTGTAGCCAGGCCCTAAGGCATCTGTTAAGCATTTGGTGACAAGAAAGGGGGATATGATTCGGGCTTGTTTTTCTTCACAGTTGCTGTGTATTACGTGAAACTTTGTGAAAGTTGGTTTCTTTTTCATGAAAAAGTCTGATGCTTCGTTCCGCACTCTTTTGAGAGAGCGATCTAGTTTTGAAAGGGGGGGAGCCATAAAAATATTTGGTTTTTCGGTCATGGTGGCAGCCACCCACCATGGAGTCCAACAAGGGGACGCGACAGGAACTTGAAGGCAAGTCCTGCCCACGCCAGCTGTACACCTTAACTATAACCTAATATGACTCAACTCAGGGTAGTTGGTCACACACGGTTAACCCTCGCCGCCAGGAAAAAGAGGAAAAAACAAAGAAAATAGGAGGAGACAGGAGAGTTGTAAGAAAGAGATAGGAAAGTGAAAGATATAGGGGAGGATAGGAAAAGGCGACTGCCGATTTCCCCCGGTCGGGTCAGGCCGGAGGTGCCGTCTACAGGAAGCTGGGGCCAAAGTGGTGTGTTGCCTCCGCCGAGGGGCCTTAAGGGTCCAAACGCTCGGCATCGGCTCAACCACCAGGATCCCCTTTTCCCCGGACACGGCGATGCCACGCACGGCTAGGCGCGGATGCTCGGGTCCGTGGTGACGCATTGTTCACCATCATCCCCCTGCGAGGATGTCCCTGCGGATGCTCAGGTTAACCCCGTGGTGTCGCCACTCACCAACGTCTGCATGCTGCAGACGCCTCCCTGCGGGGAGACATATGCTAATGTTTGTTGGAAAATCTTTGCTGTCCTATGCACAGGTATCTCCATGACTACACCCACTAAGTCCTCAGCAGGGGCCGGTGTTCAGTCAGCGTCTGGGGCGCCCTCAGTAGGGACGGCCTCGGCCGACTCGTACGGATCGAGGGCTCTTTCAGCGGGCCGAGGTACGGCGAGATCCTTACCGGTCACATGATTCCCTACGTTCTGGACGGACCGTTCCCGGATGGCTGCTACGTGTTCCAGCACGACCGCAACCCCGTGCACAAGGCGCGTGCTGTAAGCGACCTTCTTGAGCGCTGCGCCGTGCGTCAGCTCCAGTGGCCGCCTAACGGGGCTGACCTCAACCCCATCGAAAACAACTGGGGAGTCATGAAGAAGAAACTTTCCTCACGGCGCTCTTGTGGTGGCACAGCTGACCAGCTCTGGCATGCCGTCAAAGAGGAATGGGAAGCCCTGCCCTGTCGACCAGACCTAGTGGCGGCACTATATCACTATGCCAAGACGACTAAGTCAAGTCACCGCTCCAGACGGCAACTTTTCGTCTCACTAAGGTCACTATGAAGAATGCCAATGAGATATTTAATCTGCTTTCGCAAATAAATTTCATCAGTGACTATAATTTTTGTGATTCGTTTTCCTAAGAATGTCTTCGGGACTGAACTCTAGTAAAGAAATTATTGTCAAAGACCACGTTTCGTAGACCCCAACTAAAGAAAAAAATTTCAGATGTTTTGGTGAACAGAATATCAAGCTGATTGCGAACACAGTGCCAATACGACAGCTTCGAAAGAGAAGCAGTGCCCCCAGAGAAGTTCGCCGTCTCTCTTTTCTCACTGGCGTGAAAAAGCACCCGTCACGGTGGCTGCCGATGCGGCGTCTTCAACCGCGCTGCCTAAAATCCGGCTATGGTGGATACAGGAGTTTAGCAGTAACATCTAACATGAGGGCAATATAAAAGTAAAACAAAAAAAAACTTAGACTCGTTTCTTCACACAGCCGCGGATTGATGATCTGCCACAACTCATCTGCCACAGCGCAATGTGCTCGATGAATAGGCGATGCGCGCTCCCTTTCGTCGGGACCGTCAACAGCAGAGCAGCTGAACGCAACACTAAATATTTATCAAGAGCGACAAGTCCCCGCGCGAGGGCGAGGGGGAAGTTTCTTCTCACTCGGGGCACTCCTGCTGCCAGTGAGCGAACCGAGATAACAGCGCCCCAGGGCGGCCCCGCAGCCGCTCCGTTACCATGAGCGGTGGTCCATTTTATTTTCTGGCCGCTAGTACTTCTACGTTCCATGTGGACGATATTATCATTTCTGTATATCACCTGCTTGTCTTTCGTTTTGTTTTTGCTGTATATCGTATGAGACTCAGAGAAGTTGATTAGGCATTATCATCCTGTCCTATCCACTGCTGTTAACATAGGATCATTTTCTTAAAACTCTTTGTATACTGATATGAATGCCTGTTACACCAGAGTAGTAATTTGGGCGTGTTGGTGGTTTATGATGAGGAAGTTAGAGCGCAAAAAAACAACGACAAAGTGGAGACGTGGACGGGCCAAGCGCTAACTTTCAACAACTGCTTTAATTGAAGTGCGGGAAGGGAACCTAGCGGGGACGCCGCGCATGCGCTAAACCTCTTGTCTCCCAAACTTGCTGCTGTTAAATCCTGAGGCGAGTGTGCAGAAGGTGGTGAAGGCATACATGGTTCAAAATAGTTAAGATTATACACATTATGATAACAAAAATCGATGTTCTTTTGGAGTCATGTGCACTGAGGGCGGCGTGCTGATGCATAGATCGTTCTGAGCGATCTTAGCGGCTTGAAACATCTCACGTTCGAGCCTACCTTGATGCCTCCCGATTACCGAGGTGCTTTTCAGCAGCGGTAGACATTTGCAGTCCTTACAATGGGGTGGGAGGTTCGAGCCGTAGCCTTTATCTAGTGAATTGGCGTGCTCCCTTAATCTGTCGTTTAAACAGCGACCTGTCTGACCGATATAGACTTGACCACAGCTCAGAGGGATATGATAAATAACGCCTTCGTTACAGGGAACAAATCTTTCTTCGTGCTTCTTATTGCACCCAGGATTCTTTTGACGCTCACCGGTCACCATGGGACATAACTTGGATAGCTTGCACGGCACCTTGAAGACAACATTAACCTGGAATTTAGCCGCAATTCTCTTCAGATTATGCGACACGCGGTGCATGTAAGGCATAACAGAGAAGCTTTTGCTCACTTGTTCCTTCGTGCGCCTTTGCAAGGGTGTTTTCATCTTCTTTATCAGCGTTTCCGCCCCAGCTACGATCATTTCGCCGGGGTAGCCAGAACTACCTAAACGCTCCACTTGGGTGTGGAAACTTTTTGTTTTATGGTGGCAAGACTTCAAGAGCGCTGCACGAAGACATGATGTAGCTATCCCTCTTTTGACTAACTTGGAATGAGCTGAGTCAAAAGGAAGCAATGCCTTTTTCGAACGTGGCGTGTACGCCCAGCACACATGTCCCGGGTCATTAAAAAACAAGCGAATGTCTAAAAACTGTAACGACTCAGATTGGTAGTTCAAGGGTAAATTTTAGGCTTGTCGAGGACCTGTTAAAAACATCTAAAATCAAGGTAGCCAAGAGGTGTAAAGTGTCCCCCGGCTTCACGTGAACAAGAACAAGTAAGTCATCAACGTATGTACAAACGTTTACAACAGGTAATCGCAAAATGAACAAGGGAGGGGAAAACCTCAGGTTGCTTCAGCCAACGTTTCGAGAAGGGGTCTTGTCTTTGTCTGGGCAAAGCGTTCTTCATTGGCGAGGATTAAATAGGGCCTTCGCTCCGATGAGG
Organism: Amblyomma mixtum; assembly: GCF_055824585.1. Taxonomy (NCBI): domain Eukaryota; kingdom Metazoa; phylum Arthropoda; class Arachnida; order Ixodida; family Ixodidae; genus Amblyomma; species Amblyomma mixtum. The sequence continues at coordinate 149,876,735 of NC_143013.1, read as the reverse complement.
AAGGCCCCGGGTGGGGGAAGGAAAGTGGTGTGAGAGGGGATGCGTGTCAGGAAGGGGAGGGAGGTGGATCTTGATTCGTTAAGCTGCATTAGTGGAAAAACATATCCGGGGGGTGTGTAATGAACAAAGGCTTTGAAGGGGCTGCGACGGGGGGGAGGCGCTGGGTGGACCTGTAAAACTCAGATAAGAGGATTACACACCCCCCGGATATAAGTTTTTCCACTATTGCAGCTTAATGAATCAAGATTCACCTCCCTCCCCTTCCTAACACGCATCCCCTCTCACACCACTTTCCTTCCCCCACCCGGGGCCTTCCTACTCGAAGCGAAGGCCCTATTTAATCTCTGCCAATGATGAACGCTTTGCCCAGACGAAGACAAGTCCCGTTGTCGAAACGTTGGTTCAAGCAACCTGAGGTTTTCCCCTCCCTTGTTCATTTTGTGATCGCCAAGGGCCATCTACCACACCCTCTCTTTACCATTTTACGACAGGTAGGTCGTTAAGATTGTCTAGAATCAAGGAATCTAATTTAGCTATATAAATTTCACATAATACAGGTTCAATACGAGAACCAATGCATATGCCGTCCTTCTGCAAAAAACAAACATCTCGGTACCTCACTAAAGTACAACTTAAGTAACAGTCCAGCAGTTCCAAAAAGGCTTCCGCTGTAATGCCACAGGAGTTCTGGAAAGCCACGGTACCAGTCCTATCAATAACTTCACTGACGGCTGTCAAGAGTTCCACGCGAGGTACAGAGTAGAGAGGTCCTCCACATCCACTGAAAAGGCACAGTTCGCTCCGGGAAGACCTTCCTAGAGCTGTTCAACCAAACGGTCTGCACTTGCAATCTTGTAGGGATTGTCCACATTAAGGCTGTTCAGGTGTGGCAAGAGGAACCTGCTGACGTGTTCCTGCCAGCTGCTCCTTTCGGACACGATTACCCTAAAAGGACAAAGCAGTTTGTGTGTCTTGGCAGCGAAAAATAGTTTCAGGACATCAACCTTGGTGGCACGAACACTTTTCGGAAGTGAATCAAGGTTGAGCTCCTCAAGCAGAGAGAGTGCTTTTGATTTCGCTCTTCCTGGCCGTATACCTGCTGGCTTGAAATTTTTGCTTACAGCCTGCTTGGCCTTTTCCTCGTATAAGCCCTGCGGCATGACAGTAAAGCCGCCCCCTTGTCAGATAAGAGGAGTGACAAGCCGGTGTCCTAGAAATGGCTAGTAATGTCACGTAGGATAGGACGACCACCTTTCTTCCTGGGGTATGTTCTTTGCAATGCGTCAACGCCCTCTGAAATGCAGCGTGCCTTCTCCTCTACTGGTGCTTTGCTAGCTATGTTATGAACAGTTGCTAAAAGAGTCACCTTGTCACCTGGGTCTTCCAAGCTGAACTTAGGACCTCTTTCCAGAACGCGTTGAACTTTGTTTGGGAGTGAAAAGTCGCCCAAGGTGTTCACTGGAACCATGCCAGCTTTCTTCTTGTTTCGCTCGCGCAAATTGCGAATAACTGTCTTCCAAAGGAATTCCGTTGCATCTTCTGCCGTTTTCCTGTACTCTCTGAAGCACTGTTGCCCAGAAAAGCGCTGTTTTCAGTGAAGTTATTGATAGGACTGTCACCGTGGCTTTCCAGAACTCCTGTGGCATTACAGCGGAAGCCTTTTGGACCTGCTGGACTGTTACTTAAGTTGTACTTTGGTGAGGTACCGAGATGTTTGTTTTTTTGCAGAAGGACGGCATATGCATTGGTTCTCGTATTGCACCTGTATTATGTGAAATTATCTCTCTAAATTAGATTCTTTGATTTTAGACAATCTTAACGACCTACCTGTTGTAAAAGTTTGTAGATACGTTGATGACTTTCTTGTTCTTGTTAACGTGAAGCCGGGGGACACTTTACACCTCTTGGCTACCTCGATTTTAGATGTTTTAACAGGTGCTCGACAAGCCTAAAATTTACCCTTGAACTACCCCTGGACATGTGTGCTGGGCGTACACGCCACGTTTGAAAAAGGCATTGCTTCCTTTTCACTCAGCTCACTCCAAGTTAGTCAAAAGAGGGATAGCTACATCGTGTCTTCGTGCAGCGCTCTTGAAGTCTTACCACCATAAAACAAAAGAAAGTTTCCACACCCAAGTGGACCGTTTAGGTAGTTCTGGCTACTCCGCCGAAATGATCGTAGCTGTGGCGGAAACGCTGATAAAGAAGATAAACACACCCTTGCAAAGGCGCACGAAGGAACAAATGAGCAAAAGCTTCGCTGTTATGCCTTACATGCACCGCGTGTCGCATAATCCGAAGAGAATTGCGGCTAAATTCCAGGTTAATGTTGTCTTCAAGGTGCCGTGCAAGCTATCCAAGTTATGTCCCATGGTGACCGGTGAGCGTCAAAAGAATCCTGGGTGCAATAAGAAGCACGAAGAAAGATTTGTTCCCTGTAAAGAAGGCGTTATTTATCATATCCCTCTGAGCTGTGGTCAAGTCTATATCGGTCAGGCAGGTCGCTGTTTAAACGACAGATTGAGGGAGCACGCCAATTCACTAAATAAAGGCTACGGCTCGAACCTCCCACCCCATTGTAAGGACTGCAACTGTCTACCGCTGCTGAAAAGCACCTCGGTAATCGGGAGGCATCAAGGTAGGCTCGAACGTGTGTTGTTTGGAGCCGCTAAGATCGCTCAGAACGATCTATGCATCAGCACGCCTCCCTCAGTGCACATGACTCCAAAAGAACATCGATTTTTGTCATCATAATGTGTACAATCTTAACTATTTTGAACCATGTATGCCTTCCCCACCTTCTGCACACTCGCCTCCGGATTTAACAACAGCAAGTTTGGGAGACAATAGGTTTAGCGCATGCGCGGCGGCCCCGCTAGGTTCCCTTCCCGCACTTCAATAAAGCAGTTGTTGAAAGTTAGCGCTTGTCCCGTCCACGTCTCCACTTTGTCTTTGTTTTTTTGCGCTCTAACTTCCTCATCATGAGCCTGTTTAACAATGTATGTAGACCCTTATAACCACTCCTGTAAATATCCGCGATGGAACTGGTAGTATTTCGAAATAAATTTATAAAATAATAAACTAGCCTCTAGCTATAATGAAATGAAGAGCAACGTTTTTTGTTTATACTACATAAACGCCTCATTTAGAATAGTCTTACGCGTGAGGACCACATACTAGGTGAGATTAAAACTTGTAAGCACTAACAACCTCTCATCTGCGACTGATTTACCCGCTTGGCCGTTGAATACCTGCCCGGAAACAAAACAACAAAGCAGATTTCCACCCAAAAGCTAATTAAGATGGCTAGAATCTGGGTTGGCTTTCCTACAACGCTGCGCAGTCCACCTGTCCAACTCATACTGCTGCCAACTTGACACACAAAGTTCACGCTCGAACAACCAAGTGCCCCATTACGCGGAAGTGTCGGTATTATCGCCACCCGCGCCATCACAAACCACCGCCAGAACCATAGACTACCACAAATAGCCTGCGGCACTTCAAGTTTCACTCACCTCTTAAGGACGGCACCAACGAAAGCATGGCACTATGCATTTTAGAGAGAACTTACATGATTTCAATAAAAAAAATCAAATAACACGCTGAACGGAGATTGAACTCGGTCCTCACTCTTTGTAGTTCCGCTTCAGCCTCCGAAGTTTTGGCATCGTCGGCCTGTGGAGAATGCTGCAAGCGATTTTCGTCTTGTTAGATTTTATGTACAGGCCTACTAGACATGGTTTGAACGTCATTTCTATTCACTGCATGTAAGGGTGCGTCCAATCTGAACGGGACCATATTATTCTCTGTGGCTAATGATTACGTCAGATGTGTCACTGAAAACTAAAATCTGTTTTTGCAAATAGTTACCTTCTGATTGGAAAATGTCCTTGGGCTGATTCTAATGTTATCATAGCTGCAACAACCGAATTCGCTCATCTGTGTGAACTATCTATTGCCGTCCGAAATGCAGCTGCCTGTAAGCGCGGGAACGCCGCCAGAAAAAAGGTATCTCACGTGGGACGGAAGAACGCCCAGAAGCAGATGTATACGGCCTAGAAAGGTTGGCGTAGAGCTTCAACTGTTTATTGGGAGAACTTGCGCCCGTACACACAGAAAACAACTCCGGGGGGGGGGGGGGGGGGGGGGGGGCATGAGGCGTCGAAAATTGAGTAGGACCATCGCTCTCAGCCTCACTCAATTTAAACACGCTATCAAATTTTCGAGACTAGAAACTGAAACACAAGCACAATTTGGAACATCATATAAAAAACCCTACGTGATCACTGCTTTTGCAGAGCAGTGTTGTTGACTCTCTCGTAGCTAGATTGCGATAAAGCTGCGGGACGCTGGGGGTGAAATCAATATGGTGGGCCCGGCAAAAAGAAAAAAAATCATAATCGTCAAATGAACATCGTCAATGGATCAGCGGCCTGCGGCAGGTATCCACAAGCAATATAGAAAAAAAAAACACCGCAAGGTTTTGTAGCAATGTACAAAAATATACCTGAAATCTACTTGGGTGTTCACTACAGCAATACATATATCCGTAAGAAAATTTTGGTGTCGACGCATTTCATGTGTAACTTAGCCCGTCGTAGGATAAAGGAGCCTGCTAGTAAACCAATTCCATTGGGTAGCGCTGTTTTGTTGCAGTCGTCGCCATAAAAGATGGGCAAGTATCAACTAGAGCTCCTTGAAAGCAGTGAGGAAAGCTCTGCTGCCATCAGAAAACACAGCACAGGCCAGGGAGAAGGGGATGGTGGCGTAGATGATGATTTAGCATGCAGGTGTAACCATTTTGTTCCAAGTATGCTATGTTGAGTACCAGAAGATGGCCGGTGTGAACTGTGCTTATAATCTTATTAATTTTTCAATCCGTAGATTCGTGCGTGAAACAGTGGGTAACCTTGTTTCATGTTTATTAATATAACTGGCAAAGTAAGAGCAAGTTCTATGGGCAGCGCATTGTCTCTTATGTCAAGAACAATCTATTAGGCTCCTTTCGAGGTTTCCTGCCCGCGAGGAGATGAACTTCTTAACAACTGTCCTGAATATCATTACTTCTGGAAAGGCATATATATGTTTATGTCAACCCTTCAATAATACTGCCACAACGGAGCAGCCAATTCTTAAGCGATCCACTGCCACGTCTACTTGACTGCCATTAATCTCAGCAAGGTACAAATTTGAACCGGTTTGACAGTTTCCTAAATTTACTGCAAGTTCAAAGTCCTCCTTAGCCGCCCTCCAAAAGGAGGATACCACATTTTGTATAGTAATATTTTGTTTTGTCACCAACGTTTGTCACAAAAATCTTGTCTAGAACGTGCTTTCATTCCATGGAGTGTTCATGAACCAGTTGCACATGATCCGTAGCCATGGCTCGTGATATGAACGCAGGGGCGAGTCCAAGTTGCACGAATTGATCTGTCAGCGTCAGCTTCTCGCCAGGGAACAAATGCTTCATACGCTTAACTTTGGTCGCTCGCTGTCCCTCCCGGTGGTTATTGGAATTAAGTTATTTTTTTTATTTTATCAAACAATGCCGCCAAAAAAACAATGAAATTTGTGTGAATCTGTGTAATTTAAGCTATATATATGGTTTGAAAGCGGCATTAACTAGTTCTTGGTTCCAGATACGGTTCATAGTAATCCTTTTTAATAAATTCTGGTATGCAGACAGTTTGCCCGAACTGCGCGTGAAACGACACTGAACACCAGGTGCGTTGACTAATAATAAGCCCCCTCTAGGGCTGCACCTTGGCACAGGCTGGAATGGGTCGTTACCAAGGACAGTATCGAATCGCAGAGATTCTTACCATTGTGGGCTTTTGCAGCTCGCCTGTCCCGTCTGCAGGCTTGGTGTCGTCGACCTGAACAAAAAGAACATTTGTGTCATGCGCGTGATCGAATTCCTTCAAAAAGTGGGGAGTAGTAGAACGAGATAGAATTTTGCCAACAAGGGTTTGCAAGATACAATGAACTCCGATCTGTTAATAACATTCTTTCTTGGTTAGGTTCACTGCCTCCGGGAAGGGCGCCATGTTTTTCTTGAAAGCTTATATTCTCGAACGTGTCTCTGAGATGCAGTTGAAGAATTACATTAGGACATTAAAGCGATCGAAATTTCGTGATTTTACACCAACCCACAAAGCTTGAAAGAACTGAAGCTGCTACCAATTTTTCTATTCTTTTTCTGGTTACGTCCTCTGCAGCCTCTTCGAAAGTGTATTTTTTCTCCAAATTTCCACCGCCAGTTAAATAGTCTGTTACAGTGACATTTTAAATGTAACAAATATACCAGCCTGCATTTCACTTACGCACCTTAAGTGCACTGCTTCTGCTTAGGCAGTCCATCTATGCGACGGAATACCTTCTGTAGTAACTAATAAAATAATAACTTTGCGCTAGATTTCTTCATTGGTCAGTGAACGGTGGTCGCACAGTCCACGGTTGACAGATTTGTTGAACTTACTGGCCAAGGTGTACTCTCAGCAACGAGTAAGTGAAGCTATCATTATAGAGTTTACCATTCTTTTACGTTCCATGTACTATGGGAATCTATGATTATGTGAAACTGTGGACGCTATTATAATTTGTTGATATCAGGTGCTCGCCTTTCTTTTTGTTTTTGCAGTATATCGTATGAAACTCAGACAAGTTTATTAGGCATTATCATCCTGCCCTACCCATGGCTGTTAACATAGGATCATTTTCTTTAAACTTTATGTTATCCTTTTGTATACTAATATGAATGCCTATTCCACAATGTATGTAGTCCCTTATAACCATTCCTGCAAATAACCGGGACGGAATTGGTAATACTTCGAAATAAATAAATAAAATAATAAACTAGCCTCTAGCTATAATGAAATGAAGAGCAAAGTTTTTTGTTTATACTACATAAACGCCTCATTTAGAATAGTCTTACGCGTGAGGACCACATACTAGGTGAGATTAAAACTTGTAACCACTAACAACCTCTCATCTGCGACTGATTTACCCGCTTGGCCGTTGAATACCTGCCCGGAAACAAAACAACAAAGCAGATTTCCACCCAAAAGCTAATTAAGATGGCTAGAATCTGGGTCGGCTTTCCTACAACGCTGCGCAGGCCACCTGTCCAACTCATACTGCTGCCAACTTGACACACAAAGTTCACGCTCGAACAACCAAATGCCCCATTACGCGGAAGTGTCGGTATTGTCGCCACCCGCGCCATCACAAACCACCGCCAGAACCATAGACTACCACAAATAGCCTGCGGCACTTCAAGTTTCACGCACCTCTTAAGGACGGCACCAACGAAAGCATGGCACTATGCATTTTAGAGAGAGCTTATATGATTTCAATAAAAAAAATCAAATAACACGCTGAACGGAGAGTGAACTCGGTGCTCACCTTTTGTAGTTCCGTTTCAGCCTCCGCAGTTTTGGCATCGTAGGCCTGTGGAGAATGCTGCAAGCGATTTTCGTCTTGTTACAATTTATGTACAGGCATACTAGACACGGTTTGAACGTCATTGCCACTCACTGCATGTACGGGTGCGTCCAATCTAAACGGGAGTATATTATTCGCAATGGCGCATTACGTCACATGTGTGACTGAAAACTACAAATCTGTTTTTGTAAATAGTTCGCTTCTGAACGAATAATGTCCTTGGGCCGATTCTAATGTTAGCTTGGCCGCAACAACCGAATTCGTTCTTCTATGTGAACTACCTGTTCCCGTCCGAATTGCAGCTGCCTGTAAGCGGGGGAATGCCGCCAGAAAAAAGGTATCTCACGTGGGACGGAAGAATGCAAAAAAACAGACGTATACGGCCTAGAAAGGTTGGCGTAGAGCTACAACTGTTTTTTGGGAGAACCTCTGTGCGTACACACAGAAGACAACTCGTGGGAGGGGGGCGTCAATGCATCTCTTGTCAAGCTGTCGAGAGGCGCTGTGGATTAGAGGAACGAAAACTGAAGGAAAGCAGTAAATAAAAACGATATGCTTCCTGAAGTTTCCTTGCTTCAGATGACATGACAAGAAATTGTGAAAACGTGGAAGGAGCCGTTGCTTTCGATTTTACTCTACAAGCGTTCGGTACACACTCTTGAAATGCATCTCCACGCACGTAGGCCTAATGGATGAACTGCTTTGCAACCAAAATTTAGGAGATCGCTTATAATGCTTGATTTCAAGACCAGTGCACACACTGCAGCGCTTAATGTAAGATGTAGGGTTTGGCGTCCTGAATTTCGAGTGGCCTATGTAAAAAGCTTTAGTAGAAAGCTCTGGCTTAATTCAGACGACTTGGAATTCTTCAGCGTGCACTGACGTCGCAGGGTACACGGGCTCCCAAAGGATTTCATCTCCATCGAGATGTCCGGCGTCCTGAATTTTGAGTGGGCTATGTAAAAAGCTTTAGTAGAAAGGTCTGGCTTAATTCAGACGACTTGGAATTCTTCAGCGTGCACTGACGTCGCAGGGTACACGGGCACCCCGAAGTATTTCGTCTCCATCGAGATGGGGCTGCCACGGCTTCGGTAATAGCCATCGTGGTCTGGCAAAAGCCGAACGACAAAGCCACTGACCCCTTGCGGCAAAATCGAGCAGGCGCTGCAACCTGAGAAGATAGTGTGTGCCATTAAGCAGCGTCGCTTATCTTGTGCTGCCTGAAAGGACAAAAACTAAGAGTGCGGTAGCGACTGCCCTTTGAAATTAGACTTTTTGGTACAGTGCTAGGTGTTATAGTATTTGTATTTAGTATGCCAAATGGCAGAGCTATTTCCTGTGTGTTTATTTGCTCCGCAATGCACCCTTCCCTAATTTGGCTACGGCACCTACAACACTGCCTCTAACCTGGATAGCTGCCTAGGCTCACAGAGCTCAATCTATGTAGCCACAGCTCTTCCATAGAAGATGCGTTTGTAGATTCTCACATTCACAGCGTTCACCAGGGCAAGGAATTAGAGATTGATAGCTGTTCGTACCACCTTAGTCTCTATCACTCACTAACTCACTAATGTGCGACCAGCCATGACGAACATGGTCATCTGAAAGGTGATGGCGCCTGCTCAGGTACGCTCGCAGCTAGGGTTACATCTTTGCAGCTAGCAGATGTGTTTAGCTTTAGTCCTAGCGGCTCAAGCTAATCAGGGCAATGTAGTTTTCGCCCAGTAAAGGAAACCTTCGTTCTCGGTTAATACATACGGCGAAAGCTCCAGTGCCACTGAGCCTATGGAGAAAGTTCCGTACGGAGCTGCTGCTCTAAGAAAACCAGAACGAAATAATCTGCCGATGTTTACAACAACTGCTGAGTGTATTTGTCTCAGTGAGGTTGAATGTTCTTGGGTCACCCTATATAGCTGGTTCATTCATGCGCTGTAATAGTGTGACTTGCCTGAGGGGAAAGTCCTGATGACACTTGCACCATGCGTGGCGAGTGGTGAACAATATTAGAGGTCTTCGCTCGGATATTCACAAAACAAAGTTCTAGGAATCCTAATCAAAACCATCGTAGGAGAAGAAAAAAGGTGGCTTGTCATCAAGCGGATAGCTCTACTCGAAAGCATCCTGCCTTACAACATGGCCCGGCCGTAGGTCTCCTGTGGGACATCGACAGCACAACGTTAATAACCGCCATGCAGTACTCGCATCTTAATAGGCTGGAAGGCGCTTCTAGACGAAAGCACAGCGCGGACCAGAGACTTTAAGAAGCAGAGTGTGTTCTTCTAGTGCCTGGGTGCGGCAGATGGGTGTAATGGGGATCTTCAGTGGACGTAAAGCCAACATAGAAAGAGGGAGTTGGTAGGCTTCAACACAGCTGCCTTTCTCATTCATGTGACCTGTGGCCTTGGTCTCCAAGAATGTGTTTTTTAGACCTTGCCCTCATAGTGGCTTTAAGGGTTGCTTACTAAAGAAATGCTCCAACACGCACGAGCGTCGCCTCTAGGTCAGTGCTCTGTTCGACAGTAACTGGAAATTAAACCTCTAGGACAAAACAGTTCCACTTTTCAACCATGGACTGTGCCTCGTTTACGCCTCATTTATATGTATCAGTGTTTCTTGAGTTTTGCTTGTTTTAATTTGAAATTTTATAAGGACAGCTGCAGGACACACGTAAACCGGGTAAATAACGCCGGCCCCACTGTTGAAGTACGCAGAGTTTAGCAACTTCTGCTTGTTGAAAATGTTGAGGACCTCAACCTACAGCACCAGAACCACACGTTAAGGGCCTAGAAGGCCTGCTGAAGATAAGAGAAGACTTTTAATTTTTTAACATTAAGGTAACGTTGATGCAACTGAAATAAAATTTTAAAGCATTATTCTATGATTCGGTGCTACCTGGAAAGGTGTACTGAAACAGTATGCGACGCGTACCTACATTGAGAGGTTAGTGTTAATTCAGTTTTACCTAGCTTCTACAAGCCCGAAAAACTACAAGTTAATTAACCGATGCCCCTCAGTAATTCCTGTAAATGCGTGTGGTCACGTGATTTTTTCATCACGCTTATTGTCGCGTTGCATTCACGTGCAGCACCACTTAGGTTCCGATACGAGACTACGAAGCGTCGCATTTTAAGTTCACTACCACTTTTCCCCGACGATGGAGCCTGTATTAGCATGAAAAGTTATGAATTGGGCAGGGGTAATCTGCACGATGTCGCCAACTGTTGATAATTATTTTAACGAACGCACCTCGAAAGAAAAGAAGGAGTCTCTGTATTCAGGAGAAAGCCTGTTCGCTCCCGATGTAGCTTGAATATTTTAGGCCGGCGTCCGCCGCTTGCCAACCGTGCCAGTCAACGCGCAGAAGTGGTTCTTGGGTCTACGCTCTCCGCATTCCTTGCCCGCCCGCTCGCAATGGCTGCCGCCGCCGGCTTTCACAACGATTCCAGCAAAACCTTGCAACGATTGTAAAATCAGCGCTTCATTTCGCATGAATCTTCACATTTCTGATAAAACACAACCAACTCTTGGATCGAAGCTAGTCCCTCCACTCCAGAGGCACCGTTTGAAAAAATTGGCAGTGACTTAGCTCTGCTATGCCAGGCTATACGTAGCATGAGGCCTTGTTATGTCTTGGTTAAGCTTGTTGTTATTAGCTTGGCTTCCCCCTGTCAAACCTTGAAAATCCGGTACGTGTAACTATAACTAAATTAAAGGCGAGACAATGTGCAGCATCAATTCTTATTGGCAGTGAAATTCGCAGGTTGGTATCATTTTTCCTCTCGACGGCTAACCGTCACGCAAGAACCTCGGGGAGTGATGAATTTTTTTTTCAACTCTCCTGCGCCGCTCTGCAGCAGCCCGACTCTCTTTTTCCTCCATGGAACACGGCCCAATAGCTGTTTATCCCTCTACATTTATACACGCGGCTAAATCTCCTCGCGAATGTGCAGTAGCCTGCTGCGGCGAGCGGAGAGGTGTCCACATCTCGGTGGACACCTGAACCGGATGAAAGGCGCAAAACTGCCCTCTTGGAACAGTGGACACCTCAATCATTCTTTAAGCTAAGCGGCGGTAGTGAAAGACGAACGCTGCATGCGTCGGCATTGACAACGCTGTACCAGAAACGCAGCGCTGAAACCATAGGCCGTAGTAGGCGTTGTATTCACTGGCGTTGGCGATGATAACGTTTTACACTGCGATCATTTTGAGGAAATGAAGTGTGCATAATGGCTCCCTGTGTCAGTGGACGCCGAGCGCGCGCAACGACGCATGCATCATCATCATCATCAAAACGTTTATTTCCACCGAAATGAGACTCCTTTTTGGACCCCCCGGCACGCAGGCCTAAGGGAGCCCTACTTAGGAGCCTCGCAAACTAAGGTCTGGTGAAGACACACTGTCTCTTCACGGCCTCAGCCGCCAGCAGGGTTGCCAGGTTTGGCTACTTTGCGCCAAATTGGCTACTTTTGAGAGCTGTTGGCGACAAAAATTTGAGCTTGGCTACTTGGCTACTTTCTGGCTACTTTAGAAGTGCTATTTATGAACACCATTATCCTGTTGTACCTGCCTTGTTGTCGATAAATGGGGAACAATTTAGCGGGGTTAGGCCAAATGCGAATTAGTTGTGCAGGCACTTCGGTTTTCACTTCAGTTTCGGTTCGAGGCTCGGTTTTACACGTCAAGCAGGCTTCAGACAAAGATCGGCAACTTAATCAGACTTGAGCTCCGTCTTAAGGGCATGACGGATAGCATTAATGGGTTAATGCCCAGATATGTGGAACTGGTCATTATCTACATTTACTGATCGGTGTGAGTCCTACCACTCCTGGCGTCGTGACGCTACTTGTGCCCAGGTTGCTCTTCCCAAGCAACCAGTCTCAACCAACCAGTAATTTAACCTCCACAAGCCATGGTGGGGAGAGCACTCATAATCTGGTAGGCAGTGCTTCACTCCTAGAGTTCCACGTACGCCTTCACGTAGGACTCACAAGGGCTTCATGTCGGGCTTCACGTAAGGCTTCACTTTGTTTACCCGTCACGAAATCGCGACATGTCCCCTCTAATGCTCACGCATTAATAACTATGACTGCGTCAAAAGAACACAAAGTATTTGCTCTGCCGAAGAGAAAATGATTTATTCTGGTCACTTCTCAAGTCATGTCATAAATACCTCTTATGCTTCCAAGTTATTTACAAGCACTGTTGCGAAGGTGTAGGTTGCGCAACCACGGGACGAACCACGAAGAAAGACACAGAGACACACACAAGTGCTTGTGTGTGTCTCTGTGTCTTTCTTCGTGGTTCGTCCCTTGGTTGCGCAACCTACACCTTCACAACATCATGTACCAACTAGGCCCAACCCAAGGTTTACAAGCACTGTTGCCCCATAGGTTGCCCTCTGTCTTTAAAACGTAAATTTCCTGCCTCTGGTGACGTTTTTTTTTGGTGTCTTGGCGCCAATTCTGGCTACTTTTGAGACCGTGGCCGTAGATTGGCTACTTTTTGGCTACTTTTATCATTTTCTTGGCTATTTTTTGAGATTAGGACCTGGCAACCCTGGCCGCCAGGCGGATGGCTTGTTGCTGCTTAGCGGGGTCCTCGCTCCGCAGCAAGGTCTCCCAGGCTTCTCTATCTTCTATCTTTTGCTCGGCGCCCGGGCTTCCAGCACATTCCCATATGACATGGTCGAGAGTGCCCCTCTCCCCGCACGTTATACAATATTGGTCTTTCTCCTCTTTGGAGATTGTTATGTATACCCAGAAGGGGCTTATATGATTCCCCCCTTGCAATCTTCTCCACGCAATTGCCTCCTCTTTTGCGAGGGAACGGTCGGGCGGCGGATAGACCCTCCTGCTCAGCTTATAATGTTCCGTGATCTCATGGTATGAAATTAGGCTATCTTTCATGTCTATGCGGGAGGGCTGCTCTGCGGCCGCCCGGTGATAGAGAGCTCGGGCAAGCTCGTGTGCAGCCTCATTTCCTGCAATAGACTCATGCGCTGGGATCCATATTATCTCTATGTTACGTTCTATCGGCCTCGCCTCGAGGACGTGTTTGGCCTCTTCCGAGATTCTTCCTTTCGCGAAGTTTCTTACTGCAGTTTTGCTGTCACTTAAAATCGTCGTGGCCTTGGTACCGACGCAAGCGAGCGCTATCGCCAACTCTTCCGCCGCATTGGCATCTCTCGTGCGGCTCGAAGCCGCTACCGTTGGTACTCCCGCCCCGTCGACCACAGCGGATACAGCCGCCCCGTGCTGTCCGCACGCCGCGTCTACGTACGCCACCTGGTCTGCCGGTCGCTCCTTCATCTTCCTCTCGTAGGCCTTAGCCCTATGTTCTCGCCTTTCCTTGTTATACACGGGGTGCATGTTCCGCGGCATAGGTGGGACGCATATCTTGGCCCTGATTCCTGCCGGGATGTTTACCATCTTGTGCGTGCTACTTTCTGGCCGGATTCCTACCCATTCGAGTATTGTCCTGCCCGTTTCAGACTGGCCGAGCCGTTCTAATTGGGATATCCTCACCCCCTCTGCCAGCTCAACCCATCTGTTGTGTACCCCCATTTTTTCAAGCCGCTCCAACGACGCATGCGAGCGGTCCGTAGTGACGTCCCTTGCTGCTCGCGCATGCGCAGTATGGTCGAGCAAGAGAGCACGCGAAACGGCGAGACAGTGGCCGATGTAGCTCAGGCTACAAAATGTGCCGACGCCGAGCTTCGCTTGGTGCCTTCTGAAGGGAACTGAATACAAGTTTCCCCTCTCTTCAAATCATGCAAATAGGCTGGCTAGTTGTAATGCAAATGCTGCAAGGAATAAGAATAAGTCTTCTCATGTGCTTCAGTTGTGACGTGGAATCATCAGAGAGATTCAAAAGACACTGAATGCGCTCGCGCGATCACCTTTGCCGCGTTTGCTCGCGCTGTGGTAAAAAGCGCCAAAAAGCGCTCAGAACCACTCTTGAGCGTATGGCTCATGCGATATGATGCTTTCCAAAGCAAGCTTGAGGAGAAAGCTTACACTGGATATGTAAACTGACTCCTGCGGCTACAGTGAATATACGTACTAGCCTGTCAAGTCACCGTTTTGGCCCGGCTGCTGCTGAAAAATGGAGGGTAGGATGCCGCTATCCGTAGTGCTGTTTTTGTCGTGGCGCTATTTTGCCTTTGGCGTACGATTTGGTCGTACGCTGTAGCCGCTTCTCTAGCGCCTAGCAGCTGCAGGTATTATATTAGAGGGCAACGACGGCTACTCACCGCACCTGGCCCGCGAGTGGTGCTCCTTCGCTCCAACCTCGCAAGGGGGATTGCGCGACGCATTCGTCGCGGGGCGCCGCGTTGCATTTTTGTAGCGCACCTATTAAGCGCCCCTTCGTACGTTGAGCAGTGTCGCCGCCATCGATGTAACCGAACCCATTAGTAAATAAATAGATAAATAATAAACACCACCGTGACTGGGACTCGAGCCCGCCGCACCACGAACAGAAGCGCTTCGCTGGCCACTGCACAAGAGCACTAGGCTACCGCCGGAGCCGATCAGGCTTCATGTTAAACTGCAGCAAACTCTCCCGCTGTGCATTCCACATCCTCGTTGTGTTCAACTAATGCTGCTATCAGAATAATCTGCACATTCTCGCGTGCTATCCATTGCAGATCACCATCTTCATCAACTAATTCTGCTATCGAACTAATATCGTCGCTAGAAATCCCGACGAAACAGCAAAGGAAAAACAACCAGCCTACGGAGACCGAGCACACTAAGCTATCGCCGCAACCGACGACGCCTTGTGTTAACTGCAACCCACTCTGCGCTATGCATTGCACATCATCATCTTCTTTTACTAATACTGCTATCAAACTAGCATACTCATTTTCGCGCCGTGCATTGCACGCCGTCGTCTTCACGAGCTAACACTGCTATCCAACTAATATTTTCGCCAAACGTTGCGACGACAGAGAAAAGCAAGACAATAAGCCTACAGAGCCTGAAACATCGACCGAGATGCGCTAAAATTTCGCATTAGGGAGAATCGTAATCGTCCTTAAAAAATTTTCCGCAATACGAATTGCGTAAGGATCGATCGCCACCTAAAAGCTGGCCATCAGACGTGGTGCAGCAGTGATGACTCGTTAGCGCGTGTAAGCAGGGGAAGAAATTAGGCACTTTTCACCAGAACTTCGCAGGAGTCTGTCGGGTGGCTCTATAGAAGGTCAGAGCACTTAAATATATCATATTTTGAAATTTTTCTTCATAAGAATATTTTATATTTCATACACAGATTATGCAGTAGGCTAATAGACGCTCTTGTTTCGTAAGAATGCTAATATTTCGGGACAAAAATTAGGAATGACGCCGTGGTAGAAACACTGTTTTCGTGCACAGCGCTGCTTCGGAACTTTGCAATGACGTAAGAAGCAAGATATGGAAGCTAAGATGAATATGTTTTTTATTCTAAAGCTAGTATTCAGCAAAATGTGTCAGACTAATTTACGCCAATGTGAGGACTCAGCTTTCTAGAAAAATTTCGAAAAAGCCACAAGTTTCAGAAGAGGCTACCTTCAAGTTTTTTTTTTTCCGGGTCTTAATGCAGGTAATCTAGAAATCTACAGAAAGGGTAAGAGTCTAGGTGTCAAAAGAGTTTGCCGACTTTTATTGTTATATATAATAGAAAAGCGCGAGAACCAGTGCCGTCAATCCGTTATCTTTATAGCGTGGGCTTTTAAAAAATCAAAGAAAATCCTTCCATAATTTTGATAAAACTTCTGAAGCAAATCTCTACTAGAGGAAGCAAATCTCTACTTTCCAACAAAGTTATCCAAGCTAAAACCTGTAGCTTAACCAGCGTCGTCAGGGGCGCCTAAATGGATGTGCGCCTAAAATCTATAGCGCTTAGATCAGCCATAGCTCCTTTAACTAAACTTAAACTAAAGGTGCGCGTAATGGTGTAGTCGTGCTTCTGGTGCTCCAAAGTGAGCCAGGGAACCCTCCTCTATCCCAGAAACAAGAAGAATCTGTGGATACGTCGGCAAGCTAGCCCGCTTGTGCCTTCGCTAAGGACAAGCTTTGCATAAATGAGGCAACATTCGCCACAAAAAAAAAAAGAACGAAAAAACGAAACAGCAAAGCACAAAAACCTATCGGCAACGTCGGAGCCAAACTACACTTAAATAGCTTAGACTTGTTTATTGCAGTGTGAATATCGTTTCAATATTGTATAATGCAGTTTCACTTTCTTTTGTATTTGTTCGTTATTGTATACATATTATTATGCTGTGCAATTGCCTTTGTTTCCGAAGCTTTGCTGTCTGTTTTTTCTTTCAATCCAGAAATAAAGAACAAAAACGTACTTTAAAGACGGGACGGAGAGAGACGACGACAGGACGGTGCTACACTTACAACTGAATGAAACTGAACAACGAAAAAGTCCCACCACTCTACAACAACGCATACGCGTGCGCAAATCTTAAAAGAATGCCCGAAACTGATAATGTGAAAAGAGGCGGTAAAATAAAACTAAAAATATCCGAAAAAAAATGTAAAAAGAGGAGCGCCCGCTGATGTAGGCTGATATGCAAACTTAGATGCGTTCTAAAAACTTTCGTTCCTTTTCCATGATGTGTAAAGATGGTGCGCTAATGCGTTTATCACTACCGTACTTCGCTATTTCAGTGGCTCCCAAGATTTCTTTTGCCAATTGATAAATATCACCTCGTAATATCAGAGTACGATTCATAAAGGGATAACAATCTTTGCAGCCCTTGCAGTGCTCTGGCAAGAATGCGCCGTTTGGTAACTAGGTGAAGAGGCATGCACATTCAGTTTCACGTGTAGGCATCTTCCCGTCTGCCCAGTGTACACTCCCCCTGAGCTGAGAGAGAACTGATAAAAAAATGCCGGTGGCGCATGATACGAGCGGCTTCCATCGTTTTGTGCCACATGCCGAACTCTTGACCCCCGCATGGTCCACCAAAGCACATAGCCTTACAAGCTTAAGGGCCGCTGAAAAGACGATATAGACCTAAAATTTTGCTGCCACTCTATTCAAGTTGTGCGAGAGCCTGTGTAAATATGGCATAATATCAAATATTCTTTCTGTTCTTCTCCAACCGCATTTTTCTGAGGTAGCTGGACATGTTTTTCTTTTTTTAGCTTTTTTCTGACTCTTCTGCGACTGACCCTGGAACATCAGCAGGGAAGCCTGCTTTCTTGAGGTCTTTGAACCTGACTATCGAAAATTATTCCCATTCTGTGAGGACATGACTGGAGGAGTGCTGACCTAATACACGTGACAGCAAACATTGGCATGTAGGTCCGGCATAATAGCAAAATGATGTATTCCCAAGAGACGAGAGCGTTATTCAGCTATTGCGCTCTGCAAATGCTCTGTGTAGAGAAAGTCCACGCAGTAATTGAACCCTCTGCGCTTGTACCTGAGACTAAATTAACCTGCCAGTTAAAATATCCTGTTCACATGAAAGTACCGATATTTATAGGGAAAAGTTCTCTCTCTTAAAACGCACAAATAATAATTTATGGGCAATCGGAGGTTGCATAATATTCATTAGAAGATAATAAGACATTAAATAAAAAATACGTAGCAATAGTCACAATAGCTAACAAATAAAATAACATTACAATGATCAGGTTACGAACGATGGAATATTTGTCTTTGCTGGCATTAGCGAGACCGAGGGATTACAACAAATAGAGGGCTTATATTAACTCTTAGTGTGATTAAAGCTGGGCTGACAAGCAAAACAATATTTAGAAGGCAGTTTATGAGATAATGACAATATTATAATATGCAACATCAAGCGCTGATACATAAGCCAATTAGTGACGTTACTCTTTTTAACAGACAATATCCAGGCCGCCGCGGTGGCTCAGTGGTTATGGTGCTTGGCTCTTGACACGAAAGACGCGGGTTGGATCCCGGCCACCGCGGTCGAATTTCGATGGAAGCGAAGTTCTAGAGGCCCGCGTGCTGTGCGATGTCAGTGCACTTTAAAGATCCCCAGGTGGTCGAAATTTCCGCAGCGCTTCACTACGGCGTCTTTCATAACCTGATTCGCTTTGGGACGTTAAACCCCCTTAAACCCATAAACAGACAACATCCGCTAATAGTAACTGAACGAAATATGGCCTCTGTTAGGCCTTTGATTTTGCAGCTCAAAACAGCATAATGCAAACTTCTTTCTTGACCTGGAATAGACAGGCACTGAAGGCCTTCTGAGAATTTTAATGTAAATCGGAGAGGGCGTCGTTTTTCAAATATTCCGAACAGCAGATGATTTCAAGGCCTAATAAAAATGTTTTTGCCCGCACTAGAAATTAATTTTTTTTTATGACGGTATTAAGAAGAACGTATTAGTACTGAAAAGAATTCAGGCTCATTTTCTTTTTCTTTCTTGTCCAATTATTGACTTAAAAACTGCCCATATTCGAATGCTTTTACTTTATCAACAATGCTTGCGACTTTTTCTCGCAGAATTATAGCAGCGAAAAAATATTCTTGTACTGCGTGCAACCGCAAAGTTTGCATACAGTTACAGAAAGATAATTAGCTTTGACAAAATATTATTTTCCTTTCTCCAACAGTCTAATATAGCGCCTTTGGAAATCGCAAAGACGACTTTTCTGCCTTGTGCGATATACAGTTGCTTTTTACAAATTAAAGCGCTTTTTTGCAAAACTAGGTGCAATTTTATTGTGTCGACACATTTGGCCATCACAAATAAAAATTTTATTGTAAACAAAAAATGAATATGCGACCTGTATTTCCGTCCTTATCTGAACACACCCTTAGGCAGTTTGATCGCTTGTGGAATCAGCATCCCGCTTTCTTTCGCAGCACATGTGCTCGTGTTGTTCCAGAAAATAAACCAATGTGCATAGCGTAGCTGCTTCCTTTGTTTTTTTTTTTAAAGCTAGAAAATATGATTATTCGTTCAGGCATCGAGATGGTCTTGTGTATTGGTCACCAGGTGAGCGCGGAGAAACATTTAGTTCTTACTGCGAATCCCTTGGCAGGGTGCTTGAGCCGGTGCTTCCTCCGCTTGCTCTTTGACTGCGTCCCAGAGTAGTTGCTCTTGTCGTCCAGTGTCTCCTGCCAAGGAACACACAGACCACGCCGCAATGAGACAGAATGTGCGTTGTTGAAGACTAGCTATCCATAAGCCAGAACGTATGACCCAGTTTACACTTCCGGACACATGGGCATCCTAAGCAAGTTATGAACCTCCAGGGTTTCGATATTACCGATCGTTAAAATACCGACAGAAGAAGAGCGCGTAGACGCAGAGATAGAACTATTACTGGGTGCAAATAGCTTAAATTACGAGTGGCTCTTTCTATTCGATTATTTCGCGCACTTTTTCTTTTCAAAGCACTCGAGCCTTTTGACAAATCGGAAATTACGAATGCTCGTGATTTCTTCCCACGTCGCTAATTGTCGTGACGTTTTTCAATAGAGCCTGCTAGTTTGAGTATCTAGTCTAATTTGAGTTTGCAAATGTACTGCGCCGAGACCTTTGAGGCGTCATGGATACATCTATGCCATGTCATGTGGGGTTAAACGTCCCCAAGCAGCTCATGAGCCGCGAAACACGGTAACGGACAAAAATACGTTAACCATGAAGTTTCGATCATTGAAGAAAAAGGCTTATCAATAAATGGAAAACGAGTGGAATACCTAAACAACAGGAGCGAGGTGCATCGAAAGTTCACTTTAAGATATTTTTCGTCCTTTTGAAACTAAAAACTACCGTTGCTCCTAGTACACGACGTTAGATTAGGAAAAAAAATTGGCGGGGGCTTAGCTTTGGTTAAGCCTGGTAGGTTGAGAAAGCGCACAGCGCCTCCAACTGAAGGAACGCAGTGCGCCGCGTCTACAGGTCAGGCGCGGCTACCGGCCGCCGCTGCGCGACGAAGGGGGGCGCTGTGAGCGCGCGGAGCGAGTGGACGTACAGCGCATCGTCTCCGCCAACTTTTGGCTGGAGCCACGGTTCCTCGGCCGGAACCCCGTCAACGCAGCCGCGTCTGTCTTCGCGAAGTCGACAGCTACCTGTGGACACCACTCACACACAGGTGGGGCAACATTTACGCATTTTAGGGCCGATCCTCACTTGCGTTTCGTGGCGACGGCGCTAGGCCTAACGCCTACGCCGACGCTCGGCCGTGAGTGAGTCGCCCACCCGTGTCAAGATGGCTGCCCAAAAAGTACAACGCGGCTACGACCCGGACGCCATGGCCTGGTCCGAGGTTCCCTCAGCTCCAACGCCTGAGAGTCCGGATTCTGCGCCCATCGAGAACCCGAGGCTCTTCAAACTAGTGGAACGCCGCTCCCGCAAGCGGGACGCCGCCTCGAAGAAAGCGGACGCCACGTCGGCAGGCCGCTCAACACGGGACAACGCTGCTGCGCGCGCTGCAGCGCTTCACGGAGGGGCCCAGTCTAAGACGGGACCCTCTTGGAAACCAAAGCCACTGCCGCGTCTTCATCCAGAAGACATCGTGATCATCCTGAAGCCCCGGGTGGCCGTCGCTCTGAGGGATGTCTACCAACATGGCGAGCTGGGAGCAGCGTTCGCGGCCTACCTGGGCGCCAAGGCCGCAGCATCCCTCAGCCTGCTCCCCACATGGGAGCAAAACCTCATCGTCGCAGGCACCAGAGAGCCGCACGTCGCGGACAAGCTTCTGCGGGATTTTCAACTAACATCACCGAAGGGCCAGCTCTCTATGTACGGCCAGTTGAAACTCACTGGAGACGTGTGCCGCGGCGTCATCACCGTGGCCAAGCACGAGACCAGTGAGTCCCTCCAAAACAAGATCCAGTGGCGTGCTGGAGAGCTTGCCGATATCCGCAAGCTTGGCAAATCCGACGTCGCGTCGCTCACCTTCGTGGGAAAAGTGGTGCCGCGATATGTGCACTATAACTCTGAGGTGACCCTTGTGCGTGCGTACAAGAGAACCATTCCGGCCTGCGTGCGGTGCGGCACTGTGGGCCACCGAGCAGACACCTGCCCCTGCCCGGATGAAAAGTGCGGCCTGTGTGGCCAAACGGCGCCGACCGTCGACGGAGTCTAGGCGCCGCATGAATGTACTCTGTCCTGTGCAGTCTGTGGGCAAGCCCACGCTACCAACTCCCGCGACTGCACGGGAAAATTCCGGCAGCTCAAGGTGTATGGCCCCAAGGCTAAACGCCCAGAGGTGCCAAAAAACCAGAGGCCTGGCAAGCAGCCAAGTCACTCAAAACCAGGTGCCGGTGGCGGAACGCCGCGTGGTGCTCACGGCACCGACCACAAGACATCGTCACCTTCTTCACCGTCGGTGAAGCCAGCGCCCGGGAAGAAGACGGCGCCTCCACCGCCCAGCGGCAGAGACACTGGCCACTTCCCGGCCCTCAAGACAATTGGCGCTGCCGACGCCCGGGCATCAGCGCCTCAACACGACAAACAGGTGAGCAGCTGGGCTGAGATCGCCTCCTCTTCCTCCCATCCCTCAACCTCCCCCGTAACCGTCTCCGCACCCGACGCGGAGTACAAAAAACAGATAGACGTGCTCCGGGCACAGAATGAGCTTTTGCTCAACAAAATTCAAAATTTAGAGTCAAAATTGGCGTCCGCCGCACCGAGCCCGCAGAACTCGGACGCAATGGAGAGCGACGCGGAGATCCGCCTGCCCTCGTGACAGCCATCTCTGCGATGGAGGAGCGCTTAACCTCTAAATTGCGATATATGATCGAGACCGCCATGGACCAGATCTTGACAAAGGTCAAATCTGCCGTCCCCGCGGTGGTCTCAAAACACATCTCGGACAACCCCCGCCTCCTCCGTCGGACGGGACCCATTAGGGACGTATCCCGCCCTTCAAAATTCAACCGTCTGATTATTGATTCGGACAATGAGGACAGCTGCCCCGCTCCTTCCGTCATCACCCCCTTGATGGCGCAAGTAGCTGGCTCTGAGGCAGCCAATCCCTCCTCCTCCCCTCAAGAATTTTAAATCATGGCGAGACACCTTAATCAAAGGAGTTCCGCCATATCCAATTCGGCCATGTCAACTTCAATAACACAGTGGAACTGTAGAGGCTTTAAGGACCGCACTAAGCGGGCCAATTTCCGCCTCTACCTTGAAACTTTCGAGTCCTTACCAGCCGTGGTTGCCCTCCAAGAGCCAGGCCTGGGCGCCACAATTTCAAATTACACGACGTTCCAACAGGATCCCGCGTCTTGTCTTCTCGTTCACAAAGACTACACAGCCAATCTAGTGGATCTCGACCTCCAACTAGAGTACTCTTATGTAATGGTGACCCTCCTACCAGTCCGCCGCAGGGACCCACCGTTGCATATACTCAACGTGTACTGCTCTCCCAAACTAAAGCGAGTGACTTTTGCGGACCTGTATAGCCGCGCGCTAAGAGTAGCGGGCCGCGATCCCCTGCTGATTGTGGGCGACTTTAACGCTCCCAGTCAGCAGTGGGGGTATCGCAAGGAGGAGTCGCGCGGGCGTAAGCTGGCGGAGCTTGCGTCCACGTTGGGCCTCACCCTCCACACGGACCCTGTCCACCCAACCCGGCTAGGAAATTCCGTGACACGGGATACGTGTCCGGACTTAACCTTCACTCGCAACATACGACACGCAGACTGGCTCAACACCGAGGAGACCCTCGGTAGCGACCACTGCATCATTAACACTACACTACGCACACGCCCCCTCAAGCGTCCCAGAACACAAGCCCATATCCCAGATTGGACGAAATTCAGGCAAAATTTTAACTCACTTGATAATACACCCATTTCCGCGCAAGGCTACACAGCATGGTCCCAACAGCTGCTGGCACACCTTTCCTCGCACGAAACACACATCCAGCTCTCAGAGGCGGTCACGGACGTGGATAACCACCTTCTACACCTCTGGGAAGCCCGTCGCAGCCTCGTCCGCCGTTGGCGACGCCAGTAACGCAATAGAAAGCTTAAAGCTCGAATTGCCGAGCTTACCCAGAAAGCGGCAGAGTACGCGGCCCTACTCGCCGACTCCAACTGGGTAGATAGATGCAACACGGCCGCGCGACAAATGTCCAGCCGAAACACGTGGCGTCTCTTTCGAGCCCTAATCGACCCAACACAAACACGAACCGAAACACATAAACATTTGCACCGAGCCCTGCACGCTTTTTCTGGCAATACGACTCAACTGGCACAGAAACTTCGGGACCAGTATCTGTGTACAGCCCAAGACCCCCGTGGATCTGCGTACTCTTATGCAGGCAGAGAGAACACGGAGCTGGATCAACCTTTCCAGCTCCATGATCTGCGGGCGGCTCTCGCCAAAATGAAACGGGGCACTGCTCCAGGACGGGATAAGGTCACCGTCAAGCTTTTGACGAACCTGCCCGACTTGGCATACCAGTCCCTCCTGGAATACGTCAATGCGATTTGGCGCGGGGACACCCCCCCGCCAATCGAATGGAAAACGGCTTTGGTCACTTTTATTCCTAAAGCTGGCAAACCAATTGACACAGATAACCTCCGCCCCATCTCTCTCACCTCATGTGTGGGCAAACTAATGGAGACGATGGTGCGGGATCGGTTATCTACATATCTTGAAAACAAACAAGTCTTTGCGAGCACCATGTTCGGATTCCGCCCACACAGATCCGCACAGGATGTCCTCCTGCAACTCAATCGGGAAGTCCTTGACCCCGTCGAATGCCCCCATAATGACCGGGTAGTACTCGCCTTGGATCTTAAAGGGGCATTTGACAATGTAACACATGAGATCATACTCACTAACCTAAGTCACACCGACTGCGGCCTCAATACATTCCAATACATAAGCCAATTTTTAATAGATCGTCAATTCTACATTCGAATTCAAGATAGAGACCATGGTCCTTACCTACTCGGCACGCGGGGAACCCCTCAAGGCGCGGTACTTTCCCCGCTGCTCTTCAATCTGGCCATGATGCACCTGCCGGCCCAGCTGAGTGGTGTCGCCGGCGTGCAGCACGCCCTGTACGCCGATGACATCACTCTGTGGGCCACGCAGGGCAGCACAGGAGATATTGAAACCAGCCTGCAAACAGCGGCGACGATAGTAGACCGCTACGCCCGCCGCTGCGGTCTTCAATGTTCCCCTCAAAAATCGGAATTTGTGCACCTCCGCCCCTCACAGAAGTGCACAACTAAAATATCTCTCTCTCTTGAGAGTGGTCCCATACGCGAAAGTGATGAGATACGGGTACTCGGACTCTACATCCACAAACACAGGCGGCCAGACACTACATTGGCCAAACTCCGTAAGGTGGGGGACCAGGTGGGCCGCATGGTCCGCCGGGTTTCCAACAAACGCGGAGGGTTACGAAGTAAGGATGCCTTGCGGCTGGCAAACGCCTTCGTAACTAGTCGAATTCTCTATTGGACTCCTTATCTCCACCTACGGAAACAAGAGGAGGACGCCCTTGAGGTCATCCTTCGCAAAATTGTTAAACGTGCCCTCGACCTCCCCATCACTACTTCAAACAGCCGGCTTATGGCTCTTGGGGTGGTGAATACTTTCCGGGAACTCCGGGAGGCGCACCTTACAAACCAGTACACGCGCTTGTCGCTAACGGAGTCGGGTCGCCGCCTTCTTGCTCGACTCCATATCCAACACACCCCTCCAATGGAAGACAGGTTTCGCATCCCGGAACTGTGGAGACGTGCCCTCCACGTGCGGCCTATTCCAGCAAACATGTCACATGAAGACCATAATGGTCGGCGCCTGGCACGAGCGGAAGCGCTAGCCCGATATTATGGCAACAAAACAGGTGTATACTACGTGGACGCCTCCGGCCCTCACCACGGGGGATGGTACACGGCCGCGGTAGTTCACAACAGCAACACAGTTAACGGCCTAACTTTCAGAGCCCGCAGTGCAACACAAGCAGAAGAGGTCGCGATTGCTCTCGCGGCCTCACATTCCAATTCAAAATACATAATCACCGACTCACGAGGGGCCTGTCGGAACGTCGAACAAGGCTGCACTCCCTTCCTAGCCTATCGAATATACCAAAATTGCATACGGGATACGGACCCCGCACACCGTCACCTCATATGGGCCCCTGCTCATCAGGGGTTGGCAGGAAACGAGGCAGCAGACGCAGCCGCCCGCGCGCTCTCTCACCGGGCTGTTTTCTCCTCCCCGTCCGATCAGGAACCCGATTTTAATCCGGTCTATACATTCAAAGATATTACAACATATTATCAAAATTGTCATCGCCTTTACCCTAGCCCATGTAAAGGCCTGAAGAAGGCGGATGAGCGGCTCCTTCTCCGCCTTCTCACCAATACATTGCTGTGCCCGGCAGCCCTAAAACATTTTGACCCCTCCTTTAGCGGCAGCTGCCCACACTGTAGTGCAGTGTCTTCTGACACTTATCACATGGTGTGGGCCTGCCCCTCCAACCCCGCTATTCCCCCCATCCCCAACCCAACCCGGGAGGACTGGGAGGCGACCCTGCTCGGCTTCCACGACTTACAGGCCCAACAAGCCTTAGTCGGGCGCGCCCGGGCGGCGGCCACCGCCACTGGGGTCCCATACTAGGGACCTCCACCTAGTGTTTGTAAGGATCGGTTCCTTACGGGCTGATCTAAACATACCTCCTGCTCATTCGTAATAAATGTTTTCACCACCACCACCACCCCGCGACGAATGAAAGCGTCTTGGAACGCAGTGCGCCGCGTGTACAGGTAACGCGTGGCTACCGGCTTTTTGAAGAAACGAAATGGCGCAGTAATTCTCTGTCATCTCGGTGGACACCCTAACCGCACCGTAAAGGAAGGGAAGAACGCCAGCACCCGTTCGCCACGATGCCTTGTTGCGACTGAAAGAAAGAGAACTTGTAGAACGCCGCCGGGCTCGCCATTCTGCGGCATAGGCGCGTTGCTTAGCCAACCGCTCTTGCCTTTCTTTTTCTTCATCTGTCTCCTCAGCACGGCGCCGGCGTTTGCGCGTAGCACGTCGCTCCAGCGACGCCTTGTACAACTCCTCAGACATGACTAAGCGGAGCGCGCCAGCGGTGCCCCGTTTATCCTCTCCTAACGAGCGCCCTCACGCGGCGGGCCGAGGAGGCCGTCACGTGGTAGCCGCCGCGCCGAGCGAAGGAACGACTACGGCCGAACAGACGAGTTGGAGCCCCTGCTCTCCTCTGGTCGTGACGTCACGCTGTCACGTGGTCGTGCGCCGAGCGAAGGAACGACTACGGCCGAACAGACGAGTTGGGGCCCCTGCTCTCCTGTGGTCGTGACGTCACGCTGTCACGTTGTCGTGCGCCGAGCGAAGGAACGACTACCGCCGAACAGACGAGTTGGGGCCCCTGCTCTCGTGTGGTCGTGACATCACGCTGTCACGTGGTCGTGCGCCGAGCGAAGGAACGACTACGGCCGAACAGACGAGTTGGGGCCCCTGCTCTCGTGTGGTCGTGACGTCACGCTGTCAAGTGGTCGTGCGCCGAGCGAAGGAACGACTACGGCCGAACAGACGAGTTGGGGCCCCTGCTCTCCTGTGGTCGTGACGTCACGCTCGAACGACTACGGCCGAACAGACGAGTTGGGGCCCCTGCTCTCGTGTGGTCGTGACGTCACGCTGTCAAGTGGTCGTGCGCCGAGCGAAGGAACGACTACGGCCGAACAGACGAGTTGGGGCCCCTGCTCTCCTGTGGTCGTGACGTCACGCTGTCACGTGGTCGTGCGCCGAGCGAAGGAACGACTACGGCTGAACAGACGAGTTGGGGCCCCTGCTCTCCTGTGGTCGTGACGTCACGCTGTCACGTGGTCGTGCGCCGAGCGAAGGAACGACTACGGCCGAACAGACGAGTTGGGGCCCCTGCTCTCGTGTGGTCGTGACGTCACGCTGTCACGTGGTCGTACGCCGAGCGAAGGAACGACTACGGCCGAACAGACGAGTTGGGGCCCCTGCTCTCCTGTGGTTGTGACGTCACGCTGTCACGTGGTCGTGCCACGTGACAGCGAAGGAACGACCTCCGCCGACGGCAGAAAAGTGCTAGCAATATTGCTTTCGCAATAAAAAGCACTGACTGGCCGACGCGACCACAGTGTGCAGACTTTAAGGACTAAATGTTTATCCTCGAAACCATTAAGGAGACGGCTGGAACATCGACGTCTTTGGTCCCCGTTAATGAGTTACTCCCCGCTGTCTCTGTTGCTGCCCGTGCGGACGCTAAAGCCTTGCCGCAAGAAAGGTATACTGGAATCGTAGTGACTGGCGGCTTGGAATGCCGCTGCTTGTCAGAGAAAGGAAAAAGAGGTAAAATATAGCTTTTGATGTTCTGCTTAAAAGGTATACCGTTCAGCTCCTGTCTACAGCCAATAAAGTTGCCTATTCTGCGCCAAAACGCGAACGACAAAGTGAAGTTCGCGGTGCCGTGTTTTGTTTGCTGCATCCGGTCGCTTTATGGGAATGCCCATTAAGTCCTTTTTCTTAGGCCCTCCGTACAACCGCACAGAAAGGGGTCAGTTAACCCAGCGGGAGAAGGGAGGCGCCGAATGGCGGGGGATTACAGGAGACGTCAAACTCCCCTCATGGACGGAGTCGTTAGGCGGCATCCTGTGTGCACGTGTGTACGGCGAGGCTGACCCGCGTCACAGTGCGTGGCTCTTTGTACCATGTCTGCAGCGGCATGCTTTGACCTATTGTCACGCTAGCTGCAGGCATGAGGAGCGACGATGGGAAAGAGATGGATTGAAGTGGCTTTCCTCGAACTTGGCGGCAACCGGACGTTGGGAAAGCGAGTGTTCGCGAAGCTCGCAGCGGGAAAGCATAATTATCCGAAATCGTGATGGTGGAAAGTGTGCATATGTGTACAGTGTCGCGATGAGTTACCTTCTTTCCCCAATCATTCATTAGTTGTGTTATTCTTTCCCCAACTGCTGATTGGTGGTATTTTCCTTTCCCCAATAAGTTATTGGGTGGATGTTTGTATAGTACTTGATTGGTTATTCTCCCACCGAGGGCGGGGACATAGGATTTAAAACCCGCTGCTTCGGCAGGACCGAGGGCTGGTTTCGTCACCTAGAACTGCGAGCCAGTCTAGTGTAAATATGTTTTCTCCTTGCTTGTATCCTCCTTTGTGCTTTTAATTGTTATAAAAAGTTAACCTCTCCTAAAGTGTCCTCTTGCAATGTGATTAAGCAAAACGAATCTGCAAGACGTCAAGAATCCTTCAATAATCATCATTAACCCAATTTCCCTCTACGAGATCAAGAGGGAATCCAACTGGCGCAGTCGCGACAGGATTTGCTACGTCTTCCTGCTCGGGGTATCTGACGGAGGGGCGGAGGATCAAGTCGGTGGACAAGCTGCAGAGCGGTACGTCCTAAAGGAGGAACGTCAGCGTCATAGAGCGACGTTGAAAGCTTCATGAGACTGCTGGTCATTGTCAACGGGACGTAGGAGGCTCAAGTCGGCGAGGAGCTGAAGGAGCCAGGCGACCGACGTGTCGTGGAGGTGCCTAGTCCGTGAGCTGCGGAAGGAACCAGGCGTCCACGTTGAGGTTCAAGAGAAGAACCAGGAGACCAGCAAGTCAAACGAGGCAGGACAAGTCAGCGAGCTGCTGTGAGAGCCGGGGCTCAACTCAACTCATCCGCATCGAGGAGCCCGCTGTCGTCACTCAGGGCGACGTGACTACCGTGGCAGAGGAAAGCAACCTGCGAGGTAGGAGACCTTTCTGCTTCCTCCGAATTCACCATGTCGGTGTAGTGTTTTCGTGCTATAGATGATAGCACGGAAAAGGGAGATGGCTGCCGTGCGGTACGATCGGGAGGGCATGATGCGATGTTTGGAGACTGAGCAGAAGGCAGAACAGCTGCTTGAAATTGGCAAGTTGAAACTCGAAATTGAACGAGAAAAGATAAAACTTGCACAGATGCAATCTAAATTCAACCAGGGAACGAAATCTGATAGAGGGATGTTATTGGCAGCAGTTCAATGTTTTGACTGCATGGAATTTGGGCATCTAATGATTGACTGTCCGAAATCGAAGCGAGAACAGCATGTTCCCGTATTGAGAGTGACCTGTGGGCCAATGGCTATAGGTGTGAAAGCTGCAGCGTTTAGGCAGCAGGGCCCAACCGTGTGTGCCATGCCAGGAGAGATGGCCGAGGGCATAGGGGCGTTAGTCACGCCTTTGAAGCGCTGCTTGTCAGAGCAAGCCGAGATAGAGGAGACCCAGGAGGCTCAGGAGTGTTTTGTTTGTGAACAGGAGTTCAGCATTGAGCAAGAACAGGTTGGCGCAAACTCTGGCGCAGCTGTAACGCTCGACGAAGAGCTAGAGCAGGCGCGCATAACGGGAACACCCTTTGCAGGCGAAGGCAAGCTGGCTGCCAAAGATGAATCGGTTAGCCAGCCGGAGCTGACACTCTGCGCAGTGACAGCAGATGTAGCTGACGGTGTAGCGAAGTTGGTGACACCTGAGACGCACTCGCTGTTAGACCAGATAGAAAGAGAGCGGCTACATCAAGAAAATGAGAGAGCTGATTTGGAAGAGCATTTCAAAATTCGAGACAAATCTGAGACGCCGGTAGAGCTTGAGGCCAATTCGGTAGCTGCAAAAGTTTTTGCAGCAGATTGTGAGCTAACAACGAGCGATGAGGCTGCATTTGATGCCGAGGAAGGAAGGAATGCGCGTTTGATCACTGCAATGGTTTTCGAAGCTGATAAGGAATTGCAGGATTCGGATAATGCGTCTGTCCCTGTGGGTATCGACGTGGAGGAGACACAGTATGCTTCATCGCCAGAAGTGGGGAAGCAAGCTGGTGAAGGTAGTTGTCAGAAAAGAAGGCGTGACAGCACGATTTTCTTTGAAGCGAACGTCGGTGGGCACCTGTACGAAGAGCTAGCGCTACTTGAATCTCGATGCAAAACTGCATGTGAAGTAGCCGATGAGAGGCCTGAACGAAATGTAAAATTGAAAGGGAGGTGCAGACGCAGACGCGCAGCAAGGAGCCTGAAAGATGTTTTCTATCTTCCCGAGGTCACCTCAATTACATTCTTCTTGCCTGTCCCTCAGACATTCTCCATAGGAATCAGCAACTCTCCAAGTCGTGTACCGAGCACAAAGGATCGCCGTGCGCCGAGAGCTCGTGACCACCTGGAGGGTATATAGCGCCCCCCTCCCCCGCCCCTTATTCCACCAAATTGATGAATAGAAATTATTTCGACCTCCCTCTCTTTACATCTTGCTCGAAAGACCTTGTTTTCCCCGGCCGATTTCGCTTCTCCTTTGCTGTCTCTTTCTCTCAATGACACTTCTTCATCGGCTTACATTTCCCCGGTTAAGCGGATAATGCAGACGCGAGGCCAGCAGCAATCTTCGTAGCCCGCGGGGAGCCAGTCAGCTCTACTAATCTGATAGCGGCGGCAGCCTTTGCAACCGGCGTTGTCCCGGATAATTCGGAATTTTGGACCAGTCTTCTGGACAAAGCCCAAAAGAAACAAGTTTTGTTTCGAGATGTAGGCGGCTAGAAGTAATTTCTGCCAGTTTGGGGCAACGATCTGACATGGTGAATTCTGGAATGTGCAGATTGGTCTTCAGCCTTGTGTGTGCGGGTTGAAATATCCGCTGTGTACGCGCATGTGTGCGTGCTGGTGTACTGACCGGACAGCCGGCGCATGTGTGCGTGTTGGTGGACTGACCGGACAGCCGACGTACGTGTGTGTGCGTGCGTATGTACTTTTGTTGTTGGACACCGTGGCTGAACTTTAATGTCCCACTGACAACAAGTGTCTGTGTGACATTCTTGGTTGGGAGGAGTGAAGTTCGCGGTGCCGTGTTTTGTTTGCTGCATCCGGTCGCTTTATGGGAATGCCCATTAAGTCCTTTTTCTTAGGCCCTCCGTACAACCGCACAGAAAGGGGTCAGTTAACCCAGCGGGAGAAGGGAGGCGCCGAATGGCGGGGGATTACAGGAGACGTCAAACTCCCCTCATGGACGGAGTCGTTAGGCGGCATCCTGTGTGCACGTGTGTACGGCGAGGCTGACCCGCGTCACAGTGCGTGGCTCTTTGTACCATGTCTGCAGCGGCATGCTTTGACCTATTGTCACGCTAGCTGCAGGCATGAGGAGCGACGATGGGAAAGAGATGGATTGAAGTGGCTTTCCTCGAACTTGGCGGCAACCGGACGTTGGGAAAGCGAGTGTTCGCGAAGCTCGCAGCGGGAAAGCATAATTATCCGAAATCGTGATGGTGGAAAGTGTGCATATGTGTACAGTGTCGCGATGAGTTACCTTCTTTCCCCAATCATTCATTAGTTGTGTTATTCTTTCCCCAACTGCTGATTGGTGGTATTTTCCTTTCCCCAATAAGTTATTGGGTGGATGTTTGTATAGTACTTGATTGGTTATTCTCCCACCG
This sequence comes from Amblyomma mixtum, assembly GCF_055824585.1. NCBI lineage: Eukaryota > Metazoa > Arthropoda > Arachnida > Ixodida > Ixodidae > Amblyomma > Amblyomma mixtum. The sequence goes on along the minus strand of NC_143013.1, from coordinate 149,844,887 downwards.
AGGGCGGGGACATAGGATTTAAAACCCGCTGCTTCGGCAGGACCGAGGGCTGGTTTCGTCACCTAGAACTGCGAGCCAGTCTAGTGTAAATATGTTTTCTCCTTGCTTGTATCCTCCTTTGTGCTTTTAATTGTTATAAAAAGTTAACCTCTCCTAAAGTGTCCTCTTGCAATGTGATTAAGCAAAACGAATCTGCAAGACGTCAAGAATCCTACAGCAATCATTATTAACTAAATTTCCCTCTACGAGATCGAGAGGGAATCCAACTGACAACATGTTCACGACTGTACAGCTGCGAAGCGCTGGGCGTCCATACATGCATTGCCCGGTCGATTGACTTTTTGTGTATAAAACTGTCACAAGCGCGCAGTATATGTTGTAAAATTTGGTAATTGCTACTGTGGAAGCCTGTGACAATAAAATAGCCCCACGTTGTGTGAAAATAGAAATAGGTGTGTTGAAATCCAGTGGCAAAAACGTATATCATGTCGATCATGTATGACTGACATATTGCGCGCTGCGGAACAGTTTTGGCTGTGGCGTATGTATTTCTTGTTCATTGCCTGCCCTGAGATTTATGAATACAGTGTGATCTAAAAAGAGAGTCCAAATTGCTTGCGTTGCCACGTGAACATGAAAGCATCGCCGGTGCTGCTAAATCACCAATAAAGGTGATTTGGTGATTAGGGGTGCTTTAGATAACATTTTTATACCTCACGAATGTAAGTGACGCTCTGGGCGAAGTTTTCAGGCGTAGAACGAATTTTTACTTAGGCGTGTGTGACTGCCCTTCTTGTCTTCCACAACCTCTGGAGCCTGTGGACTGAGGCTCATAATCATATCAAAGCGGAAGTTTGGCTAGTTGATAATGATCTTTTGAACACACAATACCTAGCACCTTAGGACTCAAAGGAAAGAACAGGCCAGTCCCGCTTACACCGACCAAGCTTATACAAAGGCTCAGGGTGGCCTCCCTAGAACAGCTGTTGTTGTAAAAACCGGGCAGTGTCCAGAGTTTCCGATCTCAATCATAAAAGAGGCTTTTTTTCTTTTTCTGCGCTCCGAGGGTGAACAGTTGGTCTGGTGTGCTTCTCGCACTGCAAGAATCGCTACACCCTATTTGCTGTTTTAATACTGCCCATGCATTTGATTCCTTCCTGTCTGCTCTCCACAAGAACCAACAGTTAATGTAAACTAGTCTCTTAAAGACAAGGCCTCATCCCTTTTGGTCTATTTCTATGATTTCTGTGCTTCTGTATGCGCTGTACTATACCTTCCATGCAATAAAAACTCCCAAAATTCACAGAACTGTCGCCTATTCTTCTTAGGTGACATCTGCTTGCTCTGAATGCGGGCAGATGCCGCGAGATCGCCAGACCGGCTCGAGCGTTCTTGGCAAAGTACATTTAAGACAGGAACGTACTCCCTTGCTTATTCATGAAAATTTCAAACAGGAAGATTTTATGACAAGCATGAAACTTCCTTTAGGATTAGAACCTTAAGAACCCTATAATTATTTTTATCGTTGAATGTCCTAATTTCTCCGTGGTGTCATCGGCATCGAACAGGGGCAAATAATTTTTGGTCATTGAGTACCACAGTTTTTCGGTGATATCACGAAATTACGTTCGCGTGCTGCTCAGGGAACGGCAGGAAGCCTTGTCAACTACACCTCCCCGCCCACTTCGTCATTACTTCTAGTCGTATCACATCCCCTGCGTGTAAGCAACAAGGCTTGAAGCTCTCACAAGAGGCGCATGTTGAGACATGAATGAGAAAGAAATATCATTCTCAGCGCTTCTTGCTGTCGTATCACGCTGGCATTGGAAGAGACACCTGCTTACCAATGGCTGCTTCTGCAGGTCGATTTCAGGCTCTGCCACCTTGGTATCCTCGGCGTGAAGAGCATTTTCCGCAACATGGATCAAGGGATCGACCGCTTCCTGCGGGGAAGTGTGCAGCAGTGGTTCGGAAACAAATTTATATCGTTTCTGAAAATTTACCGAACTCAGCGTTAATAATACCTAATTGATATCCACTGCAACCATTTTTTCTTTCACTCCATCGCAGTTAAGCGAAAATATCGGCATGCGTCTCTGCGTGGCCAGCGAGCGAATCCTGCGGCGCGGGCAGAGAGAAGAGCCCTAGTAAGCCCCGGTACGAGAGGGAATATGCGCCGGCGAAGGTGCACGCGCCGGCCGGTACCCAGCGAACGGCGAGTGCGGAGAGTGAGAAAAAATGGCTGAGGCTTAGCTAAGGTTAAGCCTAGTCAGATGCGAAGCATATTGATGGCTAGGCTTGGTAATACATGGCTTTCCTTGGTTGAATGCTTGGTCATTTTAATACAACCACTAGAAGCCTTCGTCGTGGTGGAAGACAACGGCATGGGTACAGCGGAACGCCGACTAACCCCGAGACGCGCGTTGGGTGAGCGCCTGGATTGCCACGGAAGCCGCATCCGCCTGCCCGGTGGCTGCCCAGTGGAGCGAGCGTTTCACCTACACCGAGTGTGAACGCGCGTTCGAAATGAGCGGGAATGCCACTCGAGGACATTCCGGCGTCTGTGCGATGGCATCGTTCTCCCTCTTCCAGCGCGTGACGGCGATCTGTCGTGACGTCATCGTGTCACGTGGTGTGGCATCATCGTGTCGCGTAATTTGGAGGCGCACAACCACAGCGACGGCGCGAGGTGGGCCCCCGTTTCTCCACTGTCGTGACGTCATCGTGTCACGTGGTGTGGCATCATCGTGTCGCGTAATTTGGAGGCGCACAACCTCAGCGACGGTGCGAGGTGGGCCCCCGTATCTCCACTGTCGTGACGTCATCGTGTCACGTGGTGTGACGTCATGTATCACGTGATTTGGAGGCGCACAACCACAGCGACGGCGCGAGGTGGGCCCCCATTTCTCCACTGTCGTGACGTCATCGTGTCACGTGGTGTGACGTCATGTATCACGTGATTTGGAGGCGCACAACAACAGCGACGGCGCGAAGTGGGCCCCCGTTTCTCTACTGTCGTGGCGTCATCGTGTCACGTGGTGTGACGTCATGTATCACGTGATTTGGAGGCGCATAACCACGGTGAAGGGCTGAAGTGGTAGCTAAAGTAGTATGCTTCGCATAAAATCGGCGCCAATAGCGAGAACGCGTCATCGGCTGACCCAACGCGGCATGCCAAGTGGTAAATTGGTTTTTGAGGACAGGAAATGGCCCAGTATCTGTCTCACATACCTCGGTGGACACCTGAACCGCGCCGTAAGGGAAGGGAGGAAGGTGACAGTGGGAGAAGAAATGTGTATAGTGGAACAAATGTAAAATCATCACATAATTACCAGCGAGCTACAGAGCCAACCAAAGCGAAGCAAGATGCAAATGCAGCAAATGTTAAGCATAAAACCATTATTCAGCCATAAAAGCTAGCCATGTAAAGCGAAATAAACTTGCGCAACTTAAATGCAATTGAATGAGGCAAATGGGAAAAGTATGAAATTGAAAAGCGTCAAATACAAGAGCGTCAAGTATAAAAGCATCTAAAGGGAAAGGTATATGCGAAAAGTACATACGCTTAAGCGTTTCGTGCCATCTGACCATCTGAGCGTTTGCAAGTTTTTGGCCTGCTTCTTGTAGGAATCTAAGCACTTCGACAAAGTTTCTGACGGAAAGGAATGTACAGGCGCGGACAAAAGTAAACTGAGCACGCAACTGTCTTCGAATATTTTTCACGCATCACCTAATTGAAATTTCCAGCAGTGGTACGCGCATGCTGGTAGAGGAGGTTGGTGGGCTTTCTTGTAGACAAACAACGCTTCTTCATTCCCAATGGAGAAATCGTGATTGCACGTCGAACGAAATAGCGTGCTCCATTTACTTATGGCCGCGCCTGTACATCACACTTCAGAAGCGAACGGGGGTCGTCGAAAAGCACTAAATAAAACAAATAAAACTACCACGGTGCATTCCTCGCAGCTTTTGAAACTTATTTTAATTCCTTCCTTTTTTTATTTTTCATTTGTGGCGTCATGCTTCCGTTTAACACGTCGACCGACTCTGACTACACGTCCTCGCCGACCTCTAGGAATAATCGTCTTGACACTGTAGAGGCTCACGGCGAAAAGAACTTCATTCTTAATGACCCGGAGTTGCCGCCGAACGTTCGTCTAACGCTATCACGTTAATAGATGTCGCTTTTGAGTACTCTGTACGCATAAGCATGCGCTCTTATTGGCTGGTTGATGGCCGTTACTACTTTTAAATCCCCTCTTCTAAATTGGAAGAGGGTGTAAACGGCTGATGCGTCGATGTACTCGGCTTAAGTAGTTCTTCGTGGTAGTTTATAAAATCAAAATTCTTACTTCTGGTCCCTTCGTGTGCATCCTTGAATGGTGCTTCTTCCTCTTGGTTTTGGAGTGGCCTAGCGAGTAGTTGCTCTTGTCGTCGGGCGCCTGAAGGAGAAAAGTAACGATAGGCACCACACAACAACACACTGTAAGCTGCTTAGTATGCTTAGTACCAGACCGCACCCCCCCCCCCCCCCCCCCCCCCCCCATCTGGCGCGCGCTTTCGTTCTCCTTTTTCCCTCTTGCAGCGGTGGGGCGCGCCTCCCGCGCCGCAGCTCCGTTACTCAGAGAATAAACGGTTGAACAGCACAGACGTCTTGTCTTGTCTGAGGATCTTCGAGCAGCTTCCGCCCTACACCTTAAACCGTGCGTGGTGTGCACCAAGACTTTTTTTCCCCAGCTTTTTAAAATGTCCATCGTTTTGCTCATTCTTTATTTCTTGGTACTTCAACAATTGTTGCAGTACCAAGCTTAAGTGAGGCACATACAGCGTCTTTGCTTTCCTGATATCCTCCCCAAACGCGAGCCGCGAGAGACTAGTGATGAGCATAGCGATGAGAAAACTCTACTTCAAGGACGCTGGTGCGCACTACATGGAAACAGAAGTGCCCATGTTTGCCGCACTTACACCCAAAAAAAAAGGGACATACACTATCATCTTCGTCTTCGCCACGACCGCCATTGTTTCGCCTGATCTTGGGTACATTAATCGAGCCATCGGTCGATAGCTGTGTTGTGCAGTCAGTTGATAGTGTCATAAGTTCGTGGGTAGAATCGCACTATTAGCATGTGTATATTCTCTCCTACTTTTTATTCAGTTTTCTTTCAAGCATAAAATGACTGTTCTACTTATTGCTCATTTATAAGCGCACCAAATAAAAATATAAACATTCTCTATGCCTCCTTTGGTCACGGTGACTGTTGGCTTGCTCTATGCGCATGTCCTAAGAAGCTGCTCCTGTTCCTACCCTTGTCTGCTAAATAAGCTTAAGGACCGCACTGATTCAGGCAATCTTGATGCCACTGGTAGCAGAAGCTGTAGGGTTCTCGCCCAACTGCCGCCGTCACCGTTCGGTCACGTTCCATGTGACACTCGGGGTAATAGAAAACGCTATATGGCCGCCGCTATGAACGAAGCAGGCGTTGCTGAATACTCTCAAGGCAAGGTTACACGCAATATAAATACTCGCGGAAGTAGAAGAACGAAGAGGCGCCGCTATATCTCTAGTAGAGCTGTTTACGTTGCACATGGAATTCGACTTTTCTCATCCCACTGGTGGCATGTGGTCTTTGTTCGACTTTTTAAACAGTTATAGTTGAGCCGTAAAACAATTTCACTCCTAATTTCTAATTGATCAGAACCGCAAATAAAAAACGCAGAGACATTTCCTTATGCTTCTCATGGTTTTGGTGAGGGTTGTTGAAGCATGATGTAGTTAGCGCCAAAAACGTGGACCAAAGTGGGAGAAAGACAAAACACGTCCGGTTTTCCGAAAATAAAAAATTTTTAGTGAGGAAGGTCTTGATATATATCAATCTAGTGAAAGTAAATTGAAAGAAATATGCATGATAACATCAAGAAAATCTTAGGGCGCGATACATCTGAAGAGTGATGAGTGACATAATAAATAGGGCAAAAGGAGAAAACTTTATAGCCATAGTCACGAAGAGTGAAAACCAAAAAACGCAAAAAATAAGAAAAAGCAGGGAAGTGATGGAAGTTAGTCCATGTGGATTCCAGGTATGCCAACTCTTTTGCTGTTAAAAAAATTGACGGTGCGCTTATGATATACTTCCCTGTCTCCAAATATAAAACGCCTCCGAGATTTCGCGCTGAAATACTTCTTTATGAATTGATAAAATTTCAGCTTGTGCATAGGGGGGATAAAATTTTTTTTACACGCTGGCCTACATTCCGGCGCACAATCCGGCTTACATTCTTTACATCCACGGCAACGGCCTACCAAATGCTAGGTCCTCGACCCAGAGAGCGATTTCTCGCGTTCTTTTAGCCGTGCATTTACACAACGTCCTGTGTGACCTATGTAGGGCTTGCCCCAGGAAACAGGCAGCTCATATACCACACCCGTTTTGCACGGGATGAACACCGAAGTATGGCATGCCTTGAACCTTTTTCTTATTTTTATTTTGTCCTCTCCGGTTTTCTATAATACTGCTTAATAGGCCGCACACTTTCTTGAGCTTGTTTGAAGCTGAAAAGATCCCCTCTACGCGATAGTGCCTCCCCGCGTTGCCAAGATTGTGCAAAAGTTGATGATTGTATGGCATCCCCAACTTTTTCTTCTTTACCTTCTCGTCCATTGCCTTCTTTGGTGCATTACCTTTTGCCCAGCGGATAAGTTTTTCACGTGCAAAACTAATGGCGCTGTCTGGTTAGCCTGATGACTGTATTCTGTTCACTTTTACCTACGTCGTGCGTGCAGCACTTTACCAAGACTTAACTTGGGAATGAAAGTACAATGCCATTCTTTCGAATGGCCTGAGGTGCTATGTAGTAACGGTTTGACTGATCGCGGATGATAGAGCCACCAAACATTCCTCTTGTCGAAAGATAACAGGACATGTAGAAAATGTCATTTATCTGCGGCTTTTAATACAAAAGTGAGAACGAGACCTTGCCCACAGTCTCGGAAGGTCTTCAAAATATTCACAACGTTCTGAGCTAAGCGTGCGCTATCCGCAAACACCAGGTAATCGTCCACGTATCTAAACACACGAGAACATATGCCTTTTAGACAACTTTCAAGACATCTGACCACGCTGCTGAGCCCTTAACCCTTACTGCCATTACCGAACCACCAAAACCTTGTGAACATTGGTGGGAATTAAAAGGCGCAAATTCTTTGTTGTTCCGGTTCATACTTTCGCGCTGCACGCTCGGGATTCCCCGAGCTCGGCAGCTATCTCGCGTACGATGATTCTGTGATTGTGAGGCTTCCTGAGACCCCATTTGCGGCGTTTAAGGGGGGCTTACGCGTGGGCCGTGAGAGCAGCGGAGGTGATCTAGCCTTACCTTCTGCTTTGACGAAGCCTTTAACTTGTGCTGCTGACTCTCGTCCTCCTCTGAGGTAGGGCTCTTGACTTCATCGGCCATCTTCCGAGCTGGCGTCTTGCTAAGCGACCGTGCTTCAGCGTCTTTTAGGCGCGCGCGATGCCACGTGAGCATGCGTTATGCACTTTGGTAGCGCTCATCATCTTCCTCAGACCAGAAATACCATAAATGTGCACTCGTGCTGCAACTCAGGGCACATAAGTACTCAGTTCAAACTTGCGGATCGCTAGAACAAATTATGTATTACCAAAGCCAGTGTCATTATCGACCAGGTTATTCCAGAGATCCTACTAGCGCGCGGTTATGATGGCTTCGGGCTCAGAAGAAAGCCTAATACGACACTAAAAGACTAATAAAACAATCGCAGTTCGCTTTCGAGGCTGGCTGATAAAGGCAAGAGGTGAAGAAAATGTACTGCCAACCCTCTCATATGTAAAAATTTTCGTAATGCGCCCAACATGTTTAACTATGAAACCGTACTAGAAAAAATGGAGGAAGGCCGGAAAAGCGCGCCTATCAACACAGTGCACAAATATGAGTTTCACGAATATTGAATTACCAAGATACCGCAGAAATGCATTTAAACCTCTGTATTCTAAGAGAAATAAACGATAGAAAAGGGCCATATAGATACGGCGAAATGAGAGCAATAATAACGCTTTTAGGTGCAGTAATTCCTTTTTTACTCAGATTCTGCTTGAAGTTGTTTGGCACAGACATCCCATAAAGTGAGTATAAAATACCCTGTTGAAAAAGATAGTTCCATTGACCGAAACGGGTCCTTTATTAAAAGCCCGTCATATGCATATTTCCCAAGAAATCTGAGCACGTTGTCCATGAAATCTGAGCGGGCGTGTCGTCCCACCGTTTTCAAGGCGGCCGAGGCCGTTCACCGCCGACTGCCTGAAGCTTTTTGCTGGGGAATTCTACCGCAAATTCCCTAACCTTTGCCAAGAACAGACAGATGTCTGCGCAGTCGTGTTGAAGAAGTAAAAAACAGCGCAGCGACGACGGACAAGGCAGAAGAAGGAGAAGGACAAGCGCTTGTCCTTCTTCTTTCTTGTCTCTTGTCCGTCGTCGCTGCGCTGTTTTTTACCTCTTCAGTATGCACCAACTCGCCCAGTTTTCGGTTCTTCTGCTGAGCAGTCGTATGTGACTATGAATTTACTCGCTGTACGTGGCCGGGTAGATAGGAATAGGATGTTCTGCGAGCTTCCGTCTGCGTGGTTTGTCCTTGGCATTCCCAGACAGCGTGGGCAGCGGTCTGTGGGCTTCGGCAGTGACGGCACGTTCTCGTGGCCATCGTCAACGACGAACGTCTTCATGCTAAGGTTACCGAAGTAAAATCAGAGCATTGTTAACGCAGTATTAGGCGTCAGAGGCTCTTCGCATTACGGTAGCTAAGCGCTCCTCCGTGCCCAGGTCATTATGGGACACCTGGAGTTTGAGGAGTGATTAAAATGTGGTAACTGTGTAGCCACGGGGCCCGAGAAACAGTTTTCCATATGAGCGCATAAGGTAGCGCACGGCGGCGGTAGAAGGAACGACAAGCAGAAGGGAGGAGAGGGGGAAGAAATTTGTTCAGGTAGTGCGAATGACCTTTAACTCAGATACGCTAGAGCGCAGCGACATCAGCGAGGGCAAGTCTAAACGGTTTGTAACAATTGGAAATGGAGAGCTTGTGTAAAGTTTTTCATCCCTCGTAAGCACTTTATACAAGTGTACCAAATAGACGCTTTCAAAAGGACACATACAATATCCATGGTCATGCTCTATACATGTATTACGTCGTCGGGAAATCAAATCGGTTCATCAACAGATTCTGTACCCATCGCCATTCAGGCGGCATACGCGTAACATGACTCGATTTTATTTCTATACCGAGCTGGATTTTTTTCGTCACTTTAGTAGTAAAAAACTCTGTTTTCGTGTTTTTTGTTATTGTTATGCCCTTGGAGAATGAAGTTAAGCATCACTTCAACTTCTGCATCTTCGTTTCCGGTTTAGGCAGGCGCGTCTATTTTTTTGCATAGCTTGCAGCGAAAGGAGTTCTGCAATGCGAATAATCAGCAATTGTGCAGGAATATTTAATTGCGCTTCTTAATGACAGTTAAATGAGTTTTAAAAACTAATTCAGATTTCAGTTTGCACCGAGTGCATCGACTACACTGACAATTAAGAACAGAAACAAGCAACAAAAAATAAATATATGCAGGTAGTCTTCGGAAACGGTACTTTCGTGTTTTAGTACTGTAGCGGAGACTGTATTTGTGTAATTAATTATGTGCATCTGTCAACAAGGAAAGTATATACACGCTGTCTAGATAAAGCCAGCTTTCTTTCTCGTCTTGAAAACCCGGGTGTGATGCTGTTGCTGTTATTCTTCTGGCGCGCACGACCGTAGACGATACATGGTTTCAGAAGCTAGGTAGCTGATCACCTACAGCCCTCGTCAGTACTGTACTGTCCAGGGAGTGTGTTCAAAGCTTTTTAGTGAGGCTTCTTGGCACATTTAGCAGTACAAAGCTGGGGAGGATTATGGACCGTAATCTCTTTCAAGAGATTACGGTCGCTGAGGGTGCCCAACAAGGCTTTGTGGCACATTCAGCAGTCCAAAGCTTGGGATGATTAAGAACGCAAAGCCATACCGCTTTCGAGAGATTACGGTTGCTGAGGACGCGTAACAAGGCCTGTTGGGGGTTTCACAACCAACCCCCTTGGCCCGTATACTTTTTGTGATGGAATTTATGGGCGCGAACAAAGAAGACCCAGAGAAGACACCACAGGACAGGCGCCATCATGAACAACCATCAAATTTCATCCCGAACAACCTACAACTAGCCCATTCTGTTGTACCGTACACTTTTGACGAGGGAGACTTGTTCAAGCAAGGGAAAGTTGTTTGCCTGCTTGACAGACTGCAGCTCACTGACAATGTTGCCCACAAATAGAAGCGCTTTCAGCAACGGCTCGGGCTTTATCCCTAAGCGACAGAAACGGAGAAGCCATGCTCCAATTAACAAAACGCAGACGTCTTGCTTCACGTTGCCGCCAAGAAGTGAAAGTCGCGTTCAACTCCTTCCAGCGACACAACGGAGGAATAGTATTACGGCGCACTCATAGAGAAGTTCGAGAAACTCTGTACTCCCAAAGCAAATTAGACATACGAGAGCTACATCTTGCGCTCAAGGACACAGAAGGAAGGTGAGCCGTTTGACAATTTTTTACGCTACCTGCAGCGCAACTCCCAAAATTGCAACTTTGGCAGCCTTGCGCACTCGATGATTCGGGATCAGATTGTCTTTAGAATCGCTGAAAAAAGTTGCGACAACGGCTGCTACGTGAAGAGGATTTAACCTTAGAAAAGGCTGCGCAATTTTGCAAGGCAGCTAAGACAGCTTAACAACAACAGAAGGCGTGGGATACCTCCGAGCAGCAACCGATCAGCAGGCAGCAACATGCAAGATCAAGTAAGTGCGGCACATGCAGCAGGCAACAGGAGCACGAAAAGTGTCCGGCCTACGAACAACAATGCGCGCGATGAAAAGAAAAATAATAATAATTTCGTGGTGTGCGATCGTTAGCAGCCTGTAGCGCATGCAGTTTCGACATCCTTGAAGAGCATGGGAACACAGAATCACGAAGAGGGATCGTCGAGGCCTCCGTCGCCGGTAAAGAAATTGCATCTAAGGTTGACGCAGTCTTCGACGCGAATATTTTGCCACTTTTAATCTTCCAGAAGCTAACAACAACTGGCGTGAAGAAAAGTTCGGTCATCCTGCGTATCTACAGCGGAGACGCCATGGGTCACATAGGCGCAGCCACCATCCGAGTGAAGTTCCGAGGAACGGAAGCCTACATAGAATTTTTTTTTATAGTGAAGGAAACCAGTGCTGCATTGCTTACTTTCGGCGCAAGCGAATTTTTCGGCCTCGTGCGTCGAGTGGAAACTTTAGCAAGCCCAAAAGATCTGATGGCCGAATTAATGGAGGAATTCCCAGAACTTTTTCGCGACCTTTGTTGTCTTATGAAGTGGTACAGCATGATGCACAAAGAAGGTTCCCAGCCAGTCATCACAGCAGTGCGGTGCGTCCCGCACATGCTACGTGAGCCACTTGGACAAGAACTCGTCCGCATGGAGGCCGCCGCCATCATCCGGAAAACTGAAGAACAAATGGGCTGGGCTAGTCCGCTGGTAATAGTACATAGAAAGATGGTTACATCAAAGTATGCACGGATCCACGGCACCTGAATGAATCACTTAAGCGCGGACGCTTTGAACAGCCCTAGAGAGAAAAATGTAGGCGGAGCTCGCTAAAGCACGCTTCTTTTTACGCGTAGACGCTGATGCCGGTTTTCACCACACCCCTCTGGCTGAAAAAAACCTCCTGAACGTTCCTTTTCAGTGCACCCTTTGGCAGGTATCGGTTTCTACGCTTTCCTTTTGGCATGTCTTCCAAGAGGCCATGTCCAGATTTTTGATGGTCTCCAAGGCATACTTGTGTACATGGATGTTATTTTGGCCTGAATTGCTCCTAGAGAGGAGCATAACCATTTGAGAAAAGCTCTGGAAAGAACTCAGACCCATTGCCTCTCTCATAATTCAAACAAATGTAGCTTTGATATGTAAGCCTCTGGGGGAGAAGATCAGTGTACAGCCTATGCAGCCTGATCAGACCTTAGTAAAACATATATTTACTATTCCATCCGGATCACGAGATCTTGAATCCATCCAAAGTGCACTTAAATTCCAGCAAATGGGCAGTCCGCGTAAACATATTTGCATGGCACTTCAAGCTAGCGTGGAACAATCTAGGGCTCGAAATGATGTTTCAGAGAACAGTGAAAATTCTCCTCTTCCTGTCGTCATTTCGTTTATGGTAACTTCTAGCAGGCAGGTAATCACCACTTATTTACACTACGTGCGGAGAACGTGATAGCCTTATACCGGCGAAATCTCCTTGGGTACTTCCGGGCCCGAATATGCCAGCAAAAAGCACCCCGACTGGCAAGGCCCATCGGCACCCTTGGACGCCAGTGCATCTGTTGGTTGACAGTTCGACTCCTGACCTTTGCCTGACGCAAGTTTCAACTAACAATTCAGTTCTAGATCGCCCCCCGATTCGAACGCGACCAGTAGGGCACTTCTGAGATAATTTGGGGGCCCACAGTCTTTGCGCAAAAAACGCCTCACCCGGCAAGGTAGTGCATCGCTCTCGGTCGGTATATGTAAGGTAAGCCAAGTATAGCACTTGTCGGAGCACTTTTTGTTTGCTGCGTCACTTTCGTCATGATTTGCTGTGTGTATGTATCATCGCCGCTCCCTTTCCGTCACGTGACCTTATAATCTCTTACACCTCTTGATTGCTCATAACTACGCGTGCACAGTTTGTTCTGCATTTGAAGATTAACCCGTCTCATTCTGCGAAGCCGGCCGGTAGACCTCTTTAAGCACAAGTAAATGTATTTTTAGTGTATTAAATGTATATTTTTAGCCTATTTCTAATGTATTGAATGTATATTTTAGTATATTTTAAATGCATTACAAATATGCTAAGCAGGTAAAAATGTACTTTTCACGTATTTTTAAGAACGTTCAAAGTATTATTCTTATTATACTTAGAAAGCATTCGAATGCATTTTAAGCAGAGAGACAAAAAATGTGAAATAAATATGAAATTAATACAGTATGTTTGAACTTTATTTTTAGCACATGCTCTTTTTCTCTAAGGGTTGACCATTTTTTCTGCTCAATCTTATATACTATTTCCACATGACAGAGGTATCTTGTATACTATTTCCACATGGAAGAGGTATCTTGTATACTATGTCCGCATGGCAGAGGTATCTTATATACTATTTCCACATGACAGAGGAAAACAGGATACCTCTTTCATGTGGAAATAGCTACATTGGACAGACAGTTAGGTGTCTAAACGACAGATTGCGAGAACACCGCAGAGAAGTCGATTCTTTTGTAAAGAGCAGCCACTTGGCTCAACATTGGAGCCGGTGCCCTAGCCCTACAAGATCATCTTGCACCCCGGCGTTGAGCAACACACGTGTGCTGCGTAGCTTAAAGCAGCAGAATTGTAGGGAATTTTTTGACGCCCTTGAGATACACAATGAAGGTGATAAATGCGCTAGTACTGCATCTCTTATGTTATCGCCCAAGGAGTTGTGATATCTAAAGACTAGAATGTCGCGTGTGCCTAGGTAAAAAAAAAACTGCCGAGTTGTTGAACTTGTTAATGCAGATGTGAATGTGCGGCGCATGCGCTTGTAAGCTGGTTTATCAAAACCTTGCGGTGTATATATTTTGCTCATGCCAATAAACCCTAAGTTGAAGGGAGCGTTCGTCCTGCATGTAACTTCTTTCTTCTTCCTATGTTTTTTGCACTGAGAAAATCGATTCTACCTACTAAGACCAACTATCCAGTCTTTATGCTTTAACATTGCTACATAAGCAAGCAACAAGAAAAAATTGATTGACGCAATTATTTCTGTTTCGTTGTGATATGCTATATTCGTTTAGGATCTTAGCCTACTTCAGCAATGTCTTAAACAGAACATTGACATCACGCCTTACACTATAAATTTTCGCCCATGATGGAAAATCTCAGAGTTCTGTGCGGAATGTTCCTGTTAATAGGCGTGTTTAGCGTACCGGAGACGTATTAGCGGAGACGTATACCGGTTTGCCGCACGCCTCCAGCGCACGCGCAGTGGCCTAGGAGGGGCCAGGCAGTGTCAAAGCGCGTGCGCTGCCAGCTCCCGGTAAACCGGTATACGTCTCCGCTAACACCTCTCCGGTACGCTAAACACGTCTAGTAGGACTGTTTACCCTCCTGTGCAAAAGCCGCACGATGGATAAACACGCACAATCGCCTCGTTCAGAGAGGTCGCTGTTCAGACAACAGTGCATTTTAACTCAGAACGTATATCCTGCGAAAGTGCAACCTCCTGACTGGTCGCCCTTTCTTGACGTGTGTGCCTTCCACAATTTTTATGTGCGGGCGGAGTAAGGGAGTGATGGCGGCGTGAGATCGTTGTGGGCGGAGCTTGGGTAGAGCGGCGCAGCAGCGCTTGCCGCTGCGTGTGTCCCTGCTTGCTGTGGTGTGGCAGTTCGGAAGCGGCGACCTGAGCGGCGCGCCGGACGTGTCGCCGGACATGTGTCTCCTGCCTTAGCCAGAGTGCACAGGCCCTGACCGAACGAAAACACACAGCTGCTGCTGCTGCACTCCGCCTATGTCGCCGTCGTTTGCTGCATGTTCGCAACGGAGAGAACGACGGCGCTCCTCGCCGCGCCGCATCGTCGTGCTCTTTTTCGCGCACACGGAACATCTACGAATGGACGTGGATGCTTGAAAATCCAAAACAAGCGCGTTTGAGCTACGTTTTGATTTTTTGACGCACCGAAACAGTCGCCAGCATCGGAATGCATGTCCTCGAGTGCGCCGAAGGTGGCACCTCTATTTTTGTGCTCACTATACCGCGGAGCGGCTACACGGTAGAAGGAACTTTTCGCTGCTCTTTCAACGCTTATATCATTTATTTTAATGTGAAAACGAACAGGTCACGGGCGAGAAGAAAGAAGCATGCAGCTACTCCATGCGCTGGAAACACAGCTTGTTTCCGTGCGCGTCTCTTCTCCGCGCTGGCTGCAGAAAGGCACACAGCAGCATGCCGGCATCGCGACTATAGCTTGGTGCAGAGAGCCAATGTCAAGGAACATGGCTAGGACACAGAAACAAGAAAATCGCGCTTCTTGTGGCTTCGCCGGGCGCCGTACTTTTCAATCTGGCCCGAGCGCATACCGGCAGGCGTATGCCCAAGTAATGGCGGAGGCACCGCGGTTTGCGCACCACACACCAGATGGCGCTGAATTTTCTAAAGGGTCTATTGGAAGCGAGGTGCTGGAAGTAGTGAAAGACTATGTCTACTTATGGCAGGTAATGATCGCTGATACGGATCGTGAGAGGGAAATAACTTGAAGTATAAGAATGGGGTGAAGCGCGTATATCAGGTTCTCTCAGAACATGAATGGCAGTTTGCCAATATCCCTGAAGAGAAAAGTCTACAAAGCCACCGTGGTGGCTCAGTGGTTGTGGTGCTCGGCTGCTGACCTGAAAGGCGCGGGTTCGATTCCGGCCTCGGGGGGTCGAATTTCAATGGAGGTGAAATTCTAGAGCCCCGTGTACTGTGCGATGTCAGTGCCCGTTAAAGAACCCCAGGTGGTCGAAATTTCCGGAGCCCTTCACTTCTGCGTCCCTCATAGCCTCATTCGCTTTGGGACGTTAAACCCCAATAAACCAAACCAAATGTCTACAACAACTGTACCTTACCGGTACTCACCTATGGGGCCGAAACGTGGAGGCAAGCAAAGAGGGTTCAGCTTACACTGTAAAAAAAATGCTCCTCAGTACAGAGAAACCCGCTGGTAATGCGTTGCCGGAGGGTTCTCCGCAACATGAATACAGCGACTCCGTCCGACGGTTGTCACATTCTTGGTAACGGAAAGTTACGCTATGCTATGAACGAGAATGAAATCGTTTCTTTGCAACGAATGCTTCTGTTGTGTACTTATTAAAGGTCCCGTAATGTGTATGCATACTTCCTCCGTTCACTTGCAAGTCATCTGATCTAGAACGGAAATAATCTGCATTGTAATTATGTACTATGGAGAGCAAAAATAACAGACCCCTGCCAGCGCGTGCCAATCCGCGCCAAACTGCATGCGAGCACCGCCTGACGAAGCGCTCCTAGTGCCGAGACCAGCGCAGTGGCGTGCGCCCATCTCGAGGAGCACTACGCATTGCGTGCCACTGCGCTTGTCTCAGCATCTGGAGTGCTTCGTCAAGCGGCGCTTGCATGCAGTTTGGCACAGATCGGCACGCGCTGGCAGGGGTGTTATTTTTGCTCTCGATAATACTTTCAGTAGTACGTGCACATGCATCTGTGTATAGCTTCTGCCCAGAACGTTCACTGCAGATATAGCAGTCCACGCAGGGGCCGAGGAAATAAGTATTATGTACAAGACTTTCATGCATTTTATGTATTGCACACGTACAAAGAATGCAACTTAGAATGAAAGAGTGGCAAGTGTTTGGTTGAGTACAAGTACATACGTTTTATTTCCATGACAAATTGCACACATTGTACCTCTAAACATTGCCGTCGGATCCATCTGAAAAGATAAAAAAATCCACATTTAGTAGCCACACAACACCTATTATAAATTTCACAAATACATTTGAACCATCCGCTATTGAACAATCGGCTTTCGTAGAAGCTTGTAAAAGCCATTCACTGAGAACCAAACCAACACGATTCATTGGCTAAAATTCATTTCTCATAACAGTAAACAGGAAAAACCACAGGGCCAGGAAGAAGCAGACAAAATGCGCTTACTCGGACACCACTGTGTGCATGAAAGTCTTTAAGGTTGTCTACAATTTTGTGCAAATATAAAGTAGCTAAGGATGGGTGCCAAATACAATTCAATGCAGATACCTTTCATTACATAGTACTCAATGCACAACTTAGTGAGCAAGGAACATTGGTAACATCTGAAAAAGGCCAGACACTTGCCCACAAGCATGATGATGATTGTGATTTTTGATGGCGCGAGGGAATCTGACACAAAGAGCACCATGGCACAAGGTATTTTCTTCATCTCAAGGTGGGGCAATGAACCATTTGGCAGGCATTTCACCCTAAAGAAGACGAGCACCAGGTGAGGAGAAAGCTTGTACCCATTGGATTGGTGGTTACCCAGCACTTGCCCACAAGCAATAAGAAAGCATACTTCCCCGAAACCTTATGCTTTCAGTCATAGTTTCCATTATCTCAGCATCTGCAAGAAAATGTACTAATCTCTGATGTCAGTGAAAATGCAGCCACAGGTGCTGGTTGCAGCTCACTAAGGTCTTCAAATATCTCTGCAGTGCGCCTCACGAGGAACAGACGCTTAAGTTTCCACAAAGGGCTCCTTGCAGAAATTTAACCGAAGGCCGCTGCCATGTTAACCTTTTCAAAATGATGGCCCAGAAAGACAAAGTGTAGTCATGTGTCTGATGTAGAAAAAGGATGAAGGCATGAATCTTGCAGCTTCTTCAACAGCTGTGATGTGTTTGTAACTGGTATCGCTTGGTTTGGTTATTAGGGTTTAACGTCCCAAGGCAACTCAGGCTATGAGGGACGCCGTGTTGAAGGGCTCCGGAAATTTCGACCACCTGGGGTTTTTTAATGTGCACTGACATCGCACAGCACACGGGCCTCTAGAATTTCTCCTCCATCGAAACTTGGCCGCCGCGGCCGGGATCGAACCCGCGTCTTTCGGGTCAGCAGCCGAGCGCCGTAACCACTGAGCCACCGCGGCAGGACTGTTGCTGGTATTGCTTCGCACAGCTTCAGTCTTCTCTTTGACATTTCGTGAAATCATTCCATATCTGTGAAAGATCTCACTCACAAACATTTTGGTTCTAATGAAGGAGCAAAAAAGACCCATGTCCTAGGCCTTTTTTTGTGACACTAAAGGAAGGCTCGCTTTTAGGGTCATTATTACGAAGAGGTCCATGTGGCAACAAACTTTGAAACAATTTCTGCAAGGGCTGAGTGTTCTGAAGCCTAAGAATTTCTCATGAGGCGCCCTGTAGATTGAGTGCTCTGAAGCCTAAGAATCTCTCATGAGGTGCCCTGCAGATGCATCAGAACACCTAAGTAAGCTTTTACTGGGTCCTGTAAGTGCTATGTCATTTGACATTAAGGGTATGTACTTTTCCTCGACACATGCAGTGATGATGTATATGTCGAGCGAAAGCATAAAAGACTTCGAAGAGTTGCGCTTCCAGATTGCTTGCGGAGGAAAGCACAAGGGTGGCCATGCTCAGCTGTTACCTTTGCTTCTTTTTTGTTGAGTTCTGCAGTGAGTACTACGTAATGACAGAAGGTATCTTCATCGACTCATGTTTAACATCTGTCTGTGCGACCTCCATCTTGCACGACACGACAGGCAACTCCATAATGTCCTTCATGCACCGAGTGTCAGTGTGTTCTGTCAGCTTCCTGGTCCTGTGTTTTCTGTTCTTAAAGTAATAACTGCCTTCATTCTCCATTCCATGAAGCCTGAATGTGCTACACTGGGTTGCTCCATGCGTCATGCAGTAACCTGGCGATTTGTTTCATACATCGGAGGCACTCAGGTCGCAAGCCATGCTTACTATATTCAACAGATAAGTGTACATGTGAGACATATCATTTATAACCAATTTTAACAGTGGTATTTCGTGCAAGAGTATCTAAATGCTACTCAATTTTTGCTCAAATTTTCAGATACACACTCTTATTCAGATTAAAAACATAATTTGGCTACTGTGCTCTCGTGATGCCACGTCTTGAGTTTGCATCAGTAGCTTAGAATAGTGCCTCTGTTACCTCTGGCGATGAAATCGAAAATGTTCAGCAGAAGATTGTATGCATCCTTTGTGATAGATATATTGAGCGCTGTCGTTTCTAAGACTACGACTTTCTTCTAGCAGACCTTGGTATGTCTACTCTTTATGACATGGATTTTCTACATAAAGTTGTGCTCGGCTCTATTGACTGTGAGCCGTAATTGATGTCACTGCGATTTCGTGTGCCTCAGGGAAAAACCACCAAATGCTATGATAGATTTTATCCTGACATGCATGCCATTTCGCCAATGACTCGTTTGCAAATAACACAATTCAACTTTTTATGACACAGAAATATTTGCCTAATTTGCTGTTTTCATTGTTTATTCATTATGCTTGTTTTTCTTTACTATTATTACCATCGTATTTATGACCAATTTTCTGTATTATGTCTGTTCACGTCATGGTGTTTGTATTGACTTAGTGTGCACTCGTTTAGGCCAATTGGCTGTTCAGGCACATTTAAAATAAAATATCTAACTATCTATTTAAGCAGAAGCATAGCACCAAGGTACTCACCAACTGTTTGAAGCACTGTGCACAAGTTCTCGTGCCAACATGAATACAGGTACTTTGGAATGCACACTGTCCAAGTCTTCATCATGCCATGCCGCTCCGACTCTCTGGTAGCAAAATTTTCCACTAAAAAAAAGAGCAATTTTGTTTATGTTAGACCCGTAATATTAAATTTTACTATATACTAGGTACTCCTCATCATACTACCCCAGACTAAACCATACACCAGTGATCATCATGTTTTAATTTTGTTGTATATGATCACAAAATGTGGTGTAATTAACATGCTAGAAATTCTGGTCAAAATAAATCTGACAAAGTATTGTTTAAAAAAATCTGGGCACAAGGAAGAAGGAAGCTAGCCAGATAGCCTGGACGAATGTTTTCAGTTTCATGCAAGCATCAGTACCCTTGCACACAAAATGTACAATTTAGTGGGTTTACCCTTCCAGAATGGAATTTCATGCTGCAACCCAATGCGAAAAATATTTTTAACTTCTATTCCAGACAAAGGAAAGAAAATTGCTCTGGTTTTTCTTCACAAGCCTCTGCAAGTATACAATTCAGTGAACCTACTCTGCAAGTACGTGAACCTACCAGCACGAGACAATGACAGGAAAGGAGACAAAGCAGGCGCTGACTCGCAACTGAAGTTTATTGAAGTAAACAGGGACTACATAGAAAAGCCAAACAACACCACAAACCACGCAGTTACAGATATGCTATACCACAACATGAGTAAAAGATCGCTCTTAACGTTCCTCTCATCTAGATAGTCCAACTCGTTGCATATTAACACGATGGACAGCACACTCACAGATTTGTCACCGAGTCATAAGATGTGTCTAGCCTCGATAATTTTCCTGTTAATCTGCTCCGAATGTATCGCCAAAATGAGTGTTGCCAAAAGGAATGGCTAGCAGCCTTCACATTCCTTGCGATGTACAGATAAGTTAGAACCCCTACCAATATCCAAATATCTCTTGTGCTCCCGTAGTCTTACATTCAGACACCTTCGAGTTTGACCAACATAAACCCAACCCCAAGATAACAGTATCCGATACACCACATACATTTTACAAGGCACATATGCTTTTCCCGGACCAAATTCACAAAATTATTCTTAACAATTTTACAGTTTGTAGACAACTTATTAGGGGCCAAGAGCACCATTTCTGCGTCATACCTTCTGACCACATTTTTCAAATTGTGCGACAATCTACGTATGCACAGTAACACAGTCAATCTTTTGGTATCTCGATGGCTGGCCCCGGCCGTATCCTGCCAATCCCTGTGAAGGGGTTTTAGCTTTAACATGCTAAAGGGAAGAATGGCGCAGCATCAAGTAATAAGGACAGCAGGACAAGCACACGCACAAGTGCCAACCTTGGAGTGTATACAGAATCCAAGAGCACGTGCTTGACAATCAGCACTGACAGTCAAGGAAATGAGAAAACACTGATTTGAACATTCAAGATTGAATGAGCCCGACCCTTGACTGCCAACGCTGAATGTCAAGCACACGCTCTTGGATTCTGTATCTGCTCCAAGGTTGGCACTAATGCGTGTGTGCTCTCCTGCTGTCCTCGTTACATGATGCTATGCCATTCTTACCTTTAGCATGTCTGACCAACTTGATCAATCTTATACGCTCAGCTTTAACAATTTATCACACACTCCTGCAATAGCATGGTTGGGGAATAATGCTTTCGTAAGCCTTAAAATCTGCTCTTGGAGACCACTTGTCATGCTGTGAAAGCATCACTTGATCAATACCGAGCCTAGCCTAGATGACGCAATGCTATCTTTCACTAGCTTAGAATGGTTCGGCCAATAGTCAAGTAGCTGCTTGACACTCCTGGGTGATTATCGGCAGCATACATGGCATGTGCAGAACATCAAGGTGAAGCCCAGAAACTGCAGCTCTTTTTGATGAGACATTTCCTCTAAGGAAATGCTAAGTTGAAGAAAGGCCTTGCTCCTTAAACAACTTGACAATATGCACAGGTCCCACACTATCGCAACCTTTTGTAAAAGACCAGAAAATCAGACGCAGTGAAAGATTTTCCCCCAGCCCATGCAAGTTCTTGGCAATCACTCCATCCACCCTGCTTACGAGAATATTACTTAGCACAGAGGCATTCAATCGATACATATACTAGACTTTTGAACATATGCCGCACAGCCATACTCCAGAAACATGCTCTTCAAATAAAAGGAGGTAAGTCTAAAAAAAAGACTATTACGCACCTGTTCCTAAACACAAGCTTATCATTGTGCTCCGATATACACATTCACAAGCTTTTCATAAGGTCCTCATACGGGATGGAATAAAATAGTTCTACATCGACACTAACCACCAGACAATCTGCTGGATTGCCATTCTTCAGATACTCAACCACGCTGCGAATTTAGTACAAGAAACGGATCTTCAAGATGCGAAGTAGACAAAGGCTTTTGCAAATAACCAGACAAAATTTTGCAAGAACCCTTTTCTGAAATTTATCTGAAGAGCATGCTAGTGAATAGCATTTATTTTAAGAGCATGGCTGTAGAGTACTGCAGTGTGGTATGTGTTCAAAAATCTGGTATATGTAGTGGTTCCAAGATGGGCCTTGTGCTAAGAGATATATTAAGTAGGGTGTATAGAATGATTGTCAAAGACTTGCATGGACTGGGGGAAAAAATCTTTTGCTATGTTGATTTTGTGGTCTTTTACAAGGGTTCTGATAATTTGGGATGTGAACATATCCTCAAGCTGTTTAACCCATTGGCGCCCAGCATACTTTTAAAAGTACAGTTTATTTTTTTATAATTTCACCACCAAAGACTGCAATTTTCTTTTCAAGTAGGGCATTCTTTTGTCAACAGGGGATTGGCCAACCACCCTTAACTAATTTGGCGCACTTCCTCTGCTCAGTATGTTAGCTTTCCGTGGTGAAACTTCAGGATGTTTGTTTCCCACGAAGTGCACCGGTAGTTGCTTGCTTATAATTTTCTCACGGCCGCATTCATGTACATATTACGCTAGTTTCAAGTATAGAGCAGCACGAAAGACGAAAGTAAACAACGGATGCTTTGAATGTCCCGCACCTTTGGCATTTTTTGCTCTGTGATGATTTATATACTGCTGTACTTTCTATAGTACACTGGGTCTTCCTGTGTGCAGAACGGCGCCTATTTATTCCAGTTCATAGATCTTATAGTTACTTCCAATTTTTCGGAAAAAATCACTGTCTGCTCAGCAAGGCCTCGGAGGCTGCTGTACTTGCAGCTAGCGGTCTTGAGTTTAATGATGGTATGATTTTAATTGGTTGTAATAAAGTTTGGTTATAAGAAGAGAAGGTTCTGCCGAGCAGACAGTTACTGTTATGCCATTCACACCGTCTGCGCAAAGCACTTGAGTTCAGAAATGAAACTTTTAGAAGCGCGTGTTGTCCTGTCGTCACCTGAGGTGATTTAAACCCTCAGTGACCATTTCATCTTTTTTAAAAATTTTTTTACCTCTCAAGACATTCTTGTAACGCTCCACTGGGAGGAATTTAGGGCTAGAGGAACCGTTCGCCAAAACAGGTTTAGGAAGTGTCCACTCAGGCCAAAGAAAGCGATGAAATAGAAGCAGCCATGAAACATCGATTCTTGCTTCAGTAGTATAGGTTACATGCCTTTATTGAAGTCTACGATCAACAGTATAGTAACTATGGCTTGCAACTATAACAGCAGTGAGCCTACGTGTTTTGTAGAGTGGTGGTTGCCTACAGCACAAGAAAAACAGATTTTTTTAAAGCCAGAACTCCTTTCCTTTTACAACAGTGGTATGGCACGTGTTGACCTTTCGCACCAAGCCGTCTACTGCCAGTATATCAGCATCAGGGACAAAAAGTGATAGTGGTTGTTGACACCAAAGCTCAACTTTGCAATTGTGAAAGCCTGAACAATCGACCAAATTGCTAGAGACGAGCCTGCTGACTATTTTTGCTTTGGTAAGAACGTTACTCATTATTATCTACACCTTGACATGCAGTAACCAGCGGTTCGCAGACACTCTGGCTCAATCGTATCTGATGCTTCTTTGAAAAGGAGAAAGCTTTCCGTGCAAAGTAGGATAACTGCGGTGCCAGTATAGCCAGAAAATATTCATGAGGGCCTGCAAGAAGTGTTATATCACCCTGCGTAAAAATCGCAGACATAATAACAAAATTCACGCCAGCAATGGGAATGCAGTGAAGTAGCCACATGTGCTATGGGGAAGACCCAGTGACCTGTGTAACCTCTGGAAGGAATAAAGCAATCGTGACGAAATTTCAGCAATCTCTTTTTCTATATATGAGAGTATTATGTGCTAAAAATGAAAAAAATCCCTCAGCTAGATTTTTCTTGGTCCCTAATGGGTTAAGGAGCAAGGCCTTTGTCTTAGGTTTACCTTGGAGCAAATGTCGCCACAAAAAGAGCTGCGGTTTCTGGACCTTACCTTGATAAGTTGATCTGCACACACCATGTGTGCTGGTGATATTCACCCAGGAGTGTTAAGCTGCTACTTGGACACAGGTTGGCTATTACAAGCTAGTGAAAGATAGCATTGGACTGTCAAGCCTGGGCTCCGAATTGATGAAGTCATGCTTTCACAGCACGACGACTAGTTTCCAAGAGCACATTTTAGGTTAATGAACACAGGATTTCCTAACCATGTTATTGCAAGAGCATACAATAAGTTGTTAAAGAATCCGAAAGCTTTTCACGGCGACCGGCGCAATCAGGCCGGGGCCAGCCAGCGAGATGCCAAAAGACCGGTTGTGTTACCGTACGTACATAGATTGTCGTACAAATTGAAAAATGCGGCCAGAAGGTATGATGGAAAAGCGATTTTCTTGGCCCCTAATAAGTTGTTTAAAATATGTAAAATTGTTAAGAATAATTCTGTGAATGTGGCTAGAGAAAAGCACACATGCGGAGTGAAATGTATATGTACCTTGTAAAATGAACATGGTATCAGACACTGTATCTTGTGGTCGGGTCTATATAGGTCAAACTGGAAGGTGTATCAATGTAAGATTACAGGAGCACAAGAGGGTAGGGGTTCTAACTTTTCTGTATATTGCAAGGAATGTGAAGGCTGCTACCCTTTCCTTTTGGCAGCACACATTTTGGCAGTAAATTCAGAGAAGATTAAATGGTAGATTATTGAGGCTAGACACACCTTACGACTCGGTGACTAATGTGCAAATGTGTTGTCTATCGCACTAACACGCAATGCGTTGGACTATCTCGATCAGGGGAATGTTCAGGGGCATTGACTCATGTTGTCATGTATGCTTATCTGTAATTGTGTGGTTTGTGGTGTTGCTTGGCTTCTTCATGTATTCGCTATTCACTTCAATAAACTATGGCCGCGACTCAGCGACTGCCTTGTCTCGTCTTTCGCACTGGTAGATTCACCATGATGTCTCACCTCTGCAGAAATCCAACACGACATTTTCCTCTTCACACTTGAGGTTCAGTGCATAATAAGGCCAACGCCAGTCATCCGCAAGAAAAGTTCATGGCTCCATT
Organism: Amblyomma mixtum; assembly: GCF_055824585.1. Lineage (NCBI taxonomy): Eukaryota > Metazoa > Arthropoda > Arachnida > Ixodida > Ixodidae > Amblyomma > Amblyomma mixtum. Next base: position 149,819,955 of record NC_143013.1, on the reverse strand, counting down.
AACACCGCCTCCTGCTTACAAGACACAGTGCGGCATTCATTGTAGATTCTACCTGCAACACAGAACGCAAAGTTTTAGTTTGAGTGGACTAAACTAGGAAAGAAGCACAAAATATCTACAGCCATACGGCCGAGCTGAAAGAAACAGAGGGTAGTGTAATAGTGAATATACTGATATAGTTTTGTGTAACATCTTCTGTTCATATAAAATGTACACTTTTTTTTCTTATTCTGACGCCTGGGTACGCTATTTTGTGCACTTATTGCATGGGCCCGAACTAGCAGCTTGCTAAGGGCCCAGATGCTTTTATCACCCTGTTTGTATAACCTTAATCCAAAATGAATAAACTGATACTGATATTGCATGCAAGATATATGCATGATATATTGTGATATTCAACGCTGCTACCATTGGCTTAGCCAGCTATTTATGCATAACAAAAAATGCAGTATCACATAAATACTGATACAGTACTATTAGTGTTAATATTAGCAGTGCAGGTTCGATGAAAAAAAAGGGGCCTAGTGCTAGCTGCCATTCCCACAGCAGGCTTGTGACCAATCGCCAGTTTAAAGGAATGACTGAAAAGGGAGAGAGCCAGCAGAAAGACAGGCATAAAAGGACTTAGGATACAATAGGCAGGCAAAGTTATTTAGACAGCAACCACAAAAGAAACATTAACACCGAAGTAAAGATGTACAAGACCAACCATACCATTGTGCAGAGTGGAAAACTTAACCTGATTTAGCTCAAAATATATTTTCATATATACTTGTGCAATAAAGTGATTACATTCATTAATAGCATAACTGACCGACTGAAACCAAAACAGGGACGAAGGGCGGTGAATGAGCCCTAGGCGTGATGCTTTTGCCTTCCTAGTGGGACACAGAAGGATCATTCAGTTGAACATTGGGTCTCTGAGATTAATATGTAGTTTAATATTAGCGGAAAAATAGAAGCAGTAACAACAAAGCAAGCCATGTAGCTGAACATTCTTCTATGCACATGAGGAAAAAAAAGCATTATGAATAACCAAGTATGCAATGTCTGTCGCTGCACATTTCTTCACACACGTGTCTAAAACATATGCGCATGATTTTCCACAAGAGAGTGTCTTGTTTAGATGGGTTACCTGCTATGGCAGTAGTACACAATCAGACTGGAATGAAATGCAAACAGTGCCTACGAACAAGACAAATTATTTCACCTGTGTGATTACAGCTTGAGTATGCAGCTAGCATGATTCCTGTTTCAGGATAAGAGATCTACCTAATACACATATATGAACCCTTTCTAAATGTATACCTCGCTGCAAAGTAGAAAAGTACTGCACATTTATGTTCGCATTTCGTTCCGGCCTAACTGTAAATGCATAACGTCTGTCTAATGCATATCATTATCAGTCAAGGCTGTCACTTCCAACACCAAGCAGATATGTGAAACCTGTAAGAACTCCCTGAAGGCAAGAGTCTGGAGACAAGCTTCTAGACCCACTCTGAAGGATGTAGATCTGGTGTTTAGTGTGGCATATAATTACGTCTGCATTAATAGCGAGCATGTAAGGCCAATACAAGGTGCTTCTGAATTTGGTCGCCTAAAATTTGCTTGGGAGAACGCAAAATAACGCTAAAGAGCAATCCATAGACACAATATTGCATGCTGAATAAACAACAAGAAAAAAAGAAGGCAATGCTCTGGAAGCACCTTCCGTCATTCAAGACAAAAATGATGAGGCATGTTGATGCTGCTGGTTGAACAATAGAAAAAAAAGACTACTGCTTACTTACAATAAACGCTTTCTCTGAGCAAGCAATGAAAGAGAGCTGTAACTCATGAAACCTCACGCCATTCTTTTTACAAAAAAGGAATTTAATAGGTTGCAATGCAAGAATCCCGGCCATAATAGTATTCTCCTCACACTTGGGTTACACAGCATGTGTTTTTGCATGTGTTCATTTTGAAGCTTTATGCGGTTGAAGCGACACAAAATATTTACTTCCCCATGAACCTGTGCGTGTAGCATAATCACAGAAAATATGTTTTACACTGGACAGAAATACAACAGCATAGTGGCGTGACTGACAGACAACAGGCTTCAGGGACAGTGCAAGACAATGATCTGAAATCCTACACAACAGACCTGCGACATTACAATGGCTAAATCCTTGATAGTAGTATTTAACAGCCATCTAAATGCTCGTGTGCAACAGGTGGGAGCGCTTTACTGCGAAGCAACAGTAAACCTTTGCCACTAGTCTAAACAAAAGTGCGCCTCATCGCGACTTCCACTAAACTTTTTTGCTCCCAGTGCGACATCATCTTAACATAAACAATGCATGTCATCTCTGTTCCGGACTGCCAATCAGCCTCGAGAAGACAAAGATGCTTATAAAAAAAGAACAAAGCAACAAGCTCTCAAACCTTACAGTGAACATAGAAGTAGCAGAACCATGTAACCTAGCCAATAGTTCAAAGCTAAGCAGCAGAAGAAAATATGTTAAGGCCAGGACTGAGCAAACAGAAAATCATGGAGGAAACCTAAAAGCAGCAAGAAGCAATGAGAGTGGAGTTGCCTTGACGTTCATTGTCAATACCTACTGCTCAAAGTAAAGGAAACCAGGGTATAAGAAATACAGCATTTCATATTATGCTTTGAGCAAATGCAGTGAGAATGAAACAGGGTAAAGACTTGTCTTATAACATTTTCACTCTTTACTTTGCACCAGAGGAAAATAAATTTGTGTGCAGTTCACCTACTGCTTGGCACTGTCCTAGAAGGAATGAATCCAGGTCTCGAAAAGTCTACAGAGAGGATACTGATGCTGCATGTGCATTTCTCTCTAGACTCCCTCGTTTATTCCTTCCCGTAGGTTCAGGAGTCCACCTAGAGAAGTGAGACAGTTACTGCCCCATTTTCTTTCCTCAAAAACCAATTTTCATTTCATTTCTCTGAACTGTCCTGAAATGTGTATAAGTTACCAATTTTTTTAGTGCCCAATTACATACTGTAATTTTTGCAAGGAATATGAACAGAAAAACAAGGATGAACAGGAAAAAAAATGTCTGGAATGGTACCTTTGGTAACTTGGCACCTGGACAAACAGCCGACCCACTGGGCGTCCCCAGGGTCTCTGCTGCGAGGCGTCCCTTGCAACAGTAGCCGGTTGTCCAGATCCAAAGGAACCATGCGAATGATTACCGAAAAGTTTAAGGACAGCAGATGCATGAACACAAAACAGCTTTTCAGCACTGTTGCAGTGGGATGAACGGTTCCAAATTTCTAGACTATACCTGGTAATAAATAAATTATCAGAAGACCATCTCGAGCGCAGAATGATCTCAAATAGAGTTCAGTAAAGCAGAAAGTTGGGCTAGTTGGTACCGATCCATCTAAAAACGGAGCACAGAAAAACACGCAGAACACAGGGAGAGCGGACAGGACAAGCACATTCAACACGCACTACCAACATGGACAGCTTGTGCTTAATTGAATCGAAAAGTTTACGCTGACCGACCAATGTTACTTCAAATAGAGACAGAAAGCGCATGCACGTTGTGCTGATGTTACCGTGAACATAACATGCGACGAGACACAGGGTTACAATACAAACAAAAAACCGCTTTCAAAATTTGAGAACAAATTGCTCACCTTCTCACAAGTTCACCAAACCGGAGACGATGCCGTGTGGCTGCCGCCAGTCACTCGTGATGCCCAGAAACAGTATAAATGCAATGCCGCTGACTTTCCTTGAGCAATTTTCAGTCGATTAAACTTCGAACTGTTCGCACCGATCACCGTTCACCTCACCAAGCATGTGTGCACGGAGGAAGTAAAATTCATGCGGGCAAGTCAGCCGCGCAAAACTCCGAGCACGATGCCATTTGCAAAGCTATGGTGGCTAACAGAGCTGCACGGGAAACTCATAGCCCCATTCGCGTATTCGCGTCTGCAAAAGCGCACCACCTTGAAAACATATCAGATGTATTTAATTTTACCGTAGCTTTTTTAGCTGACAACTTGAATGGTTTTACATATTAAAATTTTCTTTTCGTTTCATGAGCGTTGTTACCACAAGAGCGCAGGGCATGCAGCTTGGCCATGACGAGTCGAAGCGCTAGCCAAGCCCGCAGTCGGAACTACAGCACTGTAGTCGGAACCAAGCGCGGAGTTGCGGAGTATGTGTGGTGTTGAGTGAACAGGTGCTTTAGAACGGTTTTTGTTCTTCCGTGTTCGCTGCGTGCGTCCTGCGCGCTGTATTGTCGTTACGGTGTGTGTATGTGTGCGGCCCGTACGCCGCATTGGAGTGTACAACCGCTTGCTGTCCCATGCGGCATCGATGCATAGTAAAACGACCGTGCAGAATGTGCGTCACAGTGCCAGTGGCCCTGCACGAAAGAAGAGACTTGAAGCCGGCGGAAAAGCTGTTCACCCTCGTGGGACTGCAAGAATCTGGCGAGGAGCAGTCGACACGCGTTTCGGTGGATGATTGCGTTTATCAAGCTAAAAAATTCAGCACTGGCCAATAGCACTGATGAGCTGCTGCTGCGTCATGATAAACACCTGTCTAAAGTTTATTACAAGCTTGTTGGATGTGAACGTGGCCTTGAGTGGTATTCGTCGAGCAGCGGCCCTCAGGAGGTGGAACCAGTCGATACCTGAAGACGATCACTGTTTACCCGCGCCCTGGCGCCTCGCTTCCAACCGCATGCGTTGGCGTTATTTATATCTGAATTTCACACGTAGTTGAACTTTCGCAAATATTACAGCCGCATCTTTCAAACGTGCCGTGTGAAGAGGACCCTTTTTCATATTTTTTGTGGGAGGGGGTGGGGGAATGAGCGGCTGCTCAAATGTCATTCTTTATTATTTTGAGCTTATTTTCCATATATGTGCCAGGTTGGCCCATTCTTGCCTCTTGGTTGCATGTAAGCAATGCATTTATTGGGCATAAATTTCTTTGCTGTTGTATTGGCACAGGGTTAATGATTCTCATTGTATTGTGGTGACACATCATTGTATGCACTCCTTGCAGAATGTCTAAGGGGGTAATAATTTACTGAGCAGAGAGTATACCTTGTGATAAATGCGAGGAACATTACTGATTTACTTCACACTTGGCATGTTCCATTGTCGTTAGTGGTTACGTATGCCTTGCCTGCTGCTTTCTAGCTGCTCCACTTTGCAGCTTTTTTCTGTCCACTATTTACTGGTCAACATGGTAAAATAAACTGAGCATAATGCATGCTTGCTGAGACTTAGCTTAGACTACAATTCATTTATTTACTCTCAGGGCCTATCAGCGCCAGATAGAGGAGTGGGTGGCTAACAAAAATGCATGTGTAATAGGCAGATTAGTTAAGGTGATTATACACCGCATACTTGAAGGCGTCGGATGCAGTGATGGACATGAAGAAGGCAGAGAAGACGTGACAGTTGGAAACGTAGAAAAGTAGAGATCTGCGTGAGCTTGCACATGACTTAAGGTGAACACTAGCAAAAAAGAAGGTGCAGAGGACTGAGGCCAGAGTTAAAGCTAGTTTAACAAAGAAAAGAACCTCTCAGCAAGCCAAAATGAGCACATGCAAGCAGTTACGTAAACATGGAACATTAAAGTTTTTGGATGGAATAAAAGCCAAGGCACATTGCTCATTGTGACGTTGCTTAAAAAGTGGGTGTCTAGTTGTTCACCTTCATATCCGGTCCTTCCACACCTAGCAACTGAAATGCCATCAATGAGGAGCATCTCCAATCACTCTAATTGCATGGGAGGTACACATCTCCAGATGTCAGAGGCTCTTACAGCATGTTGTGCAATGCTGACATGTTTCATTATTTACATTGCAGTAATATGTTAGCACAGGCGAGAAAGTTTGTAACTGAGCAGAAAAAAACAATATTCATGCCATGTCTTAGCCGCATTCTTAGTACCATATAAAACATAGTGCGTATAAGGAACTCCTCATTTTTTTTATAATTTTTCTTTCTGAGCACTGGTTTTTTGCAAGTTAGCAGGGTTCTACAGTCTTCTGTGGCTGTCGACTGGCCCGCATGTTTGTCAAAGCTGCAGAGTTCATGATGGGTCGTGTCAGTGCAAGCTAAATAAAGGTGGATAGGAAATTCATGCTTCCAGAGTAGATTCCAGAAAAAACAGCTATTATTTCCTAGTCAGGATGAGGGAGCAGCACCGACGGTGCACATCCTCCTTGTCACGACAGCAATTATGGCTGCTCACTGCTTTTTTGCAGCGTTTCATTTATCCGCAGGAAGACCAGGGATGAATGGCCGGCTTTAGGTACCTAATAAATTGAACATTGCAATTAGCAATATTTTGTTGTGCCTGTGCTTTTGTTATCCGTGAAGGAGTTAGCGTTTTTGATTGATGGTTGTGTAACAAAGATGTGACTGCTACATTGCACTGCATTCACAAATTTGTTTGCCCATGCTTTTGGCTTTCTCAGTGGTTCGTTTCCTTATCAAATGGCAGACGGAAATTCGGCTTTCACCTTGTGCACTTTCATTATGTTTGTAATGTATTTTCAGCTGGTGTCCAGTTTCAATTTAGAGAAGTTGTCTAACCATTGTCTGTGTCTAAATTTTTTTTTATCTCTTGACCTCATTAAGCTGCATTTCTAAATTATTTATTAAATGCATTTATTAATTGTTACCCTGTCATGTGGTTAGCAACATGGTGAAAATATTTTTTATGAAGTCAACGTTCTTCTTTTAAAGTTATAGCAAAGTAAGTCCTTTGTTATTTAATGTTGCTCACATTTTGTACCAATCCCTCAACGTTGAAACAACATTATGCGTCACTTGGGTCTAATTTGATTATCACCCCCCCTCGGATCTTCACCTTTGCACATGGGGTTAATCTCATTTTCGCCATGCTAGTTTGTGGACATTGTTGAACAAGAGTAAACCACAGAGATCGGAAATGGGACGTCATGTGGTGCCTAGTCTGGGGGCCAACAGTTACGGCGAGTAATACGTTTCAGAAAATGCATAATACGGCCAGCCACCTTCACGAATGTGTTACGGATGGACCCTCCATTTCAGATGCAACAGAGCAAGCGTTTGTTCTGTTATGGAGAGTTTGTACGTAACATTCACGGAATTTTTTTGCAGTGTAAGTCAAGGACAACGCCGCGAGCTATTGAAAGAAAAATGATAGATATAACGTTAAGAAATCGGAAGCAGGAGGAGTGGGTGAGGGAACAAACGCGGGTTAATATGCTTGTCGAAATCAAGAGGAAGAAATGTGTTTGGGCAGGGCATGTAATGAGAAGGCAAGATAACCGGTGGTCCTTGAGGGTAACGGCGTGTATTTCCAGAGAAGGCAAACGTAGCAGGGGGTGGCAGAAAGTTAGGTGGGTGGATGAGGTTAAGAAGTTGGCCGGGATACGGTGGCCGGAACTGGCAAAGGAGAGGGTTAGTGGTATAGACATGGGAGATACCTTTGCCCTGCAGTGTGAGTTGTCAGGCTGATGATGATGATGAAATACCAACAAAAGTAGAAGATTGGACAGCTGCCGCCGTAGCTCTGTTGGTAGAACACGGGACTCGAAATTCGGAGGTCGTGGGTTCGGATCCCACGGGTTGCTGTGCTAATGTATTATCTTGAAAAATAATTACGCTATTAAGCTGCCATAGATGGACACCGCAATTTATTTTTTAAATATACATCCCCTAGGCTCCCTGGTTTCGGTGACTCCTGACCTCCGTTATGTGCGGCAGCGAGAGGTAGACATAAGCCGCCGGTCAGAGAATTGAAGATCCACCAGACACTCAACAGCGGGATGAACCTGCCCGCTAGCGAGTGGCATTTTTAATGCGAAGGCATTACTTGGCTACGTTCGCGGTTCCGTAGCAGATGAAAGTGAATGCAAAGCATGTCCGCAGGCCTTGCGTCGTCCGATAAAGAGTTAGGCGTTAATGATCGTATGAGATAGAGGACGACAAAATGTCGCTGCTCGCTAAATTTGGCTGATGTGGAGTAATCGATTAATTATTTAGAGGCAGAAAACTCAATTAGCCGTCGAAATAGCCACGGACGTCCATGCAGTGGGCGGACGTCAAAAGAGTCTTGGACGCCTAAATCGTGGGAAAATACCTCACCAAGTCCCATGAGGGTTTGAAATAGATTAAAGGATGATTAATTGATTAACGTCAATTAATCGAACAAAAAGCTATGGTTAGTGTGAAGTAATTAGAGGCAAAAAGTCAAATAGTCGTCAAAATAGACATAGACGTCGATATAGTGGGAGGACGTCTGCACAACTTCAGATGTCAAAAAAGTATACAGCAAAAGAGAAAGGCGCTAAAAATGAGCAAATCACGTTAAAAAAGCGTTAATTGATGTCAAAGTGAAAAAGAAAATGATAACAGTCCGGAGTGAAGCAAGAGAGGCAGAGAGTACCAAGTGAAGCAAAGAGGGGCGACAAATGTGCAACAGGCACCAATGCTTTCGCATTGCCCCAGTGCGGGTTGCCACAGTGATCTCTGAAGTTTTTTTTTGTGATAAGCAGAATATTTTCAGCGCATCAGCATAACACAAAATCATTTCATCGCAGTAACATTTCACTGAAGTAGCATCTCGGCGTAATCATTATCGCATGCCAGCGAGCGCATGTATTTCCGCATTGCTCCTTTGTGTAATAGCTATTTTTTTTCTAAGTATCTCTTCCGCTGCTCTAAGCCACCATTTCCTTGCTTATTTCCGTCGCATGCAACAAAGAATGTTCGGATTCTTGAAAAAAAAAAACCAATTTATACTTCCTTTATTTTGTAATAACATTATTAATATCCGAGTTTAAACGTGTCAAAGCTACGCGGAGTCTATCAAGAACGCTGTAGTGGAGGACTCCACAATAGCGTAGACTAGCTGGGGTTATTCAATGTGCGCTCAAGTCGCACAGCAGACGCGCGTTTTTGCATTTCGCTGCCATCGAAATGCGGCGGCGCCACCAATATCGAACCCATTTCCTTGACATCAGAAGCCGAGCACCACAGCCGCTAAGCCATCGTGAGGGCTCTTATTGAGTGTATGCGGTCTGACGCAAGGAATGCCTCCGAAAGCAAATGTTGTGTTGGGTCATTGCACCTATATTTCGCATATTTATAGTACACGACACAAAGGAAAGCCATTCTCACGCGGTGCTTTATGAGTGAGAGCACCGCCAACAATTCGATTGAAACTGTAAAAGGGGGATACTGTTACACCGATGCTTTCACATCAATCTGGCGCAGAATGCTTTAGAATTACCGAAAGCACATTGCAGAAGCGCCAATTAGCTTTGTTCCTAGACACGAGACTTCCTTCAGTCAGTTCTGTTGTCGCATTGACTGGATGCCATTTTCACACTGCCTAGCGCCGACAGGTTTTGGGTGGGTAAATCTACGCGCTGCAACATGTCATTTTATCTGAAAGTATGCCATGTTCGAAAAAAAAAAGTGGTGAGTCAAGTCCCGAACCGGTTCGGAACGGTTCCTTTGTATTGTATCAGTTCGGGTACAGTTCCAAGATGGCCAAAATAATTTGGGTTTGGTTCGGTTCCGGTTCCGAGCAAAAATACGGGTTCGATTCCGATTTCGGGTTCAGGTTCGCTTCCACTTGGACACATTGCTATCAATACTTTCCTTGGTTCATTCATTTCCTTTTGCTTCCCAATTACATAAACAGCGGCTACGTTCAGCCCCGCCTTTACAGCTGCGGCTCCGCCCTAGGCCGCAGGATGCGTATTGGAGGCTTTATGGCTCTTAATTCCTATAGGAGCTTACCTCCAGTTCGAAATACCACTCGTCACAAAAGTCAAATGAGAGTCCTTATCCCTGGAAATATTTGGCAGAAAAGTGCTCTTAGCACAAGCAGCGCGGCAAGTCTCTCAGGATAACTTGTCCGCTGACGTACCATAAACAATCCATTCGTACGCCTTCTTCCGAGTTCGTTGGTAGCGTCGCCCCTGTTGCGCTTTAGCAATAGGTGCTGCATCCTCACGAACAGTTTTCGTGCGTGCGGAGGCAGTGGTTAGAGCGGCAGATGTCGAGCCTAGGCCGCGAAGGCAAAAGAGAGAGAGAGAGAGAGAGAGAGAGAGAGAGAGAGAGAGAGAGGGAAAGGCAGGGATGTTAACCAGAAGGATTCCGGTTGGCTACCCTGCACAGGGGAAGGGAATAAGGGGAATTAAAGAGGAAAGAGAGAAGTAACGATAAAGGCAAGTAAAGGCAAACCTCTACATGTTGAGAGGAGCTGGTTGAATATCCCGCGCCGAGTGAACTGGGTGTCTTTTCGTCATTCTCTTTGGGAGGCTTGACTTTCTTGATATCTGTCCATCGTTTACAGTTTTTCACGGGTTCCTGAAAATGCAATACCAAGAAGATAAGGCGACCAAGGAATTGTTCGCCGAAAGCAAGCGAAAGAAAAAAAAAACACCGATGACTTACTTATGCTAAGTGCCGCGGTCTGTACGGAAGTACCGATCTAAGTGTATGTCTTGAAACTAGTGATATGGGAGAAAGTTTTTTTTAGGCATAAGTATGCATGGTTTGGTGATTTGAATTAGGGGGAACGCTCAAGCTTCGCCTTTAATGAATCCGCGAGAGCCCCACTAACACCACCTTTTCAATCACCTTTTTTCGTCTTTTTAAAGTTAGGTTTTGGGGAAAGTAAGGCGCAGTATACATTTGGGTAAGCACCATGGAATAGTGGAGACTAATTATTCAAGTCAAGGTCCCAACACCTTTTTCAACGTCAAGCGTGAGAACAGATTGACCTCGGCTGATGCATGGCGTAGTGAAGCTTTGGCTTCAGTATACATTTAGCCGTAGAATGGGCGGAAGTTTTAATATTGTGCTATTTTTATACGATGTAATTATATGCATTAACGATGCGCCAATCATTGGTGCGCCCAATCCCGGACACCCTTAGAGTATGTGTAGCTGTTTCGGTCTCATAGGAGGTGCCCTCAACTTAAGTGACACGCGCAGCCGGAACCCAGCTACCTGTACTTACAGAGGGGGATGGCTGTTTAGTGCCTTGCTTTCGCCGGTTCAAGCCAGAGATAAGGTTGGCTCAGTGAACAAGCAAAACAAATTTTATACAGCAAGGGATGATACAGAGGAATTCACACTAATGCACATTGTTCTCAAAAGCAAAGCAGAACATGGAACTAAAGAAGATCTACTGCAAGCAGAGATCTAGCAACAATTGACGATGTACGGGAGAGCCAGAACAAACACACACCAAATTTGTCATCGGGCGCTATCGCAGACCGACGACTGCAGAGCCACGTTGTGGCTGTCCAATAGACGTGCGCCGCTCCCTCACAGGTCTGTGGACTTGCCGAACAGCGGGTTGACCGCGGGAGCCTAGCGGTACAACGTGATGACTCACTGCAGTATTGGCTAGCTGCCCAAGGGCGCGCCGCGTCTATCTATTACAACGTGCCAAAGCAGGCGCGCACATACACGCAGCTTTTACAGCGCAAGTGTCCTCTCTACCTCCCGTGGAGACGCACGTCTTCATTGCTCAGGTGCCGCGGAAACCTCTGGCGCCTTCTAGGAGCTTCTACGCAGGTGAGTCAGCGGAGTAGAGCGCGAAGACAAGTGCGCGCAAGATTACACACTCTCAACGTGTTAAGAGCGGAGACTACTCGAAGATTCTGGGACAGTGTGTGCTGCGGCGTGTGCGCGCATCCTTCGCGCCGCGTCGGCTTAACAAAAATGTGCGCCAATTTTGATGACACATGAGCTCCCCAACGCGTTTGAGTATTATGCAGTGCGTCTTACGGGAGGGCACCAAAATTTACCTTTTTTTCAGATTTTAAAAGTGAGAACAGTAGCATCGTAACTCGGATTGACATCAAATATGATTCCCGGTTCTAGGTACCCGAATAAGGTGTTTTAGGTAGTGTGGACGATATGGCATAGCTGATAATGCCTAACATATTAAAGATGGCGCCTGGTAGCTAGTTACGCTGGAGAAATGCATAGGGTGATTTCACTTAACATCGAAGAAAACGTGGCTGCTCGATCACTTAAATATATTTCAGTTTTTTATATTATTGTCTGCTGACTGGAAAGAAGAGATGTGCGATTGGTTCTGCCCCAATTTTTTTTCTAAGCACCCGAAATTAATAACGGCGAAGTAGTGCGGCGCCGCGCTCACGTGCTGTGCTGTTTTGGCCAACTTCAGATTTTAGTTTATTTTCTATACCCGCACTTGCCGAAGCATTAAAGAGGAGCTTGCGCATACATAAATCATAATAAAAAACAGCGGGAATTTTAGCGAACAAATGTAGTACGATACAAAATTTACGAGCAGTGAACTAGCACACGGAACAAACTTGACCAAAGCTGATCATAGCGTCATAGAAGTAGTACAAATTTTTGATCAATAAGCCTGGGCACCATACAAACATGAGCAAAACGCATCATGGCAAAAAATAAGAATAAAATGCTCTACTTGTGAAGAGAACTAAAACAAATCACGAAACAATGATGTAGACAGTGACTCCCATGAAAGAAATCAAGATCGCTTATCTACGTATTGTCTACAGGATGGTGGTCCCAGTCATTTCACGTACGTAGCATGATGGCATAAAAAAGTTTGTGTGGCAGTGACTCGGGTGTACTTTGTGTTAGTCATCACTGTACTGGTATAAAAAAGAGTACTGGTATAAAAAGGCTCACGTATTGAGTTTGTTTATTTTACTTTGCTGCGCACTTTTTCTTTCGCTCCACTGCACTTCGCCGTTCCTGTCGTGAAGCATGCGGCTGGAATTGGCGACAACGCCCTCGCGACCCCACCGCGCCCGTGTGAATGTACCAATCCGCATCAGAACATATGCTGCCCCCTGACCCCAACCCTCAGTCTTCGAGGAGGGGGGGCGGGGGTGGCTAGGCCCCCTTCGGAATCGGGAAAAATTTATTTCGGAGGAGGTGATGTGCTTCAGCCCTCCAGCCCCCCCCCCCCCCCCCCCCCCCTCGCTGTCGGCGCCTATGCGCGTATTTATACGAAGCGCAGCATATGGCGTGAAGGACCAGTTTTGATAGGTTACATACAAATCACTTTATGGATATTGTTACCAAAGCTGACGGTAACGTCGCTGCACGGGCATGCATGAGCAGCGCTATTTGCTTAAAACGTAAGCAAACATTTTTTTATTCAACGATAGTTTAAGCCGTTCGGAAGCGTGTTTTCAAGAGCAGTGGTGGAAGATGGAGTTTCGTTCGAACCATCATGGGATTCCTACCATGGCGGCCGGCGCTTCTCCGAACGGGCCTGTCGTGCTCCTGCCGAAGGGAGAACGGCGGCTCCAGCTACCCTGGCCTCCTTCCCACCTCGCGCCAGCCTTGACGCCCGCTCTTGTGGCACGGAACCATCGTCAGCCGTGCCACTTCAGTTCCGCGGAGTTGTTTCCGCGAGCGACCCTCCTTGGACATTGAGTGCGGCCCTGCTCGCAGTGGCTCCTTCTGCTGCCCGTCTCCCTATCCCCGCGCCGCTACCCAACTGCGAGGCAGTGAGCTTCCTTGCTGCGTCTCTGCGTATTTTAGGCTCGCGCGCGCTACGGCACAACCTGCATCGCTCGTAATGCGGTGCAGGTTGGTCCAGAGAAGAACACCCCCCCCCCCCCCTTCCGCCTTGCATAGCACACTCTCAGTAAGGTGCCCGTTTTAAGGATTACCGGACCACCTCAAACAGTCACGACGGTCGCTGCTCATGGTGGTTGATGGGTTCAGGGTTAGCATAGTGATTTTTAGCTCCAGGATGGGGAGTTGCCTGCCGGACGTGCTGGAGGCGAGAGTGTTTGCAGACGGATGCCCACTGGTCTGCCACTTCGGATGCGTGATGTTCCTGCCGCTGCCGCTACGCCTTAATGGATAACCTTCTTGTATAACTGTGCCGTCTATGGCTCGGCGTTGCCTTCACAAATCAGTATGCTTTCCGGATCGCGAAGGCCGACAACCCTTATTGTGTAAACTGTGTCTGTGAAGAGACAATCAGTCATCTCTTGTGTGAGTGCCCTGTCTTCGTGAAGGAAAGACGTGAGCTGCGTTGTGCTCTGGATCGCCTTGATCCTCGCCCTTTCACACAGGCCAAGATCCTCGGTTCGTGGCCACCACAGTCGACTGCCATCAAGGCTTACAAGGCACTGTTTTGTTTTTTTAAGAGACTACCTTGATTGACAGATTGTGACTGTGTTTCCCGTTCTTTCCCTCTTCCCTCTTTAATCCCCTCATTCCCTTTCCCTTTCCGATGGTAGCCAATCGGAAACCCTTCTAGTTAACATCCCTGCCTTTCCCACCTCTCTGTATCTATATATATTCTTGCAAATTGTGCCACGTCTTTTCGTCACCGCGTCGCCCTGACTGCGGCTTGGCTGAACTGCTCCATGTCCTGTGCTGACCTACCTCCCTGAGTGAAGCTGTCTAATACAGCAGGTGACATTCCACCCTGGCTTTTTATCCTCATATGACAGCACTACACGATTTTACGTCTCGCCTTCGTCGTGGGGAAGACAACGACATGGCAGCAGCGAAGCGCCGACAAACCCCGAGACGCGTGTTGGGTGAGCGCCTGGATTGCCACGGAAGCCGCGTCCGTCTGCCCGGTTGAGCGAGCGTTTCCCCTACACCGAGTGTGAACGCGCGTTCGTAATGCGCAGGAACGCCGCTCATGGACATTCCCCCCTCTCCCAGCGCGTGACGGCGGTGTGATCTCTCGGGAGTGGGTGAGTGCGTGTGTGTCTGATTGATGCCAGTGAGAACTTCCTTCCCCTGCAGGCCCGGCCCCCATCTAGGGACACTAGGGAAGGGAACTCTTTAAAAACCCCAGCAGCGGCACGGCCGAAGAGCTCTTTGTCATCGAATGATCTCCTGATGAGCTGTCGTGATGCAGCGTTCCTGCAGCTCACTTGTAAATATTTAAATTCCTGTATAAAGTCCTCTCTCATTGTCTTTTTCTAGCAGCCTCGTCTCAGACGTCCCTCATTCTCTCTCCGGCACACGACCATGCTACCTCGTCTGTAACAAACTGGTGGCAGCGGTGGGATGCTGCTACCTCGTCCTTAACAACGATCATGCGTTAGGCGGACTCGATCGCCTCTCTTTTCCTTGCATGGTCGCCTTCTTTCAACAGACCTGCCCTCTCTCCTATCCTATAACTGCTGCCCCCATGCGAAATGGTGTTCCGCAGACTCGTAACGACACAGTTATAGCGCCGGGGAACTCTCACTTCTTCCCCCATTCTCCCAAGCGTTGCAGATGATGAGTTACAGCAGTGTACACCGTAGTTTCTGTGCCTTACATCATGAGGTGTGTAATAACACTTTTCCAAAAACTTCGCTCCGTCATCAAAGGCATCCATAGTGCAGAAATTTCACAAGAACTCAAACGAAAGCAGGGGCCAAAATGTGCCCTCCCGAGTAAGAAGAAATTATAGGGTTGCAGTTTTCTGCTAAAGAGCCGAAATGCGTGAGCCCTTCCCTGTCCTCTTTTTCTCTTCTGCCTCTATTTTTCTTCGTTTTTTTTGTAGTTTGTTTCTTTTTGATTTGTACTCTTTTGTTTGCTTATATTGTTTTGTGTTTCTTTTTTTCTTTTTTAGTTTTGTTTTGAAATCATGGCGGCGACCCGCATTTGAGCAGTGTGACAGCAAAACGTCCGCATACTATATCGACGTCCGTGGCTGTTCTGAAGTCCATGTGCTATATCGACGTTCATCGCTATCTTGAGGTCTAAGTGTGCTTTTTCGCGTTTTCTCGCGTTTAATTATTTAAATAAATATACCCCATCAACCAAATATTTCCCACGGACACATTTTATCCCACACTACTTGTCAAAGCCACACTTTCAAGCATTTATTTTCAGGGAACGACGTACTGGTGCGGACAAAATTGCGGACACTTTTTCGTGTAACAGTAGCTTGGTCTGGGCATGTTGGTAACAGTTCTTCGAAAACATAACGCAAAAAAGGCGCGAACTTTAAACTTGATTTTAGAAATGCCACCACGTCTAATATATAGGAGCCGATCGACACCATCAAGCGAAGAGCAGAGTATTTGTTTGGCTCTTAACCTTGACAAGCTTGAAAAGAGCATTTTTGCAGTAAGTAAGTTTCAGCACGAGATGTCTCTTTTCTGCTCGTGTGTTCCCCCGGTACCGTGTTTTTCTTTTTTTTTCTTATTTTATTGCAATTTTTTGCTCATTTTTGACACGCTGTCATCTTGATTGAGCTCTTTTTTTTCGCATGCTCTTCTCTTGATGGTGACGATCGGCTCGTATATATTAGACGTGGTGGCATTTCGAAAATGAAGTTGCAAGTTAGCGGCAGTCCTGTCCGCATCTGTGTCGTCCGTGTCCTTTTTCGCGCTATGTTTTCGAAGAACTTTTTCGCGACGCGACAGAGCCATAGAACGCTTTCGCATTAGAAATAAACTGCTGTAGTTTGTTCATTAAAGACTAAATAGTTCCGAGCAGCTTCGCTTAAAACCTCCTAGCGGGCAAAATGAACATTTTGTCAGCACTGTGTAAACAATCCGTGAAGGAAGCAAAAAATTGTCCATATTGCACCCGGAAAAAACTCGCGAAGAAGGGAAAAAATATTTAGCCCCCATTTACCGAAGAAAGTTATTGACGATAAGAGAATCCTCTAGAGGACAATTGTTGTTATGCTCATCTGGGTATACCCTTTGCTTAGTGTATAGGTGGGCACACTCAAAGGACTGAAGACGCCTCTTCTGGAAGTCGATTGTTAACACAAATGACTTTACACAAGTCGGGAAGGGGCAAACACTGTACACACAAGTCCTGCGCGTCGCTCCCTCTACCACTTCTGTCTACATCGATGTTATCCAAACTGTTATTCCATTATTTTAAATTCAAACTCTTCTTTCTGCTTTGCCTCTTTGCCATTTATTGTCCGTGTTATTCTGGCCTTCCTTTCGTTCTTGGAGTTTCCAGCTGGAGTCCCCTGCACCTAAAGACTAAACTTTTGGCGCTTGTATTTGCACCCAAATTTAATTTTCTTACTATTAGTAAGTGTCTCTCAGTGGTTCGTTCCCTGACCTGTCTATTTCAAAAGCGCTGGTGATAAAGTTGCCCACATGCCGAATAGACCAGGTGATGGGAAATGTTTCACAATGTATACTGACGGCAGCAATCCCTCAGATAAGGCCTTGCCATCGCACCATAATTGATTTTCTTTTTATTGCGACACTGTGACTGTTTGCATAAAGTAATATCTACAAATATAAACACTCATGCAGTTCTGGGCCACTGGGAAGGCCACATTCAAGGAGCATATGCGCCTCTTTTTACCGAGATGATTTACTACGTACTTCCTTTTGGGTCATCTTGAAACAAACGCAAAATAGTTATCCTCACAGTAACGGACGCTTGTACAGAGTTGGTTCCACAGTTCATTTTTTTCTGGGCCAGCGAAGGATCAGTAGCCCGCAAAAAAATGATAGCAAAATAAGATTGGACGGCGGCGAAAGAACAAGACACGAATCTAGAGAGAATAAACTTTATTGGCTTCGCGAGTCCTGGTCTCTGATTAAGAGGACTGGTTGCGGCTGCTGCTTGGCTTGGTGTGGTTGTCACCAAATGCGTGGGTGATGTGGGTCCCCAAATACTGCCGCAGTGTTTGGCTGAATGCAGCACCAATTGTGGCCCAGATCTCCCAAGAATAGGAACAAGTTGAGGGGCTTGAAGAGGCAAGAGTTTTGGTGCACGGAGTTGGTCTGTGCATGTGTGTATGGTCAGGGTAGGGGCCGCATACTCTACAGTGTTGGTGGCCATGGCATTGGTGTGCTGCAAAGGAATTAATTCTCTCGAGAACCCAGAATACCAGTTCTTCGTGCATCACGGACAGCCCTCAAAAATAGGTGCCCAAATAACTTCTGCAAAATGTCGAGACTGGTTTGCGAAAATATATCTTAATTGCAAAGATTCATGTTAACATGCGTTCCATCAGAGGATTCTGAAGAAAGAGGCTCTTTCATATCTCACGCCTGGGTGCTGAAAAGGAAGCGTTTAAAGGGGGCATTCATCCGACCCATCGCCCAAGTTCCTTCTCTTTCAGTCTATTGGTTTCTTTGCATCTTTACAACGAGTGCCTAAACTCTCCATGGATTTTAGAAAAATCAACGACTAACAGAGGTGGAAGAGGAACTACTTAATTCTTTTAAAAAAAGGAAAGAAAACGTCCTCAAGGGTGGTCTCCTATTTGTCCAAGAGCCCACGGGCCTCGGCTTCGTTGAGAGCTCTGCCCACTATCCACGTTTGGCCAGCTGTTTGAGCAGCTCGCAGAGTGGCCTCCCATGCGGAGGGCGAAGGGTTGGGTATGGGAGGAACAGCCATACGCTAGGGGCATTCCCACGGGTAGTGCATGAGGGTGGTCTTGGCCGCCCCACGTGCTGACCAATGTGGGAGGGTAAAGTAGTCACGGACTGCAGTCACGTAGTGGTGACTGCAGTCCGGCGAACAGGAAACAACGAGGATGTCTTCGAAACAGAACTCTTTATTTGGGCTGACTTGCGCCCGCAAAGAACTGAATTACAAGGCGGCGTAGCAACAAGCGTGCTCGGAGGTCATCGAACAGAATGACCGCCGCTGTTGGCCGTGCTCTTTTTAAAGCTGATAGCGAACATTTGAGATAAAACTTGGAAAGTTACTAGAACATTCTGGCGCAAAGTAGAACCGGCTCCGCCTGGATGTGATCAATCTAGACAAATCCAGGTGCGTCTTGCGTCACACGCGAAGCGATAAAGCGGCTTGTCGGCAGATTTGAAGCATGAACAAATAAACGCTACAAAGATTCGCGGCATTATGGTGGTGGCGATGAAGGAGGTAAGGTGAGATTGAGCAGTTTGCACTTGCTGCCAGACGGCACTGCATTTTAAATCAAATGACAGGATTGAACAGCGTACAGTGGACTAGGGCAGAAGGAAACAAACGACAAAGCACACACATATAGCGTGTGCTGAGGGAGTGGGAGGGTGAAGCGGCTATTTTTGTAATGAATGGTGATTTGGTGGTGTTTGAATAGAGCCCGCGAGGTTTCCTGGGCGAGTTTGGGTGTCTGATCTTTCGGGGCCCGGGGGGATAATCCTCTAGCCAGCCTATGAATCTGCTGGTTACCGGCGATCGAGGCATGCCCAGGAATCCGCGTCAGGGTTATCTCTTGGGTATGCGTGTGTCCTGATGCGAGAATGCGTCGGGTGGTTGGTATGATCATGCATTGGTTATAGTGACGGAGGCGGTACGCATCTTGGGAGTTGGTGCAGATTTCAGCTGCGTTTCGATCTTCTGGAGCGTGTATGAGTGCCAAGGCGATGGCCACGCACTCATCATCTGCAAGGTTGTTGGTGTGGAGAGTGGCTGCGGCCCGATTGTGTCATTCGCGTAGGTGGCGAGAGCGGTATAATAGCCAAGTAGGGCATGTTGAGCCGCGTCCACGTAGAGGATGTTGGACCTGACTAGTGTTTGGAGCTAGGGCCTGGCGCCTCTGCCTATGTAGCTCATGGTTCATATTTATAGGTACAGTCTGATGCGCAGTTGGCCCTGGATATCTGGTGGAATGATTTTGTAGTTGCGTGCAGGTGGGGGCAGGTGTAGATGAAGAAGGAGTTGTTGGCCGGTTTGTGTGCGGGTTAGTGGAAGTAAGTATCTGATCGCTTCGGTGAGCTTCTAGTAATTCCGAGACTGTTTTGTAAGTGCGTGTTGTGAGTAAGCAATTTGTGTCAACGGAATGTAGTAGGCGGAGTGCTGAGGTGGGCGCCGTTCTAATCAGCATATCAGCTTTGTCTTGAGGCTTTTTGTTGAGCAAGTGATAAGGATGGTGATAAGCCAAGCTACAAATGGTTAGCGCGTCAGTCGTATTAAGGGTTCTCTTCTCCGAGTGGGAGAGGTTGCGTGCGGCCACTATGCGGATATGGCCCGCGATTTGTTTGGTTTCTCGTCTGGCAGCTGTAGAGTGAAGGCTGCGTACAAAGTGTCCTGTATATAGAGTCCAAAGACCTTGAGTCAATTGACCAGTGATATGTGGTCGTACATTTGGAGGTGTATTCTTGGATCCCGCGGAAGTGATCTGATCATGAGCAGTTCCGATTTTGGCGGGTGGCACTTAAGGCCCATTTTCTACTGGTTTTAGATCATCATATCAGCTGCTAAAAGCAAAGTGTCTTGCGCTTCTCCTGTGGAGCCTTCAAGCGTCCATGAGGTGATGTTTGCATATTTTGCCGCATGGAAGTCAGGTATGTCGGTAAGTTGTTTAGCCAGTGGTGCTAGTGCTCCATTAAATAGAAAGGGGGAGAAAACGGCCAATTTTGGAGCGCCTCGGCTGCAGAGGGAGAATCGAGATGATGATATAGTGCCGAGTTGGATCTGTGCCGTTCGTTGAGTCAAGAAGGCTTCGATGTACCGCCATACGCGTTACCTACAGCCCTTGGTGGCCGTGATGCAAAGGGTATCGTCGTGGATAATATTGTCCAGGCCGAGAAAATCATGTGTGCTGGCCATGCGCTTCTTGCTACAGAACAAGTTTTTCGCCAGGGGTATGAGTACGTCTTGTGCAGAGAGGTTGGGCGAAAGTCAAATTGGTTGTTGCATAGGAATCTCGAGGCTTAGAGAAAGAAATTTCGAGACTTCTAGAAACGAACGACATGGTCGAATAGCTTTCACACACAACTGGTGAGGAAGATGTGGACAAGAAGGGAGGAGTTAAAAAAGATGGATGGAAATGTGCATGCACGAAAAGACCAGGTTTGGGGGCCTAGGCCTCTCCTGAATGGCAGAAGTGTATTCCCCGATGCGCTGTTCGGACGCTCTAACCGGATTTTCGGAATGTTGCGCCTGCAAAAATTTAGTGGTTTTTGGTAGGCGGTGGTTGTAGGGTTCACGTACAAAATTTGAGCGGCGCCTAGTTTTCTCCACCAAGGAGAAGAGATCGCGATCTAATCCGTGAACTGTTGCCACCGGTGCTTACATCACGTCAGATGAGTTTGTTACGTTAAGGACCTTCATTTTTGCGGGTATTACACAAAGGGTAGGGAAAGGAATTAAAAACAGCTTGAGGGGACGCTTAATCTGCTCCTTAAGTATATCAGGCGACAGCGTTAATGAGTCCCTCAGCGTCCTGGGGTCCTCTGTGTGTAGGACTTTGCAGATACGGACTCGGATCTTTTTTGAACCATCACATAACGATTTACCTACCCTTACGAGTACATTGCGATGGCATTAGAGATATGACTGCGGAACATGTATTCCCTCTCTGGCGCCACATTATCTTGTTTTATTTACTTTATTTCATACTCCAGATCGCGTTACAGATCCAAGCAGAACAAATATATCTGTAGATATTACAGATCCAAGGCAACAAGTGAATAGAAGAGCTAAAAAAGATATAGCCTGCAGAATGACTCTGCGCTAACAATCATTATGTCGGTAAAATCCACTCGCATAAGGTACGGGAGAAAAAGGAAAATATAAATGTGTCAGTTGTAACAAAGTGTATGGTAAGTGAACAGAGATGATGGGGAAGTGTGATGCGTTTAGCTAAAAATGATAATTAGGGTAAAGAATCAAGCACCAATTTGTTATTTATGAGCAAAGAAAGAAATTCTCGCCGAATACCTTTTCTTCTTGCCTCAAGAGGTTGAATACAATTAGATTTCATTAGCTCAGACGCAGCATAAAATGATGAAAATTTAAAATAAATAAATCTTAAGCCTTTTCTTTGGGTTCTTTCAAGTTTCTTAATATTGGTTTTAGTAGAAGGATCGCAGACCACGCTTGCGTATTCGAGCTTAGGCCTGATTAGTGAGTTGTGCGCGAGTAGTTTAACTTGACGAGGGACGTTGGAAAGTTTATTTCGTGAAAAACGTACTTTACGAAAGGCGGACGAGTAGATATTTTCCATATGTGAATTCCTGTACAGATTGTTAGTTGTTGTTACACCTATGTATTTGAAGCTGGAAACTTCATCTACTGGTGTTTGTCCAAGGTGACACCTGTGATGAGAAACACATTTTGACGTGTCACGCGAGCTAAGTTATTTAGCGCCATGTATCATTACTGGAACCATGTAAGAATGTTAGATATTGAGGTCAATCTGGTGATTAGAACGTGTAATGTCATGGTACAGCAAGGATGACCAAAGGTCCACATTCGTTAAGGCACACGCGTTATTATGTTTGCTGTGCTGAAGGAACAAGATTTTCCCCCTTGCACTAAGGATTCCGTGAAGTTTTGAAAGAAAAAATGTCGCTGTTCTGAAAGGAGTGTCTGTTGTGCTACTCTGGGAAACGTAGGCCAGGGATAGGAAAGTTGCATATACACCATTGTCCAGCAAAGAGAGACCTAAAGGCCAATTCCAACCATAGCGGCCGGAGAGGAGTCAACTAGAGTGTTGCATCGTCATCATACAACGGTATAGAGAAGAAGAAAAACCTCATACACGAGCAGGATTCGAACCCCCGATGTCGAAAAAAGAGCAGCTTTATATCTTGCTCACTGAGGCAATTGGGTCTCGGCCGCAGACTTACTGCTCTTCGCGAGTGGCCAGGAATGATTCAGTTTTAAGCATAATCTCACCTCCAGTTGCCAGGTGCGCTGAAGTAGTTGAAACCCGAAAGTAACCGAAAGTTTCTGCCGCTCACATACGTATTGAAGAATACTTTGATTACTATTGACAAAGACATCATGGAAACCCAAATCACCGTAGCTGCCTTGAAAGGAAAGGAAAAGTTTCCCAGTGTAGAAGGGCGGGGGAAAAAAAGCCACCACTAGCCCATACGCTTAAGTGGCAAATTAAGTGCTGTCTGGTAATGATCAAATCGTTGTGGATACGATTACCGTTACGGTTAAGAATTTGTGGGAAGAAATCAGTCGCATTAGGCGGTAACTATTTGACATATAATGTGCTCTTAATTGCCCCAAGCCGCGTATGGACTATAATATACACCATATAGTACACGGCTGCCGACTGATGTCTGTCAGCTTGCGTTCTTTAATCTGCCCTGGCGTCGCAGAGAACGCGGATGATTTTCATTTGGCCTCCATCGGAATGCAGCATCCGTGGCCTTTATTTGATTCTGCCTCCTCTTGCTCAGAAGCCGAATATCATGCCCACAAAACCATCGCACCGAGTTGCATCAATGGCTCAGTGATCGGTGATTTGATTTTATTGATGATAGCCTCACGCTTCTTTCACCGTGGTGATGCCGGCATGCTTTCCGCGAAAGGCGTCGTAATTTTCAACTTGTTTGTTTGTTTATGGGGTTTAACGTCCCAAAGCGACTGAGGCTACGAGAGACGCCGTAGTGGAGGGCTCCGGAAATTTCGACCACCTGGGGTTCTTTAACGTGCACTGACATCGCACAGTACACGGGCCTCGAATTTCTCCTCCAAAGAAATTCAGCCGCCGCGGCCGGGATCGAACCCACGTCTTTCGGGCCAGCAGCCGAGCACCATAGCCACTGAGCCACCGCGGCGGCAATTTTCAACTTGTATTCACGCTGCAATACCAACTCAGCACCAGCTGCAAGTAAGTGTGGCGGGTTTCTTTCCTATGAGTAGGGTTTCCGCCTCGGATGAGGACAGGCGCGATTTGGGTGATGAGCTGTTTTTGTTGGATAGTGTCCATGTGGATTTCACCAAGGAGGTGGTTTCACGAAATGTGATTGATTTCGTGAGTGTGTTCTTGATGAAGTCGATGATAATATGCACCCAAGCGTTCAAAGGCATGACATGACAGTCATGGAGAATAGTTTTCAGGATGCGGTTTCAAGGAAACAAAACTATTTCTCAGCAGACAAGCAAAAACTTCGGAGACGCTGCGCATAAAAGGTTAATCGCGATAGCGTTCCCTCGTGGTAGAGCACCTGTCGATGTGGGGGGCACACCAGCATTCAGGGAGGGAGCAGACTGAGAAGGATGCACGGTACTCGTACACGTCACCGGCTCCATCACACACCTGTGCCAGCAGGAAGGGAGTGCCCGCTCTTTATACCATCCACATGACGGCACCACACGCCACTGCACCTACAGGCACCCGGGCGCAACAGAAACTTTGACTCCGCTTCCTCAAGGCTCAACTATGGCGTACACTCACTCACAACGCTCCTACCAAGCCCACTCCTCAGTCAAGGAGAATTTCTCCTGCTTTCGTCGTTCCTAAAGGCGAAGTATTTTGTATCACCTCAATAAACAAAACATCGTGCTTGCATATTCCTAAGGCAAATAATGATCTAATTACTTTGCCCTAACACTTTCTAAACCTTCACCTGCGTCACCTGAACGCCTGGCAAAATATATCTTGCGTTTGAGTTTAGTAACACGCAGTAGTATCTTTTTATTTCATCGTTTCAGCAGCGTCAGGAACATTCTACGTATTGCAAACAACGTATTTTAGAGTTGATTCGTTCGTTTTTCGTGCGGGGAAGGGGGGGGGGGGGGTTGAGAAAAAATTACATGCAGTTTAGTCCCTGAACTTTATTCTTTGCCAGTGTTGAAGATGCCATGTATTGAATAAGAACTAGTAACAATCAACTATAAGACCAGCAATTTTTTGTGCCTCCAAAAGTGCAAAATTGTCAGGACAAGCTGCAACATTGTTTCTTTGAAGCATTTTGGCTTGTCCAGCATAGTTTACTTTGAGTTGCCCTGCGTTCGGATGCCTCGCATGTGCTGAATGCCAAGGTCGTTGACTTCACCATAATAGGGCAAGGTTGATTTCAGTCGCTCGTAGTAATCCATGACGATGGGAAAACGGCTGAGATCGTAGTCGGAGCACTGTGAGTAGAAACAGAAATTATAGTCAGGGCATTAATTTGTCAGCATGACGTAATGGGTTCACCTCTGATGTCAGAAATTCGCCTGCTTTACCATATAATCAAAAACTGTTTGGGGGGTTGAAGCCACAGCTAAATTATTTGGCAACTTAGAGCTTTCAGGCCGACCTGTCCCGGGCATTAAAACCAGAAAATTATTTTTAGCCACGCCTAACAGATCAGTTCTAATCAGTCTAGCGGCACAACTTCAAACAAGGTTACAACAACATTGGAGTATTTCCTTGTAAACCAATCCTACGGCTCCTCTGATCCATCCAGCATTAAGTATTCTCTGCCGTTTGTCAGTCACACAACTCGAGTGGACCTGATCTCAGTGTAGTCTGAACTCAAAACCTGACTATGAAACCATTACACCTACTGTGAAGACACGAGTTGTCTCTCATCCTTCCAGCCGCGAAGTTGGCAACGAGACGTTCACTCGCAGTAAACTGGAATGTGATTATACTATCTAGAATCCGTGCCAGACCTTCCTAACTGACTTATAAGAAACAGTCCAATGTCTCGTACGACAATATTGTCGCCATCCAAGACTGGGGCGTAGTCCTTACGCGTCAAATTACCGCAAAATCTAGCCTCACGGTTTGCTTTTTTTTTTGCCGCAAAACTATCCGACTCCCTTTTTTAAAGCGACAGCAATAAATGCCACGTTCTGCTGAATATTCGGTGTCGGCGTTGTCAGCGGCCGCGTTGGGAGCGAAAAACCACTGGCATGGCTCTCGCAGGTGGTTCCCAAATGGCAACCTAGGAGGGAGGTGGGCCTCCTAGGTCACGTGACCTTGCGGTGTCATCACAACCTCCCCACCAGACAGTGAGCGAACTGCCCACTACGGCAGGTGGCACTCGGGAAGAGCAACCTGGGTTGCACAAGACCCACGACTGCGAGCACCTACTAATATGTTATGGTACACCAGCACTAAAACCCCCGTTCTCAAATTTCGCCCATGTTTTTCTGTGCGAAGCTTCGGGCAGGTGGCGAAGTGCCCACCTACTTGAGGGCAAACTGCCAGAAGGGTTTTATGGTTAACAAATTGGCCCTCCTGCCTGGGCCAATCTGGCCTGCAGCTTAATGAAATTAAATAAATAAACAAATAAATTATAAATAAACAAAAAGTGTATGTCGAACAACGAATGACTGTGAAATAATGTGTGTGCGTTTCTATGGACATGTATAATCGGTACTGCAGCCCCAACCAAGTCTCGTGTGGTACTGATCATTTTATGAATGCTCACATAGAGTGCGCTTAGCCGTAGCCTTGCTGTAACCGCCAAAACAATCCTTAAAAAGTGCTAGTGTGCCTCATTCGCATGTAGCATAACCATGACGAAACAGCTATTATAATTTCGTATCCTTTAATCGAGTATTGGTAGGAAAATAGAAATGTACTATAAAGGACAGTTGCATTTGAATGACGTAAGATCAGGGGTGTCAAGGCATCTCAAACGTGGACGTGACCTTTTGGCCTCGATATGACTGCAACTTTGAGAAGATCCAGGCCATAAATTGCTAAGACTATTACATCCTCATAATATTGCGCGAGCGTCACGTCGCCTCAGGAGGCCAGCGAAAGGTATTTGGCACTGTGCCTCTGGGAAGTAGGTGGGAGTAGGTATGAATATGAAAGCACACAAGAATGTGGCTGTCGGCGGCGGAGGTGTTTCCTGAGCGCAAGATTTCGCGTAGTCTGCGGCTGCTATCGTCTGCAATAATAAATTTTAAAGTCACATGAAGGATTAATGTTTCATTTGACCCTAAAAAGGTACCTGAAGGTTATTTTTGAGAAGATATTTTTCCTATAGTTTCATATTATACCTTCTGTTTACAGCAATAATAAAAGAAATAAATATAATATGTCCACTATTATGAACTTCACAAACATGGCGTGTTTCCTTACACTGCACTTCAATAATTTTCTTTGAAAGTATCCTTGTACATACTGACCCAACTAAAATCTATCAGTTTTCATTCCCAGGACGTCATCGGAGTGGAACCACCTACCTGCAGCCTTACTTACTACTAACAACATTGAAGAATTTAAAAAACGGTTGCGGGATCATTTTGTCGTAGATTAGATAAAATGGTTATTTTATTTATTTTCACGTTGCTATCCTGTATACAGCGATTTCGCCAATTTTAAACATGCATTTTCGTTATTTTTGCCGCTTACTGTTGCTAACTGTGTTGTCATTGCTTTGTATTATAGCTTGTGTTATGAGTATTTCTAAATGACCTTATGCCTTAACACTACTTTGTATACTTTTTTTGTATAGTTTTTTCGCGTTCATACTTTTTTGCAATATTGTTTACTTGTATTCTCTTAACATCGAAATCTTGTGTAATGATGCTGCTAAATACGCGCGTTAGCTATTGTTTTAAATAACGCGTTGTGTATATATTCTGTACGTATTTGTAAACTGCTCACTGCCTTCTCTAATGCCCTCCAAGGGCCATGAAGGAACCTGAAATAAATAAATAAATAAATAAATTCTATATAACTTTCAATAAATAGGGCAACACATAACCATTTGAGATGTTTAGGCATTTCTTAAGGCCTGGAGGTACTCAAAATTTGCGCCAATTGTTACAATCCCCTAAGAATGGTCGTATAAGGCATTTTTCATTCTCATACATTTAATGTGATTATCATCTGATATATAAACACTATTCGAAGGCTACCTAAGTCATGAACATAGCTGCAAAAAAAAATTTTCGCGAATAGTCCTGCCGCTAATACATGACGTAGTGATAGGCGCACCCGCCACATGCAAATTATTGAATGCCGGTCAGTCTCCAGGTCAAAAATCAAAATACATCAAAAATCAGAAATAAAAATACAGTTTCCCAAAAAGTCTAATTCATGGTAACTTAAGGATTAACGATATCTAAATCCTACTCAAGCTGACTTATAAAGAGCAAGGAACTTTGGGCCCGTAGCTGTAAAGTTGATTTTTATTGCTTTCGTTATCTTTTACATTTCGTGCCAGCTTTACTTCTGCTGCTATGATTTGTTACGACCTGCCTATGTATATTGTACGTCTGTCAACCAAAACCAATTTTTAGTTATGCCTTATTCCGTGTCCCCCTGTTGTTCCGGTCTTGAGTTTCGCTAACGTGTTACCTGAAAATAAGCATGGGCCAGTTCGGCAAGCTTTACTCAGTATTGCATGCTTCTTTAAACACAGCCATCGTTGCGGTAATCATTGCCCTAGGCAATATCGCCGTCAGTTCTGCAGTGAAGCTGAACCTCGCGGCTGCCTGCATTCCCCGCATGCGTCGAGTACCATCTACGTATGCTTCCAGATGGCATGTCCCATTAAACGGGAGCGCGTAGGGCGCACAAAAATGTACTCCGTGCGGAGCGAACGACCTAAGATGCTATTAGATATGCTAACCAAAAGTTTCCAATTTAAAACCCCTCTGGCTTTTGGATAACTCACACTACTTTTGAGCCTCCATTTAGGTTCGTGTTTTAATTTCAGCCATATACGATTCACGCAGCTCATTGCCCATCTGTTCTGGCTTGTTACTCAACAAAGGTTTCAGATTCCGTCTCCGGTGCTGCTTGTGACTAAAAGCTAACTCCTCATGGTTTTAAAGGGACACTGAGGAGAGCTCTATTAATATTTTTTTATAGCAAAATCCGATAGTTCGGCATTTCATGGCTTTGTTGCCACTTGGCCGGCAGCGAAAGATGCATTTATTTCTAAGAAATTTGGATTCGAAGTTGAAATAGTTTTTCCCGCCGCTCTGATTCAAACTTGGGATTCAGCTATGTCGACACAGAACTAAGTGACGTGACACATGACATTCACATGACGTAACGCAGACTCCGTGATTTCTGGTGGCCAGCAGTGCGGCCCAGCAGCAGCCGAAAAGAAAGCTACCGCCGGCCGCACGTTGAAGGCATCTATCGGCTATTGCGGCCGTCGCTTCGTTTACATTCGCACCGGCCTTTTGCCAGCGTCACAATGGATCCCGTTCTCGAAGTCGTCAACGAAGTTCTCGCAAATAGACGCCTTTAGCATACCGTGTACCTTGTTACCGTTAGCGGAATACCGGGAGCCCCCATACCGCTGAGAGCAAGCGCTGATTGGTCCCGGCGCTGCAGGAGCGCGCGTAGCTATCGGGTACGTGGCGCCATCTGGCGACGTCAAGGAGATTTGCGCATGCATTTGCTGCGCCTCAGTGATTTGTAGCGTCTCGTGTCCTAGTGTTGCTAGAACTATTGGTTCTAGCAACACTGTTTTGTCCTATGACGCCATGAAGCTTGTACTTGCGAGTTTGGCCTGTGGCGGCGATACCTGTATTTTGGTTCTTACTCTTTTCTATGTTACAGGAGCTTTGTTGTCAGTATGAATGGCGTTTTTGTAATCAGGAGCTGGTATTCTGTCGATGCAAGTGAACTTCAATTTCTCCTCAGTGTCCCTTTAACTCTGGAAGAGGCATGTGAGCTGGAATTGTGTTCCTCTGCTTTCAGAGTATATTATTACTCATTCTGAAAATGAGCTCTTTTGAACCGCTGCTTGTTCTTTCCGTTTCTTTTTTTTTTACTTTCGGTACTTGAAATTCGTGGTTTTTTTCACTTCAAAACTCAGTTACGCATTACCAAAACCGAATTCACTCTCAACAGCTTCGACGGCAAACTCTTTTACAGGCTTTACATTTTTAGTTTGCCTAAAGGAGTTGAAGACCACTCGCCTCGGTGACGGTGAGAGACGCCAGGATGGAAATGTCGGCCAAAGTTATGTCGTCGCCTGTGACAAACTTGTTTTCGCCAAGAAATCCACCCAGCAGTTCCAACGCTTGCACCAGTGGCTTTTCTTGTTCAGAGTCCGGCTGCGGGCCGCCAAAGATCACCGGATACTAGGGAGCACGCAGAGAGTTACGTTATGATGCGATACGCCGAGGGGAACTGTAGAAGCTGGGCATGGGCAACTACGAACCCCACACCTGACAATGTTAGGAGAAGGTAAGTGACGCCAACCAAGTAAAATACAGGAAAAACACGACGTTTCGGGACCGGCTCGGCCCCTTCTTCACGGTGTGACTACGGGCGAGCGCAGCTTGGCTTTTTAAGCCCCTGCGTGAAGGACCTCCGGGTCAATGGCCGCAGCCCATGGATGTAGGATGAGGGGAGAGTCCCCAGGGAACGATTAACATTCTCTCGTGTTTGCTGAATGTGCCACGACTCGAGTAGAAGCCTCCTGCGTGGGTTAGCTTCCGTTTCCAATACAATGGTGCTCTCGAAGTCAATTGGGTGGTCACACCCTTCACAGTGTTCGGCCACGGCGCTGCGTTGAAGATTCATGTGACGGACGTCCGCTCTGTGTTGGCTCATCCTTTCCGCGAAGTTCTTCGTTTCCCCTATGTACGACGCCGGACAGACGGAACACGAAATTTTGTATACGACACCCTGGGCCTTTTCTCTGGGCTGCCGGTTTTTTGGGCGGGGGAGAAGGCGACCGATAGTGCTGGTCGGTTTGTGCGTTCCTAGCACCCCTTCTTTTCCGAGAATGCGAGCCAGCGTCTAGCTCACGCCTCTCACATAGGGGATGCAAACACGTTTTCGTTTCTGGCATGCGTCTGAGGCATGTGAGACGTTCCCTGGGGACTCTCCCCTCATCCTACGTCCATGGGCTGCGGCCATTGGCCCGGAGGTCCTTCACGCAGGGGCTTAAAAAGCCAAGCAGCGCTCGCCCGTAGTCACACCGTGGAGAAGGGGCCGAGCCGGTCCCGAAACGCCGTGTTTTTCCTGTATTTTACTTGATTGGCGTCACTTACCTTCTCCTAACGTTAAATTTCCCAACCAGACAGACTTCTGTCGAATGTTTTCTTTTGAGTCACCTGACAATAGCTGGTTGGATGCTAAAACCGTCTCTACTAGATCGACACTTTGCAGAGTGCCACCATGCCCCTGTGTTTTCCATTTATATTGATTGAACCAACCTTTTAAATATTTGAGGTACTACTCGAAATTCGCATTTTCTAGGTAGAAATTCCTTTCATTATTCATTAGCTACCAAATTTTAGTGGCGATGTTCATTAACCTTAAAAGCCCTGTGACCTGCCTACGAGACACTTGACAGAGTGCACGCTTAGGAAAGGGAGCGCTTACATTAGCTCACCTTTGATTAGAAAATAGTTTGGCCTTGCGGATCCAAAGAGAGGGCTACAGGCTTCGGCAGTAAGGTACGTACACTCTGAAACATTGCTATTGATAACCTGCCTGATGTAACCTTGGGATGTACTGCTACCTGCAGTAATTGGAAGTTTGTAAAGAAAAAAAATTAATAATCTTGGCGGTAATAATCTTGGCAATAGTAAGCGTGATCCTGGGGAACGTTCTTTTCATGAATGCAACGAAGTATGGACACAGATGCGCATCATCAACAGATGCGTTTTCCACAGTGGAAATAAATAAACCTGCGGGTAGAACACGTTCTCGAGCCAAATATTTGAGTAGCGGCACCTTAAAACAGGATTCCCCCTTCTTAAAACGCATATATTGAAGGTCCTGCGCACCTGGATTAATAATTGAGATTTAAATGGTGAAAACCTCATTAAGCGTCACAAAGATACGCTTTTTTTCTTCTACTTATTATTTCTTCTACGAACTGAAATTGCGATCATAATTAGCACTGACACTTTAAAGATGACGTAACCTTATTGTCGTGAATTTACAAGTGCCAACTTGATTGTACTTATCATCAGGTAGTTATTAATAATTTTAAGTTTAAGCTTGCGAAACCGTGCCGACTAGTGAATAGAGACCATGGAACGTTAGCCTTGCTAACTCTTAGAATAGAAGCTTGCTCAAAGCACGTCAGTTTCCAATAATAAGAATAATTTGAAGCCAGTTGTCTTCGTTGAGAAGTTCATGTAATTTGGAATTGAGCTGGAAAGAAACGCGTTGTCTTGCTAGTTACCGATAGGAAAAGAATCACAGCAACCAAGGATGGTTTTCAAGACTCTTCTTCACAAAGGAGAGGAAGCTTAAAGGGTCAGTCTACTCACCGAGATGAGTGTATAAATAATGGCATATTCTGGTAGTTGGCACCCTATAACATCAATAACGAGGGGTCTGCGCCCGGTTTAGGCAGGAATTTATATTTTATTTCGACGTTAAAAGTCGCGTAAAAAAGCATGGTGGCGACCCCAGACGTTCATTTTGTTCAAGAAAGTGGTAGCCTTTTTTTGTAGCAGCATAAGTGAATATACTACGTACCATTTGTATGCCCCAATGTCAGAGAAACGCACGTTTTGTTCTAGCAAACTGTAGAAGGCGTACCACTCGCTTTTTCTGTAAATCACATGAATATTTATAGTTGCACGTACGCAAAACGCAGGCACATTCCCACTTTTAGCTCAGCGTATGCTAGCAGAAACGCAAAAATAAACTCAGCCTATAGTGGCGCCATCTGGTCGTCAGGACGGGAACCATTGCTGTAAACAAACCGACTCTCCACTTAAGCCTAGGAGCGGCAGAATCGTCACTCTAATTATTAAAATAACGCAAATTTATCTCTTATATGTTTTCTTATAGGCGAGATGAGACGAAGCGAAAGACAGGCGCCCCATTTATGGCCAGTGAACGCACTGAAAAAGGCAGCAACAACGAGAATTCAGTCCGAAGCGAGAGGTCCGGCTTCGACGGGCGCCGCCATGTTTGTCGCCGCGCGGCGGAAATCCAGATGGTTGCCAGATGAGACTACCATCTCATACAGATGTGTTTCCACATTAATAAATTCTATTTTAAAATGTTCTACCGCACTCCTTGGCACCACAGCTGGCTAAACGGTAATTTGAGTAAAGAGCTATCGGTTGCCGCAAAGAAAATATGGTCGATAAAATTCAGTAGACTGACCCTTTAAATATGTAAATTTTATTGGAGCAGTTACTGTCTTCAATGCTTTCGTATCCAGCAATTTCAGACAAAAATTTCGAAAAGTGGAAAACTCTAAGACACTTTTACGTAAATATTAGAGGCAATGGTTCATTTTTTCCTGATATGTAGAAAAATGTTTGTTTCAAAATGTTTCCATCAATCGTATCGAAATGTTAAGCCTCCCATAGAAAACCAATGGGGAGCACTTTTGATGGTAGCCAGAAGGTTAACAGAAAAAAAAATCAAGACTGCCGTGGGGTGATCTGCAGCTATATTGATTGTTGTAGTGAAATTTTACATTACATGAAAAAATTGCATTCGTATATAGTTTCCTCGCTAAAAAATGCTTTTGCCGTGAACATACATAACAATTCTAGAAAAAAAGCATTTTTGAGCAGAAAACAATTTATGAAAGCAATTTTTTCATATAATGCAAGACTATATCAATCATTATAACGGTAGATCACGCAACAGCAGTCTTTTATTTTTCCTCGGTTAACGTTTCTGATGTCGGCAAAAGTGTCCCCATTGGTTTCCTGTGGTAGTCTGACATGTCCAATGCGATCGATAGACATGCTTGAAAAGAAATATTTTGCTACATATCAGAAAAATGAATCCTTACCTTGTATATTTCCACAACAGTATCATACAACTTTCCTAGTTTAAGTTTTTTTTTGCCGGAGAATGTTGGAAATGATTATCTTTCGTATTATTAGCAATTACGCTCTATAGCCACAATTCTGTGCTAAGCAATATTTGCAAGACATCCATAAGTAGACTATTTGGTCGGCATGAGCTCAAGGACAAGTCAGTGAGAGCGGTAAATATAAAAAGCTGACTATTTCATGACATTATTCCTGTCAACTACTGTGGAAGTCCATGACGTACTGAAATGCTAAATTTTCTTTCAGCCCATTCTATAAGTTTTCTCAAGTGCATCTATAAGCTCAATCATTTCATAATGCCATTCAATAATTTATGCCTGAGTAGAAGAGCATACGCGCTGCCTTACTGTACAAACTAGGAAACTCTAGGAAATTCTAGAGGCCCGTGTACTGTGCTATGTCAGTGCACGTTAAAGAACCCCAGGTGGTCGAAATTTCCGGAGCCCTTCACTACGGCGTCCCTTATAGCCTGAGTTGCTTTGGGATGTTAAACCCCAATAACCCAAACCAAACCAAACTAGGAGACTATAGGGAGTCAAGGGAAGCGCCTAGATGTCTGCGATGAGTTTCGCTCACCAGCACCTTGTGGCACGCGTCGAAGAGCGTGCCCATGTCGAAGTACAGCAGACGCTCCACTGTGGCTCGGGAGCGTGCCTCTTGCGGGTAGAGTGGGCTATGGGGGACGTAGCGGTTCACCAGGTACGTCTGCACAGCTCGGCTGAAAATCAAAAGAGTAATTCATTCCAACTTAGGCACTGTATTTAATGAGCCACCTTTGAAGCGATGAAATGCGGTCATACTATGGTGACTTGGACGGTGATGCTAAAGCGGCAGCTTCATGTGTTAAACAGAAGCTTCTGCTTTCGATTGAGCAAAGCACATTGGTTTCAGTGATCGAAAGTGTCTGCCTGCTGAAGCAGAACGCTGGAGCTTATATCCGCGGCACCAAGATGAGAAAAATGTCTTTAGATACTGGGAGGAATTCTCTCCAGGCCTCATTTGTTATCGCGTTCTTGCTAATTATGCATAGCAGTGGTATGAAACGAAGTGCGCACAGTTGGAAGCGAAGAAAGACACTTCGGTGGCGTTCACTCGGGGAGGCGGTTACAGGTACTGCACGAAAACGCGAAGATATTACGCCACGTCTCTGGCCTGCACTCTTACGACCGTGTGTCCATCGTTGGTGCTTTTCGAGCACGTTTCTTCTGATCAGACACGTGAAATACTCGAAAGATTAGAGAGCCCGGCTTACAAAAACTGTGCAAAAGATGATATGTACGTTGTCGTCAGACTGCTTCTAACTTATCTCACTTATTTTTTTACTTCCGCCGCTGCCAAAGCATAAAAAATAACCTCAATCTCAACTGAAAAGAAATCAAGGTTTGTTTCGAGGGGTGTATTTACAAATTTTTTCAAACATCACTTTCAATTTACTGCTCATCAAAGAGACCTACCTCGGCGCGAATTGATATCTCTGCCTAGGATTAAAGTGATACACTTTACATACAGACACTTGGAACAGAACGAGAGCAGCAGTCCTTTATCTTTTCTTGTGTAAACGCTTTTTCTATTGAATCCGCATATATGAGCCTTCATGTGTAACGAAACTGCGATAATATTTCCTTCACGTAAAGCATAACAAATTGAACGACACAATGATGATACTCAAATGTATTAATATTTGACTTCATGATGTTACCGCTAGCGCAACGCCGTCAGAGAAGATTTAGCTCTGGATTCCTTGCGGTGTTTTGTCTTATAGAAATGCCGCAACAAAACATTGCCTTTAAAATGGGACACAACTACAACCAGTGCATGTTCTTTAGTGCTTTCCACAGACTACAAACGAGAGCTTTTGGGAAAGCCGTGGCTCTAACGGGATAAGGGGAACACTTAAGATCAGCCTTTAAGGGCATGAAGCGAGAGCGTTAAAGGCTCCCTTCTGAAGTTTGCCTTCACATGCAATCATATACTTTGTTGACGCTCGCACATTTATCTCATTATCACAACATAGTTTTCCCATTTT
This sequence comes from Amblyomma mixtum, assembly GCF_055824585.1. NCBI lineage: Eukaryota > Metazoa > Arthropoda > Arachnida > Ixodida > Ixodidae > Amblyomma > Amblyomma mixtum. The sequence goes on along the minus strand of NC_143013.1, from coordinate 149,784,532 downwards.
TGTCTGAACTCTTCCACGCTGCAGTCTACGCGTATTATGTTACTCTTATTAGTATCTCAATCATTAGTGTGTCTGTAGTTCAATGCACTAATTAATACGTTGCTAACCTTCAATTTAGGCCAACACCGCACGCACATTACCACCGCTTGTACTTCGGCCAACTCAACATACTTTGGCATCGTCTCTGGCGTCCAGCATAATTGCTCCAAAAGTTCTGGCGGCCAGTGGTTCGGTTGATGGGGCACAACACCGCTCCCTCATGCCGCAATACAATGATCGTGTGTGTCTCCCAATTTTCGGGGCGTTCCTTTTCATAAATTTAAGTGAAATGCATATTACTGCAAGGAGCGGATTCCGGCCGTTGGGCGTTATGCTCAGTTTTGTCCCACATAGGCTGTCAAATTTCGGTCAGTCTGCGGCTTCCAGCACCTTTCTGGCAAAAAAAAGTACTCCAGGCCTCGCACTGCCCTAGGCATTACACCCAGCGCTTTCACCGAATTTTTGCGACATTTATTTGACATTAAATTTCGACCCGATACCACGCGATCTTTCCAGGCCGGTTTGTGGAGGAAGATTGGGCTTAGTTCCCTTGTATGTGAGACAGCTAGTTTCCCATTTTTTTTTTGTTTCGGAATTGTTCCTATCCGATTATTAGAGAAGTCTTGCTATTAATTTCGTGACCCTCTTTCCAAACTAAGTAAATTCTTCAAAGTTTACTTAGAGCACATCTTTACTGGGCTTTATTCAGGAAGTGTGTGCGTCTTTGTGGTTTTTGATAGTTTGATTTTCTAAGGAGTACCTATTTTCTCTTTCACGTAATAATCTGTACAGGAATTTGATAATGGTGCTCTTTGCGGCACCATTATATTCTTCTGTGTACTTGGCCTTCAGAGTCATCATGCGTTAACGCGAGAGTCAAAGGTGCCGATTCCTCTTTGCAAGAAAACTTTTTCCGTAAATTAGACACCAAAGCTCCGCTTGCTAGCATGCGGCTCTATAGAAAAAGCATTTTTGTACCCTCTGTTAGCTGCCGTGTGTGCAAAGCATCTTATTATTTATTTATTTATTAAATACTGCCCAGTGCCCCTTGGCAGTAAAAGCAGTTGTAGATGCGTTGTTTTTGAAGCATTTTCGAGTTGCATTCATCAGCGGCAAAGAGACACATGCATTCTTGAAGTGGGTTTTAAAAAGGTTGTTCTTCAATGCTGCCAAGTTTTCTACAGATTGTTTTCAATTTCAATAGGAGCGAAGCTCAGCTGTGAGTGTAAAACTTACAGCGTGCGCAAAAATGTTGGTGCCGTAAAGAAAGCGTTTGCACTTATTTAGTCCGACCGTGTTTCCATTATTTTCATTGATTCCCTTCGAGCTTAGCGCTGCTCGCTGCCCCAGAGTTTCTCTCGAAATGTTTTTTCATATCTTGATAATTTAGCCCTTTTGCGATTGAAGAAAACGCATTGAAACTAATAGTTGTTTAGAGAAATCAAACGTTAAGACAGCTTTTAGGAGAAGCGGCTGTAATGAGCGGCGGCCACTCCCCTAACAATTAACCCACTTTAAGTTTGAAGGCCGCGCTCGTTCTGTCCATCTAAAAAGAAGCAAGACACAACGTATTAAGAACTCGTCAGTAAGAAATAAGGGGAGTTCTCAATGTGTGTTCTCCATGAAGAAAACAATTTGAGGCCATTTGCTGGTGATGCGATCGAAAGCCTGCTTTCCGCTTTGATCAGTACTTTTTAAATCAACCTCAGCTATCTTTTACAGCGTGTAAAAGAACATTTTGTGGGTTGTTTTAGGAATCACATGCTAAAAAATGCACATATTTAGCCGTATGCGCACAACTTAAAGACGAAACATGGAGGAGCTTCGACTCTACTCGGCAATCCTATGGCGAGAAACAAAATTCATGCGGCATCTGAAATTGCATCCGAAGAGAATGTACTTACGCCAAGTAAAAGCCGTAACTTTTTAAACTATTAGGTATTTTTATGGACACAACAGAAAGGAAATAATAGGTGCACTTTATTTTCGCCTGTTCCTCCTGGAAACTTTTGGTGCTACGTCCATGTTAGCAAAACAAGTCTTCATTAGAAACGTATTAAGTTGAGTCTTTCGGTGTCTCAAAATTCAAACAACACGAAGAGCTAAGTGTTCATCGTCTTTATTATGAAAGTGTCATCCTAATAAATTACTACTCCGGACCATTTCTGTGTCAGTTTTTCAGTAGATGCTTTGCACTATACAGCGGCATGTTATTTTATTCAAGATGCTAAGTCGGTGTTTGTTTTGTCATTTTCATAAACACGTTGAAGAAACAAGCCACGTACTGAGCAGGTTCCTCTGTTAAGGCATTCTAAAAATATGTCTCCTATCTTTATATATCTCACCTGGCAGAGCACATGTATGTTTACCACTTAATCGCAGAATTAAAACCTCAAAACATATCACGATGTTTATCAGTTCACCCTGCGCTTACGGGCACTGGTTGTATGTGGATGAGCTTCTTGCTTTGGTTCAAACATGCTATTGGAGGTGCTCTCTCGAGGAGTAGGCCAGTTGTAGAGTTCGCTGGAAAGTCGCACCGGCTGTAGAATTACACGAGACAAAAGCATTGGGGGTTGTGGAGGATATTTTCAATGAAGCTCAAAAAATGAGTAATAATGGCGACCTTTCAAAGCGACCGGAAGGCACAATTCTTTCTCTTTCAGCTGCTGCAAACTACAGCCTTCAAGTAGGTTGGTACTATACTGACTACGAACGATATCATTGCCACATATCATCCATATAAATTTCAAAGATAGCTGTTTATAGCTTACCCCTTCTAAGCTACCGTCGTGAAAATGTTTTTGGTGAAACGGCTAGTGAGCTTCCTCTCTTACTATTTGCAGTAAAACTAGCTACATGACTATAGATTTACCTACAGGACAGATGCCGCGCGATAGGTGACTTACTTTGCAGCCCCCCTGTGCTGGTCAGCGATTAAATGTTTTGCTTTCTGAAAACTTAGTTCTCAGCATTTATAAGTAGTTTTACTACCACGGGGGCACTTATGCGACTGAACTGTACCGAGTATGCGACGTGCGCCCACTGTGAGGAGGCTTGCGCATAATGCATAGTTTGCCACAAAACCACATCCACCTTATAGTTTGTTCTTAATGGACTAATCCAATGGGCGCCGAAACAATGGAGAGAAGTTTACTTTCTATTTCACTCCGCACATGTCGAGCCACAGTAGTAAGACAAGAACAACAAGGCTATTATTCCTTGTTCTGATTCTGAATGAATACACAGAAGAGAGCTGAGCCAAAGTGTTTTGAGAGTATTTGTATTAATGTCTAGGTACTGTGTGAGTGTGCGTGTGTGGCGAAAAAATGCGGGCTGATCTCTTGCACAGAATTTATGAACTGCAGATGGATTATAATTTCACACAGCCAATCTTTTCTCCGCTCACTTCTCTTTCATAAAGTGCCGATATTTCGGTCTCTAACGTTAGGTATGCCGAACTTAGCAGGGTTGCCTGCCCTAATTTAATTATCCCGAGCAATATTGCTGATTTTCATTACCAGTTACGTTCAGCCATTCTCTACTCTAAAAACGTCGGCAGAGACAATTAATACCGCTTACTTCTGAGAAGGTTTAAGCCCGCCCGCTCAATTGGTGAACGCAGTAGCCGCGCGCTGCGGCGTAATGTAATCCACGTAGCTTGCAATTCTACCGACGTGACGCCGCTGCGTCCCTTCTGATCTGCTTGGCAACCTCGTGAAGATATTCGCCGCGGTATCGCGGCCTGCTCTCTGCCTTAAGGGTATGACGCGTTATCTAATGGGCTAATGCTCATGTATGCAGAACTGAGCTTTCTCTAAGACTCATACATCCCTGGCAGTCCTCATAGCACTCTTGGCGCGGTTGTTAAGCGGTGCGCCATTGCCCTGGGAAGACACGTGCTGCCACCGGTGGGAAATGTGTGATCCCCCAGATTGCTGCGAGCAATCTGGCGCGACTAATCGTTCCTTTAACTGCCACCTCCATGTTGCATGAGGACGCCATTTCGTGCGGGTACCATCGAGCGCGGTATTAGCCTTCCTGCACCGCTACAGGAGCCCACACTTGCGCTACCTTCTGTATTAATCATCAAGTGTCTTTCAGGCAGCTAGCATGCTCGATATAATATGAAGGCAGCTTTGTAATCAATGCTTGGTTTTAGTTGCCGTTTTCAGTTTTTTTTTTGCCTAAAGGTTGACGCATGAAAGCAGCCACTCGTAATGTCTGTGGTTAAATAAATAAAGACACCTCCGAATAGAAATCTTTTGTTCACGCCCAAGTAAGGTCCCAAAACTTGAAAATGAATGCCGGACTTCAGTGCTGAACAGGTGGGCGGTAGAGAAACCTACTTTTTCTGCTGGCTTAAGTGCGGGGAGGAGGTCCAACAGACAACATAAATTGATCTGTGTCAGCAGAAATGGTCACACTGAAATGGTCACATTCTACAATTAAACCCTGCAAATTGATGAAATGTTGGCTAGAAGGCGAGAATCACAAGGCCTGAGCCACAGCGACAGAAATGAATTTTGATTTGCGAAAGGAGAGTATAGCGCCTTGCTACGAGAGCAATGAACAGAAATGCAACCACCACTTGCCTTTCCCACAGGACAAAACCGTCGTCAACCAGGGTCGGTAGGACGGACTGCGGGTTTATCTGGGAGTGTAAGAGAGCAAGAGGATTACATTGTTCCGTGTCGTAAAATATACAAATTCCTAAGCTTAGGAAGTTGGGAGAGCTCGTGCGAGTTCATGTTGCGAAACAGCGCGAAACTCGAGCTTGTTATGTCCGTGTCCCTTTTGTCCCGTTTTTCGAACTGCTTCTCAAAATATACACATGCATGAGCAGAAGTGTTAATTGATTAAATTAGAAAAGAGTGAATGGGCGTTTTCAGTAGCCTTAAGGTATATGGTTGTCCCAAAGTGCTTTTTGCTCTGCAACCGTGGCACGTATTGTTGTATCCGGTACACTTTACATAAGCCCCAACGGCACAAAATGAAGGGCGTTCGCAGAAGAAACTCCGAATAACGTCAATATTGTGCCAGCGTTCACGGCGCCCCCTTAAGCTGATCCCGTTCTCCCGCCCGTCTTAGTGGCACCTGCGTTGCGCTTCTGTTCGGCATTATCACCCGCATCAGGGGCGGACCCCTTCGTGTTGGCAAATCAAAGCATGCTGACTCTCTAGGCCTTCTTGGACAGCTAAAAGCAGGGAGATCAAAATTAGTATTTCAGGAGGTTTAGAGCATGACGAGTACACGTTAGCCGGTCATGCGTGCACGATATGGGATCAGCGGACACAAAGTGCGATAATAATAGTCCTGGTCAATATCCTAATTATCTAAAGCAAATGTAACGTTCTAGTAGTCTTTGCAGCCAGCGTGCATGATCATACTGGAGACAATGGAAAGAGTATATGTGAGCAATGCGTTTCTTAGCATTGTAATAACATGCGCGGCATCGGAGATAGTCAGCTCTCAATTTCTGAATGATTTCGCATTTTCACCACGGTAAGGGCGGGGCAATCGGCGCATTACTCCTTGCGATTACACTAAGGTGTTTCTTATGACGTTCCGTCTGAAAATCACGTAGGTCGACTGCCTAAGAGCGACTTACTATCTGTATATTTCTACAGCGTTTTCCTTTTCCGGATCTATTAATTTTCCGGCCAGATCTCCTCTGCAGAGTGCCGTGTTCTCCTCCTTCCACAGGCAACCATCACACTGTTGGGGATTCCTCCGATCTCGCCACACCCTCCTCCTTCTACAGCAGCTACCTTGCGAATGGTCCCCGTAATAACCATCCTCGCTTAAGCTTTCCAAAGCTCTAGGCATATCATCCGCTTTCCGCGGTAACCCTCAACTTTTTCCAGAGAAGCTGCCCTCAGTGTAACTTTCCTGGCAACCACACATCAGTTGAAGCTTATTACGGTTTCGCCATACTCCCCTGTTTCCACGATAACCACCATCTGGTTTCATATTCCCCCGCTCTCGGGATACCTTCCTCCATCCGCGACAATCCCCCTCGTGATGGTTCCGGTAGCAACCACCCCCCGGTTACGCATAGCTCCGCTGTCGCTATACAATATCCACGGTAACCACTTTCCGCGTAGTACCCTTGGCAGCCCAACGATAGGTTACGCAGACTGTGACTACTAGAACATGCTAATGCTACTACAAGGTTTGTCTCTGGGACAGGCACAAAGCTCTCCGAGTAAAAAAAAAAAAGAAAAATCTGTATCTTTCGAATGAAGTGCGCTCGCCCACCTTTTGATACTGGGGCGTCATGTGCTCGCCCGCCATAACGTTCACTGGTATCAGGTTGAGGCTGAGGTTCAGGTGCCTGGCGACCATGCGCACGGCACGGCACGGAGGACTGGACTCCATGTGGTATAGCTCCATGGGAAACGGGTTGTTGGCGAAGCCCTTTGGGGCGCCCAGCTCGGCTTGCTTGAGGGGATGCACCTTACTGTTTCCCCGCTGGAAAGGATCCCGGCGGCAGAAAGGAGAGGAGAAAAAAAAGACCATGCAAACGTTTTTGAAAACTCTGCCTGGGGAATACCTTGCTTCGCAGGCTACGGGAAGAGGTATTTTTATGGCATTGCTTTCCTGCTCATCTGTTCATTCTAGCAGGGGAAGATGTCGGATAAAAATTCGCCCCTGATTTCACATTGCCCCGAGAGGCCCTGCCGCCAATCCCAAAATTAAAAAAATTCAAAATATAACAGTACGCACATGGGCAAATGATATAAGAGAGGGCACTGAAAAACGATTCAAAAACACACAAAAGAGGCAAGAACGCTCGTTAAAAAATCACAAAATACTACTAAGTGTCGCGGGTGCAAAAAAATTACTAATGCAAAGTAAAAGTGCGGCAATTTCTGCGATGACATGATGCTGCTTGACAACCAATACCACGATTTACGGTCAAAACGAGAGAATAAATTTTTGGTACGTTTATGTGAGCGGAAGCACTGGACAGACTCTGTTTTCAGACTGCTTTGTTTTCGACCGACTCAAGAATAGCAAGATTATCCTCGTTAGGGAGCTATATCAGTGAAGCGCATTCAAGTAAAGGCCTAATAAGGGTGCTGTAAAAATAACCAAGCGGCGTTTCACGAGACCAAGTTTCTTGGATCGATCAACATTTTGGTATGGGCTAGTCGGATGCTTTGTTAGTTATGTGCTCTATGTGACGGTTAGATTCGAATGCAGATAAACACCTAGATACTTGAAATTTGCATCGCTTCAGTTGAGTAGTTATTGATTGTGTACTGACTGAGTAGCAGTCGGACTGTGGTTAGAAATTTTAAATATTTATTTTATCTATATTAATCCGCATCGGTCGTATGCCACACCATTCAGTTATTAGTTAAAGTCAATCGAAGAATACGCACGTCGCTTGGGTTAACTAATTCGATGTAAATTATGCACTCATCTCCAAAAAGCCGTATTCTTGAAGTTAAGCTAGAGGCTATGTCATTGATATAAATAAAAGAAAGTGAAAGCCACGCAAGGACTCTTGGGGAACACCTGAGGCTGCTGTGAAATGTTTTCAAGTGCATTGTTCAAATTTCACTGCCTGAGAACGATTATTTAGAAATTTCTCAACACATATTGTTCATTTTATGGCCATTATCCAATATCTAAAGTTTTTAGATAGCTCACAGTCGAAAGCTTCAGAAATATCTATGAAAGCTGTCTCGGTGTCATTCACGGTATGTAAGGAATGGTGCAGTCCTGTTACAACTTCGAAAAGCTTGGTTTCACATGATGTTTATGTCTGAAGCCGTGGTGATTATGAAAGAGCAAGTTGTTTCTAATTAGATGAATCTTGATGTAAGTAAAGAAGATGTGTTTGAATAATTTGCAGGAAACGGAGGCCACATTTATTGCCCTGTAATTTCTGTGATCTGTATTTTTGCTTGATTTAAGTAAAGGTATTATATTACAAAAACACAGACGCCAACTAGAAAGTGAAATTTGACGTCGACGTTTAGGCGCCCAGAACGGGGGCCTTGCTCACGATGGAATCACACCAAAAAGGTTTGTCTTTAAAAGCTAGAGTAATCCCTGCAAGGATCGCGCGTAATTCGGGTTAAAATTACCCTCTTTGCGGTGTCTCTATTTTTTGAACTGTATCCCGCCGGCCAGACGGGATTACGTCATACTTTCGACCTCATCAAAGGTGTTATATGTGCAGTTCTCCAGTTGTCTGAAATGATTCCTGTGTCAAGTGATTGCTGAAATAGTGCCAGAAAAAAATGCGATTAAAAGTAAATTTATCAGTTTTGCGCTTCTACTGCCAGGACCTGGGCTTGTGTTCATGGGCAGCCTGTCGATTGCTCGGGCCGTCACCGTTTCCTGCAATTGTGATAGGAGTGAAATGGTGCCGCATGACTGCTGAAGCAGCTGATAGAAATGAGTCAAGTATAGCTTTCTCCGTGAGCGCTTCATTAAAAGTCCCACTGAAAAGTTCGGCGCTTGTCTTGATATAGCATCTTCCCTAGTTAATATTCGTAACGGGTGAGTACTTTTCGGGTTGGCTTTACCCCAGTACTTTTTTGGTTCCTTTTTAGTGTATGCCGAAGAGTGGCGTTAAAATACATGTTCATACTGCTGTGGCACCGCAAGGACAGGGACGAAGACAGAGTGACGACAACACAAGTGCTCCCTAACAACTGACAAAATTTATTAAAACGCTTTTAATTTTGCTTTTCATAAATTTTGTCAGTTGTTAGTGAGCACTTGTGTTGTCGTCACTCTGTCTCCGTTCCTGTCCTTGTGGTGCCACAGCAGTATGAATTCGTACCAACTCGCCCAATTCTCGACCCTTTTGAAAATACATGAATTTTTACATCTTCCACTTTAGCAGAATGTAAAGCAGAAAGTTTATTATATTTTTGCCGGTCCAAAAGTGCCTTAGTTCTTGTAGCCTTCCTGTAAGCGTGCTTCATTTTATTTAAAGACCTGTACATTCATCAGTGAACCACGGGTGAATGATTATGGCTTTATTTATCAATTTTAGAATGCGGTCATTCTGAATTTGTTTTGTGTTTATAAATAAATAAACTCCAGCTTTTGTCGGTTGTGCGATGACAAAGTATTCAGAAAGTCCATTGAAAACATGTCCTGGTAATTCGTTCAATCTGGCTATGTCTGCGCGCGCGTTATTGAAGATACATTTTTTTTTTCTAATGGGGCGAGGCAGCAAAATCTAACAATGCGTGAGCTTATTCTACATTGCGATAGTCGCCTGCAAGCGACAATCACATGATTTTAGTGATCACATATTATATGATAGTGATCACATGATGATAGTGTACACATGATAATCGCTTTATCGCGACCTTTTGCCACTTTTTAAGCGAGGCTTATTACTCCTTCAAACTTTCTCTCCGTTTCGCATTATGCCTAATGGTAAACATCATAAAAAAATATTAAAAAAATATTATTGTCGCTTATTCCCTCCAACGCACTAACAGAAACAAAATTACAACGGCTCGTCAGCACTAGGTCCAAGATCTCATTGCCGCGGGTAAGTTCCCGGATCAATTGTGATAAACGATGAAGTTGCAATAAATGAACAAAGTGAAAACAGCAAGACTGATTTTGTTGGGAGGTGAAAGACGGTGACACTGCGCAGTTAATAGTGGGACATTTAAAATCTCTTGGCAGAGTAAGTACTGCTTTCAGAAACCTAAGCGAAATCTTCTCCAGTGTATCATTTAAAAAACCGACGAATTCTGGCTGAGAATCGGCTGGTCGATACCACACACATATCATAACTGTCCGAATTCCAACTCGGTTGCATTTCCAGATTATTTATACAAATGAGTGAATTGATAACAAAGAAGCCTGAGAGTCATTTTTAATTGAAATAATCACTCCGCCGCCACGCAAGCTAGTCCTGTATTTGCGGAACATTTGAAAAGACTTAGCTCTCAATACCTGGCAAATTACATCAAAAGGCCCATGTAGTATAGGCTGAAGGATTTGAGTTAAAACCGTAGACAGCAGTTGTGCTCGCACTGCTCAGTTATACTGCTCAATTAGAGGCGCGGGGTAGCGCAGCGCACTAATAACGGCTAGAAATAAAGTGGAGAGGGGAGGAAGAAGTTAGAGACTTTAATGTATAAAGGATAAAGGTGAATCAAGTGAAGGTCATGACTTACTTTTGTTGTTTCCGAAGAACAGCAGCAGAACATCTGATGATGGAGGTGTGGGAGTGAGTCCGGAAGTCGTCACGCTATCTACGCCAGTCCTGCGCAATCGATCAATATGCATTTAATCTTCCTTTACTCTATTTGTGCGCAAGAGGCAGTACTTTCTACCTATTCTCTCTAAATAATCTTTTGCATCTATCATAACTGGCAGCTCGCACCTGTGACCCCAAAGTATATAGGTCGGGAACAAAATCATATACATACTGCCTGAATAACAGAGACATGGCTGACAAATGGCGGAGGAGAAAGACCGGGAATTTGGAAGTAAAATAAAAAGAGTGTCACCGGCATTGTCGTTCACTTATTCAATGGAAAATCTTGACATTGTGAAAAAGTTGCCACTACCTTGCGCAGAACAACGTGACAGTTTAAAAAGAATGCTAGAGGAACTAAGAGCTCAGTTGAACATCTTTACTGCGCGAACATGAGCATATACAAGATTTAAGCATTTTTTACACATCACGTTTCTAAACGTGCCCTGCTTCTGTCGTATCACCGTAGAGCTACTCACATGACCAATTTAATCTTTGCAGCATGAGTACCAAAAACTTTGTCTTGCACAGAATAACATATAAAGTATTACAACGCAGTTATTTACCGTGAAATTTCCTTAAGGCACACCCGAGAATGTATTTTTAGCTCGAAGACACTATATTGTTTAGGCTACCGACAGCAGAACTCCTCTAATAACCATTGCAAAAGGGACCGGGGAGGAAATAATGTGCCTTATGATGTTTTCAGCGCACTCTGAGCATATTCATCTAAAAATGTCACTCCGTCATAAGCTCCGGTAAGGCAACGAGGACAACGAGGATTGACGGGTGGCTTATCTTGGATGAACTTCTATACCAGCGATGGGTGCTTGTGTGCTCTGCAGAAAAGACGCGTCGCTTCTTGGGGCACAGCTTCCTTACAAGGTGGTGATAGTGATCGCTGGTCGATGCAGGCCGGTTTTCCCCCTCTCCGCTGCAGCAGCGGTCGGAGTGCAAGATTGGGGCAATAAGAACGTCATTAATTGCTTTTCCTGGCCTGAAATGAGGACTGGTACCTTGTATTGGTTCGTAATGATCAGTTCGGTGTCATTGAGATTGATGCAGCACGACCGTCGTTTGTTGTGCGGCCCTGGAAGTTTTCGTTGGTCTATTTCTAGTACCTCTGTCGCACTACAAAAGTTCTTTGTCGCACATACTTTTCACCTTGTGATAGCTGTCTTCGAACTTTCTTTAGGATGTTTGTAAACAATACTTTTCAGACGGGTGTTTCAGACTTGAAGGTGGCGCCGATAAAGCCACTCAGAAGGCAATGTTTATTTTTGAAACATGCGATGAGCTGTATACATGAAGGGCAAGTTCGCTACTAGGCCATGCGACGACGTGGGCGACTATTGAAATGATGATGGTCCCTGTCATTTTCATTTATCACTGAAATAAATTAATGAGCTTAGCTCTGATTGTAGTCAGTGTCTCCATTTTTACTCGATTCCTTAGAAGATTCGTAGCAATGGAATGTTCCAAGATGTCCGCATCCAAATGTTCAATTTATTCTAGGTTATTAGGGATGATGAAGATCATTTTGAAACAGCTCCCTGTTGCTACGCGGTTGGCATTTATGGCGTTTCTCCTGTTTCGCAAGTGAAAATTGAAAAGGGGAAACTTATGAGCTGCTTCACTTGCTCTCAATGGCTGGCTGACGCAACGTTGGGAGCGATGGAAACAAACGCGAATAGTGTGGAGCCCAGATGCTCTGCTATTCGCAATTCTTTTATCACACTTTTACTTCGGCGGTCGCAGAAAGACGCTAGAGTGGTCAATGGTGCATTCTGGGACGACTCTGACGCCTTTTTCCTAGCACCCAGGTAAAAGCGCCATAAAAAGAAATTCGAACAGCGGAGCGCGTAGGCGCCGCGTTGTTCGCTTTTCTTTCCATCGCGATAGTACACGCTAGAACTGCATAACACCTGAAGGGAGCAACTGTGTATTTACGCAGACAAAGTGAGTTATCTGCAGATGTATGTCCCAAAAAGTAACGCCCTACGGCGATTTTGGACCGTATAATATTTGAAATACGGCACTCTCCAACAATCTCATGTCTATATACAACCACAAACTGCTGTAAACAGCAATTATTATACATGATGACAGAAATTTAACCAATACACAGAAGACAAGTTTGAATAGTGGTAACTAGGAGTAGTCTTCACACTTTATGTCTGCCTCGCGGCAAAGGCGAAGTAGAAAAATGGCTCTCGTGGAGAGCTGATCGCTTGATTGACTGCATATCCTTAAATAACTCCGAATACCTAGCATATAAAATTTTATGCATAGCAATTGCACTGATTGTATTTCTGTGTTCCCATGCCTTTGCATTAGATTTTCCCCTCATTTTTATATTCGTGTATAATTCAACTTAGTCCATCTAACCTCATTCCTCATCGGTGAGGATATTTTCTAGCTGTGGTGCTTCACTGACGCAGTCTTTTCGTGAAAAAAAGTAGCAGCGTGTCACATGCTTTCTGAACTTTTGTATTCATTATCGTTATTATTATAGACTTTCATGCACACTACAAAGATACAGCTGCGAGTTATATCAGAGATCTGGAACGCGACACAAGAATCGACCGACAGGCCCTGTAATTTCAAGATATAATTTCAAGATATGTACCCACCCCGTGCAAAACCGTCCACTGTCTATTCGCCTAGCGCTAGCAGTTCTACCCGTGGCACTGCCCGCTCTGGCACTAATCAGGTGGTTATGACCCGAGTAAAATCATCTCTTGCGTGTCTGCAGCTGACATAGTGCGAGCGCACCACACCGTGGCACTGCCGGCGCATTGTTGTATTCTACGTAGCAAAAATCGTTGTTTTCGCACTGGTTCAAATGTAGTAGACATTCCGCGTAGCTTTTCAAGTGTAGGAACGCATTTGGAGAAGGTTTTTGGAACGTTCCTTTTTTTTTCAGATCTGAGACCCGTCTATCAAGGCATGGTGTTAAAACATCCAAGACGTCCTAGTGCGGGCGCCCAAGCGCGATCTACTGGTTGTGACCCTTTTAAATCCAGCACTATGAATCAAAGTTTCAAGTACAAAAACTCCGGTTCACAATCCACGCGTGCTTTATAATATAACCGCGCAAGAGAAATGTAGAATGAATAAGCATGCATTTTTCCACTTTCCATTTTTGGAGCGCTGGCGTTGCCAATATACAGAATAAATGACGGTAGCCAACAGTCCTCGAAGCGAAGGAACGTAGGGGATATCTTTTTATTTTAAATTTGTGGCTTTCATAGAAGACTAAAAAAGCAGAAAAAAAACTACCACATGCCGCCGGTGGGATCCATACTCACGACCTTCGAATTTCGTGTCCGGTTCATTAGCAACTGGGGTACCGCGACGGCTGTCAAACCTGCTTCCGGGGGTGTTAAGTACAGTGTAACCTAACCTCGAGAGTGTTCACTAGCGCCAGCCTTGTTCATAGCGGCGAAAATAGTACGCCCTTTATTAAGAGTTCCAAGTAGGAACGGGATCGAACGGTGAGAGTGGGAGCTGTGAGAAAACTCCCGTATGCTGTCTATCATACAGTTTCTTACTATCACCTAGAGGGAAAGCTGGCGGCGCTGCACATCAGCCACCATGGACGCTCAAAGCATCATGGGGCGATGAGCTACTTGTTGCTGGACAGTCGTAGTTTTTCGGGAACAGAGTGGCACTACTGAGATGTGTCATTCCGAAAACGCTGTTCGTGTTAGCGCAGACGACTTTCGCGCGAACGCAGTGTGCAAAGGCCATACTAGCGAAACTGCAACAGCACACGACGCCAATAAAAGGGTTCTGTTTTCTGAAATGCCGTTAAAAATCTTTTTAAAGTGTTTAAACTACAACATTTTTCTCAAAACATATTTCCTTTTAAAAGTGCGCCTGTTAAGCACGAAATATTAGTTTTTGTAGTGTTCAGTACTTGGCCATTAGGAGATGTAGCCATCTCCTATTTTGGGCAAACTTTTAATTTACGTGCTCTTCTGCTCATTTGTTGCAATCATTAGGCAAGATATTGAATGTTAGGGAATTCGTAGTTATCGAATAACTTTATTTTTATATTATTTTTTGGCCAAAAGTTGTAGTTCTGCAGTCGGTAGCTCACCGCCCCATGGTGCTTTGAGCGTCCATGGTGGCTGAAGTGCAGCGCCGCCAGCTTTCCCTTCAGGTAATAGTAAGAACCCCCTATGGCTATCTATGGCATAAAAGACTGCCACACTCGAAGCCGTCGTTGAACTATTATGCATACAAGAGAGCGGAGAGGTGCACGTTATGACAGAGATGACGGAAGCCAGCAGTCAGAGAAATCAAAGGAGCACAGATGATGTCGTTTATTGTTAATTTTTAGTTTTTCTTGAGTGGAAGGTTATTAAAAGCAGACGAAAAAAGGGGGTTGTGGGTTTGGATCACACCGGCGGCATGTGGTTCTTTTTTCTTCTGGTTTTATTACTCTACCGTTTAAGAAAAATCACAAATGAAAAAAAAAGACATCCCCTATGCCCCTTCTTGGGGGATATCTCAGCGTGCAGCTGGCTCATTAAAGGCAATATTAACATATAGATCAGAAAAATAATGCTTACTCCAGTGCGCGGAATCACTGGGGCGAGGAGCAAGCCGTGAGAAAACTTAGCAAATTGCTTTTGTTGGAGCATATACGGCTGCGATATTAACGGCCGGAGTTTAATTGGATAATTCGTTTTGTCATTTAAAGACTGGATGTTTACGAGAATCAAATTTTGAAGGACAGAGGCGCCTTTCACCCGCAATAAAATTGGAGGTTGGGAGAGCAACGCATATAACTTATTTAATACAACATGGTGCAGCGTCACAAGAGGCTATGCACAAGGGGACCAAGAAAAGAAGGTGCAGATGTTATCCTAACTCCCAGAGGCATATCAAGTACTCCGAACGCCAAGGAAACGAAATCAAGCAACATGTAGCTACGTAACGCAGAATAAAAAAAAATTTAAAGTCAGTGCATGAGCAGGGCAATGAAGTGAGTTACAAATTTCTGTAGTGCGGCAAAAAAGGTATTGTAATGAGAGTTCAAAGGTACATTGTTAAGTTTACGACAGATTCTTAATAATGATGATGCTTATTTATTTATTTATTTTATTTAGTAAGGAACCCACAGCGCCGTGGCATTACAGTGGGGGGGGGGGGGGGGGCAATGTACAACAAAGAAGCAGACATGACACCTCCGCTCGCAGGCAGAGTTACAAGCATAAAACTTTCACCATGTACATCTCACTTCAAAATAACACATCACAATCACATCACATCATTAAAGAACGAAAGAACGCATCATTTGATGTCACACTCACAACATCGCTCGGTAGTCTGTTCCATTCTCTAATGGTTTTCGGAAAGAAAGACATTTTAAACAATTCAGTTTTTGCCGCGAATTCGCGGACTTTAAAAACATGGTCAACACGGTTAGATCTATAAAAAGGCTCCTGCACATACCTTTCGCGTTCAATCCGAACAGTTGAATAATAAACAGCATGAAACAGCTTCAGACGCAACTTCTTTCGGCGCGTGTCAAGCAATTCCCAGTTGAGTGCATCCTTCGTACGCGATGCACTGTAACGAGCCCCACGTGTGCCAGACACGAAACGAGAGGCAATGTTCTGCACCCTCTCCAACTTATCTTTATCTCTAGCAGTAGGCGGGTCCCAGACAGTGCACGCGTAGTCCAGAACCGACCTGACATAAGTCTTGAATAAAATGTCACGACATGACAGTGGAAAAGTGCTTGCATTTCGGCGAAGAAATCCCAAGTTTCTGCATGCTTTAGCAGAGATATAATCGACGTGACGGCGCCAGCTCAAATCAGGAGTAAAATAAACGCCTAGATATTTAAATTCGAATACCTGTTCTAACATTGTGTTCCTAATAACATATGAATACACATCAGGGTTTTTCTTTCTTGTAAACTTCATATGGACAGTCTTAGACAAATTCAAATTCATATTCCATTTAACGCACCACTCTGAGATTCTGTTCAAATCTTCTTGGAACATTTCCGCATCTCGATTACTAGTGACAACACTATAAAGAACGCAGTCATCCGCAAATAACCGCATTTGAGATACTATTCCGTCACCAATGTCATTCACGTAGAGCAGGAACAATAGTGGTCCTAACACGGAGCCCTGGGGAACACCAGACACAACCTGCACTCTTTGAGACTCGGCGCCATTCATAACCACAAACTGCTGCCGTAAACATAGGTAATCTTTTACCCATGATATCACTTGAGGGCTAATATTGTAAAAAGACATTTTTTGAATTAGTAAAGGCTGTTTATGGCAAAGTGGCATCTGTGGCCAAAGAGCGCCGAAGCACAAGTTGTTTAAGCAAATTTTAAACAGTTGTCAAGTTGTTAGTGTTACATTAAAATCAATGAATACCGCTGAACTATCGTTTATTTTTCTTTTTTTTCTGGAGTGGAAGAGCTGCTGACTTCATTTTCGTTGGCGGGACGGTTGCATATTGAAAGTATTATTGTTTCAATTGAAGCTAAATATTTTCAGCTGTCGGTCTTTGAAAATTCGACAAATCGATGGATGATTTCGAAAATTAATGTTTCGCGGCCTATGTTTCTAAAACTAGACAAGTGAAAAAATCGTTCTTCAATTTGCGGCTTCTTCACGAAGAAGTTAAAGAAGCAGCCGAACGGCTGATGTGGGTACGTGCTATTTTATTTGAGGCCAACCAACCAACTCCACAGCCACGGCAATGAAGGTCGCTCGCATGTGGATGCGAAATAAGCCCAAGACTTCGACCACCGAAGGGTGAGACCACCAAGCACACGTTTTGTCTTTATGAAGAAATGAGAGCTCCTGCAAACGCATCGTACCCTGGTTTGGACCTGGAACAAATCGCACCGCCTTCTTTCAAAGATTCTGCTTAGCCTCCCACTTGCAGCCCGAACAGACTAGCAACTGTTTTTTTTAGGATGTAATTTTAAAAAAAAAGCTACTTGCTTGGCACTGTGGCTGTGTTGATGGGGTTACGGCGGGCACATGGCAAGAGGCATAGTGCTCTTAATAGTTACCTAACTAACGTGATGCACCAATTCTATCATTTTTACTCTAGGGCGTATGTTGTACTTGCACCATTAGAGATTGTCCTCCAAACAGTCTTGCGAAGAAAAAAAATTTCTCGAACATATTCTTAGCGCGTGTTACGAAGCGAGACACTTGCCCGGGTTGATGGCTTCACACCGTGGCACAGCGTCGATAGCTTCGCTCTGCGCTTTGCATCGCACTGCCGACGTCACCTGATGTGCAGACTAGCAGGCCAGCGGTATGGCTGCCAGTTTCGCTTTCGTCAGCGGCTTCTTTGATTGGTGCCTCGTCGGAACCCAATGCGTGCTGTCAGTGGGCTTGAAATACAACCTGAGGACGACTGAATGGTCATTGTTGCCACTTAGAGCCACAAAAGGAGCGGCTCACGTAATTTTAACCGCTGAGTATGCGACGTGAACAGCTACTTTTGCATCAGCAAAGCTTATTCAGTTAAATACGCACAAGCGCCTTACAAGTATCCTGTCTTGATACCCTGCTTGCAAAAACTGTGAGCTTGAAGTCGAGAATAATTTAAAACTGCTGTTTGGCAACAGCTCCAGAGGAATTTAGAGTATTTGTTGACAGAACTTATTCCGCTGAAGGCAAAACAAACATGATATCTTTCGGTAATTGAGCTGTTACCCGTTGTTAACCGACTAGATGAAGCTTAAAGTGACACTTTTGGGGCTGTCGACCAACTTTTTGAGAGTGCATGTAACGTTCTATGCCTGATACATTTCACTTCTGGAATAATTTTTGTTAATCGTTTCCTGCAGTAAACTTGATTATTTGAATAACCTTCTTTGCGCAAGTTTTCTTAGATGCGAATTTCCATATCATGGTTGACTGGCAGCAATCTTCTCGCAGAATACCTTCAAGAAAAAAATGAAACATGGAAACCGAAAAAAAATGTCTACCCTTCTAGCAGTTAAGCAACGTGCCCAGATTTGAAGAAAACACTTTATTAATTTGTTGCTTTAGTGGCAAAATTACAATTTGGGAACTCGCATGGAAACTGGGAAGCGGTGCTAAAAGCAAACAGAACTTTTTCAAGATATTTTAGAAGGGCGGTCCGTCCGGAGCGACGCACATCATATATCGCTAGCGACTAGAATTAAGTACCTGCTACAGCATTGGAAATTCGTCCTGCAGCGCTTCCCGTGATAATCCTCACCTCGAACTCTTCTGCGCTGATAGCTTGATCAACGAAAAACCTCTTTTATTTATGCACCCCCACAGAAGGAAGTCTAAGGGGGTCAAATTTAGAGCCCTTGGGGGCCATAGATGGGGACGTTACATTCTATCTATTGGAATGGATTACTTGCATCGAGATGATTCACAGCACGCCCGGAAGAATGCGCTATTGCCCCATTGTGCTATGGCTAAACAAAGGGCAGATATACACGAAAAAGCATGAACAGGCTCTTAGGGCAAAAGGACGGAAGACGCCGGGATAATTAAACATAGGGCATTATGGGGGTACAACAAATATGAAGTACTAAGAGGTATTTGGAAAGGAATAATGGTGCCGAGATTTACTTTCGGCAATGCGGTTCTGTGCTTAAGGGCAGAAGTTCAGTCGAGATTAGACGTAAATCAGAGAGTTGTTGGAAGACTAGCACTAAGTGCCCACGGCAAAACCACAAACGAGGCAGTACAAAGGGATATGGGCTGGGCATCGTTCGAAGCACGGGAAGCTAAGAGTAAAATACTATATGAAGAACGCCTGAGGAAATAGGAAGAACGCCTGAGGAACGCCTGACTAAATTTTTTGGTCGACAAAGCTTCTGTGGTACCGCGTTTTGCCACTAGGAGCGCATAGAATGAACATTCCAGAGTCAGTAAGCCGAGTGCCGTCGTTGAAGGAGGTCAGAGCAGTTTAGGCAGAGTTTTAGAGTGACGACTGTTTTGTGTTAATGTCGTTTTTCAATGGCTGATTTTCGTGAACAGCGTGCGCGGGTGAAATTCTGATTTTTGCTCGGAAAAAGTTGAATGGAAACTCTTGAAATATTAAGAAAGACGTACAAGGACGATGCTACGGGAACAACTCAAGTGTTCCTGAATCGAATCCTGAATCAAAGCAACAATTATACCAATGGAAAACTTCAAATTCACCTCGCCTCAAGAAAGCTCGTCAGGTGAAACCAAACCTGAAAACAATGCTGATTTGTTTTTTCGACGTGAGAGGAGTCGTCCACTGAGAATTTGTTCCGCAGGGTCAGACAGTTAGCCAGGCTTTCTACTTGGATGTTCTGAAAAGATTGGGCAACAGTGTGCGGTGGAAGCGGCCAGATTTGTGGTGGTCGGGTGACTGGTTTTTCCATCATGGCAATGCCCCTGCTCACACAGCCCTGTCTCTACGACAATTTTGGACCAAAAATGTCATGACCCCTATTCCTCAACCCTCATACTCTCCCGACCTTGCCCCATGCGACTTTCTTTGTTTCCTAGAAGGAAAAAATAGGTGAATGGAAAGCGTTTCGCTGACGTTGCTGAGGTGAAGAAAAAAACTACGGAGGCACTGTCAAGCATCACAAAAGATGAATTGAAACAATGTTTTGAAAAATGGAATGAAAGATTAGACAAGCGTATCATTGCAAGTGGGGAATACTTTGAAGGAGATTGAAGGTCTGTGCTTAAAATGTGAACAGATAAGTTCAAACAAAAACAAGTCCGGTTTCTTTTGGGTACCCCCTCGTATTTATACAGAAAGAGCGTTGGCTCACTGTGGCGGAAAAGAACTAGAAAACTAACCAGCAAGTATGCCGGTCATGAGGACGGAAAAAGAAAGAGCATTAAACGACAGGTTAAAAACGCGGAAGTTAAAAATTGGACCAATTCAATGGAAAAGAAACATAGTGCAGAACTATATCGACACTGGAAAGGCAGATCAGGAAGGAATATTTGTATGATAACTCAAGAGGCATTGCCCTACTTTTTGAAGCTAGATCAAGGTGTCTTAGAACGCGCAGCTACAAAAAGAAATTTAACGAAGAAGATGACACATGTGCAGTGTGTGGTAGATCTGTGGAAACAATTGAACACCTCATACTCAAATGTGATGGTATCCATCCGGATGTCGATGCAGGCACAGTCACTCTTCCTGAGGCCCTAGGGTTTAAAGATAACAATGGTCATATAAATAAAGCTGCAGTGGAAGTTAGCAAAAAGTGATAGGAGGATTGGTGGCTGAAAAGCAGAGATGTGGCATGAGGTTAGAATTGTAGGAAACCGTAGGTGAAGATGATGGCGATTCTTAATGAGAACTGATAACATAGTAAAAAAAATAATAAAGAAAGAAAAGCTGAGCATGGTGGCAATTGCCACCACCCCGTTTTAAAGGGGGCGCTCCTCTCCGTGTATCCATCCATCCAGCTGGTACTGCCCTTACCTGGGGACAATGAGAGACAGGTATCCAATGTAATCTTCCATTTGATCTTTCAGAATTCTTTCGGAGTGCTTTCTCGCAGTCAGTGACTCTTCATAAATGTATGGCCCCATGATTCGCTCATTGAAAACGCCGCACCAAACGTTCACTACTGACCTTTGCTGGTGTTCGTGTGCTCAAAGACAGTGAGGGCTCACATCAGCCGAGTAATGGGCATTGTGCAGCTTCACTGACGAATGACGAAAGAACTGTGCTTCATCCGTCGAAATCACCTCCCGTAAGAAGCCAAGACCTCTGCCTAACTGAATCAGGGGCCAGTTACAGAAATCCGGCCTTCGTTCAAAATCTGTCACATTCAGCTGCTGGCGCAGGCTCGCATGAAACGAATACATGCAGCGCATTAAAAGGACGCTCCACACTGACGTCATGCTTGCACCGGCACACTGGACTATTTTTCGAATGCTTACTCTTCGCTCTTACGAACGAAAGCTTCGCTCTTACGAACGAAAGCACGCCGATTTGAAACTATTCTCCTAGAACATGCGCTTTAGGCCTCCTTTTTGACACCATAGAGCCTGCTGAAGAAAATCTGTTGAACATCCTCACAAGCGGTGGTTCCGCTATAAGCCGGCGCCCCTAGTGCTTGGAAGCGTAGAACTGCGTCTCCAGGCGCTTGTTCTTCCCCCTGGTTGCACATGTGGCAACCATCTCCGCTTGTTGTGTGTATAACCTGATTTCAACCACTGACGGTATTCTCTGGCCGATACTGTCACATCCCACAAGCGAGAATGACATGAGCCTTTTTTTTTTTGCTGCTTCCATAGATTACGAAGGCACGCAGTCGTTCTGAGGTCGTGTTGCAAGCACACTGACGGTGCGCATTGATTTCTGACGCGGCAGCAATCAACGAAGCCGTGGAACAAAGCGGAACTGGCACCGATACTGCCGACCCGCCAGTCTACGTCTCAGATGCCGTCGGCACTGCGATGCAAAGCGCAGGGCAGAGATCAACCTCAGAGGTGCTCATTGTTTTTGAGTTATGGTGTGAAACCACCAAGCAGGGTTACTTTTTCTCGCCTCGTAACGCGCCGTGCAAATTTGTACAATTTTTTCATGCCTGCACTGTTTCAAGGACTCACTCTAATTCTGCAGTACAACATAACCCCTAATATAAAACTTGCAAAAGTTGATAAAGTAATTAGATAATTAGTGAGCCAACTAAATCATTCTGCCTGTTACCCGCAACCCGTCGTAGACTCCAGTACAGCGGCAGGCCTAGAATAACTTTAAAGTAAGGTACATTTTCTTTTTATTTTCGACCCCCTAAAAAGAAACATCCGGTATTGTCAATTATCTGCTAGAAGTCTTGATGTAATACTCTGAACTCAGGACAAGCAAACAACATCACATAAATTCAGTTATATTAAAGTAGCCCACGCTAAGTGATCTTACGAATACCCCTCTGTTGTGCCTGATTCAGGGTGTTCAAAATTAAGCTTTGCGGACTTTAAAGAAACGCGGAGAGCAAAGCACACAAGTAGTTGTGCAGATTGGCTATGCTCACAGACGGACCAAGAAGGTGAGAAGAATTTTCTTCGCATACTCAGTAATTACCGGAATCTATTATTGAGCTTTTTTATTCACTGCAGTTAACTTGCATGTATGTATCGAAAATTTAGGGGCAGTCGCACTCGAAAGAGTTCGTTGCCTTTATAGAATCGCCCATCTCCTACCTAAATTCCATATTGTCTTGTTGTAGTCTCGTATGGACCACTACGACTAAAAGCAATTACAACAAATTGATACTTATACAAAAGAAAGCGTTTCAAGCAATCGAGGGGTATTACGGTCATCCTCAATATTTGTCTGCAGTACCTCTCTAGGTATCTTCCTTAAAGCAGATCAGGTATATTTTTATCGTTTGTTCCAACACACCTGCCAAAACTGGACGTATAATACCATTCCAGATATTTCCTCATCAAAGTATCGCTTCTGAACACACAGAAAACTAGTTCCCAAGACTCGTATTAACTCCGGGAAACAGGAAATGAACTATCAAGCACCTACCGCCCTAAATATTTCTCGGGTGATCTCGATTTTAGGGTTTTTCTCAATTGGTTTTATTCAGTAACCAAGCTCTACTTGATGCAAAATGACATATTTAATCATTACAATTTCGCTCACTGATGTTCTGACACAATCTTAACATGCCTAAGAAATAGAGCCCATTTTTTATGTCTGATCATTATTACTACCGTTGAATAGCCTTGGTTTTATGTCCTTTTATTGTTGCTCGGCAGTGACCATATTTCTTGCAATTTGGGAGCAGCCATCTCTTTGTTTTGCTCTGTAAAAGGTTGAATTTTTTTTTAACATGATTAATATTTTTTCCCGCTGCACTGTAGTGCAAACGTAACAAGGAAGCTGAGGCCTCGTCAGGCGCTACAGGCCCTTTGCCTCAGCTTCCTCCTGCTTCGTTAGAAAGGAATAAAAGTCCTTGAAATTGAAACAATTTATTTTGTGCAATTTTCGTAACGCACCTATCTCCTGAGATACGAACGTAAAAATTTTGAGTCCAGTCAGTCCAAAAACGCACGTGTGACTGCTGCGCCGGGCGTGAAGCTGCTCCCTGATGAGATGCAGCAGTTGCGTATTGCGCTTCGCGTGAGAAAATTCTTGGTGTTACAGGCGATGAATATAATTTTTGGTTCTTGGCCAGCAGTATGATATCGCGCAGCTGAATGCATGCGAAGTCTAAGGCCGTAATTTGAACAGCCTGCAGGAGCTTCATGGAAACTAACAAAACAAAGCAAACCGACCGGACGGTTATCCACCTCACCGCCGGTACAGTGCTTCTTTGCTTTCGCTGGCCAAGAACGAAAGATATCGCCTTTGCTTGCAACTGCACATTGTAGTCAGGCGGAGCGCCATAGGCAACAGCTGCGTCACACCAAGGAGACACCTGATGTGACGTGGAGTGCCGCGGTTTCGCATGTGTAATTACATGGCTTCGGTTGAAATTTCAGGCGAGCATAACTAAGCATAAAGAAGCGTTACTTAAACTGTGCAGAGTAGAATTCTGTTTGAATGCAACTGCAAGTTATCATTAGAATATGCGTGCTAACTGCAGTGAATAAAATGTTCAATAAGGAAGTCTATTTTGCGGTGACGATTATAATTTTGCGCACCATGTCTGTTGGCCGCGTAACCCGTTTAAAGTAATGACTTTTGTTTTCCGCTCTTGGTATTTTCTACAAAATGCATAAAGCCTTACTCTGAACAGACTGCAGGTGATTGGTGTAGACGGGTGAAAACATTGGCGGCGGCTTAGCTTTGGTTAAGCCTGGTAGGTTACGAAAGCAAGCGCAGCGCCTCTAATGGAAGTAGCGGAGTGCGCCGCGTCTACAGGTCAAGCGTGGCTACCGGCCGCCGCTGTGCGACGACTCGACTTGGTAGCCCATCCCTGGTATGACGTCAGAGGTCATTCTGAAGGTCAAACGTGGCTACCAGCCGCCGCTACGCGAAAGGCCGTTCATGAGCGTAGTATAGCTTTCGCAACACAAAACAAACTCACCGGACGGTTTTCATTGCAGTAACATGAGTTCTTGTGACAGCAGGAGAGGGGCCAAATGCCGATGACAGTCCGAGTGCTGCTGCTTTAGGCAGTATGTGCATGAGCCATCACGAACGGACGGAACTGGTCACGTACTCGACCTCTTACTGTGTAACGTGCCTGATGTTGTACGCAATGTACAAGTGGTGCCTGGTTTGAGCGACCACAATAATATTCTAGCATATTTATTAGTTCACCATGTGAAGGTTGCAAAACCACCGAGGCGAAAGCTTTATTTCTACAGCAGGGCCAATTACGAGGCGATTGGCGCTGCTTTCGATTCGTCCTTTCCAACTTTTGATGAACTCGCGGATAACTTAAATATCAAACAGCTATGGAGTACTTTCAAACAGAAACTGTTTGAATTACGTGAAGCTCTTATTCTATCAAGCGTTATATCAAGTAGGAGAGCTCGAGATAAACCATGGTTTAACACCCAGTTACGTGCCCTTGTTCGCAGACAGCGACGAATGCATCGAAGATACAAGTATAATTCGCCAGAGTGTCTGCCTTTGCTGAAAACAATAAAAAAAATTCAGACAGAAGTCTCACATCGCTAAGGACTTGTATTTTTCGAATCTAGGAGAAAAACTTGACAGAGATACCAAAGAATTTTGGAGATATGTAAAGCAAATGGTAAGGATGACAGCTGAGTATCTGCTCTGAAAAATGATGAGATAATCATCCATGATGATGAGTCTAAAGTGGAAATATTTAGCCGTTATTTTTCATCTGTGTTTTTGCGACCTAGTTCACGTTCTGTTTTGCATTACCTCTTGAAGTATATTGCATGCCGGAAGTTAGTTTTTGTGTTGACGGTGTGCGCAAATTATTGAAGGATTTGAACCAGGCTAAGGCTTGTGGCCCTGATGACATTCCTGCCGCAATTTTAAGGAATTGTACGGATACATTATGTCTGTATTTCACCCTGCTGTTCCTGAAGTCCCTTAATGAAACCGACTTGCCTGCTGATTGGAAGGTACCGCGTGTCGTGCCCATACATAAGAGTGGTATACGAACCTCCGTTCAGAACTACAGACCCGTTTCCTTGACCAGCATAACCTGTAAATTTATGAAGCATGTAATAAATAGTTGCGTTATGGCCCATCTCACAAAGCAGAGTCTCCTATGCACTAGTCAACATGGTTTCAGGTGTGGATTTTCCTGCAGTACGCAGTTGGCAGAATTTGTTCATGATTTAGCATCGGCAATTGATAAGCAACAAGTTGTGGACTGCGTTTTCTTGGATTTCCGTAAAGCATTTCGTGTTGTCGAGCACAGCCTTCTTGTCTCCAAATTGAAAGCGTATAACTTGGATTGTAAAGTAATTGCGTGGATTGCAGAATATGTGTCGTTACGAAAACAGGCTGTTGTTCTGAACGGTATTTCTTCACAGTATCCACCAGTTACGTCGGGAGTTCCCCAAGGCTCAGTATTGGGACCACTTTTGTTTTTGCTGTATATTAATGATATTTCAATTGGCATACAGTCTTCATTCAGGATATTTGCCGATGATTGCGTTGTTTACAGAGTAGTAAATTCAACTTCTGATTCGCAAATCCAGCAAACTGATTTAGATACTGTAGCAGACTGGTGTGTGCGTTGGGACATGTCCTTAAATATAAACAAAACTGTTCACGTCACCATCACAAAAAAACGTGCTAATCATCTGTATAGGTATAGAATTCATGATTCTACTCTTAACACAAGCAAGTCATTTAAATATCTAGGCGTCTTATTTACATCAGACTTACGATGGAATAAGCACATTAATTATATTGCAAATAAGGCAGCATCACGTGTGGGTTCCCTACGGCGGAATTTTAGCCATTTACCAAGTAACTTAAAAACACAGCTGTATTTCAGTCATGTACGCTCCATACTTGAATATAGATGTGTTTGCTGGGACCCACACACATCGGAGTGTGTGGGCAAATTAGAGAAAATTCGGAAGCGGGCAGTTAGATTTGTTCTTGGTAATTATAATCGGCGAGTTAGTATGATGGAAAGCAAACGAAAACTTAACTGGCAAGAGTTGAAGGACCGTAGAAGGTACATCAGACTGAAATTTTTTCATGAGATTTATTATTCGAAAACTGGCATATACCGCGAACAATATATCCAGGCACCTCATTATATCACAAAGCGATTGGACCACTGCTTGAAGGCCAGGGAATTTTCTGGCAAGGGTGACGTCTTGCGTTTTTCTTTTTTTGTTAGAACTGTTCGGGAGTGGAACAGTTTGCCATCGAGCATTGTCTGTATCGCATCTATTGATGCATTTTTCCATGCACTGCAATAATTGTTTTATAAGTATAATGGAGTCTGTACCCTCCCCCGCCCCCTTCTGTAATGCCCTGCGGGGCGATGCATGTAACTAATAAATAAATAAATAGAGTGTGGTGAAGGGTAGAGGTGTAGTTAGGAGTGCATCTTTCATGATTTCACAGGGTAGCCCCTCCATCGTTTACAAGGCGGGCGTCCAGGTTGAAAGAAAGCGAGAGAAGGTAGGCTAGGGTGTGAGGGCGATGTGTTCACAGTTTTTGAGTAGCCGGATGTAGAGAGTAGTCATGGATTGCAGTGGTAAGAGATAGGGGTATGGGGGGGTTGGGTAGTAGAGAGCGCATAGATGGCGCCATCAGCTTTAGAGCTGATATCACGATTTCAAGAAACCCCCGAAAGCAGAAAATCTGACAGCCGTCGCCGTAGCTCAGCGATAGAGCACCGGACGCGTAATTCGGAGGTCGTGAGTTCGGATCCCACCGGCGGCATGTGGTTGTTTTTTCTTCTGCTTTTCTAATCAATTAGCTTTAAGCGATAACATATTCAATAATATTATAATATGATCAACACCACACACTAAATAAATTAGTAAAAAAAATGGTTTGTTATGGTTTATTGTGGTTTAACGTCCCAAAGCGACTGAGGCTATGAGAGACGCCGTAGTGAAGGGCTCCCCCTGTGCCTCTTGGTTTCTGTGGCTGTTGGCTTCTCTCATATTTATAACGAGCCCCTCAATCCCCTTCACTTGTTTGCTTAATTGCTTAGCGAGGGCCTCGGTTCTGGCAGCCTTGACGCTGTAGGAAGCACAAGAGGGTTCTCACACAGCTTCCACCTTCGCCGTTCGATGACGTTCTACGTCACATCAGCGGTAACTCAGGACGTGCTACATCCGCCGCTTAAGAACGTGGGTGGCGCTGGTGAACACTCCCAAGGTTAGATTATTTGTAAACATAAATACCCCCGAAAGCAGAAGATCGGACAGCCGTCGCCGTAGCTCAGCGGTAGAGCACCGGACGCGTAATTCGGAGGTCGTGGGTTCAGATCCCACCGGCGGCATGTGGTTGTTTTTTCTTCAGCTTTTCTAATCATTTAGCTTTAAGCGATAACATATTCAGTAATATTATAAATTGATCAACACCACAAACTAAAAAAATTAGTTAAAAAAATCCCCTGTGCCCCTTGGTTTCGGTGGCTGTTGGATTCTCTCATATTTATAACGAGCCCCTCAATCCCCTCCCCTTGTTTGCTTAATTGATTAGCGAGGGCCGCGGTTCTGGCAGCCTTGACGCCATAGGAAGCATAAGAGGGTTCTCACACAGCTTCCACCCTCGCCGTTCGATGACGTTCTATGTCACATCAGCGGTAACTTAGGACGTGCTACGTCCGCCGCTTAAGAACGTGGGTGGCGCTGGTGAACACTCCCAAGGTTAGGTTATTTGTAAACATAAACACCCCCGAAAGCAGAAGATCGGACAGCCGTCGCCGTAGCTCAGCGGTAGAGCACCGGATGCGTAATTCGGAGGTCGTGGGTTCAGATCCCACCGGCGGCATGTGGTTGGTTTTTCTTCTGCTTTTCTAATCAATTAGCTTTAAGCGATAACATATTCAGTAATGTTATAAATTGATCAACACCACAAACTAAATAAATTAGTTTAAAAAATCCCCTGTGCCCCTTGGTTTCTGTGGCTGTTGGCTTCTCTCATATTTATAACGAGCCCCTCAATCCCCTTCCCTTGTTTGCTTAATTGCTTAGCGAGGGCCTCGGTTCTGGCAGCGTTGACGCCGTAGGAAGCATAAGAGGGTGCTCACACAGCTTCCACCCTCGCCGTTCGATGACGTTCTACGTCACATCAGCGGTAACTATGGACGTGCTACGTCCGCCGCTTAAGAACGTGGGTGACGCTGGTGAACACTTCCAAGGTTAGGTTATTTGTAAACATAAATACCCTCGAAAGCAGAAGATCTGACAGCCGTCGCCGTAGCTCCGCGGTAGAGCACCGGACGCGTAATTCGGAGGTCGTGGGTTCGGATCCCACCGGCAGCATGTGGTTGTTTTTTCTTCTGCTTTTCTAATCAATTAGTTTTAAGCGATAACATATTCAGTAATGTTATAAGCTGATAAACACCACAAACTAATTAATTAGTTAAAAAAATAAAAAAAATCCCCTGTGCTCCTTGGTTTCTGGGGCTGTTGGCTTCTCTGATATTTATAACGAGCCCCTCAATCCCCTTCCCTTGTTTGCTTAGTTTCTCACAAAGGTATGGCTCTGGAAGCATGGAGAGTTCGTTGAAGCTATTGACATAGGAACACGTGCAACCGAATGACTCAAACTCGGTTCGCGTTCCGGTTATAAGACTAAACCTTCGTTAACCTTGTATGCAACAGCAATTCGTCACACATTTTCTCCAGCTCAGACATTTTCATGATAGATTTTGTGACGCTCCTTGCCAATGGTCCTCAGGGACAATCATCTGGCATGCTCTTCAGCACCGAGGAAGAAGAAAATGAGAAGAGATAGTTCACAAAAAAGGGCGCTGTGATGCGTGACAATATTGAAGAAAATCAGTTGCGAATATGCAAGCACATCAGGACGCCTGTTTTTATCGTATTACTCAGACTACAGACCATGTAGACCCGATGTGCCCTGTATACGCTGAGGAGTAACTGGCATTACTTGCCAGTTTCAAACGACTTTGTTCTGGCCGCTTGAGACTTGGAAAGGTCTTGGGGCAAATCAGACACTCTTTCGTTTCTTTTGCGACAAGGGGTCCTGCTAGTGGTGGCAATGACGCGCTCTTCTGGTTTATAGCTACAAGGTTGATATGTCCGCATAAACCAGTGGAGCACAGTTTACACTTCAGTGCGTTTTACTGCTTTAGAACACTTTCAGTTTCGTTTTTAGAAAAATTATTCGCGCACAAAAAGCTCTTGCTACCAGCCCGATTTCTTCAACTCCTGAAGTGCACGCTGTAGGCGGTTCATGGAGCGTATTTTTAGACGCGAATTTTCGCATTATAATTTTGTTACTTCTTGTCTAAAAAAGATGAAATGCGCGACAAAGACCCATATGAACATGCATTTCAGCAGCATCGCTATCGTCGTGTGTTTTTGGATGCTCGACCGGGGTGATCTCGGAATGTTTTTGCCGCTGATCCCGTTGTCCCAGTTCCTTACCTTGGTCTCCGCAGCCGTATTCTCCCCGAAAACTTTCCATGCCGGACGACCTTCAATATCAGGCCGTGCAAGTGGGCCCAGCTGTCACCTGTGCCAGCTGCCTTCAACAACGGGACCCGGCCATCTTCAGCGGGAGCGATGAGCAGGATGTCGAAGATTGGTCCACGTCATATGAACGGGCGAGCCTCTACAACAAATGGGACGATGAGACAAAACTAAACAACGTGATATTTTCACTCACCGGAGTTGCAAACTTGTGGTATTAGGACCACGAGGTGGAAATTCGCACGTCTGCCTTCGAGACGCACTTCTACGACGTGTTTGGCAACTCAATGCCGAACAACGCTTTCGAGAGCGGTTCCAGCAAGTAAGCGAAGAATTCACAAGCTACACTGAAGATATCCTTGACTTATGCAAGTGAGCAAACTTCCACATGTCGGAAGCTGATAGCATCAAACACATCTTGAAGGGCATCGGCGACGGTGCCTTTCAGATGCTGACAGCGCACCACTTGCGCACCGTTGCTGAAGTCGTCACCCTCTGTTAAAGCTTCGACGAGCTGAGCAAACAGAGGGCACTGACTCGTGAACACCCCGGGCAGATTTAGTTGCTTGCTGGGCTGACGCTCGCAGCTGACACCTCTGTGTCTTGCAAGAAACCAAGGACTTTATTCGTGTGTAAGTGGCGTGGCAGCTGTCTCTTCTGCCGAACCCTCCAGAATTACGACGATATTTGGCTCCGGCTCTTCGAATTGCCATCCAAGAGCAGGTTACTGAGGCTTTTCCGCCCGCGCGTGCACCACCACCTGTCTCCGCTCCACTGACATACGCCGATGTCATCGCCAGTCCTCAGCCGCCCACCTATGCTTCGCATCCAACACCTCTGCAAGTATCGGCGCCTTATTTTCGACCTGCTGCAGGAGTGAGGAATCCCTGTACTGCCGACAACCGGCCTATATGCTACACCTGCGGATTGCCAGGCCATGTGGCACGGCTTTGCCATCGTCGTCTTCAAACCGCAGCGCCGTCTCCTCAAGCTCCTGGGTACTCTCCTTCTTGAAGTCAGTACTCCGGGCCTGCTGAGCCTCCATCAACTCGTCCTTCTCCCCTGACCGTCCCGCTCTCTCTAGCCACCGTTCACTTTCGCCCCGACGCCGCTCCATCTCCCCTATTCCACATCGCCCAAACATTACTCAAGAGGAAAACTAGGCACCGCAGCTTCTAAGGTGGGAACTGCGTCCCCATCGAACTTTGAAAGGCCTCCTATATCCCCTGCAAATCTCATTGAGATTTTGAAGAGAAAAACATCACTAGGCAGTCAACACCGCGCTTCGCGTGAGCCGGAGCCCAGATTTGCCACTTCTGCGCATGCGCCAAACTGAGTGCCTCACGCACGGCGCAGGTTGTCTCCGCCGCCGCTGACACAAATAAAAATAAAAAGGTCATGAGAAACGAAATATCACAAATAAAAAAAATGAAAGAAACACAGTGCGCCAGGAATCTCTGATATCTCGGTGGACACCCGAACCGCGCCGTAAAATTCAAATTCAAATTCAAAACTTTATTTACAACGTCTCGCTGGGGGTCATGAGGCTAAAAAGCTGCCATTGGCAGCTTCAGGGTGCCTCATGCCAGTACAAGGCAGCAGCATTTTCAAGGCAGCAAGGCAGCAGCATTTTCAGTTACACTTTCACACAAATTGACTGATCGAAAGAAAATTGACTGATCCAAGGGAAGGAAAATGAAAAGAAAATTGGTTCTAAGGAAAGTAAACGACGTCTGTCTCTCATATCTCGGTGGATACCCGAACCGCGCCGTAAGGGCCTTATGAAAAATGAAATGAAATAAAAATTGTTTTTAAGGAAAACAAATGCCTGTCTTGCATATCTTGGTGTACACCCGAAAGGAACGCACACCACAGTACATGTCTAACAACCTTCTAAGACAGCACCGTATTAACTACACGCACGTCTCCTCCTCCGCCTCCGTGCAAACTTTGTATAGCTAAGACATTAAGTTTCAGAAAAGCCAGAAAGCTATACCCTAAGTGTAGCCGTAAGTATAACCTTAAGCTGAACCACGAGCATCGCCGCAGCTTTTCGCTTCGAGATATCCAGGCTTAACCTTAGCGAAGCGACAGCCATTTTTTTTTTTCAGGGAGTTTGTGTCATGGCGCTTGTGGACACTGGTGCCGCGATTTCTGTAATGGAGGAAAGGTTTTGTCTCTCGTTAAGAAAGGTAAAAGCGCCAATAGTAGACAATAAACTTCTCTTTGTGCTTGACTATCGCTGCGCACTTCAAGAGCTCATCACATCAAGCCGTCCACAGCGCGTAACGCAAGAGTTGTGATAGAGGACTTGCCCTATACGATCCAGTTCATCATGCTGCCTTATTGTTCTCTTCCTGTTGATCTGGGCTGAGATTTTTTCTCGCGCCATCAGGCTATCCTCGACTGTGCTCGAGCTGACGTCGGCTTCTCTGTTCTCCCCAATACTTTGCCGGATCTAATACTTCTGTTTCCTGTGTTAAAGGTCTCGCCGCCGAAGACATCGAGCTTCCTCCATGCTCATCCATCCTTGTCCCCCTCTCTTACGAGTCTCTTAGCGACGCCACCGTCCTCTTCACACCGGCCCGCACTTTTCTGCACCGCAAGTGTCTTCCTCTGCCATGCGCCGTACTGACTGTATCCGCTGGCCTATCAGTACTTTTGGTCTCTAAATCATTTCCTCCCTTACCGTTTTGGGCTTTGGTGAATGTTTCCGGAGTGTACAGCCCTGCGCGGCTCTGCTCACCCACGAAGAGGCTGACAATGCACCGCACTTCCCCATGAACACGCTCAGCCCGCCATTGTTCCTTGGCTCTATCGACGCCGATCATCCTTTGGCACAACAGACGCAGCTTCTAATCCTCCTTCACCAGTTCCGCTTTTCATTCGACTCTCCCTAACGTTCCTTGGGCAGAACTTCCACTGTCATCCATCACATCAACATTGGTGCCCATGCCCCGCTGCGGCAGCGACCCCCTGTCGTGTGTCAGCGACCGATCGCCAGGCTATTGAAGAGCAAGACTAACATGTTTGACAAAGACGCAGATGAGCATGGGCTGCAGCAGCGCTATCTCCGTGTGTTTTTCGGCGCTCGACCTGGATGATCTCGGACAGTTTTCGCCACTGCTCCCGTCGTCCCAGTTCCTTTAAAAGAAACCTCGTCTTACACTTTTTACTGAACTTCTGATGATACCAGCTCGCGCAGTAGCTTCCTGGGGTCTACATGTGAGGCAATGGAATGGATATTTCAGCCCGGTGGAAATGACAGCCTGTGCTATGCATTTCAGCCACGCACTCTGTGAGAAATCGAACGGCTATTTTTCTGGAATGCGGGTTTCTATATTTGTTCTCTTCCTTCTTTTTAATCTGCCAGACTCGAATCTGACTGCGGCGCCCGCCATCGAAATCGGTCTCCTTCTCTCACTGATGGGGCACAGGCCGCATGTACTGTTAAACAACCAAATAGATGAAGCAGAATAATTTAAAACTGTCGACCCAGGCGATAGCCATGGCGCGCACGGCAGCCAGGACACTGATGTTACATATTATTTGATAACGAAATAGAGTCGTGAAGCTCGAAATGCATATTTGTTTAGTCTAGGAATAAAAATTAAGGATAGCCCGAATAAATTCTGAAAGCAAAAAGTCAGGCAAAAAAGAAGCCGGTCCTGATATCCTCTACGGCGTCAACTGCGCGGCTGATAATGAAACCACAGCAGAAATGTTTAATCTTTACTTTCAGTCCGTAATTTGGCAGCCATTAGCTGCCGTCGCAGGTTTCGAGAGCGACAATAGGCTTACTTAAATAAGAGATATCGAATTTACAGAGCATTGGATCAGTTTACTTTTGCAGAAATATTAAACTACACTCATCCTCTGGTCCAGATCACATCTCCTACTTCATCATAAAGAACTGCACGACTTCTATTACCCTTTTCTTAACTAAACTATTTACACCATCCTTTGAACAAGTGTGCAAATGTTCAAGTGTGCAAATGTTCTACCCATCTACAAGAGTGGTGAAGAAACAACAACCTCTAACTACAGACTCATTTATCTAACGTGTGCTGTAAAACTTTCGAGCACATCATTTATGCCAACCTGATGAGCCATCTTAACAGCAAGAACTTTTTCTCTCCGAAGCAGCATGACTTCAGAACCAGTTTCACACGTGACACATAGCTAATCGAATTTACACATCGCACTGCCTGCAGTTATCTCGGGTAAGCAAGTAGATTGCACAGTTTTGGATTTATGCCGGGGATTTGATTCCGTCCTAAACACATTGCTATTACAGGTGCTCTTTGTTCTTAGCCTACCTGCCAAACTTATGATCTGGACTAGAGATTCTCTACTTGAGAGAAGACAGTGAGTGGTTTTAGATGGCGCATCGTCATCTTAGGTGAATTCCTTATCTGGCGTCCCGCCAGGATCGGTTTCGGATCCGCTTCTTTTACTGGTGTTTATTAATGATCTTGCCGAAACAGTTTTTTAGCCGCGTCAGACTACACGCTGATGATTTCTGCATCTATCGCGACGTTGGCTATGAAAATGACTGCTTCAGGATGACCTAAACTCTGTTCTATCATGGTGCAGCACGTGGAGCATGAAAATTGATATTTTCATAATGACGTTCAACAGTGCAAACACACAGAGACCAAGGAGACAAGACACACACACAGCGCTGAACTTACACCTGATTTTTTATTAGGAAGAACCGCGTCATAATATACACACACGAAAAAAGAGCGCACATGCGCAATGTCAACGATCTCCTAGAGCTGGTAAAAGCTAAAACCGCTATAAAAGCACGTGTGCATCCGCAGAACCGCTGTCCACTATGTAGCAAATTCATTTCTCGAAGAGATAATCTTACAGATGGCGTACTCACGCACCCTTTATCTTTCCGCTTAATATGAAAGGAAAAATAAAGGGTGCGTGAGTACGCCATCTGTAATATTATCACTTCGAGAAATGAATTTGCTACATAGTGGATAGCGGTTCTGCGGATGCACACGTGCTTTTATAGCGGTTTTACCTTTTACCAGCTCTAGGAAATCGTTGACATTGCTCATGTGTGCTTTTTTTTTCGTTTGTGTATAATGTGACGTGCTTTTTCCTAATAAAAATCAGTTGTAAGTTTAGCGCTGTGTGTGTGTCTTCTCTTCTTCTTGGTCTGTGTGGGTTTGCGCTGTTGAACCATCATTATGAATCTACACCAACTAGCCCAATCTGCAGTCCTTATAATATTTTCATGTCCAATTTGAGAAGGTTCAGAAATAAGAAGCTGCTTTTCATTAAAGAAGATTTAATCAGTGACATTGCTTTGTCCGTTCTCAAAGAGTTTAAATACCTTGGTATTATTTTTGAGAGCACAATGTCCTGGAACGCTTATATTTAGAATCTAACGGCAAAGGATGGCCGGGTGTTGAACCTCTTGCGGCGGAACTTCAGGCATGCTCCGATGGAGTTAAAAGAGACTATGTATATTGCAAATGTTCGTACGATCTTAGAGTATGCGTGCATGGTGTGGGACTTGGCAACAAAAAATAGTATAAACATAACGGAGCGAATACAGAAGCGTGCAGCTCGTTTTGTGACGGGCGAATATTACTTCTCGAACCGCTCATATAAGATTGTCAGATAGGTGGGGACGCCCTTGCTCACGGGTAAACGTAAGTATTTGCAACTAGCGTCGCTTTTTAACATTACAAAAACACTGGAATTAATATTGAAACTTACCTAAAGAAGACCGATTACGTTTCCGCCCACATGGACAACAGTGTTAAAGTAAGAGAGTATAGCTGCCGACGAAATGTTTTTAAATTTTATTTTTCCCCCGCACGATACACGAATGCAGATGTTAGCGGATTCAATCGTCACTATGCCTTCTCCGTCCTTTTTGACATTATTACATGACAACATTTTTAGATCTTGACACAGCTGGATTGTTGCATTCTTCCCCAATTTTATTATGCATCTATTTTGTATGCTGTATACTCTCCTTCAAAGATTTATTAATAAAGTTCTGCAGTGTTTGTTTCATTTACATACTTTATATATTTTGTATAGTGCACTGAATGTCTGTATTCCATCGTATTTCAAGCATTTCCCTTACAATAATGCCCAGCAGGGCGCTGTGGGAACGTGTATAAATAAATAAATAAATAAATAAATAAATAAATAAATAAATAAATAAATAAATAAATAAATAAATAAATAAATAAATAAATAAATAAATAAATAAATAACATTTTGTGTATTGTTATTATAACGTGGCGGCTGGCATCAACCCAGAGCGCTAATAAACAGGCATTTCAAACCTTCGTGAAAATATTCAGTTTTAATAGGTGACAAAGCTCGAAAATTGTTTTGGCGCTTAAGTAATTTTCGTGGTATCAAAAAATGCGGCATGGGTTTAACGCAGTTATGGGGAGCTACCATGTAAAAGCAAGGGACACTTAAGCTCGAACATTAAGATCTTTGTTGGTTAATTCCCATATATGCAAAATTGGACATTGTCTACATTTATAATTCGTGGCAGTGGCGTAGCGGTAGCTCTTTCTAGCACAGCCACCGGTAGGGATTGTGCGACCCAGGTTCCTCATCGCGAGCAGGCGCTCGCGACTAATCAATCATTTAACTGCCACCCGGCTTTCATTGGTCACAGCTGGCGCAACGTACCTCCAAACTTACCCCAGCTTCCTCCCATTGTCTGCAGCTTGCGCGACGCTCCCCTGAACTCACCCGAGCTTGCTGAATTACTTAGGTAAGCTCTGGTTAGTTGGGAGGACAAAACTAGACAATATTCTTGCGCATGGTTGGAATTGTGCTTTTGCACTAAACAATAGAGGCATTGATGACGCATCCGTGGGAGGCTACGGCGTAACACTATACTCAAAGACAACTTTCACCTCTCCCAGGCCCGTGTACGTGCTCAAGCTGAGGAGTCCGCCTCGGATGTCCGAAGAGCCTGCTGAACCTGACGTTCACTTCGCCACCTGGAAGAAACGCGTCGAGGGGAACAACGTCATTGTGTTCTCCATCGTGGTCGTGCTGCTCATCGGTGTCGCCGTGTGCTTCGCTTTTGGAACCAGTTCTGTACGTTGCGTCCGGCTGTGCTCAAGCTCCGAGTAAAGCGGTCCTTTGCGTTCAATGGCGCTGCTACGTGGAGCAAGGTGGCGCTTGAATTCATTACGTTTGCGAAATGAAGGCCTTGCTCTCTTGGGCAAAAAAAAGCGTTTCGCTGGTGGTAAGGCATTGGAGCATTGGCTGGTGGTAAGGCAGGAAGCGCCCGCGCGAGGGTGTGCGAAGAGTGAGGTTCCCCACTCATGTCTGCACGCAACTTGAAATACGTGTGAATAGGGAGTTTTAGAATACGGGTCCCAAGGCAAAATCGGGCCCCAATGACACGGAAACGTACATCGATGAGTTTTAAAATAAGGGTTTCCTCTATGCGGCTGCGCCATGCTTGGGTTCATTCACTGAAGCGCCAATGGTCATGCACAAAAATGCTCAGGAATAAAAAGAAACACACGAAATACTTTTTTTCTCATATATCTATCAACTTGCCGGCAGCAAAAGTCCTATATAATAACCGAAACAAAGGAAACATAGAAGGAACACTTTTTACCTTTTTTTTATGGATTATTTGACAAGCAAAACGCAATCTCCTCTGTAACATGGAGTATTAATTCTCTCAAATTTATTGATTTTCTGGTTTTTTTACGTCCATATAAATAAAAAATTATTGTTAAAATGATGCAACTTAAGGCAATGAAAATTATTTGTCAGCGCTTTTTGTACCAAAATTGTTAACCTATTTGAACCTCTCGCGATTTATAACGTCAGACGACACACAATCGCTCAGCCTAGCTGCTCTGCAGACACCGACGCAATCAGAAAAGTTGGCGGATTTCATTGTTAAAATTTTGTGGCGTCGGCATCTTCAGGGAAACCAAAAGATTCATGCGCCTTTCTTTTGCCGCGAATGTAAGGCACAGCGTAGCGGAGAAGACGAATCGGGGGTGAAGCGAGAGGCCCCAATCTGACGGACGCCGCCATGTTGTCTGATTGTACAGCGGCTTCGTGGCGCTCACTGTTTTGAAAAAATAGGGCGTTCTAGAATAGGGGACCCCAAAAACATGGGGCCTCGAAATTGGTATGGGCAGAAAGTAAGACACGTTTAGAGTCTTGTTTAACGTCTGAGGCGAAAGCTATTTTGCCAAATAGCATGCTCTCCAAGGCCGCTCTAAGTTCAAGCAATATGGCGGCGCCTGTCGAAGCAGGGTTGCTTCCTTCACCACCGTTTCGTCATTGGCGCTACTCTGAGTCTCATTTTCAGTACAAACAAAGGGCGCTAAAGATGCCCACACGACTAAATTTTTGCGATGAAAGAGACCAAATT
Source organism: Amblyomma mixtum (assembly GCF_055824585.1). Taxonomy (NCBI): domain Eukaryota; kingdom Metazoa; phylum Arthropoda; class Arachnida; order Ixodida; family Ixodidae; genus Amblyomma; species Amblyomma mixtum. Next base: position 149,746,257 of record NC_143013.1, on the reverse strand, counting down.
TTCAGAATCTTTCCATATTTACAAAACGTTTAGGCTTAGCCGGGACGCGTCGCGTGATATCAGAAAGCGCGGAAGGTCCTCACAGGTCAACAACTTTGGTCCAATAAGTGGTCATAAAAATAGACATTATGTTAACATGACTCTTAAGTGCAAAATTACTGCTTCAGTAGTGAAGCCTTAACTTCTGACCTTTGGACCTTGAACTCTCACCTTGATCTTGCAGGCGGTTCCCTTTGCGGTGGTGTTGCCTCAAGCGCTTTCGCACGTGCTACTCGGTTTAGGTTTGTTGAAACCCAACCATTTATATTATTTGTGCAGTAATTTGTATTCATTCCGACGCTAACACAACTAAAAATAATCACATTTGCGTGAGTTACCCGTGCACGTTTTGGGCCGAGATGACGATGCGTGTGGCAAGTATTCCAGCAAAAAAGGTGAAAGCAGCTCCTTGAATGTTGCGTTTGTTTCGGTTATTATATGCGACGTTAGTGCTGTCTGAAGTTGACCACATATATGAAACAAAAACATTTGCCTGCATTTATTTTTATTTTCTTATCTCTCTTCTCGGCCGTAATGGTGTTACAGTCGACGAATCCAATCCTGGATGTGCTGCGTAGACCAAACCTCTGTTCTAAAGGTCAACCGTGTACGGATCCGTATCGTTGTGTTCCGCCATTGTTTTGCGGCCCCCTATTCTAAAGTTCTTTATTAGAGACCTTTATAATAGGCGGCCCCAGGTTTCGGGGGCCCCAAAAAGTTTAGGCGTCGAAGTGCGCATGCGCAGAACCCAAAGCCCTTTTTGCGTGATGGGTTAACGTTAGCGGCGAACGCTGTTTTTCTGAAATAGCGTGCACCCCAACGCTGCTTTACGTTCAGGCAACATGGCGGCGCCCTTCGAAGCGGGGCCTCTCGCTACACCGCCGATTCGTCGCTGTCGCAACGCTGTGCCCCACGTTCACGGCAAACTGAAGGCGCACAAAGCTTTCGCTTTGTCTAAACTTGTCTGAATCACAACATTTGATCGATAAAACACCACAGATTTTCAGATTGCTTCCGTGTTTGCAGAGCTGCTAGGATTAGTGAGTACGCGTCGTTTGACATCAGAAAGCGCGCGAGGTTCAAACAGGTGTGCGTCCCAGTGCGGCTCCACGTTCACGCGGCGCCCGTCAAAGTGGGGCCTCTCGCTTCACCACCGATTCGTTGTCGCCGCTATTCTGTGTTCTAAGTTCACGGCAAACGAAAGGCTTACGAAGCTTTCGTTTTCTCTGAAGATGCCAGCACCACAAAATTTTAGCGATGAAATCAGCTAAATTTTCACATTGTTTCTGTGTTTACCCAGCTGCTAGGCTTAGCGAGTACGCATTGTTTCGTCGCCATGGAGATGACTGGGACGCTCGGATGTGGTTTTCCGCCTCAGTAAAACACACACTTATAATTTTTACTGTTAAATAGTGTGTCTGAAATAATAAGTTTCTGACGAAGAAATCAAAGTATATTATAAAATCTTTTTTTAAGAGTATCTTCTTGACTTGCCGTAGTTACGCTGCGATCGACAAACGGTAGCCTGGACCCGCTGCGTATGGGAGACCCCTATTCTAAAACACACCGGCGCACTCGTACGTAGCGCTGGGGCCCGCTATTTCCTTGGGGCCCTCGATTCTAAAACTAATAGCTATCGTCGCTTACGTTAACCCAATATGCAGGGCTTGCTTTACGTTCTGCGCATGCGCATTTCCACACCTCAAGCTTCTCGGGAGACAAGGCTTGGGGTCCCTACTCTCATCATCATCATCAGCCTGACTACACCCACTGCAGGGCAAAGGCCTCTCCGATGTCTCTCCAATCAACCCTGTCCTTTGTCAGTTGCCGCCACTGTATCCCCGCAAACTTCTTAATCTGATCCGCCCACCTAACTTTCTCCCGTCCCCTGCTACGTTTGCTTTCACTTGGAATCCACTCCGTTACCCTTAAGGACCAGCGGTTATCTTGCCTTCGCATTACATGCCCTGCCCAAGCCCATTTCTTCCTCTTGATTTCAACTAAGATATCATTAACCCGAGTTTGTTCCCTCACCCACTCCGCCCTCTTCCGATCTCTTAACGTTACACCTATCATTTTCCTTTCCATATCTCGCTGCGTTGTTCTTAACTTAATCTGAACCCTCTTTGTTAGCCTCCACGTTTCTGTCCCATAGGTGAGTACGGGTAGGATACAGCTGTTGTATACTTTCCTCTTCAGGGATATTGGTAAGCTACCAATCATGATCTCAGAGAACCTGCCATATGCGCTCCACCCCATTCTTATTCTTCTAGTTATTTCCCTCTCATGATGCGGATCTGCGGTCACTACCTACCCTAAGTAGACATATTCTCTTACTACTTCCAGCACCTCACTACCAATTCCGAACTGCTGTTCCCTTGCTAGGCTGTTGAAGATTACTTTGGTTTTCTGCATGTTAATTCTTAGCCCCACCGTTCTGCTCTGCCTGTCTAAGTTATTGATCATGCTTTGCAGTTCTTGTCCTGAGTGGCTTAGCAAGGCAATGTCATCAACGAATCGCAAATTACTCAGGTATTCTTCATTAACTCTCATCCCTAACTGCTCCCATTGCAGTCCCCGGAATACCTCCTGTAAGCAGGCAGTGAAGAGCAATGGCGAGATCGTGTCTCCCTGCCTGACACCTTTCCGTATTGGAATTTTATTGCTGCTTTATGGAGAACTATAGTAGCTTTGCAATCGTTATAATTATCTTCCAATATTTTCACATAACACTCTTCCACACCCTGATTCCGCAATGCCTGCATGACAGCTGAGGTTTCCACTGAGTCAAATGCTTTCTCGTAATCAATGAAGGCTATATATAAGGGTTGGTTATATATAGAGTCCCTACTCTAAATATCCCTAATGAAAGCCTACCTGCTCCCACTTCAGAGGGGCTTACAAAAACCATGTGTAATGGCCAGTAGTACCGACTTATCTACGCGGGTTGAGTCATAGATTGCACCGATGGAAGCTGCCAGGCAGGTATCACACGTTTGTCTGGGAACACCGCCACATCCACTGAACGCTGGGAATAAGAAGCGTGTTTCCGTTGTGTACACGTCGGTTCTCCGAGCAACCGGACAGGACTCTTGGAAGGGCCTGTGCTCGGGCGGCCCGTCTTTTACGTGGCGTTGGGGATGCGTGTTTCTAGGACTGGAAGCGGATTGGAGAAAAATCCGGAATTATACTCTGAGCACGCTGCCCGTGGCATGGCCAGAGTGGGAGCGGACGAGGAGCCTGCACTGCAGATGAGGACCTGCCCTGGAGTGCACTACGAAAGCGCGAGAACTTGGTAAATTATACGCGTCGAACAGTCGGGCAGAGTGGTGCAGTCGTCCGGTAGAAGGATGCGGAGGGCAGCAGCGTGTTGCAGAATGCCGAGCGCAGCTTAGAACTAGATTAGATCGGATTAGAACTACGTTCACATTCCATCGGCCAATGTAAGGTTTCTACATGAGAGGTCGTAAAAAAAGGCGGTTATATTGAAGCTCTTGTACGATGTGAATACCATAGACTTCCTTGAGGATCTACAGGACACTTGTGACTCTATTTCTTTATTGTTAGCTTGCTGCCTCCGTACGATTCCGAGCGCATATTCTGCCTCATTTTGGCTTTTTTTTTCAAGCTTTTTAAGTACGCGTATTGATGATGGTGTTCATTCCTTGTCTTCGGCCCACGGGTATTTTGTGCCGTTATTTCGAAGATTGAAATGAAAAGCGAGATGTATACTATTATTGAAATAATACTGCCGACTAAGCTTAAGTGAGAAAAAATTAGGGGTTCACGTAATTACACTACGCGTTTAGAGTGCGATAGCATTAAAATCTGATGTCTGCTAGCCGTGCTTCACCTCCTTCCTCATTGCTTCTCGGCTCATGCGCTGAACCTATGCAGCCGCCCATAGTCCATCTTCAGCGGCATACTTCCGTGGTCGCCTTCTCAGCTTGCGGGGGTTTTACACTGCAGCAGACAGACGCGGCTTTTACTCTGGTTCTATTCCAACCTGATACGCGGAGCTGTCTAGACCCGTACGCAGACCACCAAGAACGCCTGGCAACTGACGCCCAGCCCGAGGCAGTGCTGCTTCCATAGAAGCCCATACGTTCAAAACATTGCGGCTTATGGTGCGGAGCCACTGCCCTCTTCGAAGTGTGTGGGCAACTAAACAATGAAGTCATAATAATATAAAAAGAAACGTGAGGCAATAGCCAGGTGATTTTTGGCGGGGGAAAGAAATCATCGAACGTCTCGAGGTTCAGCGCGACACACGAGCTAAAGGCGGAGGAAGAAGGCACAACGAGCGCGGACTAATAAAATAGTGTCCGGTGTACTGTCTTAGTTCATCGCGTATTCTTTCGTTGTGCCTTATTTCTTCGTCTCTGTGTCGTGTGTCGCGCCCAAGTTCACGGTATTAATGTACCAACCGCCCCAAAATTGTGTTTATGCCCGGAGGTACAATTAGAAGTTGCAGTAATAGTCACAGCTTCTCGTTTGAGAGCCCTTCTTGAGCACCCGAACTGGCAAGCAATGGTTTGTGATACAATTCTCCCGATTGAGTGTAGCTAACACAAAAAGTGACAAAAGCAAAAATTTTAACCGGAGTCAATTTATTAGTTGAAAACCATAGTACACGTTACTCGGAACAGCGGCACAAGAGGTTGCTGAACTAACCCACGAAACAAGTTTAAACTGTGCACGAGCCTCCTGTGCATAAATGGCATAGGAATGTGTAAGTTGCGCTGCATTTATCCAGTGAAATTAGACCTCGTTTCAGATTATGTGGGGGCGGACATTTTTCGCTTAAAGACACTCAGTGGAAACGGCATACTACAGTACCAAAGTGACTGTAGCACCCTTCCGTTGCAATGTGATGCCAGCAGAGCAGCTCTCACTGACACTTTCCTACGGAGTACCACTTCATCGCGTGCTTTGCCTTTTCGGCTCGAACAGCACCGTTTTTCTGAAGGCAGCAGCGTCAGAACCTTACGATTGGAACTGTAGCTGGTATAGGGGGAAAAAAAGCGCGCACACGTAGCCTATTACAACGTAGCAAGGGGACAAAAAAAAGTAGCCAAGCACTTGATACTGAACCTGATAAACGCGAGCAGCCGCACACAACATTGTCAGGAGACCACAAGGTACGCCGGCCAAGGCCGGTAGTAGAGTTAGCTAGCGGCGTAATAGGCCGCAGGATGGCTGATGGCACTGGTGCCGCTGGCTGTTCCTTTTAGGGAACGCGAACATATCTATTATTGTATAAAAAGGTAACACATTCGAACCAAATTGACAGAATTCAAACATTTTGAGAACGAAGAGTGAAACTTGTGTTTTAAATGGTTATGAATTACAAATACGTTAGTAATTATTTTTCTCTTGTGTTTGTACGCACACTTAATTTTGGCGCTTCAGTTTCGCAGCCTTACTGATGTCCCTGGGGCTTAGATGTCACTTGAGCTCCGCCTCCGCGACGTATGTAAATGAACTTTGCCGAGCCCGCCACTACCCTCGACCATGCCACGTGATCTTATGACGCCACACCTTGTCCACTAATCAGCTAGTTTTAGAAAAGGCGCAGGACCCCTCCGTTTTATTTTTTTTTCATGGGGCTCCTAGCGTTCTCTCACGTTATCGGTCAAAAACACGCTCAAGAACAACCTCAAATCAGGGAAAGCTGTTAAAAAGTTGCTCCTCTCCACATCACGACACAGGCTCCATCGCAGTGGTCGATCATTGTGATGTCCGAGATATCACTCAGACGGCGAATCGGTTGCACGGTAAAAAATAAACACACTTTCCAAGGTGTTCTTCTTCTCCGCATGGTACGGGCTACGCCTACTCTGCGATGCATGTTGAAATAAAATGTAGCATGGATTCTCCTATTTTAAAAGTATATTGATTACCTATAAACATAGATGTAGATTAAAGCAATACAGGATGCAACTCAGAACCTATCCCGTTACGCAGACATATATGCACAGGAAATATTTCATCACCAATGATATGCCTTTGCCTGTTGCTTTCGTTTGATATCTTCTCTTTATAAGCTATTGGTTGTCAACTTATACGCGACTGCCGAGGATCTCTTGTGATGGAGTTTATGTTTGGTTTATTGGTTTTGGGGGTTTAACGTCCCAAAGCGACTCAAGCTATGAGGGACGCCGTAGTGAAGAGCTTCGGAAATTTCTACCACCTGGGCTTCTTTAACTTTCACTGACATCGAACAGCACACGGTCCTCTAGGATTTCGCCTCCATCGAAATTCGGCCGCCGAGGCCGAGATCGAACCCGCGTCTTTCGGGTCAGCAGCCGAGCGCCGCAACCACTGAGCCACTACGGCGGGGCGGACTTTATGTGAAAGCTTGAAAACTGTAAGAACTTGCAATGTGAATCGCCCTGTTCATGGATTCCTAGAGCGCTGTAGAGACAGGTTCCGCTTAATGTGTTCTCTTTACCACATTTTTGCAGAAATCCAAAGCGGCCACGGTGCATTACGAACGCCTCACGGGTTTCACGGTTACTGGACGTATGGCAGCAACAGCGAGAAAGCAGGTGGGTCAAGCTTCATCTTTATAAAAGGACATCCGAGGCGTATTCAACAGCTCCGCCGCAAAATAATGGTGCGATAAAGAGTCGATCATGAGAAATGCGCTAATTCCACGTAGCTGTTTGCTTAAAATACCTCATGGGTATTGATTTGGGGACTCCAAATGAGAGCTAGGTATCTAAATGACGGCAACAAAAAATAAAAATATATAGCTTTGACTGCGTGCAACGTTCATTAAGTTGAGAAGGAATGCGGCTTAGTCTGGACGGCGATTCTATAGACGGTAATAGAAAGCAAGTGGTCAGTACCGATATACCACGTCTCGAACACGTGCCAGGGTGACTGCTGAGAGCGGGCTTGGCGAGATGCGCCACTAATTGCGCTGTTAAGCGGACTATATCTGCACAAAGAATAAAGAAAAAATGTTGGAAACAGAAAAACCTTCGCTATTCCGAGACGTCAGTCAGAATTTAAAAAAAAGAATCATGGATCATAGGCGTGTACCGGTAAGATTGTATCAGTATTCTAGACGAAAATGTAATCACTTGGTTCCGCATGGATTTATGAATGAAAGGAAGCCCAGGAAAATGGGGCCGTAAACGGCACTTACACACTAAGACTTGACCCTGCTGTGCTCTTGTCAGAACCCCCCAAATTTTTTGACGACATATTTCTGGCGGTCCCTAAGATAAAAAACGAAACTGGTACAAAATGAGCCTATTTTTTATCCATTTCCCCCCTCAGTGACCTTGTGGATTCCTCCCAAAACAAATTTCAATCGTTCAATCGATTGATATAGGGTCTAGTTATTTTTTTTAGAAAATGCTCTTCGTCCTGACAATACGTCGAAGCAGAAAAGGCAGACACATGTCACAGAAAGGAATGCATCACTCTCTGCTCAGTCTTCGTACTGTGCATTGTGGTTGAACATGGCCAGGAAAATGAAGCAGGACAGAAACTATGGACGGCAGGATTTCCCTCAAAATTTTGCACCCTTTTTAAACTACACCGTACACAATAACGCAACAAAGATATTTTAGCTGCCACATTATTAACAACAACAATGCAATGAAAACCACTTCACATGTGCGCAGTGAGGACATCGGGGTATGTCGGTTAGCATTTCGAGCTGGTAAAACTAGACACGCTTATCCGTAAACTTTCTTAGCTCTTTATTTAATGCAATAATCACCTGAGATGCAAGTCAAACTTCTTTTCGTGACAATATCCTAGTGTCGGTGAGTCATTACAGACATTGAATAACATGTAAAATTAGGAGAATATGTTCAGATAGCAAAAAAAAAGCGGCAGTGAAAAACGGAAGACTCCTGTGTTGAAGTAGTAGAAGAAGGAAAGTCGATAACTGGGCTATCGCACTCAATGCAAGCGTTGTGGAAGAACTGGTAATGGTTAGGAACATTAATAATTAAAACTCCTTTCTCTCTCTGCCCACACAGAAGTAGACGAAGGTGACTATGGTCGCCTTCCGCCCCAGTGAAAACAAAATCCTCGCTGAGCGGTCAGCGGTCGTTGATGTTTGGTACCACCGTAAAGCTTGCTGGCTTTCTTGGACCATGAAATGGAAGCGGTGCGCGATTGATAGTTGTTGCGGGGTAGGTACTCAGGATCAGCCACGCAGGGTCAATAAAATGCTTCTTGGCTTTCTGGCCCGCTAATTGTGGCTTTAGGTTAATTTATGCTCATGGTACTCAGGACGTCATTTTTGTCACGTTAAAATATTTTATGTCTAGGGGCATTGGTTAAGTATCACGAGCCACCCTCAGGCCCATTGAGTTCACTGGGCCCTGGCTTCCTATATAATGCGTGGAAACTGTCTCATTATTCAAGAACCGCACATGCGCGCGATATCTTAATGCATTTTCGGGTTACATGTTTGGCAAAGAAGCTCTTTGGCGAGTAAATATTTCCAATATATCAAAAAGCTTTCGCATGAAGAGGTTAATGCACAAAATAAACAAGAGGTTCTGTGAAACGAGACGCTAATTGTACTTTCCAGCGGAACGAAGCAAGACGGTGGTCAGGGGGATACACGATGTTATATCGGTGTCCTAAGTAAGATCACCACAAATAAAAACAGTTCATTGCTTCAACAACTAAAATGAAGACATTGCATGATGCATTGGCAATGACATAATAAAAATTAACTATTACTATGGGCATGAAGGGTTACCAGACTCCTCTTTCTCACTGTAAGCCAAGTCATCCACTTCTGCTACCAATCTTTAATGCAAGCAAAATAGTTTTTCTGTGTTATAAAGTAGAAAGATGTGGTAGGGTGGTAAACAGTGCAATGGTGGAAAAGCGCCGAATGTTAAATGAGACCTTCAATGGAAATTTATCTGAGTAAGCTGAGACAAGGGAAGGCGCAAGAAAAATGCATTTCATCATTTCTGAGTGGAGTGGGGATAGAAGTAAGATTTTAATAAGTAGAGGAACTGAATGCAATAGCTTACAATGCCTGGAATTGAATCAAAAACAGAAAACAGCAATTTAATAACGAATGTCAAGAAAATCACCATCAGGAATATTCACCAAATCCTTCACAAGATATAGAAGAAGGAAATAGATGAAATGACTTTCACTGAAGCAGGAGTGAAGACGCCTGATATAGACAGCAAAGTATGCGTCGCAAGAATAATTACTACGAAAACTGGTCTAAGTAAACCGAGTAAAGTTATCGCATAACAAGATATAATATAATATCATGATGATGATTTTATGCATGATGATGTAATCAGAGAATACAAAATTTGTTTTATTGATATACGTTTACAAAAAGTCATTAAAGCGGGCCACTATTGAACTAGAGAGGACGCGACTTCTTCCGTGGGGATAATTTTTCCCATCCCCCAGTCCCGCGGCACGTGTTTAATATCGAGTGAATCATGGAGCACAATATTCAGCTGACAAGAGCAGAGAACTGCGCTGTTCGTTGTGACTTACTCACCAAGGAAGGAACTATCACTCAAACCAAGGAATGTTTTGACCGCGATAGCGTTAAATACCCCGTTCTCCGGAAAATCCGGTGTCGGCTTTGTTGGCGCCAGCGTCGAAGTTGTGAGCACAAAATTTGGCAGCTGCTACCCGGAGAGCAGCCTAGGAGGCAGGTGGGACACCTAAAACATGTAATCTCGTAGTGCCATCACAACTTGCTCACCGGATAGGAAGCAAACCTGTCAGTTTAATTAATGGTTGGTCGCTTGGGAACAGCAGCCTGGGCAGCACAAGGCCCAGTGCTGGGAGCACTTGCCATTGCAAGGCAGAGGCACGTTGCTTAACCGCTGCACAACTGCTCCAGGAGGGCTATGAGGACTCCCAGGGATATATGAATGTAGTGAAATAGAAAACGACCTTCTGAATACGTGGGAATCAACCCACTGCGCTATCGCGTCATACCCTTAAGGCGGAGCTTTAGTGTCCTCTCATTTTTTTTATTTTTAGGGGTGATGAATAGAAAAATTATTAATCCGTTTTTCATGCTTTTTTACCTGAATAGGAATCGATTGCAAAGTAGAATACGCAGCCGCCTACCGTGATTGGGGCACGAACGCACGACGACCATATGTCGCCTACGATGCTATACGAATTGTGTTATGGAAGCCGCTGTACAGTCTTCTACTTTCGATTGCATTCGGGTTCTGGTAACCTAACCTTGAGAGTGTTCACCAGCGACACCCTCAATCGTAGTCGTGCACGTAGAAAGTTCTGTTTTCACGCAAGTGCCACGAGGAGCGCGATCCAGCAGTGAGGGCGGAAGCTGTGCGACAAACCTCTTATGGTACATAGAGTATGAACTCCCCCGCAACCGATGTCATCGTTAAGCTGCTGTGCAGCCAAAGGTAGGGAAATGAGGGACTCGTTACGACATGCATATGAAGGAAGTCAACAGTAGCTGAAAAAAAAGAAAGGTATTGCGCAATTTTTTTATACTTGTGGTACTGATAGAAGGGAAACTTTGTAAACATTTTTTCCTGAAAGAAAATTGATTATAAATTAGAACACTAGGAAACCACATGCTGCCGGAGGGATCCGAACCTCCGACCTCTAGACGTCGCGTACGGTGCTTAGTTGACAGCTGTGGCGGGTTTCCCATTTTTTACACAGACTGTTTTCGTGTCACTTGCTACCTGACCTTGAGATTTCCCACCAGCGTCACCTTCATCCCTAGCGGTGAAAGTAGACGTCCTGGTATTGCGCAAATGGCACGAGGGAGCTGTCGCGCGGGGAAGGAGGCAGCTTTAGAAGAACCTTTTCACAACATCTGGTATCCTGACTATCAGCAAACAAAGTTAGGGATATGACTTACTCCTTACGACAACCGGCATGTCGACATCTTTCTTTCTACTTTCTAACGAGTTATGTTCGAGGTGCAAAATCATTGGAGTGCTTGATTGAGATTGATCAACAGCAATAAATAAAATAAACAAAAATCATTTCCTTTGTCTCCCTTGATTTAAATGACTTTTGGTTCTATCATAAGCAGTATACCGTTGAAACCTTCAGCATAACGTATATTTATATGTTGAATACCTTAGCGAAACCCTCGGTCCTGGTAGTGCTGATGCTACAGGCGGCATAAGATCGTTTCCGCAAAGCTGCCTCCCTCTTCGGTGGGTCACTTTCCAAGCCAGCATTCCGGTATTACATGATGTTTTATATCCACCGTTATTTTCCAGAATGGCGTTGGTGAACACACACACGCTACACAAACATACACTCCAAAACAGAAATTTGGACAGCGGCAGCCATAACTTTGTTGGTATCGTGCCGTACACGACGTGCGGATGTCGCAGGTTCGGATGCAATTGGAGTCATGTGGTTGTCTTTTCTACTACTTCGTAATCATTTGTATTTCTGTTAAAAAAAATGCTTCCGCTACAAATTCTTCACCCGTAAAGAGCACAAATAAAAAAGTTAAAACAATCTCGTATGATTTCCTCACTTTCAGTGGCTGTTGCCCTTTTTTATATTTGTGTTCCATCTCGCCCTCTTTTTCCTCTTGTCTGCTAAGTAGCTTAACGAGGGCCGCGGTTCTTGAAGTCTTCATTCCGCAGGAAGCGTGAGTCTTCTCGCATAACCGCCTCCCAGGCCTTCGATCTCGTTCAGCGTGGCACTTGCGGTACTACAAGTCGTTGTGTGCTCGCCGCTCTGGACGAGGTTGGTGCAGATAAGCACTGTCAACGCTGCGCGCACGCAACACGAATGCACTCGATAGCAGGAAGTTGGACAGACGGCGGCAGAGTTAATTTGGTACAGCAGCATACGCGTTGTTTAGATGACGTCGGCTCATATTTCACCGGGAGCTATTAGTTTTATTTTTCCTCCTTTTTATTCAGTTAGCACTCAGGTAGAAACGATTACAGTATTCATATAGTGTTTACCGACATAACAAATAAAACAACATTGTCCTATTCCTTTCTTGTTTTCAATGACTCTTGACTTGCTTCTTATGTTTGATGAACTAAAATGGTTCGTTTCAGGCTGCTTAACCATTTATCTTTCAATAACTAGTCAAAACCGCCATTGACCTCAGTTGAGAGCGAATGTGTAGCCCCTCTGATATTATTTAAGGCAGCATAATTAAATGTGATATTTATGTTGGTCAATGTCTAAAAATTAGAAATTCTTGAAATATCCGCCGCGGTGGCTCAGTGGTCATGGTGCTCTGCTGCTGACCCGAAAGACGCGGGTTGGATCCCGGTCGCGGCGGTATAATTTCTATGAAGGCAAAATTCTAGAGGCCCGTATACTGTGCGATTGCAGTGCACGTTAAAGAGCTCCAGGTGGTCAAAATTTCCAGACCCCTTAACTACAGCGTCTCTCATAGCCTGGGTCGCTTTGGGACGTTAAACCACATAAACCAAACCAAACCAATTCTGGAAATGTGTGACTCTCTTCACATTTCAGGACAAAATAAATTGCTCCTTCGGTCTACCATTGTGTGCTGTGCACTGTTTATTAGTTTTGTATTGGGTTGAATCATATGTCGTTTTATTTTGTGGTTGTTTTCTGCACAGTGTTGATTGTATTAGTCTTAACTGAATGCAACATCCGCTGACCATTAGCCTATCGAGTTTTGTTGATATTAGAATGACAGTGTCTCTGTTGTCTGAAAACATGGCATTTAGTACTGTATCATCCTTGTGTTATTTTTTCTCGTTGTAATTGTTAATAAACTTTCAAGCTCAGAAATTTGCCCCTGTCTTGCATTGATTGTAAGCTGTTGTGGGTAAATTTTTCGGGGTTTTTAGTTTTCGAGATCGCATAGTGGTACATTGTAGCACGAAACTCTAAGTACTGCAATAAGAACATCCCGCACGAGTGGTCTGTGTATATTATATGTATTGGCTGCGAAAGTCTACATCCGATAGGTTGGTTGGTTGGTTGGTTGGTGGTTTATGGGGATTAACGTCCCAAAGCGACTAAGGCTATGAGAGACGCCGTAGTGGAGGGCTCCGGAAATTTCGACCACCTGGGGTTCTTTAACGTGCACTGACATCGCACAGTACACGGGCCTCTAGAATTTCTCCTCCAAAGAAATTCAACCGCCGCGGCCGGGATCAAACCCGCGTCTTTCGGGTCAGCAGCCGAGCACCATAACCACTGAGCCACCGCGGCGGATCCGATAGGGAATCGCGGTTTAGCTACTGTCAGGCCTAATGATAAAATATTTACTTGGCGCAACGGCTGTCTACTCAACATAACTGTCGGCGCTTAATGTGGCAAACAATTTGTTTGGCCTTCTACCCTTGCTACAGAAGATATAGAAGGCGTCTTCACTTAAGAAATAAAGGGTAGTTTTGAAAGACAAAGGTTTGTAGGACCCATTAGCAGTGAAACCGAGAAAGCGATCCAGAAAGCCCCCACTGACGTTACCAGACGAGCATGGAACCCATACACCAGAAAACCGGATTGATTCTTTGGGAATAAAGATTAACCTATTGTATGCATTGCCTTATGACTGTATACTAATGGGCAGGGACGTCATTGGAAAGGAAGGAAAAATATAGATAAAACATTTAGTGCTTTCGCCATCAAAGTACATAACCAGTCTTAAGTGCACTCCGTAATTTTTTTTTTTAACGCCCAGGAGACGCAAGTGATTACCAAGGGCACGTTGACAAGGCACACAACTCTCAAGGATGCTCCTGGGAACGCAAGCACCCAAAGTGACCCCCGCGACCGTGAACCCATGGCTTCGCCGTACACGAACCAGAACACTTCGTCGACGGTGGTGCCTTGAAATGGAACGGCGCATTCGCAGTTAAACATCGCCAGTCTCAGAGCCAAGCAGAAAGCTTGATCATTTGATCATTTATAATATAACGCACATGACAAATTGATAACATTCCTGCATAACGTGGGGCTTCGCACGCGACTGCCGAAATGTTCCTGCCTAATGAAAAAACCTGCCGACCTCGTTTTCTTTGCGAATGCACGACCAAAATAGAATTCTTAATTGTTAGGGTAATATAGCGATTTCACTTGGTTTCTCAAATTCAAACGTTTTTCGTGGCCATATAATAGTTGGATTACTGTTTTTGTGCGGCTGCTCAGCAAAAAAATGTTTTGGAGTACTTCGTTTCTAAATCTTACTAGACTAGAGTGACTATTTCGAGTGTGACGCGTATGGCTTTTGTTACAGAGATGCATATCTGTCGTCAGACGCTGTATGCGGATGCTCAATACAATTACGATAATCCTGTAAAACAACGACGATTAATATATGGGGTGGTTTCTGAGTGCGTTTTCTCCTTTTATCACCCTGATATGAGCGCGTAAACCCGCATCGCTATTGTTCGTATAAAATAAATTCACGAAAAGAATTGCAATATCCGGGAGTCTAGCATTTCGTGACGCTTGCCGTATTGAAGTCCTTCTACTTTCTGGGCCTTCTCGCTTTTGGGACAACACTATACAGCCGAGAAGAATGTTCACATACGTAGCGTTTATAATGTTATTTTTTATTTCTTCAAATTACCACACATGTCGACACTTTGGCGTTATACTGACAATTTAATTCAAAATTCTAGTACTCCCTCCCTAGCTTTTCCACTGAATTGCTTATGAGACAAACCCAGTACTCATGTAAACTGCGCAAAAATTGATGCAGCTACCTCAATGCTAATTGTCGAAGAATGAGTCTAATCCATTGAGAATAAAGAAAGAAAACTACGTCTTTATGTAGAAATGCCGGAATGAGTGGCGCATGAGGGCATCAGGTGAGCGGAGCGGGTCACGTGAGATGTTTCGTGATTCCAGTTTCACTGGAAGCCGACTAACTTCCTGTCACTTCATGTCCTACCTTAGCCTTGTCTGGGTGAGCAGTCGCCAGCAGCACACTTTTCGTTGAACTCTGAAAACTGACTTAACGCAATTGAAGATTGTTTTCCAGACGTCCTTCTCTGCAAAATGCGCCAGTAAAAATCATTGAAAGCAACAGCGAGGCCTCGGAGTAGAGCCACAACGGCAGAACTGCAAATTTTCGTCGCATGTTCTCCAGTATGGTCCAACCGATAACGTGGAACGGGCGCAGCAAACACGAAGAGTTTGACACCAATATCAGCGTTAATACCGCGCAGATCGCCGCCAAAATATGCTCTAGCAAGACAGCATTTTTCGAGAACGAAAATATTTGTGAACCCTGCCAAGCAAGTCCACACTATTAAGCGGCACGGCTGTTGTTTGAAGCGAAGGGAGTCGAGTGCTCATGAGGGCGGCGATCTTCTACAAGTTGGAAATACTCAAACTGCTGGAAAAAAATAGCGCTGAGACGAGGGACAAAGAAGGAAGACAACAGGCCCGGCGCTGTTGTCCTGTTGTCTTCCTTCTTTGCCCCTCGTCTCAGGGCTATTTTTTGCCCAGCAGTATATGTACTATCAGCGTCAAATGAAATGCGAACAAAACACCTGAAACGCGAGCACAAAAAATCAAGCATATTAGAGGCTGGAGGTGAAATACAGGCGTTAGCTATTAACATTTCGGAAAGCGGTCTTTTTGGCTTCGAGGGGAAAATCAACTGCTCATGTATTTCGCCTCCCTAGTATAATATCTGCGAGTTTTGCTGTTCGCGTTTCAATTGGCTTGTTCGCGTTTCAATTGACGCTGATAGTACCAACTAGCTCAACTCTCCATTTTATTGAAATACTCAACCCTGATTCGGTGAGGCAGTACACATTGTTAAAAAGCAGGGCGAAAGTCCCTCTTGTTAGCACATCTCTCTATACACAAAGGACAACTGCAAAGCATATATGATCGCAGCTTCCAATTTTTAGTAGGGATAACTAGTCTATGACATCCACACTCACATTGCTAGACGATGGTGGTGCCAATAGCGCACCAGAAAAAGACCGCAAAGTTACCTTCCAAAAGTAAAGATTTATCCGCACGAAGTTGCGCATTTCAGCATTTTGTTGTCGACGCTGATAGAACACGTGCATTTATCATTGAATGGCCGAATCTTCTGGCCATGATCCATTTCAGAATGTCTTGGAGCGTTGTGCTAACCCGGCGCACGTCATGATAAATATTACCGAACGGAAGAGAGATCCCACACTTAATGGCGAACCGTTCCTTTGGGCGGGGTTTCAAGATAGCCTAGTTCGCTGGCGTTTATTTCTGGAGGGATACATAAACCGCGAAGCAGAACGAAGGCTGAAGATAAAAACCATAAAACCCAAATGTAATTTTGTTGTACTTAAGAACAATATACATAATAACTCAGAATTCAGTGCATGTGAATCAGCAAAACGAAACAGTCAATATAAAATCAATGAATAGCGACAAAAAGGAAAACCAGCGAAATCAGTTAAAGCCATTCGTGCTTAGTCTCAATCAGCGTCAAACATTTTTCTTGTTTTCTCTGGTTGTTGTAATGCTTTATGCTTTTCTGTTTCCTTGTCTGCCTGCTGCACATGCGCCGAATTCTCATTTGCAATACCGTTTCTTCCGAGTAAATTAATTAGTTGACAGATACAGCTTGCGTTCCATCATTTTCTTCGTTCTAAGTTCTCATTTTCACTGCGTGTACGTATCTTTCCGAAGTCTTGTACCGCTTTGCGAGCATATGCCAGATAGCGCATATCTAGTGGCAAAAAGATTGATAACATTGCGCGCTGGCAGCGATAAACGAAATACTGTATTCGAAAATTGAAATAGCAAAATAAAATAAGACACACTATTTGGCGTGGTTGGGCGAAGTGCGATTTAGATGCGCTAGATCTTCGGTTTCGCTTCGAGGCACAGTTTTCAGGCTCAAGCAGGCTTCGGACAAGGATTGACGAAATTGATTACCTTAATGCTATCGGCCTTAATGCTAGAGCACAAAAACAGGAGGGGACATTTAAATTCCATCCTAAGAGAACTACACGACAACGTTAATGGATTAATGCTCATATATGCAGAATTGATCGTTTTCTGCATTCATATTTCGCTGGGAGACTAGGGGTGTGCGAATATCAAATTTTTCGAATACGAATCGAATACGAATACTTGATTCCGAATATCGAATCGAATATCGAATAATCAAAGACAGACGCATTGAACCACTACCAAACATTTATTTGAGCACCCAAGAACATCACAGTTCAACTATCGATGATTAAATGGACACAAAAGATGTGTGTGGCTGCACAAAAAGTATCAAAGTCTCGAACATTATTCTTAGAAGAGTGGAAATATCAGAGAGGATGGCTAGTACACAGCATTGATTAAGGCTAGCTTGCCATCAGCACAAAAGCGCGTTGATGGGATGAACATAAAAGGTTGTCGTGAAGGAAAACCAGCTGCTCCACATGGTCAAGCAGAAGTAGTTCCTTTCTAGCTGAAACGACTCCTCCAGCCACAGAAAATGCCCTCTCAATTGGCACTGAACTGACACGTATTGCGAGGTACTTCGTGCACAGCTCTGACTATAGCAGCTTCGCAGGTATAGCCACAAAGAAGATCACCAGCGCAGTCAGGTACGGCATGGCCCTTGGAGGAATGAAAAAATTTCGTTCCTCGAAAGAAAAATTGGAAGTAAAAATTTTTATTCATCCATGCGCATTGCTCTGGGCGCCGCCTTGCTGTTATGTCTCTGTCGATAAGGCTTGTGGACCGAAATGAACGCCGGCGCTCACAATCATTATTCGGCTAGATACGAATATTCGCATCGGGTCGAATATTCGAAAGAACACGAATACTAGGATTTCGAATCGAATACGAATACTAAAAATATAATATTCGAAATATATTCGAAACTTTCGAATATTCGCACACCCCTATGGGAGACCTCAAAATACTTCTGGTGTAGTAATGCAGTGGGTAAGCGATGCCCCATTGCCCTGAGAGGGCAGTTGCTGCCACGGTTGGGGCTTGTGCGACACACCTTGCTCTTCTCGATCCATCTCTAGAGACCAGCCATTAATTGATGAGCCACCCCCCATGTTGGGCAGTTTGCTGACAATCCGATGGGAGGTTGTGAGAACGTCACAAGCTCATGTCACCTAGGCGGTCGACCTTTCACCTAGGTGGACCATCAAAACAGACAGACACACAGTGCCAAAATTAGCAACCCGCGTCGCCACACAGTGGCGAAAGCGATGAGTTGGGGGTTCAGATCTAAAAGTTAGAGAAAACGCGATGATGCCGAGGTGTAGTTATCACTTTGCGTACTTTTTAGCGAATGGTTCCATTATCATCATTTAGTTGCACGCCTCACGCCATTCGTTAAACACTACCAGAAAACTAATGCAAGCCCATCTAGTTAGCCAAATTGAGCTCCTTGCACTCATCTCCAACGGACGTCGCCTCCTGCGACGCCTCCGCTTTGTCCTGTCCAAATGCCACCACCGAACCCCGATAACACTGTCACCAGTCGTCAAGGACGACATACAAATCGCATCCGTTCCCAGAAATATGCACCCCATCTGTTTCACTCGACGAAGCAAGGCTGGAGGCAGGAAGGCGCTGGGTAGCATCTACAGCAAATTACTACACTCCGCTAAAGGGACGCAGCTCGCTATACCCACCACAAGGCCGCCACTGTCGGTATTATAACCAAGAGGTAGGTACTATCTTGAGCGCAATCACCCCAACCACCGCCACTCTGGAAACAGGAAGCTGCTACTGCTTGAGCCGTCGTCTCCGGCCCACCAATTTACAGCATTTACATCAGCACACACTAAAAGCCAGCGTGTCAAAGCAGCCACAAGGGCCTCGTTCTACGCCTAACCCAATCCAAGATCGTGCTCCTAGTACCCCTGGGAAGAGCCACTTGAACCCTACCTGCGAGCAAATGCTGCCGCTCGCGCAAGCGCCATTCGGGTACGATAAAGAGACATTGAATTCAGTACTCTCACTGGACCCAGTATCGAACCATTATTAAAATCTTCAACATGAACTCCTAAGCCTGCGCAGATATTTATCATCCCACCCACCCACACCACTCCGCAACGCGACGCGAGACGAGAGCGTCGCCAAACGGCAGCGGCAAAAAATGCATTACTCACCTGAGCGTTCTACTAAACTGCACCGCAAACTCTGCCTTAATATATTGTCACTAGAGGTACGAGGATCGACATCCAGCACCACCACCAGATTTGTCACGAATATTACACGCCACACAGTTGGGGACAGAAGAACTGTTTCAGACTGCCGAGAGGTCACAAGCAAGATAGCGAATCACATCTTCTTCCTCCTCGTCTGAACTGTGTCCGTATAGCCAAACTGCAATGACTACCGACAATACCGTATCCTATTACATACTACCTGGCCTCTGAACTCAACCGTGAAGTTCCTCCTGCCCCTGTCCCGTAAACCCACTGCTCCCCGTGCACGGTGTAGGAATATTTCAAGGTGAAAGCCTTTAATGCCTCATCGTTGTCGACAGAAGGTTGTCAGCACAAGCTTGTCAGTAGAGGCATCCCGCTTTTGGACCGGTGTCGAACGAGTTATGTGAGACAGTTACTGCGAAATTTCCTTTCCTCAAATACAATTTTCATTTTCTTCATTACGGCCCCTCGTTCTCTTTCTTCCTTCTCTCCCACTTCCGTCCTCTACAAACGGATGACGCGTGTCCACGGAGATATGTGAGGCAGTTAATGCGTAATTTCCTTGCCTCAAATACAATTTTCATTTTCTTTATTACGGCCCCTCTTTCTTTTTTTCACTCCCACTGCCTCCCTTCCTGTACGGTGCGGTTCAGGAGTCCACCGAGATGACAGAAAATTATTGCGCCATTTCCTTTCGTCAAATAGCGTTGCGTTCAAAGGGCAAGGCATCGCGCCGAACGGGTGGTGGCGTTCACAGTAAAAAATTTTACACCCCTAAGAGTGTAAATAGCTTGTCGCATGGGGAGCACCCTAGGGGTGAGTATATTGACACCCCTTTGACTGGGGTGTTGCATCTTCACCCTTCCAAGTGGGGTGCTGGGACCACACCATATTGCTAGGGGTGCTGAACCTGCACCCTTCAAAGAAGGGTGTGGCTGGGACCACACCCTTTAGCTAGGCAGGCTGAACCTGGACCCTTCAAGGAAGGGTGTTTCCCATATGGCAGGTGTGTTCCTGTGACAGTTTGGAACCCTATTCGAAATGGTAATGGAAAACATGGACTGCTGGCGACATTTGGACGGCTGGGAGATGTTGGGGCAGGGGCTATGCGGCCACGTTACATCTGTCACAATGAGACATCAAAAATTTCGAAAGAGCTGAAGCTTGCACAGCCAGTTTTATTTTGGGTTCATGCTCCTCTTGCTCTTCTTTACCCACTTGACAATGCAGCTGCGCCCCATGAAAGAGCCTTGTTGATGTACTGCCAATGGGCGATGCGCTCTGCAGAAAAGATTCAAGTGAAAAAATTAGGAGCCACAAGTTTTTTTCCTTGCCTGTATTAGTGTGCTATAAAAGTAAGCACTGTATTGTGGCCACAGGAATAAAGTGAGCCTAAATCAAGAACCACTGAAGCTATTCGCACCCAAAAAGAAAATTTGAGGTTCATACTCAATATAAATACGCTCATCATTAAGTATCGTCATCAGCAGCATAACTAGCAACACCGGAAGACAAAGGTCTCGCCTATGTCCCTACAAATAAGCGTGATGTGCGCCATAATGAGCAAAATACAAAAAAGTCATATTTTTATTGTTCTCTGTTTGCTTTTAGTGGGGTATTAATAAGAGGTATAATATAAAGGTAACATCATAAAGGTGAGAGCAGTAGCACAGCTGACACGTCGCAGACGTTACATTGAGAAAGAAAAGAGGCATACAGTCCATGATACACCAGTTGCTGAAAAATAAAAACAGCAGCAAACAAAAGGTGAAACAAACCAGTATCAATGCTCCAAGTGATATCACTTATTTATTGAATTTTGAGGGACCACATGGAATGAAAATGTGGTGAGGTAGCCCATTTATTCTTCAATGGGAACAGGAAAAAATTCTTGAATTAGTGCTGGTGGCGTCCTGGTTTGGGGCAGGGCAGCAAAAGTTAACAAAGTTGTGGGAAAGTATTGCAGAGTATATGGAACACACCTAAACGAGCGATTTCCCCTTTTATGCAGTGATGTCTGGTGGTCAAATGAGATGACTGATTACACATATGCTGTACCGAGTGTCGCTGTTGGATTAAGGGAGTTGGTGGCATAGCTTCAAACAGTTTGGTGCAAATTTGAAAGAGCTAAAAAATACTTCAGTTTGGAGTCAAAATTTCTGTGCATAAACTGCACAGCATGGCAAGAGAAAACAGGCATAGGCATCTCCTGATGAACCCGAGTACCTTTGCGGTGCCAGCAGCATGCATTGTGACATGCTCCAAGCATGTGGAGCTGCATTTGGTTTAGGTTTCTCCATACCATTAACCCTAGAGCTGGAAAAGGAGGTCAATACGTTGCGACAAAAAACGCAGACAAGACAAGGGCGAGGAAGGAATAGATACGATGGCATGAGTGCTGACTTTCAACAAGGTGTATTGGAAATTCTCGTGCATTGTTGCGCTTACGAAGGAACTGGGACACAATCAGGGACGACACAGAACAGATGTGCGCAAACTATCAACTGCAAGTTTATTTCTGAGTGCATGTATATATAGGCATTGTCAAGACAAAAAACAAAAACAAAAACAAATCCGTGATCACATCGTCATGGCAAGATATCTTGCCATGACTTGCAGTTGATAAACTGCAGTTGCAGTTGCAGTAAACTTGCAGTTGATAGTTTGCGCACATCTGTTCTGTGTCGTCCCTGATTGTGTCCCAGTTCCTTCGTAAGCGCAACAATGCACGAGAATAACAACCACCAACTAGCCCAATTTGAAACTCTCCTAGTGTATTGGAAAGCACGTCAAAATATAAACACTGCGGCCTAAAGAAACAACAAACAAAGGGCACCTTGTATCAGCCCCATTGCATGTGTTGAAAACAAAACAAAAACTGATTAAGAAGCATTTAAGAACATGAACTCTTCCTTATAGAGCGATAAACAAGGTGCACTAAGAGAGTGATTGAGGTTTTTTGAAATTTCAGCGGCCTCGATTATCTCATGCACAAACTTTTCTGTGTCTGTCAGGCACAATGCAGCACGTGAATTCTGGTTCACAGCGTTCAGGATCTGGCAAACGATCGCAATCGCGAAAGTAGTGAATCTGAAATTTCTTCCCCAAGCTCTGTTCACATCGTCATGGTGGTCTTTTAACCTCTCAGTGGCACACCTGTCTTTCTGCCCAATGTAAGCATAGCCGCATTTCAAGAGGATCGAACACACTGTCTTCTGTGCAGTGTACGAAGGGACTCTGGTAGCTGATCTCAGTTGACTGCTTACACAGGTACTGAAGCTTCATAGGTGTGGAGAAAACATCAATGCAAACTCGACTGCTTATTTTCTTTAGGCAGTGCGATAAATTGTGAATAAAGGGAACAGGTTCTTTTGGGATTTAGAGTCTCGACGAGGGCACAACAGAAATGTTTCAACTTCTGCTTAAAGCAATCGGCTACAGACACTAACAAAGGTTCTGAATATTCAGTGCTGGACAAATGGCATATGAGCTGGGCAAAACTGGATGCCAAGACATCTACACAGGATTTCATCATGGCATTTTTGAAGCAAAGGTTAGTGATAGCACTTCACCAGCTTCAAGTGAGCCGGAGAAAACGGTAAAAGTGGCTTGTTTGCCCTTCGCTTGTAAGCCCAACAAGTATGGCCACCCAGGAATGAGATCGAAAGAACGTAATGACATATCCTCTATATTTCAGTGGTGATTCAAAGCGGACTGAGGCTTTGAGAAAACTCAACTACCACCTTAGACAATGCTTCATCGGGATTGGAGATCCTGCAATTAGTCACGTAACAGCGGTGCTAATACAGTTTTTTGTTGCAAAAACAAGCTATTTTGAAATGTAACAAAGGTGGACTGAAGGTATGAGCTTAAAAGTGCGACAAAATTATTGACCAAAACGCCTGAGAGGTTTGGAATGCCACTGTTCCATGTAGGTCAATGGATTCCTCAACACATTATTAATTCTGATTGAGGGATGGTGTAATATAAATCCTTGATATCAACATAGCACCCCATGAAACTGGTGCAAGAGTTATTGTGTAGAAACTGCGTTACTTTCTGTGCAGATTTTGTGCGAAAGGAGTCATCAACGCTCAGCAACTGAATTTTATGCTGCAAAGAGAAGGTGATTTGTGTCTGCCAGGTTCCGTTTTCTGAAACTATGACCCTCAAGGAGCAGTTGTAGCGCCCGGCGGCGCTGGCGCTGAGATTGGCGTTCCCGCGCTAGAGGAAAATAAAGATGAACAGCGCGTGCTGGGCGCGCACGCCCGGCACGGGCAGTCCGGAACTAGAAGCCTGCCACGCTGGTTGTCTCTGTCTGGTGCTCCGTTGCGACCCCGCAAACCCCCAACAGCGGTGACCCGGCGAACCGTGCCTTCTTTCCCAGCGGTGTTCCAGCATGGCGTACTGGCAGCACCCAAGTTTCGACCCGCCGCTCCCGGCGTTCCGGCCTGCAGGCGTCGGCGGGTGGTTCGCCCAACTGGAGGCTGCGATGTACCAGAACGGCATCACCATCCAGCCGTTCAAACACGAAGTCCTTTGTGACATCCTCGCGGCCGACCTCCTGCGTCGGCTCACCTACTCTGCTTTCGGCGGCCGGCCATACGATGAGCTGCGTGCGGCCGTCTTGGCGTATTTCGGCGCCTACTACGTTCCGCCGCCGCTCTACGACGCAGCGGACCCGTTTTCGCCGCCGCCAGCCTCTGTCCCTGGACCGGCCTCGCTCGCGCCCACGCAGCCTTCATCAGAACCCGGCCCGCCTCAGCAGCCCCTCGCCGCATCGCCACCACTCCCGTCCAGCGTCTCCAGCCCGGTTGTCTCTCTCGACGCCACACCAGGTGGGATCCGCACGAGCTCCGCCTCGCGCCCTGCTCCCACTACTATCCGACCCGCGTCTCTAGCTCTGCCTCCTTGCGCTTCAGTGGCATTGTCGCCAGAGCCTCCTGCAGCCAAGGACAACTCTGCGGCAGCAGCCGTGCCGAGGCTTCCGGCATCTCCACCTACCTCGTCACTACCGTCAACAGCTCTGCAGGCCTCTGCTGTGAGGTTGAAGCCGCCACCACAGCATCTGTCAGATACCAATTCCACTACCCAGGCAGCCACACCGCCTGCCCAAAGGGCCACGCTCCAAACCCTCGGTACTGTCACCCACTTCTCGGCGTCTGACCCTGGCAACTCGACACTGTCGCAGCAAGCGCCTGTTTTGGTGCCTGACTTGAGCAACCTTCAGCACCGAATGATCAAGTTACCCACACCGAGTAGTGCGGCAACTGTCCATCCACCAGCTGTGTCTCTTGCTGTCCGCCAGCCGTCTGATGTAGCAGTCTCAGCTGCACGGCCTGTCACTGCAACAACCTTTTTGCAGCCACCTACAGCCGACCATGCTCACACGCGCATCATCCCTGGCCAACCGCTCCAGACTGTCGATCCCGCTTCACCCAAACACCTGACATCGAGCCCCGCAACTTCCTCCACCTTCGTCACGGCTCTCACCGTTGTGTCAACAGTCACACCTGTGCCAAATACTGTTACAGCTGCTGCTGTCGCAGCGCAACTGCATTCAGTCCATGGAGCTTTTTCGCCCGCTCCTGTGCTTGTGATCGTGTACTCGGCGCGTCAGATTCCCATCGGCATCTGCTGCAACGTTCCGACACTGATGACACTTGTGCCAGCGGGCAGCACTACAGTCGGTGCCGGCCCAATCATGGCCTCTCCTGCCCCGATGTCCATTGTCAGCTGGACACCCTGCATCATTCGCCCATTGCGCAGCAGCCAGGCTCGTCCACCTGAGCCCGCGCACTCCACCCGACAGCTCTTCCCGGCTCCTGACATGAACTTACTGGACACTTCTACTCTTTTTTCTTTTACCGAGCGCACATTCCGACGTTCCGTCTAGGCGGGGGGCCCTGTAGCGCCTGGCGGCGCTGGCGCTGAGATCGGCGTTCCCGCGCTAGAGGAAAATAAAGATGAACAGCGCGTGCTGGGCGCGCACGCCCGGCACGGGCAGTCCGGAACTAGAAGCCTGCCACGCTGGTCGTCTCTGTCTGGTGCTCCGCTGCGACCCCGCAAAATCCCCAACACAGTCACCGTTATGGGTCTTTGCGGTAAAGAAGATAGCTGGACAATTTTTCTTGCTGGAGTTGATGGCATTAGCCTGACGGTTCAACTCTAGATTATTAAATAGTTTCTTGGCACTGGACTTTGCTTTTAACAAATCCGATAGTAAGTGACACTCAAACTCAGAATATACTGCATCTGTGGCCTTGGACTGAAAGGCGCCTTTCGATATTACCACAAAACCACCCTCTCTATCAGCAGTTAAAAGCGAGAGGGCGCGCCCTCTTCAATACGACACAGTTTGACCTGTGGGCAAGTTCCTAACAGGGAGTTCAAACCTTGACACTGCATCAAAACCCCCTGAAACACACCTGTCACACTCAGGTCCGGACGACGAAAAGGCAACTTGTCAAACCATGCAAGCATCTCCAGAATAGTTCTCTTCGGAGGAATGGAAAATTTTGGTCCATAAGCACTTAAAGAACCAGACGAGGCAGCAACTCAAAGCTGAAGGTGTGCACCTTGTTTTCAGACACTTGAGCCTGCAAACAAGCCAGCGAGTGGCTGGTTGACGGCGTCATGCACCATTGAACAGGTGACGGAAGCCATCAGGAATGCCACTTTGCAGCCACTTCGCGCTCACTAGCCCGGAGCAGAGAATCCAAGGCACGAGTGTCTGAAAAAAATATGCACACTGTCGACGCTGAGTTGCTGCCTCGTCTGCTGCTTGAAGCATATATGGGCCAAAATTTGCCGCTGTTCTTTCGAAGAGGACTGACTATTCTGGGGCTGTTTGCCATACTTCGACGTGTTGCCTTCCCGTGCCTAGACCTGAGCGTGACAGGTGTGTTGCAGGGGGTGTTGGTTGATGTGGTGTTATGGTTTGAACCATGTCAGGAACTTGCCCGCAGGCTGAACTGTAACGGGTTTAAGACGGTGGACCCTCTCGCATTTAACTGCTGATAGAGAGGGTGGTTTTGTGGTCATGTCTAAAGGCGCCTTTCAGTCCAAGGCCACGGAGGCAGTTAATTCTGAGTTCAAATGTCACACAGCAGCTTAAAGTTGAACCATCTGGTTATTGTTATCAACTTCAGCAAGAAACTGGCAGAGGTGACAATGAGAGGTTTAAACACCAATGTTACGATGTGAACAAAGCTAGCAGGGGGAATCTGATGATTCACTGTCACGACTGCGATCTTTGCCAGATCCTGAATAATGTGACGTGGAATTCACGTGCAGCATTGTGCTAGACAGACACAGAAAAGTTTGTGTGTGAGATCATCGAGGCCACTGAAATTTTAGAAAAAACGCAATCACTGTGTTAGCACACATTCTTTATAGCTCCCTAAGAAAGAGTTCATGCTCTTAAATGCTTCATATTCAACTTCTGTTTTGTTTTCAAGAGATGCAATGTAAATGTTACGAGGCGCCCTTTCTTCATCCTTTTTTTAGGCCACAATGTATATATTTCGACGTGCTTTCCAAAAGACCTCGCTGAAAGTCAGCGCTCGTGTTGTTGCATTTC
The DNA here is from genome assembly GCF_055824585.1 of Amblyomma mixtum. Classification (NCBI taxonomy): domain Eukaryota; kingdom Metazoa; phylum Arthropoda; class Arachnida; order Ixodida; family Ixodidae; genus Amblyomma; species Amblyomma mixtum. Next base: position 149,719,536 of record NC_143013.1, on the reverse strand, counting down.
TTCCTCATCCTTGTCTTCTTTGCACTGTTTTGTCACAATGAATTACCAACAAGCCCATTCATCCATCTTCCAAAAGTCAATATAGTCGGGGTAGCTGAGATAGTTAGGGCATTCTTCTGAATAATGCAGTCATAATGACATGGTTGGGACCTAAAGATAGGGACTGTTATTGAATGGCTAATGTTAGTGTACTTGCTTATATATTAGTGTAAGCATATATTAGTGTAATATGCTTGGTTTGGTTTACGGGGGTTTAACATCCCAAAGTGACTCAGGATATGAGGGACGCCGTATGATTTTGCATATTGATATACTGGGCTTCATAAGACAAGCAGTAAAACAGGAAGCAATGAATCTACGCTAATATCAAAGAGTGAAGGCTCAGGCATGAGAGTGTAGCTAAAAGGTTATAATGAGAAATTCAAGTCGATGACACTTGCCTAAAATAATCTAAATTTGGGTGAAAATCTGTTGTGAATTCAAAAAATTGGATTCCACATGAGTAAAGAGAATGGGAGCTGTGATGACGGGTATACAAAAATTAGTTTGAATTATGGTGGCAAGTAATATTGCCACGTCGGTGTAAGACGCGCTAACGCTCAAGGCGGTTTGGAAGGCTCCCAAGAACGTCCGGTGCCGAGTCCGACGGTGGCGAACTTCGTCCTTTTCGCTTAATGTCCTCACGTCGTCGTCTTCAGTAGCGCTAGCTTCATTAGCCCCCCCCCCCCCCGTTCGAAAAGCATCGTCCCGATGCTAAAAGGAAACCAGCGTCAGAGGGAGTGTCACGGTGTCCTTGCGTGATACGGTTTCAGGCGAACGACGTGGACCACCTCGGGGCGCGCGTCGCGTCGTGAGCGTGGTGTTTGATCAGGAATGACTTCATAGTTGAGATCGCCGATGCGCCGCAGGACTTGGTAGGGGCCGAAGTAACGACGTAAGAGCTTGTCGCTGAGTCCGCGACGTCGGATTGGGGACCAAACCCAGACAAGGTCGCCTGGGAAATATTCGACCGCCCGTCTCCGCAGGTTGTACCCTCGGGCATCTTGGTCCTGCTGAGCGCGAATTCGCACCCGGGCTAATTGACGAGCATCCTCGGCGCGCTGTAAAAAGTGGGAAACGCCGGCATTTGGGTGGTCGTCGACGTGGGGAAGTATAGCGTCGAGTGTTGTGGTCACCTGTCGTCCATAGACGAGACTGAACGGTGTCATGTTGGTTGTTTCCTGGACGGCGGTATTATAGGCGAACGTGACATAAGGCAGGACTTCATCCCACGTTTTGTGCTCCGCGTCAACGTACATCGAAAGCATATCCGCGAGAGTCTTGTTCAGACGTTCGGTCAGGCCGTTCGTCTGGGGGTGGTATGAGGTCGACCTGCGGTGGCTCGTGTGGCTGAAAGCAAGGATACGCTACATGAGTTCAGCAGTAAAGGCAGCTCCTCTGTCAGTAATGAAAACCCGGGGTGCGCCGTGGCGCAGGACGATCTGAAGCACAAAAAATTTGGCCACATCGATAGCGGTTCCACGCGAAAGAGCGGCTGTCTCCGCGTAACGCGTGAGATAGTCTGTGGCGACTATTATCCACCGCTTTTCGGAGTTTGATATGGGGAACGGGCCGAGCAAGTCCATCCCGATTTGTTGGAATGGTCGGGACGGCGGGTCAATGGGCTTGAGGAAGCCGACGGGCTTGGCAGGAGGAACCTTGCGGCGCTGACAATCACGGCAAGAGCGAACGTAATGCGTAACGTCATGTCCAAGGCGAGGCCAGTAGTATTTTTCGCGAATCTTGGCTTGCGTTCTAGTGACGCCAAGGTGGCCGGACGCAGGTTCGTCGTGGCAGGCATTCAAAATTTCGAGGCGTAGGTTCTCGGGCACGACGAGCAAGTACTCGCGACTGTTAGAAGAAAAGTTCTTTTTGTAGAGTACGCCGCCACGCAGGCAGAGGGAAGACGAAGCTCGCCGGAAGGCGGCAGGTACTCTGCCACTGGCACCTTCAAGATAATCAATGATGTCTCGAAGGTCCGGGTCGGCGCGTTGTTGGTCAGCAAAGTCGGTAGAGTTTAGGGCGGTCACAAAGGCGGCGTCGTCCGCAGCGTCGTCAAGAGCTGGTTGCGCAGGGGCACGGGAAAGGCAGTCGGCGTCCAAGTGCTTGTGACCGGATTTGTAGGTTACAGAAATGTCGTATTCCTGCAGTCGGAGACTCCATCGTGCAAGGCGCCCTGAAGGATCCTTTATGTTGGCCAGCCAACAAAGTGCGTGATGGTCGGTCACTACTTTGAAAGGTCGACCGTAAAGGTATGGTCGAAACTTGGAAATTGCCCACACGATGGCGAGGCATTCTTTTTCGGTGGCAGAGTAGTTTGCCTCGGCCTTAGACAGTGCACGACTTGCGTAGGCAATTACACGATGTTGATTTTTCTGGACCTGAACTAGGACTGCACCCAAACCAACATTGCTGGCGTCGGTGTGTACCTCAGTGTCAGCATATTCATCAAAGTGCGCCAGAATGGGTGGTGGCTGTAAGCGGCGTTGAAGCTCTAGGAACGCCTGTTGTTGCGGCGCTTCCCACTGGAACTGGACATCAGCCTTGGTCAGATAGGTAAGGGGCGCAGCGATGTTAGAGAAGTTTTTCACAAAGCGGCGATAATACGCACATAGTCCAAGGAAACGCCGAACTGCTTTCTGATCGCGTGGCGGCGGGATGTTCGCGACGGCGACGGTTTTTTCAGGGTCCGGAAGGACCCCTACTTGGTTCACGAGGTGACCCAAAAATTTCAACTCCTCGTAACCGAAGTGACACTTCTCGGCTTTTAGAGTGAGTCCAGAGGATTTTATGGCATGCAGCACCGCCTCGAGGCGACGAAGGTGCTCGTCCAAAGTTGGGGCGAATACGATCACATCGTCCAGGTATGCGAGGCAAGTGTGCCATTTCAAGTCCACGAGTACTGTGTCCTTAAGCCTCTGAAAGGTCGCTGGGGCGGAGCAAAGACCAAATGGCATGACCTGGAACTCGTACAACCCGTCTGGAGTGATGAATGCCGTCTTCTCGCGGTCCCTCTCGTCTACCTCTATTTGCCAGTACCCAGACTTCAAATCAATGGAGCAGAAATACTTAGCGATGGATAAACGATCCAAAGCGTCATCGATTCTGGGCAAAGGGTAAACGTCCTTTTTAGTGATGTTATTCAGTCGCCGGTAATCAACGCAGAACCGGAGTGTTTCGTCCTTTTTCTTTACGAGCACGACAGGTGCGGCCCAGGGGCTCCGAGACGGTCGAATGACGTCGTTATCAAGCATTTCCTTTACTTGCGTGCTGATGGCGGCCCGTTCTCTAGAGGAAACACGGTAGGGTGACTGTCGCAGTGGTGGCTCCGTGTCGTCCGTAATAATCCGATGTTTAGCAAGGTGTGTCCTGCCGACGCGCGGAGACGACGCAAATGTGTGTCTGTAGCGATTGAGCAGGTCACGCAGCATGCCTTGTTGTTGTTGCGGCAAAGTCTGATTAATGTCGTACTTGACGTCGACTATGTCCTCTGGATCCGGTCGTGAAACACGAGTCAGGCTTTGTGCGCACTTGGTATCAGTGACGGCATCGATGTAAGCGACAGTCGTCCCCTTGTTCAGGTGCTGGTGCTCATTGCTGAAATTATTGAGGAGTACATCAACTTTGCCGTCTTCCAGAAACACGACCGCCCGAGGTACTGCAATACCGCGGTCAAGAAGCAAAAGTTGTTTACCCTCGACTATACCTTCATTGTCTCGAATGGTATGCGAACCGACAGTCACCAGGATACTGGAGCGGGGAGGCACGGTTACTTGCTTGTCAAGAATATGGAGCGCCGACGGGAGGGCATCTGTGGTGTCAATGGCATTCGCTGTCGAAAACTGGACGGACTGGGACTGCAGGTCGATGATGGCTCCGTTGTCCGTTAGGAAGTCCATACCCAGGAGAACATCACGAGAGCAATCAGCGAGGACAACAAACTTTGCATGGAACGTTTGCCCTTGTACCTTGTACCGTTCGAACGGGGGGGCTAATGACGCTAGCGCTACTGAAGACGACGACGTGAGGACATTAAGCGAAAAGGACGAAGTTCGCCACCGTCGGACTCGCACCGGACGTTCTTGGGAGCCTTCCAAACCGCCTTGAGCGTTAGCGCGTCTTACACCGACGTGACATCTGTAAATGACGCAATCTGCGGCTGAGCAGGGGTGTGCTGCAAAGCCTTCGCCACCTCTTCCCTTACAATGGCTCGAATGACCTCACGCAGCGATTCTCCTGAGGTCATGGAAGTTCCCTCAGTACGGGTGCAGAGCATCGATACGTTAGTGCGCTCGTACTGTCGTGCCCGCATGTCGAGTGATTTCTCAATGGACATTGCTTCCTTGACGAAGTCGTTTACTGTTGCGGGTGGACTCCGAACCAGGCCTGCGAAAAGCTGCTCCTTTACACCCTTCATCAGCAATCGCACCTTCTTCTCCTCCGGCATGCTCGGGTCTGCGCGACGGAAGAGGCGTGTCATCTCTTCCACGTACACCATTACACTTTCGTTCGGAAGTTGGATGCGATTCTGCAGAAGAAGGTCGGCCTTCTCCTTGCGAAACGTGCTGGTGAACGCCTGGAGAAATTCTGCTTTGAATGTCTCCCATGTTTGGAGGCAAGATTCATGGTTTACGTACCATGTCCTTGCAGAGTCTTCCAGAGCAAAATAGACATGGCGCATCTTTGAGTCCCCGTCCCAAGAATTGAATGTGGCCACCCGGTCGAACTGGTCGAGCCAGTCCTCGGCGTCCTCATGGGGTAGGCCATGGAAACGCGGCGGATCCCGTTGGTGGTAGAGAAGGACTGGCGCAGTTGATGCTGGAGGATTCATTGCAGCAGCGCCGGCACTCCTTGTTGACTTGTGGTCGGGGAGCTGCCCGAACTCGGGAGATAGGCCTTGTAGTCGGCGGCTGCCCTGGTGAACGGGCGTGTCTACCGGGGGTGGTCGACCTCTGTTGGAATCGCGGCTTGATGGGGGCGTCCAGTACATGAAAGATTTACCCAGCACCTCCACCAGATGCCACGTCGGTGTAAGACGCGCTAACGCTCAAGGCTGTTTGGAAGGCTCCCAAGAACGTCCGGTGCCGAGTCCGACGGTGGCGAACTTCGTCCTTTTCGCTTAATGTCCTCACGTCGTCGTCTTCAGTAGCGCTAGCGTCAATATGCGGACTCATTTCGTGCTCTAACAGTTCATGGAAAATGCACATCAGTAAAATAGGAGAACAGTTTCAGGGATCAGAACGGTTTCCAGTCTTAATGTTTGACAGGTTAGCTTCAGGTTGTCACGGATAAAACCAAGAGGTTTGGACTGGCTAAAAATTATTGGTAAATTGTGGTTCCACACATCCTTAGTAGTTTAAAGTATGTCAGAAGGCTTCTCACGCACAACTCAGGTACTCGAAAGCTTGTGATTATCAATGAGTTCTGAGACATGATGAGGAGTAAAGGTTAATGCAGTAAAATGGGTAACAAATAACTGATTTTCTCAAGAAAGCCCCCATGGAACATGCTGTCAAACATAAATTCCCAAGGATTCTTCAATTAAGCCCGAAATGTCAGTTTATGAGCAGCCACTTTGTTATAACCATCACACACAAAAAAGAGAGACACCAGAGGCCCTCCTCATTCACTGAAAACAAGGGAGAATTATGAGACATCATTCCAGTGCACAAAATTACACGGATGAAGATAGTAGACTCCATGGACACCGGATTTCAACTGAGGCTTATTCCACAACACAGGCTTTTTATGTGCAAAGGTGTACTAGTGATCCCTGGGGCTGAAAAGTATTTCTGTGACAAGATAATTTTTCAGGGTGGCAAAAACCGAAACACACGTAAAAAACATAGGGACAAAGGTATCTTGTCACTCACATTCAACACATCGGCACGTCTATGCATCACCTCCCTGGCTGGCCGAACAAACACATTTGCCTTGATATCTAGTTCCTTTTTCCGGAGTGCTACAGAAGGGCTGCTGACATAATTCCCTTTTTCAGCAGAGATACAAAAGGCTTCAAAAATTTCCCAGCTCTTCCAAGTGCTAAACTTGCTCAACACATGTGTTTCTCTCAAAAATGCTTTGCATGCTTGCGTGCATGCATGCTTTGCATGCATGCAGGCCGATGCGTTCAGCTTGAGTGGTAAGATACCCTTCCGCCTAACCTTGAATAATTGTTACCTGGTCGAGGAAATACTTTTCAGCCCCAGGGATCACTTAGTACCACTTTGCATGTAAAAAGCCCATGTTATGGAATAAACCTCAGGTCGAGGAAATACTTTTAAGCCCCAGGGATTACTAGTACCACTTAGCAGTCCAGGGTTCGTGGTGTCTACTCTTTTTGTTTATGTATTTTTGTACACTCTAGAGATGTCTCATAATTCTACTCAGAACCAAATAGCCCACGTCTCCATGCTTAGCAGAAACAAGACAGGAGTAATGAAACCAGTTATCTCATGTGTCCCCTTTTTTTTACATCTGTGACCTACGATGAGTGGCACAACAACGCATATTTAAGTGAACACGCATGCATCCTAATGTTAATATTCGTACTCGAAAAAGTATCACACAATGTAGCCAAAAACATGCACACATTTCGCACTTCATGCATAGAATGCAACTTTAAAAGAAGAGCAATTTTGGATGTAAAACTTCAAATTGCCTGCAAGAGGCCCATTCTGACGACCAATTAATATTAATCATATAAACATATGAGGCCAGAGCTATCCAAACTGTTCCAAGCAGCACCTTTAAGAAAAAGAGCAATGAAAGTAAAAGAACAATTCATGACAGCCACAAAAACAAAGCACAATGCAGTAACAACTTACAACACTGCTTTTGACTCCATATGGTGGCCATAAAATCCATGCCATTGACTCGTACTGGAAGACAGATGTGCCACCTGCAGATAGATACCAATTTCCCATTATCAATATGACAGGAATACAAAAACAAGCATGCGAACTCGGTCCGACAGTGAATATCGCATGAATGTAAAAAGATCAAGAAAAATATACTTGCCCAAGTATACGCCTCAACACAAAGGAAAACTATCCTGTTTAAATAGCCTCAGTTCCCCTAGCATTAATAAAGGATTCTTGCTATGAGGAACATAAATCTGCAAATGGCCGTTCGAAAGCGTAGATATAAACATTGTAATAACTGAGACAATTATTGCGCCACTTCCTTTTCTAAAAGACCAATTTTCAACTAAAGCAGAGTGATCAAAATGCAGATCCTATATTCTGGGTAACCAGAAACGCGGTCGGCTTCATAGAAAAAAAGATGTTCACATACTGATTTAAAAATTAAATCCTGAGGGCCGGAAATTAACTTTAGTTGGTAACTGCAACCTGAGACAGTGCTTTGGATATTGTGGGGCTTAAATTCAGACACAAAAATGGGCACTGATAGTATTGGAGGGCTCCGGATTAATATAGACGACCTAGAATTTCTTAACGTGAGCTGACACCGCATAGCACAGGGGCACTCTTTTTTTCATTTCACTTCAATCGAAATGCGGTTACTGCGATGAAGATCGACCCCACGACCTAAGGTTCAACAGCCTAGCGCCAAGCAAAACCTGCGGCGCATAGAAAGTGTTTGAATCCCCGCATCCTCAAAGTGCTAACGCTATCTCGAAAGACAATCATACATTTTACGCGCAGCCAAAGTGCCGATCCTTGAAACGTACGCGGTGGTGTGAACAAGCATGGGCAGAAAAGCGTAGAACGAGACATATACGTTGAATAATCTGTGCTCAACAAGAAAAAAAAACGCGCAAACAGGCTCATGCGCATACTAAAATCATGCAAAGCTAGCGCAGGTACGGTAGCATCCCCGTCTCACTCGAGGTAGTAACACGTATAGGCACATTATTAATGTTAGAGAATTCTTATAAAGATACGATGCCGGGAAAATAACTTGTTGCTGGTGATTGTTCGAACACGTCTTTGTTAAAATCGTCCATAATTACAATTGCATTTGTAGGGGCGTCTATAGCATTTGTGTATTCGTTTGCTGCACCTGAAAAAAAAACTTATTCACATTGAAACCGAAATAGAAACTGGTTGCCACCGCCAGGTGGCTGCCAGTAGCTGTTTTTCTGTACAACCCTCATGGCGGTTCAGACGCTGTGACGCTTGTTAAAATTCGCTACTTTGATTGTGAGCCGTCGCGAAATGTGTTATGGTTTGCGTGTGTTTCTTCTTGTACAAGGGTGCATAATTCCGTAGTGCTGTCGACATACCCTAGTCGAGGCAAAGGGTCATTTTTCTGGTCTCTAACTTTTCAGTCTGTGCGCTTTGTGCAGTGCAGGATCGGTGTCCAGGCACAAAGATGCGTGTAGTGTCGCGGTTGAAAGTTTCGAAATGATGGCTGGAATATTTTCTTCTGTGTGACTACGTGGTAGAGTGTGCCGGCTACGCAGCACTCCTGCTGAACTCTCACTGGTTGGTGTAGTGCCGGTGACACGAAGGCTAACAGCGTTCTGCACGACTACGCAATCGTCTGAAAAGGTAAGGAGTACTCTTGTGCATTATCCGAAGCATATAATGCTGAAACGGTGACCTGTCGTACTGCTGCATTATTCGTGTTCAACGCTCTAAAAAGCGTTTAAGGCGCTTGTTTGTCACTGGCTGGCGAAATGTCGTCGCGGTGCGTTCTCTGCCTAGAATTGTCGGTACTTGTTTTGGTAAAGGGGATGCTACCGTGCCTGCGCTAGCTTTGCATGATTTTAGTATGCGCATGAGCCTGTTTGCGCGTTTTTTTTTTCTTGTTGAGCACAGATTTTTCAACGTATATGCCTCGTTCTACGCCTTTCTGCCCATGCTTGTTCACACCACCGCGTACGTTTCATGGATCGGCACTTTGGCTGCGCGTAAAATGTATGATTGTCTTTCGAGATAGCGTTAGCACTTTGAGGATGCGGGGATTCAAACACTTTCTATGCGCCGCAGTTTTTGCTTGGCGCTAGGCTGTTGAACCTGAGGTCGTGGGGTCGATCTTCATCGCAGTAACCGCATTTCGATTGAGGTGAAATGAAAAAATGAATGCCCCTGTGCTATACGGTGTCAGCTCACGTTAAGAAATTCTAGGTCGTCTATATTAATCCGGAGCCCTCCAATACTATCAGTGCCCATTTTTTGCGTCTGAATTCAAGCCCCACAATATCCAAAGCACTGTCTCAGGTTCCAGTTACCAACTAAAGTTAATTTCTGGCCCTCAGGATTTAATTTTTAAATCAGTATGTGAACATACTTTTTTCTATGATGCCGACCGCGTTTCTGGTTACCCAGAGTATAGGAGGTATTCACATGACGTCATCCGCAAGGGGCGCTAGCGGCCGGCGCGGCATTCGCCATGTTGGTGGTCGCGCGCGCGGCCGCCGCAGCCAGCCGCAGCGTTTGAATAGCTGGTGATGGGTGAAATATGAGTGTATTTCGCGTCTCGCCGCACGTAATTTCTGTCCGACCCGTGCCGCCGCGTGTCTGAGTGAATATTCCGTGAACCGTGCGAAGCAGAAAAGAGCGGGCACGCTCAGAAGGTTCTACTTTGTGAAAAGGTCGACCCCCCGTAGGAATGCGGAGGCACCGGCATGGTGTGCGACGTATACAAGACTGCTGCCGCGCGTTGAATTCACCGGTATTGAGGCCCACCTTGTGCACGGCTTAAGTTTGCTGGCAGGTCAAGGAATTAAAGGTTATAAACCTATGAGAGGGTGCAATTACTTCACAAGCGGGTGAGTCCAAGAGCCGTGCTGTGGGTGCCGACGTCCGCGGTGCCGACGGCCAAAGTGCCGTTTTTGAAGAGGTGAGTAATTCGAAGGGTCTGTTCACTTAGCTGTAGCTTAACTTGTCATCTCTACCTGCTGAAACTGACGTGTTACAACTGAATATCTAGCGGAATGGCTGCACACTGCGTTGCTGCGAAAACGGTCTTGTGCATACGAAGCAGCGCTACATAGTTACAATCAAAACTGCAAAACATTCTCGCTGTGTCTGCCGTTCGTGCTGCGAGCGCATGGCAGTATTTGTTTGGCCGTTCTGTTGGGTAAATAAGGCAGCTTTGACGCTTTGCCTTTCTGCTGAAAGACCGTACGTCTTAGAAGCGTCAGCAGTTCGCGGACTACAGCTAGGCGCTTGAATTATCAATTTCTGCGGTGGCAGTTCTGGAATTTCGGTAATTAATCGTGCTGTTTATCCACGATGTGCCCTGCATGACTAGCTGACAGTTATCAACTGATATTAAAAGCTGCAAGTCGTGTACGTTCTTGCGTGCAGCGCAGCCAGCCAGTTTTGCTGCCGAGCTGAGACAGCTCGGTTATAACACGGCGCAGAAGAATTCTGCTGCAAACTTCATGCACAATACGCGCTCCACAAAGATAAGTGGTCGCTGACGTATTCAACAACGTACAAATATGCTACGGATCCCTAACAGTTCAGGCCGGGTACCTCACGGCGCACCGTGACACTGCGCGAGCTGGCCTGAGACGACCGCAAACTTGACGCGCCTGCCGCGACGACGCTCGCGCCGTCTGGTAGCGCGGCCTCAGTGAATACCTCCTATAGGATCTTGCATTTTGATCACTCTGCTTTAGTTGAAAATTGGTCTTTGAGAAAAGGAAGTGGCGCAATAATTGTCTCAGTTATTACACTGTTTATATCTGCGTTTTCGAACGGCCATTTGCAGATTTATGTTCCTCATAGCAAGAATTCTTTATTAATGCTAGGGGAACTGATGCAATTTAAACAGGATAGTTGTCCTTTGTGTTGAGGCGTATACTTTGGCAAGTATATTTTTCCTGATCTTTTTACATTCATGCGATATTCACTGTCGGACCGAGTTCGCATGCTTATTTCTGTATTCCTGTCATATTGATAATGGGAAATCGGTATCTATCTGCAGGTGGCACATCTGTCTTCCAGTACGAGACAATGACATGGATTTTGTGGCCACCATATGGAGTCAAAAGCTGTGTTGTAAGTTGTTATTGCATTGTGCTTTGTTTTTGTGGCTGTCATGAAGTGTTCTTTTACTTTCATTGCTCTTTTCCTTAATGGTGCTGCTTGGAACAGTTTGGATAGCTCGGGCCTCATATTTTTATAAGAGTAATATTAATTGGTCGTCAGAATGGGCCTGTTGCAGGCAATTTGAGGTTTTACATCCAAAATTGCTCTTCTTTTAAAGCTGCATTCTATGCATGAAGTGCGAAATGTGTGCATGTTTTTGGCTACATTGTGTGATACTTTTTCGACTACGAATATTAACATTAGGATGCATGCGTGTTAACTTAAATATGCGTCGTTGTGCCACTCATCGCAAGTCACAGATGTAAAAAAAAAGGGGACACATGAGATAACTGGTTTCATTACTGCTGTCTTGTTTCTGCTAAGCATGGAGAGTTGGGCTATTTGGTTCTGGGTAGAATTATGAGACATCTTTCGAGTGCACAAAAACACATAAACAAAAAGAGTAGACACCACGAACCCCGGACTGGTAAGTGGTACTAGTAATCCCTGGGGCTTAAAAGTATTTCCTCGACCTGAGGTTTATTCCATAACATGGGCTTTTTATATGCAAAGTGGTACTAGTGATCCCTGGTGCTAACAAGTATTTCCTCGACCAGGTAACAATTATTCAAGGTTAGGCGGAAGGGTATCTTGCCACTCAAGCTGAACGCATCGGCCTGCATGCACGCAAAGCGTTTTTGAAAGAAACCCATGTATTGTGCAAGTTTAGCACTTGGAAGAGCTGGGAAATTTTTGAAGCCTTTTGTATCTCTGCTAAAAAAGAGAATTATGTCAGCAGCCCTTCTGTAGCACTCCGGAAAATGGAACTAGATATCAAGGCAAATGTGTTTGTTGGGTCAGCCAGGAAGGTGATGCATATACGTGATGATGTGTTGAATGTGAGTGACAAGATACCTTTGTCCCTATGTTTTCTATGTGTGTTTCGTTTTTTGCCACCGTGAATAATTATCTTATCACGGAAATACTTTTCAGCCCCAGGGATCACTAGTACACCTTTGCACATAAAAAGCCTGTGTTGTGGAATAAGCCTCAGTTGAAATCCGGTGTCCATGGAGTCTACTATCTTCATCCGTGTAATTTTGTGCACTGGAATGATGTCTCAGAATTCTCCCTTCTTTTCAGTGAATGAGGAGGGCCTCTGGTGTCTCTCTTTTTTGTGTGTGATGGTTATAATAAAGTGGCTGCTCATAAACTGACATTTCGGGCTTAATTGAAGAATCCTTGGGAATTTATGTTTGACAGCATGTTCCATGGGGGCTTTCTTGAGAAAATCAGTTATTTGTTACCCATTTTACTGCATTAACCATTACTCCTCATCATGTCTCAGAACTCATTGATAATCACAAGCTTTCGAGCACCTGAGTTGTGGGTGAGAAGTCTTCTGACATACTTTAAACTACTAAGGATGTGTGGAACCGCATTTTACCAATAATTTTTAGCCAGTCCAAACCTCTTGGTTTTATCCCTGACAACCTGAAGCTAACCTGTCAAACATTAAGACTGGGTACCGTTCTGATCCCTCAAACTGTTCTCCTATTTTAGTGATGTGCATTTTGCATGAACTGTTAGAGCATGAAATGAGTCCGCATATTACTTGCCACCATAATTCAAACTAATTTTTGTATACCCGTCATCACAGCTCCCATTCTCTTTACTCATGTGGTATCCAATTTTTTGAATTCACAACAGGTTTTCACCCAAATTTAGATTATTTTAGGCAAGTGTCATCGACTTGAATTTCTCAATATAACCTTTTAGCTACACTCTCATGCCTGAGCCTGCACTCTTTGATATTAGCGTAGATTTATTGCTTCCTGTTGTATTGCTTGTCTTATGAAGCCCAGTATATCAATATGCAAAATCATACGGTGTCCCTCATATCCTGAGTCACTTTGGAATGTTAAACCCCCGTAAACCAAACCAAGCATATTACACTAATATATGCTTACACTAATATATAAGCAAGTACACTAACATTAGCCATTCAATAACAGTCCCTATCTTTAGGTCCCAACCATGTCATTATGACTGCATTATTCAGAAGAATGCACCAACTATCTCAGCTACCCCGACTATACTGACTTTTGCAAGATGGATGAATGGGCTTGTTGGTAATTCATTGTAAAGAAGACAAGGATGAGGAAGAAATGCAACAACACGAGCGCTGACTTTCAGCGAGGTTTTTTGGAAAGCACATCAAAATATATACATTGTGGCCTAAAAAAAGGATGACGAAAGGGCGCCTCGTAACATTTACGTTGGATCTCTTGAAAACAAAACAGAAGTTGAATATGAAGCATTTAAGAGCATGAACTCTTTCTTATGGAGCGATAAAGAATGTGTGCTAACACAGTGATTGCGTTTTTTCTAAAATTTCAGTGGCCTCGATGATCTCACACACAAACTTTTCTGTGTCTGTCTAGCACAATGCTGCACGTGAATTTAACGTCACATTATTTAGGATCTGTTAAAGATCGCAGTCGTGACAGTGGATCATCAGATTACCCCTGCTAGCTTTGTTCACATCGTAACATTGGTGTTTTAACCTCTCATTGTCACCTCTGCCAGTTTCTTGCTGAAGTTGATAACAATAACCAGATGGTTCAACTTTTAGCTGCTGTGTAACATTTGAACTCAGAATTAACTGCCTCCGTGGCCTTGGACTGAAAGGCGCCTTTAGACATGACCACCAAACCACCCTCTCTATCAGCAGTTACATGCGAGAGGGTCCACCGTCTTAAACCCGTTACAGTTCAGCCTGGGGGCAAGTTCCTGACATGGTTCTTGTGTCGCTCAGTCTTCGAAGTTGTACCTTTATTTGGCGTTCACTCAGCTCTTCAAAAGTGTTGTTAAGCCCTAGTTGCATTAGCTTCTCGTTGGACGTGTTCCTTGGTAGATGTAAGGCTATCTTGTATGCTTTGCGAAGGATAGCTTCGGCTTGCTCTCTTTCAGCTTTGGTGGTTACGTGGTATGGCAGTGAGTATGTTATGCGACTGACTATCAGGCTGTTCACCAGTCTGATTGTGTCTCCTTCCTTCATGCCATGCCTTTTGCTGGCTACTCTATTTATCATTCACCCTACTTGCTCCGCCGCTTTGCGTAGCAGGCTGAGTGTGTGGCTGTATTTCCTGCTACCTTGGAGCCACATACCAAGTATTCCTATCATTCTTTGTTCCGGTATGTTCTGCCCTTCTAGTTAGCACTTCTGACTAGGTTGGGTAGGGAGACGGGGGACCATCAGAACAACAGGGCAAACATACCCGACGCACTAAGAAGAAACATAAGCATACAACCCATCCCCCGCAACATGGACCCAAACCTCCATGCCAGCAGGAGAAGAGCCAGGGAAGAACACTATGAAAAACAATAGGGCACAGGGACAGCACGGTATACACCGACGTCTCCTCGTCTCCCCGTACTATGGTGAACGAGGAAATAAAATGGTGGCGGTAGCCGTCAACCACCAGGGAGAACACATAACGAGCCTCACGTCCAGGGCATCAAATGTAGCAGAGGCGGAGGAGGTAGCGATAGCCCTAGCAATGAGGGAGGGGATAGAAAGGGAAGACCCCTGAATATCCTAACAGACTCACAAGAAGCGTGTCGAAACTACACAAAAGGAAGGGTAGGCAAAACGACACTCAGGATCCTCAGCGAGGGGGCACCCTCGGGGAGGAGAGAGAAACATAACATAATTTGGATACCAGGCCACGCGGGGGTCTGGGGCTACGAAAGGGCGGACGAACTAGCTCGAGGGCTTACTATCCGAGCTGGGGGGTCACAAGCCCCGGAGGAGCTCTGGACTAGCCTACGGGCTGGGTAATCTGAAACACTAAGTTTATACAGGGGGCTAAGATACAAATACCCCCCACCATACAAAGAGCTAAGAAAGGAAGAAGCCGCAAAATGGCGGAAGCTACAGACAGGCTCCTTCCCCAACTTATATATATTAAGCAAGATGTTCCCGACACAATACCGCGCCACATGCCCTTGGTGCGAAGCGAGGCCAACACTATACCACATAACATGGGAATGCGATAGAAACATATTGTTCCACAAACACGACACACCAAGTGCGGAGCAATGGGAGAGCCGGCTCACCAGCTGCGAGCTAGAGGCCCAAAGGGCACTCATAGCACACGACAGCGAGGTGGCCAGACTCAATGGAGCCCAGGACTAGGGGACCACCCAAGGCTAAGGAGGCAACCTCGAGACTTGAAGACGACCTCCACCGCAAGCTAAATTTAAGAAATCAATAAAGTTTCTACTCACTCGCTCACTCCTGACATGGTTCAAACCATGACACCGCATCAACCAACACCCGCTGAAACACACCTGTCACGCTCAGGTCCAGGCACGGGAAGGCAACACGTCGAAGTGTGGCAAACAGCTCCAGAATAGTCAGTCCTCTTCGAAGGAACAACGGCAAATTTTGGCCCATATATGCTTCAAGCAGCAGACGAGGCAGCAACTCAGCGTCGACAGTGTGCATATTGTTTTCAGACACTCGTGCCTTGGATTCTCTGCTCCGGGCTAGTGAGCGCGAAGTCGCTGCAAAGTGGCATTCCAGATGGCTTCCGTCACCTGGTCAATGGTGCATGACACCGTCAACCAGCCACTCGCTGGCTTGGTTTCAGGCACAAGTGTCTGAAAATAAGGTGCACACCTTCAGCTTTGAGTTGCTGCCTCCTCTGGTTCTTCAAGTGCTTATGGACCAAAATTTTCCATTCCTCCGAAGAGAACTATTCTGGAGATGCTTGTTATGGTTTGAAGAGTTGCCTTTTCCTCGCCCGGACCTGAGTGTGACTGGTGTGTTTCAGGGGGTTTTGATGCAGTGTCACGGTTTGAACTCCCTGTTAGGAACTTGCCCACAGGTCAAACTGTGTCGCATTGAAGAGGGCGCGCCCTCTCGCTTTTAACTGCTGATAGAGAGGGTGGTTTTGTGGTCATATCGAAAGGCGCCTTTCAGTCCAAGGCCACAGATGCAGTATATTCTGAGTTTGAGTGCCACTTACTATCTGATTTGTTAAAAGCAAAGTTCAGTGCCAAGAATCTATTTAATAATCTAGAGTTTAACCATCACGCTAATGCCATCAACTAGAGCAAGAAAAATTGTCCAGCTATCTTCTTTACCTCAAAGACCCATAAAGGTGACTGCTCCTTGAGGGTCATAGTTTCAGAGAACGGAACCTGGCAGACACAAATCGCCTTCTCTTTGCAGCATAAAATTCAGTTGCTGAGCGTTGATGACTCCTTTCGCGCAAAATCTGCACAGAAAGGAACGCAGTTTCTACACAATAACTCTTGCACCAGTTTCATGGGGTGCTATGTTGATATCAAGGATTTGTATTACACCATCCCTCAGTCAGGATTAATAATGTGTTGAAGAATCCATTGACCTACATGGAGCAGTGGCATTCCAAAGCTCTCAGGCGTTTTGGTGAATAATTCTGTCGCACTTTTAAGCTCATACCTTCAGTCCACCTTTGTTTTATTTCAAAATAGCTTGTTTTTGCAACAAAAAACTGTATTAGCACCGCTGTTACGTGACTTATTGCAGGATCTCCAATCCCGATGAAGCATTGTCTAAGGTGGTAGTTGAGTTTTGTCAAAGCCTCAGTTCGCTTTGAATCAGCACTGAAATATAGAGGATATGTCATTACGTTCTTTTGATCTCATTCCTGGGTGGCCATACTTGTTGGGCTTACAAGCGAAGGCCAAACAAGCCACTTTTACCGTTTTCTCCGGCTCACTTGAAGCTGGTGAAGTGCTATCACTAACCTTTGCTTCAAAAATGCCATGATGAAATCCTGTGTAGATGTCTTGGCATCCAGTTTTGCCCAGCTCATATGCCATTTGTCCAGCACTGAATATTCAGAACCTTTGTTAGTGTCTGTAGCCGATTGCTTTAAGCACAAGTTGAAACATTTCTGTTGTGCCCTCGTCGAGACTCTAAATCCCAAAAGAACCTGTTCCCTTTGTTCACAATTTATCGCACTTCCTAAAGAAAATAAGCAGTCGAGTTGGCATTGATGTTTTCTCCACAGCTGTGAAGCTTCAGTACCTGTGTAAGCAGTCAACTGTGATCAGCTACCAGAGTCCCTTCGTACACTGCACAGAAGACAGTGTGTTCGATCCTCTTGAAATGCGGCTATGCTTACATTGGGCAGACAGGCAGGTGTGCCACTGAGAGGTTAAAAGACCATCATGACGATGTGAACAGAGCTTGGGGAAGAAATTTCATGATTGACTACTTTGGCGATTACGATCGTTTGCCAGATCCTGAACTCTGTGAACCAAAATTCACGTGCTGCATTGTGCCTGACAGACACAGAAAAGTTTGTGCATGAGATAATCGAGGCCGCTGAAATTTCAAAAAACCTCTATCACGGTTTTAGTGCACCTTCTTTATCGCTCTATAAGGAAGAGTTCATGTTCTTAAATGCTTCTTAATCAATTTTTGTTTTGTTTTCAACACATGCAATGGGGTTGATACAAGGTGCCCTTTGTTTGTTGTTTCTTTAGGCCGCAGTGTTTATATTTTGACGTGCTTTCCAATACACCTTGTTTTAAGTCAGCACTCATGCCATCGTATCTATTCCTTCCTCGCCCTTGTCTTGTCTGCGTTTTTTGTCGCAACGTATTGACCTCTTTTTCCAGCTCTAGTGTTAATGGTATGGAGAAACCTTAACCAAATGCAGCTCCACATGCTTGGAGCATGTCACAGTGCATGCTGCTGGCACCGCAAAGGTACTCGGGTTCATCAGGTGATGCCTAGGCCTGTGTGCTCTTGCCATGCTGTGCAGTTTATGCACAGAAATTTTGACTCCAAACTGAAGTATTTTTTAACTCTTTCAAATTTGCACCAAACTGTTTGAAGCTATGCCACCAACTCCCTTAATCAAACAGCGACACTCGGTACAGCATATGTGTAATCAGTCATCTCATTTGACCACCAGACATCACTGCATAAAAGGGGAAATCGCTCGTTTAGGTGTGTTCCATATACTCTGCAATACTTTTCCACAACTTTGTTAACTTTTGCTGCCCTGCCCCAAACCAGGACGCCACCACCACTAATTCAAGAATTTTTTCCTGTTCCCATTGAAGAATAAATGGGCTACCTCACCACATTTTCATTCCATGTGGTCCCTCAAAATTCAGGAAATAAGTGATATCACTTGGAGCATTGATACTGGTTGGTTTCACCTTTTGTTTGCTGCTATTATTTTTCAGCAACTGATGTATCATGGAGTGTATGCCTCTTTTCTTTCTTAATGGATCGTCTGCGACCTCTCAGCTGTGCTACTGCTCTCACCTTTATGATGTTACCTTTATATTATCCCTCTTATTAATACCCCACTAAAAGCCGTCAGAGAACAATAAAAATGACTTTTTTGTATTTTGCTCATTATGGCACACATCACGCTTATTTGTAGGGACATAGGCGAGACCTTTGTCTTGCGGTGTTGCTAGTTATGCTGCTTATGACGATACTTAATGATGAGCGTATTATATATTGAGTATGAACCTCTTCTGCTCGATAGCGTCGTTTAAGAGTTCAACGAATTCAGGTTGGCTACTTGGTGGTCTATAACAGGCGCCTATAATGCAAAGCATACGGCCAAGTTGAGCGGAAACCCAGACTATTTCTAAGGGAGAGTCTATAGGGATAAGAGATGCATGGAAGTCTTCGTTAATCGCAATCAGCACTCCTCCTCCTCGTCGAGAATCCGCCCTATCTTCCCTAATAATACGAACGATGGTAGAAACGCGATGTCATGACATGAAACGTCTTCTGTTAGCCATGTTTCCGTACCCACGATGATATCAACAGAGCAGGTATGTGTAATAGCTTTAAGTGCATCTACTTAGTTGTGTATGCTGCGGAAGTTTGCCAAGACCAAGGAGATTGGTTTGGCTTTGATACGGTTGATTTTCTTTGCGGTAGACTGTCAATTCTCGGGGGGGCATGGGGGGCATATGCCTTGAAGGAAGTTTATTCACGCTGTCTGTTGCAGAATCATACCGGTAAACACCATTTTTCATGTGAAGTTTGTCAAATCTTACGGAATAACGCTCGTTTTCTTTGATATTTGCTTTGACGAAGTCGCGCAGCTTTTTTCGTGCATGAAGAACTTTTGGGGAGAAATCTTCGTCTAGCGAAACTTTTGGTTCCGTGAGATCTTTTAATTTATGTGCATTTCGAAATGCTTCAAGTTTAGATTTAAAGTTCAGGAATTTAACTATGATTGGTCGAGCTGCATCAGAACGCGGCTGGCCAAGGCGATGGGCACGTTCGATGTTCGATGTGTTAGGGTCCTCATTCATCGAGAGGCGCGCCGCCCACCGTAATTAGATCGACGAATAGTCGGCTACCCTCGGCATTGTGGCCCCAAAAAATTTGCCTATTTCGATGAGTTACGTCCTACAAGCTTCTCTAAAGCGCACGTATTCCGACGCTATGTAGCCAAATTTTGTTTGGCCACAGCACCGAGGGTAACCGCGCTCTTCGTTAAAGACGTACGCTATTGATGTGCTTCAGAGGTCTTCACTGCTGGGGAGCGAATTACGAGGAAGAGAAAATACTCTACGTTTGACAACTCAGCGCGATGCATTGCTATGACACGTTCCAGAGACGTCATAATTAGCACTCATCCTTTCATGGTAACACCGCCCGCGTGGTTACCATGGATGGAGCCCTACGGTTTCGTCGATGCTTCAAAAGGTCTAGATGCAAAGCAATCCCTATCAAAAAATCTAATACGAATTCATATGTGTCTCTTATCATTTTATATCTGTTACTTAGGATCTATATGTGTCAGATATGTGTCTCGTATGAACTCATAAGTAGGCTATGTGAATATGTGTCAACATGTGCCTCGGTTCAGTAGATATATGCTTCATAACGAGTTCATATCTTTCACAGATATTTCTCATATGAACTCATATGGGCAGCATATGAGTTATATGTGTCGGCAAATGCGCCTTGTATCAGCACGACCTCTCCTTTATTCATTAGACTCCCTTCCTCTCGTATCATCAAATATGCTTCATAAGAGTTCATACATGTCACAAATGAGCCTCGTATGAACGCATATGGGCTGCATACGCATCATAAATGTCTCGGACGAACACATGTGCTGCATAGTAGTTCACAACCTCCGCAAATGGGCCTTGTATGGACCTACTATATATGTATGCATACCTCAACTCACACGCGACATTTGTGCGTACCCAAAACCTCCGATATGCATCGTATCAACTTACATCAATTTTGTGTGATATAGATAGCCGCTCATGAGGGCCTCGTATACAGTCGTCCTTGTTTCTTGAAACACGCGGAAAAGAAGCGACGAACAAGCGACTATCAAGTGTGCAACCAGCGCATAAAAAAATATTGGCCTGTTTCACATAGTTTCCGCCTTGTTTTTCTGCTTGTGCCCTTTTTCTTGCTGTAAACAGTGACTACCCAAACTGACTTTCACAGTTTTTAATGTGCTTGAACAAACGCTCAGCTGGAAGGTGAATATTGCCTTCTGTGCTTTGTTGAGCCGTTGGAAAGCTACATAGCCAAGCGCCAGCTATTTTCGTGGCTGAGCTCGGACTGTAGTAAACAATATGTGCGGAATGAGAGCGCTATCAAGGTGCCGGCGCCGTGAACATTAAAATACATACAAAGATCTTTCAGTGCTTATCACAGTATCAGTAGAAGTCCAGTCGTCTGTTCGGCTCCTTAAGGCAAGCAAATATACATTTCACCTCACATCTAACCGGAAAGCATAGAGTAAGGAAAATAATTAGCATGTTCTCTGCTGTCCTCTGCTGCACCGGATAACCATGCAGCTTCCCCTCGATGTGAGGCGCCGAGGTCGGCTGCTGGTGGGGAACCAGTCGCCGTCCTTGAAGCCCCCTACGGATACCACGGCGGACACTTTGCCTCCTCCTGTCATTGCTGTGCAGCAGCTTCCGGATCAACGCTTTCTTCCAGTGGATGCTGAACCCGGTTCCGCATACGAGCCACTTCAGAAGGGCCTGCGTCCTGCGCTTCCGAAACGAGTGACGATCAGGACCCAGTGAGCAGCCAGCATCGCCGTCGGCGTCGAGCGTCGAGGCACAACGGGGAAGTGCCGACGTTCGCGGTCCAGGAGGCCTGGCGGAGATTGTAAGGCGGCTTCGCCGTCTACCGACAGGCACATGGAACTGTAGGCATAAAAATTTAGTCACCATGGCTGCTTCCGCAGGGTTAGTATTCGCAGCACTGAATGTACTATCGGGGACACGCGGCGGGAGCCGGAGCAACGGAAAACTGCGTTGCAACGCCAACTACAGGTTGCATCTCGGGCCCAGACAGCCAATCTGAGGCCTTTATTATCAGCAGGCATGTCGCTTGGCTCATTTCAATGTTTCAAAAATGCGCTGCTTCCACGACTAGTCAGCCATGCACACGCGGGCATTTGATTGCGTCATGACGGTGCGCGCGCCGGGTCTCAAGCGACATCTCGAACGCGCGTTGAAAAAAAGAAGACGCAAAATGAAAGGAGGGTCACCAAATTGCTGCTGCTGCGGCGCCGCTCGGCATTTTGGGGAGCGAAAGCGCGAAACATTGAAACGAGTCAAGCGATCAACATTATGTACAGCGCGAAAAACGAAGACAGGGGAACAAACACGCAAACAATCAAGCGACATACCTGCTGATAATAAAGGTCACAGATTGGCTGTGGGGGTCCGAGATGCTGCCTGCAGACGGCGTTGAAACGCAGTTTTCCGTTGCTCTGGCTCCCACCGCGTGGAGTACACGACTTTTGTCCTGGATAGTACGTGGCCTTAGCTCTTGCTAGAGGCAGGTACAACTCCGCAGACTCTTCTTGATGGCACCTTGATGTTATCGCCGTCCAGGAGACGAAAACTGGAAGTGTGGAGGGTCCCGACGTGGCCCTGCAGCCCTTTTTATCAGAATATAAGGTCATCGTGACGCATGCCGTGGGCTTGTCGGCGGGTTGCTGTTCGTTTCTGCGCAAGACATTTCCTTGTTGGGTCTTGCCCTATAAGGTCGATAATGAGGAATGGTTGATATCCCGCGATTTTCTGCTCTATCGAAAGCGATGGCGACTAATTATTGTCTATGCCTTTAATATTCTAACGCAGCGCATCAGTTTTATTGACAGCATAGCAGTTTACTGGACTGTGACCAGTGCGTTGTGCTAATGGGTGATTTTAATTGTGTGTGCGACCCAGGTGATCATGGCGGTCCTGATACTCCTAGGGATAGGAGCGGTGAAGTTTTGTCACTTGTTACAGAAGATGCAGGGCTCACTCACACTGAAGCTTCATGTGCAGGTTCCCGCTTATTAACACGCATTCAGAGCCACTCTCCCGCTCGCCTGGAGTGAATTATCCATAGTTCCCAATTGCCATCCGACGATTCGACTGCCACACTGTACCAGTTTCATTCTCTCATCACTGTATAGTTGTTGCTCGCTTCGGAGGCAGAGATTGCTCAAAATTTAGGCCGAAATAGGCGCTTTGGGAGCAGAACTCAACACTAATTAAAAATGAACAATTTGTTGTCCGTGTTCGCTGGAAACTGGAATTCTGATTTCGAGCAAGATGCCTTTGTTCGCATTTTGGAAAATGTTTAAGCAGGTCTTGCGTGCTACAGCTGTAGAAATTTGTTCCGTGAGGTCGTTCTACAGGAAATATCAGGAGCAGACACTAAGGAAAAATTTGTACAGCCTGTGTAAATTGGAATCATAAGCACCTGGCTTATATACGGATGAATTTGCTAGCCTCAAAAGAGAGTTACGAAGATTTGATGCAAAACGCTACAGGCGTGCCCGTATTCGATCTCGTTCCAAGCTTGATTTGCAATGTGGGCAGCCGACACGACAGGCGCCGTAATGCTACTGCAAAGTTTATTTCGGGGATGATGTCCATTCGTAAAGTATTGACCAGTACAAACAAGGTGATGTCCATATTTGTGGATTATTACACAGATTTGTTTATTGCTTCTCCTGATGCGCATAATTCGGAAATATTCGCTCATTTCAGCACCTTAATGAGCCCTTTATCAGAAGACGATTGTTGTGGTGTTAGCGGTTCTTTCACGCAGGAAGAGGTAGAACATGCAATCGATCAGTTATTTGTCTCAGAAACGCCTGGTCCTCATGGAATTTCAGGTTAATTTTACATGGCTCTTAAATCTAGTCTAACTCCTGTCGTGCTGCGAGTCTTCACGGTGGGGTTCGATATCAATCAATCAGTCAATCAATCAATCAATCAATCAATCAATCAATCAATACTTTATTAAACATCACCAGGATGTTGGGTGCGCCGGCAAAAAGCCAGTGATGAGGCATGACGAGGCCGACGCACCCTACAGAGGCAGTTTGGTAGTGGCACACATAAAAAAACAAACAAAAAAAGCACAAAAAAAACAACCTGATACAAAGAAGAGCATGGATCAACATTCGAAGATTGAGGGCATGAGGTAGTTGATACAAACCGAGTTGATACAAAGAAGAACATGAATTAACATTCGAACATTGAGGGCACGAGGTAGTACAGTTATCAATCAGTTGTTCGTCAACTCCGATTCATCATTTAATAAATGTGGGAGAGTGAAACGCAACATTTGACAGCCATAATTTGTGCGCGTCCTAGGTAACACCCATTTCAAGCTTGTTCTAGTTGAATACGTAGAATGTTTACACTATAGGCACCCTTCCTCAGTCTTTTACAGAAAGCACACAGTGCTAATTCCGAAAATTACTGGTGAAGGAAAACTGCACTCCGTAGAATGTTTTAGGCCCATTACATTGGCAAATGTGGATTACAAAATTTTTGCTAAAGTCTTATCAAATCGCCTGCAATTGGCAATGTCGGTACTCATTGGATCTCACAAGACGTGCGGTTTGAGAGGCCGCTCCATTCAAAGTAATGTTCAAACAGCGCATACATTTCTTGAATATTCTTACAGCTCTTATGAGCAACTTTCACTGCTTCACACCGACCTTGCGAAAGCATTTGACCGAGTTCGCCATTCATTTCTCTTTTCACTTCTAGAGTGAGCAAACGTGGGTCTACTGTAGTTAAGGGGGTACAACGTTGCTGTTGTGTCCCCTTATTGCTTTTGTGTGTGTGCGCCCCCGCGTCCTCCTCCTAACGACAGTTCGCATCCTCCTCCTAACGACCACTCAGTCCTCCTCCTAACGACCACTCAATCCTCCTCCTAACGACCTCTTGCCCCTCGGTCGCACGCTGTCGCCAGATGCCCCCCCACGGTGCGCCCCCGCACCCTCCTCCTGTTCTGGGAAGCCACTCCCTCCCGTGGACGCTTTCCGCTCCCTCCTTTCTTCGGGCGGCCAGTTCGGCTCCTACCTCGGTCGACGCTGGTCGCACCCTCATCGGCTTAAATAAACGAAGTCTAAAAGTACCGTGTGCGTCTTTCGCTGCATTCAACACAGCGACCGGACACGACAGTGGCGACGAGAAAGTGGATTCGACCCGCGCTACGCAACGCTATTGACAAGCCATGGCTACGCGAGGGTTTCCCAATCAGATACCAGAATTCAACGGCTCATCGTGGTCATCGTGGGTTGGACGCCTTCAGTTCTACTTTGAAGCTAACAACATCACAGACCCAGCCTTGAAGAGGGCCAACCTGCTGACGCTGTGCGGGGAGCAGACCTACGATACTGTCTGCGCCCTTATTCAGCCAAGCACACCAGCGGCAGTGTCTTACGACGACATCGTAAAAGCGCTGCAAAAGCACTACGACCCAAGGCCATCCGAGGTCTACAGCCGGGCTCGCTTCCAACGACGAGATCAACTGGGAGGAGAAACTGTGAGCGCCTACGTAGCCGCGCTCAAGAAGCTCGCTGCCGACTGCAATTTTGGAACGCTGTCGACAACAGCTACCGGGCAGGAGGGAGACGCAGCTTCTTCTGCTAACACCACCATGCTTCCCTTGGACGTGATGTTACGCGACAGATTTGTGTGCGGACTGAGTGACGAGTCACTGCAGCAGCGCCTAATCGCTGAGAAGGACCTCACATTCAGCAAAGCTTACGACATCGCCGTTCGAGCGGAGAGCGCCGGTCACCAGCAGAGAGGGATTCGCCGGAACACCGAGCCGGTACACCAGACAAGCAACCAGGTGCGCAAGCCTTCTGTTGTTGTAAAATCGGTCAAAAAGGCACAACGCTGCTGGCGGTGTGACGACCAACACAACCCCCAGGGATGTCGATTCCAGTCAGCCACGTGTAATTTTTGCCACAAGCGAGGGCATATCGAAAGAGCATGCATTACGAAACGGAGACTTGCCAAGATAAAGTCACCTTCCCAGCCTAATCACAGCGTCAACGCCTCAGAGAATACGCCGCTATCTGATCTCCATGGAACAACATCAGCAACACCATCTGTGTTGTACGACCTGAACACCATGAATCTCGGCACGCGACCGAAGATTTTTACAGAAGTAAGCGTACATCACCAGCTGATTAAGTTCGAGGTGGACTCCGGCGCAGCCTGTACTCTGATCAGTGAGGACACGTTCCGAACTTCATGGCCATCTGACGCACCCGCCCTGCAACAAGACGACACGCACCTGCGAACGTGGTCAGGACAGAATCTGCCACTATTGGGCTCTGCCAACGTGCAGGTTAACTACAACGGCCAGACCCATACGCTACCTCTGCTTGTTGTGAAGGGCACAGGATCAAGCCTTCTAGGGAGAAACTGGTTTTCTCCACTAGGCGTGATGATATGCGGCAAACATCAAAACGCCGATGCGCTAAGCCGTCTGCCACTCGACGCAACTGTTGACGAACCATTTCCACCAGGAGACGTTCTGATGTTCGAAGCACTGCCAGAACCTCCGCTTACAGCAGGCACAGTTGCAGCATCTACGCAGAAGTGCGCAGCTCTCCGGCTAGTTTACACAGCTGTTCAACAAGGCAACGTGCATAAACTCAAAGGGGACAACTTCGACGCTTACCGCAGGCGAGCTACAGAGTTGAGCACCCATCGCGGCTGCATCATATTTGGGTCCCGAGTTGTGATGCCGAGAGAACTACGCGCACAAGCTATGTCTCTCATCCACGCCGGACATCGGGGCATCGTTGCAATGAAAAAGTGTGCCAGAAGCTACATGTGGTGGCCTGGCATTGACAACGACATCGAAACAGTGGTGCGAGAATGCAAGCCTTGCCAGAGCAGCCGGAGCGCCCCGCCGAAAGCTCCTGTCCCAGAATGGGAAAAGCCAGACACACCATGGCACACACTGCACATTGATTTTGCAGGACCAATTGAGGGCTGCACTTTCCTTGTGGTCGTAGATGCCTACACAAAGTGGCTTGAGATAAGGCAAATGGGACAGACGACTTCGGCAGCAGTCATTGACAACCTCCGATCACTATTTGCAACGTTCGGCCTGCCGCGCAAGGTAGTGTCGGACAACGGAACACCGTTTGTGTCTGCGGAGATCCTCAAGTTTTATCGCGACAACGGGATCTCATCAGTTACATCGGCCCCCTACCACCCAGCGACAAACGGACAAGCCGAGCGCTACGTAGCCGAGCTAAAACGCGCCCTTGAAAGAGATCAGACAGGCTCGCTGCAGCGCCGCCTTGCGCGCTTTCTCTTCAAGCAGCACACGACGGTTCAGAGCACAACAGGCGAGACCCCCTCGAAAATGATGTTCGAGCGTGAAATGCGAACCCAGCTCACAGCCATCCTCCCCGAGCCAAAGGCAGAGACGTTCCGGGAAGAAAAAGCAATTCCGCGCTGCGGCACGCTTAATGAGGGGCAGCGCGTCCTCGCCCGACAGTTTCTGAAAAAGCCACGCTGGGAGGAAGCTACAATTGTCAGACGCATAGGCCTGCGCTCTTGGCTCGTCAACATACATGGCACAGTAGCACGCCGACATCTCAACCAGCTGCGTAGATTTACGACGCCGTCTGAGAGCTGTCCGCCAGCGGAGAGAACACGTGCACCATTTTCCCACATAGCCTGGCACCTCTTCCCGGAAGAAGAGACTTCGCCCAGGACAGACCCAGGAGACACAGCGAACAACAGCCAGCCTACAAGTGTTTCTCCCCCGAGCGCACAAAGCCAGCGCGCCTCCACGCGTGAGCGCCGACCCCCTGCACGATACCAGGCAACTTTCTAAGGGGGAAGGAAGTGTTGTGTCCCCTTATTGCTTTTGTGTGTGTGCGCCCCCGCGTCCTCCTCCTAACGACAGTTCGCATCCTCCTCCTAACGACCACTCAGTCCTCCTCCTAACGACCACTCAATCCTCCTCCTAACGACCTCTTGCCCCTCGGTCGCACGCTGTCGCCAGATGCCCCCCCACGGTGCGCCCCCGCACCCTCCTCCTGTTCTGGGAAGCCACTCCCTCCCGTGGACGCTTTCCGCTCCCTCCTTTCTTCGGGCGGCCAGTTCGGCTCCTACCTCGGTCGACGCTGGTCGCACCCTCATCGGCTTAAATAAACGAAGTCTAAAAGTACCGTGTGCGTCTTTCGCTGCATTCAACACAGCGACCGGACACGACAGTTGCTACAGCAAATTTTCAGCAAGACTAATTATTAATGGCCCGCTCTCGAACCCCGTGCCAATACGCTCTTTCCGTGGAGCAAGGCTGTCCGATGTCCCATATGCTTTTTGCTCTTACCTGGCACTGTTTTGTTTGACAGGGATATATGGAGAGACATGGGAGAGACCTTTGCCCTGCAGTGGGCGTAGTCAGGCTGATGATGATCATTTAAGTGTTTGATGATTTGAGGAATAATGATTTGAGATTGAGTGTATTGCGTAACAGTAACATCCAAGTGTTCCCTGTTTTGGGTAATTACGTCAAATTGCTTGCGTATGCTGACAATCTAGCATTTTTCTGTATTTACAAGCCCCGCATTGATGATTTGTTTTCCACAATAGATGGTTTGGCATCGTTTATGACGATGAAATGGATCGCTCCAAAAGTTCTGTCCTGTGGTTTGGTTCATGGGGTAAAACTCCACCCCTGTAGGCTGGAATAGAATGGTCTTGTGTGCCTCCTAAGTATCTTGGTGTTCCACTTCACGCCTTAAACGCAAGTGGGGACTACTGGAGAGCGCAGGTTCCGGCTGTTGAGCGTTCTGATCAGTCTTCTTTCCCGCATCGGCATACAATTTTTAGTCTAGCCTAGGCTTGCAACACCTTTCTGGCAACAAGAATTTATTACACACTCCAGGTCCTTCACTGCGCCAGACACTACATACAGCGTTTCCATCGTATATTTGCGACGTTTATTTGGTCCCCTAAATTTTAGCCCATGCGGCGTGATAACCGTTTCAGGCCTGTTTGTGCAGGACGACTGGGCCTAGAGCACCTGTGTGTGAGATAGTTGGTTGCCCGTTCCTTCTTGTTTCGTGATTGTTTCGCGATTGGTCCCATCCGATTATTAGAAAATTCTTGCAGGTTAACTTCATGACTGTACTTCCGAACTTAGTAGTTTCTTCCAATTTTGTAGGAAGGATATGCCTCCGGGCGGTTTTGACAGTTCGATTTTCAAATCAGTACTTATATTCTGTTTCGCGAAAAATCTGTACAGGGATTTGATAACGACGCTCTTCCCGCCGGCTCTGTATCGTTCTGTCTACTTTTGGCTCACGGGCAAAGATGTTTTAAAGCCAGTGCGTAAAAATGCCAATATGCCCTTGCACCAAAGAATTTTTCTATGAATTACACACTGAAACTCAACCTGTCAACATGTGGCCCGATAGGAAAAATATTTTTGTTTGTTCTGTAAACTGCCGCTTGTGCAATGCGCCTGAAACAATTGAACATTTTTTCATAGACTGCACGGACGCGATTTTGTTTTGGGATGTGTTGTAGAGTACGCTACAGAAAAATTTTCTCCTAAATTCCTACAGTCTGCTCAACTTTGTTGGTTCCCAACCTGACTCGGAAACCTATGATACAGTTCTTCTGACTGCGCTTCATAGCCTTTGGAATTCGCGCATGCAAGACCGCAATGCTGAACCTGTTCTTTCGCCCTGAATTCATCTTAGCCGAATGTTGCAGCAGGTAACGAACATTTACGAAGAACTGGGATTTTTACCGGACTGCTTTCCTCTCCTGATGCGCTGTATATCCTTGCCGGCATTTTAGTTCTGTTGTGTTTTCTATCAAGTTCTTGCCACGTAGCACCT